>NW_026775581.1:99402680-100602680 GCF_030987335.1 Cornus florida | reverse complement strand
GAGTTGTCTCGTGTCGTTTTGGTGAGGGGTGTGGGGGTTGGTCATCTATTCCAGTCACTATTACGGGAGGCGTTGGTTTGTGGAAATTTATTCGGAAGGGATGGGATGTTTTCTCTACTCTTATTAGATTCAAAGTTGGTAATGGCAGGCATGTTCGTTTTTGGGAGGATCTTTGGTGTGGCGACCAGTTGCTTTCACACTCATTTCCTAGGCTTTATAGCATTGCAACTAATAAGCATGTTTTCGTGATTGATTGTTATCATCTTGATAACAATGGAGTTACGTGGGATGCGCGGTTTAGGCGGTCTTTTCAGGATTGGGAAATGGAGGAAGTTTCTGCTTTTTTGGATATTTTGTATAGGCAGAAGGATATTGGCAGAGGGTGTGATGATATTTTGTGGGTTCCTTTGGCTCATGGTCGGTATGATGTCAGCTCTATGTTTATTCATTTATCCAATTTCGTTGGTTCCGAGTTTCCTTGGAAGTCCGTGTGGTGCTCTAAAGCCCCTCTTCGAATCGCGTTCTTCGTTTGGACAGCTGCATTGGGGAAGATTTTGACTTTGGACAATTTGAGAAAGAGAGGCAACATCATTGTTAATTGGTGTTGTTTATGCAAAGATGATAGTGAATCCGTGGATCACATTCTTTTGCATTGTCCTGTGGCGTTTGGTTGTTGGAGTTTTATTTTCAGCATTTTAGGCATTTTTTGGGTAATGCCTAAGCACTCCTCTCAATTGATTAACGCTTGGAAAAGCTGTCCTGTTAAGAAACAAGCTCGTGCTTATTGGAAGATTGTTCCTCATTGTGTCTGGTGGTGTTTGTGGCGTGAGAGAAATAACAGATCCTTTGAAGGAAAAGAATCGTCCTTAGCTAATTTAAAAATTCATATTCTTCGTTCTTTATTCTTTTATGTTAGAGGAAGTACATGCTCCTCGATTGATGATTTCTTTGATCTCTTGGATTCTATTGGTCCTTAGATCTTTTCTCTTGTATTAGGGATGCGTTCCCCTTTTGAATGTTTTTCTAATATATTTTTACTTATAAAAAAAAAAAAATAAATAAAATAAAGTACACACCAGTGAGGCTGACATATTCACTATATGAGATCAAGGGAAGTTACGGATAGAAGTAAATCAATTGATTTTACTATATCAAATGTTAGATTATGTTGGAGATGATACTTTGGAATGACAATTATAGAAATTATGAATTTCCTCATTAACTGATTACTTTGGTTTAATTGCATTATATCACTGTATTATATCCACACTGTTTCCTTTATTCCAGTTAATCCATGGAGATTCAAACAAAAGAAAGAGCCTCCATTCAAGAAGCGAAAAGTCGATCCACCTCCAGGTAGTTGGGATACAAAATATGCTTTTTGTTTTCAATGTTCCTATGTTATGTACAATTGTATGCGAAGACTCGAGGAATTTAGTTGTGAATCTTAAGATTTTTCATATACAAATTCCAGAGGATGAGAATACTTTTTATCTTTTTCTTTTCTTTATTTTCTTTAATTGTCTTGCATTAGTTGCTGTTGGAGGCCCTCCAAAAGCTGCTAATAAATCTGGATTGTTCTCAACAACTCCTGCAAAGGGCAGGCACTCAGTTTCACCTCTACCTTCTCCACCCGAGCATTCTAATACTCTGGCATCTCCATTCGGAGCTGGAAATCTTACAAAGGGTCTAACAAGTGTAGAAGATGTTCCACCCATTTCAAGTACTAGTAAAGAGAATGTTACCAGCTTTGAGAAAGAAGTTCCCGGCAGGACTATTAGTGGAGCAGTACGGGAAAAAACAGGACTAAGAGGAAATTTGGGAGCTAAACAAATGGATTTGCAAAGTATGCTAATTTCTCTGCTCATGGAGAACCCCAAGGGAATGAGCCTAAAGGTAAGCATGTGGATAACTTTGAACCACTTCAAGTTTAGTTTGATTTGCTGGAAGTAAATCCAAGTATTTCTAAACTTCCTTTAACTGTTTGAGCATGCTCCATAACATCCATTAAATCTTTATCACGGTTTATGTATTTGTGTTCCTTGAACATTTTCATTTTTATATCACAGGCCTTGGAGAAATCTATTGGAGATGCAATACCCAATTCTGTAAGGAAGATTGAACCGATATTAAAAAAAGTAAGTGGCAGCAATCCTTGGTGTATTTGTTTCTAAGAACAGTAAATGATCTTATTACGTTTCGTTATATTTTGAGCATCAGATTGCTACTTTCCAAGCTCCAGGAAGATATCTCTTGAAACCAGGAGTAGAATTGGAAAACTTCAGGAAACCTTCATCAGAAAGTGGAAGGTAACTGCCATTTTTATGTTACTTTATGGGTTTGTTGGTCCCTCCAATAGTATGGTTGTTTTTCTGCTTCATTTTTTAGCAAACTATATTCAACAGAAGACCAAAAGCAGACATTTCATTTACTAGTCGGTCATTAATAGAATTCAATTATAGATCACAAAATGGATAAGTATAACAGGATAATAAAGATGAGAATTGTTAACACAAGGCGCAACATTAGTTTCCAGTCTGCGAAATCGGTACTGCAAGAAGAGGTTAGAACTTCTCTTTTTTAAGACAAGACTAATTAACTAGAAGTGAAAATGAAGTTGAAGACAAGAAGTGGAAACATGGGTATTTGTGCCTGTTACATGTTTACTTTGTAGCCAGATCGATGTTCTGCACTTCACCGTCCTCACATTAAGGGCAAATGGAATGCAGCGGAATAATTAAATAAATAAATACTAAATCAACAGGGAAAAAAAGATTAATTAAGAGGTAACATCAAGTGTTGTTTTACCCATGTTTCTTTTGTGTGCCAATTGCATGTCAAGTCATTCACTTAGATTCTGGAATCTAAATCTTTATGCACGAAGTTTTGTTTACTATATAGTTTCTAGTTTCTTTGACCTGATATTCTTACGTTTTGGGAATTATCATTTTAAGTAATCTCAATTTTCTTGTCCATTATTTCTCAGACTGGAATAATTCTTGGAAACAGCATGCATTTACTTCTGATTTGATATCACTTCAACATACATGAATTTTTTTAACTATATTACTTATGACTTTGGTGACTAATGCAGGTATTTGCTGTGACATAATGAATGAGCTTCTTTATTGTAATTTCTTATAAGCTTATCTGTTGACATTGTCGTGGTGTTAACTTTAAAACCCCCCCTCCCCCCCCACAACAAAAAAAAAAGAAGAACTACCATGGGTCATAACTTTGGTTTATAGTTTTTGATTAAAACTACCATGATTCATAACTTTGGTTTATAGTTTTTGTTAGGATTGCAAAGGTTACGTGGTGGTTAGCCTGGTATCAGGACCACCATATATATATATATATGTTATTCTTTTTTAACTGTTTCACTGTGCATAGTGTTGTGCATATGAGTCCTCACCACCATGGATCTGATGTTTTAATATCTATTTGTAATCCTTTTTAACTGGCATAGTGCTGTGCATATGTCTGAGTCCTCACCGTCATGGATCTGATGTTTTATGTTTTCATTTTGCAGCTATTCTGAAGATAGTCATCACCAAGCACCTGTGCCTGAAGACAACCATGATCAAATACCTGCTGCCAAACAGGACTGTGCAGAAAAAGCTGCTATTAAGGAGGCGGAGGAACAGGCGGAGTTGAATACTAAAGTTGGAGAAGAATCAGATTCTTTGGATAAAATTGATATCCAAAATCATTCACCTGACCGTTTTGGTGACAAAAAGGTTTCTGACAACAGTGAAGGGCCAGCAGGTAGCTCTAGTGACAGCGGAAGTGATAGTGATAGTGACAGCGACAGCAGTGACAGTGGAAGTGACAGTGGTAGCCATAGTAGAAGCAGAAGCAAAAGTAGAAGCCCAGTGGGAAGTGGGAGTGGAAGTAGTAGCGACAGTGAAAGTGATGCCTCTTCTAACAGCAAGGAGGGGTCTGATGAGGATGTAGATATTATGACAAGCGATGATGACAAAGAATCCAAGCATAAGATGCCAGATTCTGAACCAAGGTTCTCTAGATCCCCAATTCCATGGAGGACATCGGATGCTGAACCTTTGCAAAATGAGAGTGATGACAAACAAGATGGCCATGGCTTGGACATAGTTGAAATCGAGAAGGATTTACCTGATGATGATCAGAAGAATGAGATGGCTATAATTAGTAATTCAACTCCTACTGAAGAAGGTGAAAAAGCTGTAGAAGAGAGTCGAGAGAACAAATATTCTTCACCTGATCGTCATGAGCATCAAGAAACCCAAGTCTATACAGGAAAGTTGTTCTGCGAAAGAGGAAACAAGGATGCGTTTAAGCATGAGCAGTCTGATAGCTCTGAGAGAATATCCAAGGGTAAATCCAAAAGAGTTTCAGATTCAAAGCACCTTACTGAGAAATCAGATCATGCTAAAAGAGTAAAAGCAGGAAGCTTGGCTCAACCACAAAGTTATCAGGAGAGGGACTCCCTGTTCTCAGAGAGTCCTCAAAGATTTTCTCCTAATAGGCTAATCGACGACCCTTACAAGGGTCCATCCATGACAAATCGAGCCCTCAGGGATGGAAGTGTTGATTCTGGCTTACAAAAAGGTTACAACCAAGCAATCCCTGGAAAACCTATTTCTGATTCTCAGCAATCAGACCGAAGGTCTATAGATCTGAGTGTGCGGGTTAAGGCTCCTGATCCAGCTGAAAGACCTGTTAAACACGCTGAGAGCTTGGGACGCGGAGTTAAGTTTTCTGAGAGGAGCCTTCAAGTGAATGAAGGTTTTCCCATCCAGAAAGAAAAAGTTCATAGAGGAACTCACTATGAAGATGGTTATTCTGAGAAAAAGCTGCCAAGAGGTTCAAAGGCAGATGGTGTTGGAGACAAGCACTTGGCACCAGCTGACTCCCGTTATGCAAAATATGAAGTGGTTGGTAAATTTAAGGAGGTTGGACAGGTTTCAAACTCACATACTATTGATAACAGATCCGATGTGGACAGATCCCCTGTTATTAATGGGAGAGGCAGCATGCTTAGAAGAGAGTTGTCAGACTTAGAGTTAGGTGAACTTCGTGAGCCGTTGCCTGAAGAAACAGCAGGGGTTAAGAAGCAATTTGAAAGAAAAAGTTCCTTCAAACAGTTGGAGAACAAACCAAGCACTTCTGATTACTGGAACTCCGATTTAAGTAAAGGAAAACCGGCTGGAAAAATATCTATAGATTCTGTAAAGCATTCCCCAGGCCATGTAAGGGCTGAGGTTCCCAGCAATCCGGACAGCTCATCATCTAAAAAGACCCCTGAAAATCACATTGAAGATTTAACAAGACCTCAGAATAGAATTGTGCAACCTCCGTCACAACTCATTTCAAGAGTAGATCATGCTGAAACCGTGTCCCACTTTGACAAATTCGCAGATGAGAGTAGTAAAACTAGACATAATGCACCTGGAGTGAATCAGAATATTGTGCCGGAAAGGTTTAGAGATACTAATAAGAAAGCGCTTGGTGGTGCACCACAACAGCATGACTCTAAACGAGGATTAGTTCCCCATTCCAAGAAAGGAAGTAAAATGAAAAAATCTAATTCATTGGCAGACTTGAGTAATGGACGAAAGGGTGCCTCTTTAACGGAGAGTAATGATGGTGGTCTAAAGAGGAGGGAATCTTCTTCAGACGATAATAGTTGTTCTTATTCCAAGTATGAGAAGGAGGAGCCAGAGTTCAAAGGACCAATAAAGGATTTATCTCAGTAAGTAGTCACACTGATGCCTTAATTTATTAATTTTTCTCATTTTCTTTTCCCTCTTTTATATGCTAGTGTTATAAAATCATTTGATATGTTACATCCACTCATATATTATCTGTTGTTTGTTACTTTATGCATATATAGGTATAAAGAATATGTGCAGGAGTATCGTGAGAAGTATGATAGCTACTGCTCATTGAACAAGATTTTAGAGTCCTACAGGTATTAAAATTTTATTTGTTCGTGCCTGAGGTTTTGTGCTTTCCGTGCTATCATTAATTGTCTGATAAAATGTTGAAATGGGTTTTTTGGTGTAAATTTTGTGTTACTTAAAACAGTTTGGTTTCTTTATGTGCAGGACTGAGTTCCAGAAACTAGGAAGGGACCTTGAAAGTGCCAAAGGAAAGGATATGGAGAGGTATTATAACATGTTGGAGCAGTTAAAGGAATCCTATCGTCAGTGTGGAACAGTAAGTTCTGTTTTTGTTTCTGTTAAAGTTGGGCTTCATGTGTAGACTCCATATAACACTTGAACCAATTGACCAAGCCTATGGACAATTAAATTTGTTTCTTGATCTAGCACTAATTTTTCCATTGTTTCTTTCAATATATTATATTCTTCACGAGGCATGATTGACTTGCATCTTTGTTAAGAATAGCTACTTTTATATCTGCCTGTAGCTTTATGGAGGATGGGTCAAATGGAGGAGTGCATCTAGTATATTATATGATCAGCCTATCCCACTATGATTGAAAAAGAAGTTCTATGAAATAATTATTAGGCCAGCTTTTCTTTATGGGTCAGAGTGTTAGGCAGCTAAAAAACAACATAATTATAGAGTGAGTGCGGGAAAGTAAATGTTGAGATGGATGTGCTACAAGATAAGAAAGGGTAGAGTTAGAAATGAACACATTTGTGAGATGGTTGAAGTAGCACTAATTGGATAGAAAATCGATTAGGATGGTTTGGGCATGTGCAAAGACGATCACTAAGTGCACTAGTTAGAAAGAGTGACATCGTCCGCAGGGAAGGGGAAGGGGAAGGGGAAAACCAAAGTTAACTTGGTTAGAGTTAGTAGGGAAGGATATGGTAACATGTGGTTTGATTGAGACTATGACCCAAGATGATAGAGCGGAATGAAAGACCAAAGTTAACGTGTTTAGAGTTAGTAGGGAAGGATATGGCGACATGAGGTTTGATTGAGGCTATGGTCTAAGGTTGAGCGTAATGGAAGAATAGATTTATGTAGCCGACCCCAAGTAGTTGGGAAAAATGGATTTGTTGAGTGAGTTGTAATTTAGTGGGATTTATATTTTACTAAGTCAGATGGCGGACTTTGGCTGTGACCTCACGGCCCCACGGGGTCAAATTGGGAAACTGCCTCTCTGCATGCAGAGGTAAGTATGCTTAGATTTAACCCTCCCCGGTGTTATCCTCGCTCTCTCTCTCTGTTTCCTTATAAATATTTTACTAAGCCAACTGTTGGGTTAGATGCGTTTATGATACTTGTCGTGCACGCTAAAAATCAAGTTGATGGGATGTAGTTAGGTGCGTAATCCATAAAATCATATTTCTTTTAATAAAATACTAAACTGAATCTCCGAGTTAAGACATTAAGAGTTAATTTAAGGGTAAATTACACTGACCTCCCTTAAGGTTTGGGCAAATGTCACACAAGTAGAGTGTTTAAGATTTATTGCTTTGACCTCCTTTGAGATTTGGGTGCATGCTCAACAACCCCCCTCTTCATCATAACTTGTAAATTTTTTTCATAAAATGACCAAGTTGCCCTTGCACTTACTTTTTATTTATTAATTTAAAAGATTTTTTTTAGGAGAGGGTAACGGTGGTGAAGAGGGGAGAGAGAAATAAGAGAGATGAGATAGAATAATTGATTTTTTTAAAATTTTATAATATATTTTGTATTTTAAAAATATATTACATATAAGGGTATAATTGACTTTTTATTGTCTTAAGGGAGGTCAGAGTAATAAACCTCAAACGCTCTAGCCACGTGAGATTTGCCCAAACCTCGGGGAGGTAAGTGTAATTTACCCTTAATTTAATTAGATGTTCAAATCAATGGATTGATAAGGAAAGCAATCCTCAAAGTTATTGGGAGGTGTAAAAATTACAATTTCCACATCAAGATACTTTGATTTCACTTCATTCTTAATAAAGCTCATCCTCTAACCTGTGGTGGTACCTTCCTGTGACACATTACTTGCACAGTTATGTTTAACACTAGACGCTTGCAAATTCTTCAGCCTTCAATCCAGGTAACTTATGGGAACTGTAAAAGCTTCCGGAGTTTTGACTGCTTAAATTTCTCAGCCTACAAATTTTCTAATTTGTAGTATAAAGAATGTCTCTTGTTCTGAGAATAGAGCTTATGGTGTTTGACTTTTGAGACAATCTGAACTTTCAATTCCATGCTTATATGCAGCTTTCGGGAATCTTTTATTGAAGTCGTAATATATATGTGTGTGTGTATGTATGTCTGGGCGGAGGAGCCTGAGAATTGAGGGAAGCAAGTTAATGTCCTTTATTAAAGAACTCTACTTCTATTTAAATATCTACTATAAGGATAGTGCTTTGATACTTTGGAAATCTTTGGACTTTTTGTTTTATCAAATGCAAGGAATGCCTCATGATTTGCTCAAAATATTTCACACTATTTCATGGAATGGAGAACAGCTTCTTAAGAGAATAAAATTCTGTTAAATCCAAATTATTCTTTCTAGGATTTGGTAAACGTTAACTTTAAGAATTGCATCAAATTCTGTTGTTTGTATGTGTTCTTTTTGAACTTCATAGTCTGATTCACTTTAACATTCTTGCAGAGACATAAACGGCTGAAGAAAATATTCGTTGTGCTTCATGAAGAATTGAAGGTTATTAGTCCAAACCAGTCAAATTCAAACTTTGCTTTCTATTCTATCAATATGCCACTGATATGTGTAATATTGTAACATCTTGTTGCAGCACCTGAAGCTGATGATCAAAAATTTCGCTGCTCTTTCATAGTACATGAGATTGATGCCCTTACCTGCTCGTGGACCCGTGGGTTGCCTGTTAAGAAATCTCTATGTTTCTCTTTACTTCAAGAATGTGTTCCAGTGAATGTGAGCATAGGTCTTTATCTGTGACAGTCAATTCGCAAATCATTTTAAGGGAGACACGGAATTGGAAGAAGCTTTGAGATGTTCTGATGAAGGAAGCTTTTACAATTTACATTGTTATACACTTCCTGGGATTGAAGTGGGAAGGCCACTTCACTTGATGGGGTTTTCGGTGCATATCAAAGGATAAGAAGAGTGAATTCTGAGGTTGATCTTTTCCAGTGGATGTATGTACAGAAGATGATGTATGGTGTACGGTGTACCATACGGTTTTATGGCCCAATTTTTGTAGATTTTTGTGGCTGTTTTCGTTGCTCCTTCTGCAACACTGTAAGAATGCCTTTTTTTTTTTTTTTTTCTTTTTTCTAATTTAAAAAAAAAAAAAAATTATTTTCCCTCTTGAGCGGTTATCCCTGCAAATGAACGAAGTTTAACACAATGTTCCTACCCCTTTATGTAATCATGTCAAGTATATTGTTTGTCACCTCCTGTTAGATCCAACTAATTGGGACAAGGGTCCAAGATGCACCCAAGAGCCACCATTTGTACAGTTTAAAAAAAAATAGAAATAGGATATACGATAAAATTTATTCTAGAAATTTTATGATTCCTCTCCCTCTCCCCTTTTGGCTTTTTGGTAGATCAATAACACAGCACGCTTTTCCTCTTTCCCTTCTCTGAACTTTTGTTTGGAATAATATACAGAAGACGAAAATAGAAGATGACAGCATATGTGTGTGTGTGTGTGTATATATGTATATGTATATTTTTTTTTTCAAGGCAAATATTAGTAAAATAAAAACATCACGTTAACCAAAGCAGAAGAGGTCGTGGTTGACGTTTCTTGTCAAGATTTTTTTTTTTTTTTAAAAAAAAAAAAAAAGAAGAAAAATGATCACATTATAATAAAGTGAACGGGAGATGAAGATGCAAAAGATATTTTAGCAATCTAATGAGCTCAAACCATTCTCTTCTCTTGCTACATGGCAAAAAGACCACCTGGGATAAAGTTGAACTCTGAATGTTTTGAATAAAAACAGCAACTACTTCACCACCTGCAACTTTAAAATTAGATTTGCTTTCTACTTACACCAGTTTGGAGTTGCGTACATTAACTCTTTCATATTCTACAACGAAAGGTAGCCTTGTGCGTTGGGTTTGCTTTTAGGGCGGAGTCATAATTGCAAAGTAGGGGGCTAAAGATAATAAAAAAATTTGAAGATGAACACAATAATTGTTATGATAAAGATATGTTATATATATTTAAAAATAAACAAAAAAAAATGATGATTATCTTCTTCTTCTACGTATTTTCTTCATTGATTTTTTATTTATATTTGTTCAAAAAGATGAGAAATTGGATCCCTTCTCAAGTCTTTGCAATTTCATTGCTAAATCCCCAAACAAGTCAAACCCTATGAGGGAAAATACCATCACATGTTGAGAGGAAGTGGATGAAGAACAATAAAAATTAATTACATATCACAAATGAATTGAGCTTATAGAAAGAGGAAGCATAGTACTATGGATTGGGTTGAATTGGGCTAAAAGGAAAAGAAAGAATATTACTAAAAATTGATTACATATGAATTGGACTGATAAGAATACTATAGCTCATGTTAGACCATTAAAAACTCCGCCCATGTTTGGTTTTATTTATTTTTTTCTTTTTTCCTGCTGAAAGTTTTATTTTTTATTTTTTCTATTTTCCCGGTGAAAATCTGTTTATCCTTGGGTGCATTAATAATTTCAGGTGGTCCTGCGGAGTGCAATTTGGGTTATGAGATATCAATTATTGGTTCAAAAACACGTTACACCATTATGAGATATATTTTTAACTTTATTACTTGATTGTGCAGTATAAAAGTGCTCACAACACTTACAAAATAAATGTAATATTATAGTGTAAAATTATATGATTTCTTATAAATTCTATTATGTAATTAGTAAACATAACTCCTCCTAGTTCCTCTTAATTTATCAATATAGCCCATCTAAAAAAATAGTTTTACTAGTTTCCACAATATCAATAAGAAAATATTTGTTAAACCAAAACTTAAACAAATTAATCAATGCAAAATGAAGACGATCATCATACTATACCGATGTGATCACATCACGTGACATAAGCATTTGTTTTTGACCCTCGGTTAGTTTTGTTTATTTATTTTTCCATATCTCATGAATCTGTGGATGTTTTAAGAGAAAAAAAGGAGACCAGGCCACAGCCGCGACAGGCCCACATCATAGAGTTTGGTTTTTCCAAGTAGCCACGTGACTGGTACAAATTGCCGTCCTAAAGCATCAAATGATTAATGATGTGGCAAAGTCGGTCGGATGCCCAACCCGGGAACAGACGGGAGGTCCAAATAGGGTTTTATTACAACATTTTGAAGCTCGGGAGGGACTGAAGTGATGGGTTCAAGGGCGTTTTTTTGGGGTAACGACAGGACAGGAGGGACAAGATGGGGGAAGAAATTTGAACGAAGCTCTGAGTAAGCTCGTCAATGCGGAGAAGCGAGGCTTGCCACTGCACAACTCCCCCATTTCTACTGCAATGGCTTCCTCTCTCAAAATCATGAAAAATTGAGGTATTATCTAGTTCAATCAATGCACACACATATATATATATATGTATGTATGTATATGTTTGTATTTATGTATGTTCCTTACCCTAATTTGTATAATTAATTAATTCTGTTTGTTCGATGAAGAAACCAAGCGGAAATGAAAGATAAGAAAAGTGCGGAATGTTACTGAATAATGCAGACCTTTATGTCTTCGTTTTATTAGGTGTTAACATCGACACAGATGGGATAATTTTTTTTCTTCCACAGCAACTAAATTTTAACCCGTATTTTCCAATTTACGTTCACGGCCCAGAAACTATATGCTTTTTGTTTACTTTTTGTTTTTCTGTCTTCTTATTGATGATTTTGAGGGTTAATGTACGTTTGATTGAACGAATTTGTCCGATGCAATCCTCTTCCTTCTATTTGTACATTTAATGAATTTAATAATGTTGATTAGAATTTCTATATTAATTAAATCAATTGGTGTACGAGTTGTGTAAATCAACCTCGTTAGTCAACTCTAGCGACTATTGTTTCACTGGCTTATTTGTTATTGCAAGCTTGCTCTTAGTTTATCCTGGGTGATTTTAACAGTTCTATTTTTGTTTTTGAATGACTTAAAAGTCGGGTTTTTTGGCCTTACTGACAGTTGGGGCTTCTCAAATATTAAAATCTGTAGACGGAAATTCTAGACAAGACTGATTTTGGCTTTTAGCTTCCTTGTCCAAGTCAATCTAGAGGTTCATGCTCGTGCATTAGTTAATTGTATGACAGAATATGTGTGGGGTAGGAAGGGAATGGCTTGGGATTTTAACCTCTAATGTCAAAGAGTAGCTTACTGGTGAATTTGCATTGATGATTTAAATCAAAATAGGATTACATGGAGACGAGGGATTGGTATCAAACGTGGTTGTACAGATTGCTGTGATTCTTGAAAGAAGACCAGGGGCTTGTCATGGGAGGGGAAGTTTGCTTTTAGAGGAACATTGTGATGCTTTTCGAAAGTCAATGTATAGTTGTTTGATCCTATTTAATTCCATTAAATATGATGAGGTAAAGGCTTAGATCAACGATCATGCAGCGAGTTTCAGATTTATATTTTTTAGTAAATTTGCGGTTGTCCAACCATCTGTAATTTGTAAAACTATCCAAGAGGATGGCTTGGAGTTCATCCTTTAATTGCAATAGGAGGTCCAGTCCTCAAGAAAGATAGAATTAATGGGTGGGTGAACCGAGGAGTTCACAAGGTTTTCTACTGTGAAAGACAGCTCTATGCGCATAAGGTAGACTTCTTTTTGTGGATAAGATGGTACAAATTCCTTACATAGGGATAGGGACCATCATTCACGGTCTGTTTAAAAATATTTTTGATAGGATTCTTATGGTTTATAAGCACAATATAGAGGACACAAACTTCCTAGTTCCTATTGATTGCAGCATGTGTTATGTGTGGGGGCCATGGGGATGTTACATTGGCCAGTTGGTTTGTGTCAATTTTTCCAACCACAACCCAACCCGAAGTGTTACCCATTTTCTAGATGGAGTTTGCTCAACCAGGTCATGGGGTGGCTGATTGTACTGAGTACGTTTGTAGTGGAACTTCAAACAAATTCCAAGCTCGAATATTGGAGAAAAGAGGAAAATTTTAGCAACAGATTATCTCAACATCGTTGGTAATAGGATATTCAGTTTTTGTGATATATTGATGTAATTTCTTGAAAAATGGTGAGCTAATTATTCCAGTTATCGATTTGGAATTTGAGGTTTGGTCGTTTTTAAAATATGTGGAAATAATGTGCATGTGCTACATGTTTGTGCTAAGGGCTCAAAGCCTATCTAGGTGATGTTGCATAAATTTTCCAAATTTAAAAGGTGATTTTAGATCAAGTTAGGAGTTGTTTGCCCTTGATACTTTGATAGTGTGAGTTGATAATAATTCTAACATTAAGACATAAATAAAATCTCATGGGAACTATTATCTTCCTTCATTTATAATCATCCAGGTATTTAGCATATACATATAAATAATTGAATTAGGCTACGGTTGGGAATCATGTTAAGTTTGGTGATCCGATGCTTTAACCCAAGCCCAATCCGAACTAATATGGGTTGGGTTTTTCCAACTTAAGTCTGCCCCCAGATTTCATAAATGATGCCCAAGCTTGTTAAAAATTGGTTTGGGCTAGGATTGGCTGACAGACCTAGCACTTCTAATAGGTGCCAAAGCACCGAGTCCAAGCCAAACTTACTTCATTTGGGTCATAACGGGAACACTTCAACCTGAAGTTGGAAGGCGTTGAAAAACCAAAAAGATCCTATGATAAAACTAGATTTGACATGTCGACTTTTTTTGGCTACTACTTACTTAAGGATTCTTTTTCCTCGAATGGGCAATCGATAGGTGCTAGCATATGTGACAATATTTGTGCTACTAAAAAGACACGAACCTAGGTATCTAAGACTTTGCCAAGTAAACTGTTGGTTTCTTATTTAAGTGCAATATTTAAAGACAATAGAATAATCGGACCAGATAGAAAGCAGTCTCTATGAGCTTACCTATCTAAGTCAAGCTTCAATTTTCTCAGTATGGAAGCACAAAATATCTGTTTCTCATGAACCTTGGATGATATTGTCAGTTTCTGCATGTTTTTTTTTTCAAGTCAATTTCTATATGTTGCCAACTTTATTATGCTTTCCATGATATATCAAAGATTTCCAAGTATATGATCCTCATAGAGTTGGAAAGATAACTGTTGAACTGCAGGGCAGGGTAAATCACTGCCGGGTTCTCATGTACAGGCAGGACCTTAAGGCACAAGACATTGAAAAGTACAGGTTACGTATGCTTCCGACCCGTCAGGTTTGTATATTTACATATATATATATACATACATACATATATATATATTTAGCAGTTGAACTAGTTCGATATGTATATTTGAATCAATATTTTGGAATCTTCGTGTACTCATCAAAAAAATAAAAAATTTTTTTTTTTGGAATCTTCGTGATCCTGGACTAGACCAGACTGATGGCCAAAAAACTGCTACTCTGTTAGCAGGGTTCTTAGGATTTGAGAATTCTGTTAGGATTTCTTGTGTTGAGTTGTATACAATTTAATTTTCTTTATTTGTGATATTGTTTTGCATTCCAGACCATCAAACAATATGTTTATCCTGTGAAATTGTGGCATACTTAATATACGCTGTAATAGTTGATCTCTATTTTATGAGGCAAACACACATTAAGAATGTGGACATTGGATGCTAATATATGTGGACTATCATTGATGTAGCAATGAGATGCATTTTCATATTTGTAGTTGAAAATCATAATCATTTTGAAGATGGTTTGTGTAAATGATAATTGAGGATTGATATTATAGAAGATGAAGCTCAACAAATATCATAAAGATAATAATATGATAATAATAATCTTTAGTATATTATTTATATTATAGCTAAAAGCCTAAAACTACTCTCTTAATTCTTTCTATATATCTTCAAAATTAAGAAATGGGTCCATTGGATGATGACCATGTGTATAATATAAAAAGAAAGGATGGACGCTTAATGGGGTGTTTATCTTGTTTTTAATATTTTCGGGCATGGCTTCTATTAAAATGAGACTGTCTACATGTATTGGGGAGTGATTTAGTTATGTGTTGAGCAAGTGTCCAAAATTATGAAATTCATCTTAACTACGGAGACATTGAAAAGGTGCCAAGCATGCATCAATGGTTATCTGTGAAGTGTTGGTATCTAACACAAGTCTAATACAAAGAAAGCGAAAAATTGTCTAACTTTTCTTTCATTAAGAAAATTTGACATTATTCAGATATTGATCACAAGGAAAGGATGCAAACGACAGTTTTTTATACATAAGAAAAATATAATTGTAATGACAAAAATATAATAGGAATTAAAAAATTGCTTATTTACCAGAAAAGGTTGTAGTATATGACTATATATATGCTAAAAATATTTAGAATAATGCATAACTTCATATTCCACATTATGCTTTTAATGTAGAATTAGGAAAGTAGTTAAAATTCTATGGTTGTCTTATATATAATAGTTGCATATGGATAAAGCCATATATGGTTGCAGTGCTTGCAATTTCTGTATCTGGCTTTTCTATGATTTGATGTGCTGGCATATCTGTATCATATTGTCTGTGGCTGTCCTACTAGGGTTACATACTGTATTTGCAGTAAGTTGCTGAGTACACCAGTATTATGTGAAAGTGGATTTTTGTACTTTATTGGAAATATGATACAAGTGATGCCCATGCAATTTCTGTATCTTGCATTTTCCCCCTCCAAGGAATTGTTTGCACCTAGTAGGAATCGATCTTGAGACCTGATACTTCATGAGGCACTAGGGCCCAAGTCTTTTCTTAAGCTCTTTTTGTGTGTGGAAAGGCTTTGTTGAGGTTTAGTTATTTGCTTCTGATTTATACGTTTGTTGGATGTCCGGGATCTCACAATTATCCTTTATGTTGGCAGGTTTTCTTTGCCCAGCACATACTTGAAGATATGAATAAAGAACTCAAAGGATTGAGGTCTTTTTCTTAACTTCGAGAGCTTCTAAAGAGTTCAGTCAATACAATTAGTTAAATAATTTTTGCTATCTTTACTAAAAGAATCTTCTTATTTTTACTCTTCTGAAAGATCCATGATAATGGTTCTTATTTGTGTGAATCTTGGAAAGTTACATGCTTGCTTAAACTTCTAAGTACTGCCACATATATATATATATATATATATATATATATATATTGGTTAAACTACACTTACCTCTTATGTATTTGACAATTGCGATTGTCTTCCTGCATTTTTTTGTAAATGCACCAATCTTGATCTGGCAATCTGGTTGTAATGGGGAAGCGCTGTTTTAGGTATTGTCAAATGACACCTGCACCCCTATCCCTTGCTTTGGTTACAGTTTTCATTCCTTGCATTCCAGGCTTTGCAGCTTGCATTTCTCCTTCCAGCCATCACCCTCGATTAGTCGATTTCTTTTTGTTGGTATTCTTCTATAACACCTGGATTCTGATCAAACGCACAAATTATGCTTAAATAAAACTTTGATTCAGATATAGAATGTCAAATCAACAAAATGTTGCTGATTTTGAAGATATTTTAGGAGGTGAGATAAGATGGATGACATTGAGGTCAAGAGATAGTTATGTGTTGTGGATGGTTTTGATTTAAGAGATTGTCCAAGTTAATTTCCAGGTTTTATTCACATCATTCTTTTTAGTTGTGTGTGTAGTATTAGCGGTATAGTGGAAATGCGTAGATTGAGGGATAGTGGAGGTGATGGTTTTGGAGGTGGATTTTGGTTGAGATTGTGGCTGAGAAGGTGTGTTTCAATAAAGTTGGTCTATGCTCTTTGAAGCGTAACAGCCACTACGATGTTTCATAATGGTGGAACCTTCACTAATGTTAGCAAAGTGTAGAAAATGTTGATTTGGGTGATTAAATAACGAGAAAAGGAAACTGCTGGCCCAATGTTGTTGATTTAGAAGATGAATGCATCTGAAGGCTGGCATTTGTCCTTTTCATCATGCTAATGTGTTAGGAATCACCTGTATAGTTTGAATTGTTCATAAATTATGGCTAAGAGCAACTGGAAATTGAATGGGGGTATGACTGCATGAGAGTTGTTACATTTGATTGGTAAGAGGAAAGGACCCAAATATATTAGATAATGGTTGATCCAAGTATTATAGTTAAGGGAAAAATGAATAGTGAACGAGTTATTAATGAACCAATGGGTCATTGTTTGAGGGAGGTGTATTTGCATTGTTATAAACCTCATAGAGGTTAGCAAGTATACTCTAATTTTTTTTTTTGGGGACTTCTTAACTGCTTCATTTACATAAGTAGTATACATAGAATTTTAGTTGCTGCTAAGGTTATCTTTAAAGTTGTTAATTTTGCCTTGAAGCATTAGCTTGAGTGGTATCTCCACCATTCAAAGAGGAGATTGAGGGTTCAAGTCCTAGATGGGGCAATGTGGGTTTGTGAGTTTGTTTTACTTATTGGAAAAAAGTGGTTAATTTTACCTTTTCTTTTCTGAATTTCTCCAGATGCGTATTCAGTGGTTCTGGAAAGATAGCAATGTATGTCATTGAGAAGCTTCTCGCTTACGGTGCTGTTCCCATCACGGTATCAGGTAAGTTTTATATGCCTGATGAAGTAATATCCAGAATTTTCAATTCTTTGGGATAAGTTCGCCAATTATTAGATTAACACGCAATTGACCAGTTCCATTATTTGTTTCCCTCACTGAAGTGAATTAAAGATTTTGTTGGTTGAAACTTGTTAGAAGATTACTTCAAGCAACTTGTGCAAACTGAATCAGACATATTTATAGTTTATTTGACGTGACTTCTCTTGGGCAGCTTTGTTTTCAAGTAGTATGTTTGTGGAAGAATATGAACATGTCACGTGTTCGAGTTAAAATGACTGGAAATTGTTTTGCTTCCTATGTAATAGGGGCTAGTAGTATAATGCTTTTTTAGGTCATTTATGGTGTTTTCTCTTGACAAATATGAAAAATGTGGAACACAGCCATCTGATCTGTTGCTCTTCCTTCATAGGAGTTATTGTTTTCTCATCTTGTATCTGTTTGTGGCGTTTCATTAATTCTGGTTTTGTAGGGACTTTGGGAATGACACTTTTAATCAACTCCCTACAAATGACTCGATACCATTTTATAAACGGTTTGTATAAATGAGTGCCTTTGCTTGTTAATGTTGCACAGATTCGAAGGGTTATTTGGTGGACTAGGATGGATTTTATTATATGAAAATATCATTTTTGAGAGATATTAAAGCTCAACAAAGAAGTTTGAGGTTGTTTGTTTTATCATTATTACAAATTGCACCCTGTAATAATATTAATATGTCCTTATTCATTTAAGTGACATCTGCAGAGATTATTCAAAGACTTATGCTTGATCGACGTACTATGATGAAGCAAAACCTTGGAATGAAAGTTGTGATGTCGCATTTCCTTGTGCTTCACAAAATGAAATTGATCAGTCTGATGCCATTAATTTGGTTAATTCAGGTTGTTGTATACTAATAGAAGGTAGTGGTTCTTGATATGATGCTTGATACTTTTAGTTCTTTTTATTTTTCATTTTTATTATTACTATTGTTATCATCTTATTGTTAATAACTATATCACAATATGTCCCTTAGGTTCAAACATGCCCCGTACCCCGAAGCAGTTGATGTTCTGAGAAAAGCTAATGTTCTCATTGCTCCTGCTATGGCTGCTGGTGCTGAAGGGGTTGGATGTTTCGTTTACCTTTTCTGACCTTGCATGATATATACCTTTTCAGCTTTCAAGAACAAAACCAAGGAGGAATAATTGTTAATATCCATGCATATATATGAATCACTTTAATTTTTCTCACATACAAGAAAGGCCCATCTGCTTCATATAATAATGCAACCTTCAAAAATAACTTGTTTGTGAACTTTTGGTTTTGTGCCAATTCTTCTTGAATAGCACATTATGTTACATTTTCCCCAGCCGTCCCTAGTGCATGGATATTGCTATTTAGGCAGGGAAAAATTCTTTAAAAAATGAAGATTTGAAATGATGACTGTGGTACACGGATTCTCGTTGAGATAAAGTTCCATGAAATATAAAGAAGGAAGCTGTATAAGATAGGATACAAGATAGTATTAATAAAAATCATGTTATGAGTTAGGGACAATTATATAATCTGTTTATATGCACCTAGAATAGAATTAATTGAACAAATTGAGTGGTAATAAATGGAAAAGTATCGAATATTTTAGAAACTTGAGGGGGAGAGAATATTTATAGGAGAGGTAAATGGCTAAGGTAGTTTGTGTTTTTCTGTTTCGTTTATATCCTGATTTAACCACGTTGATATGGATTTTCGTTGGTTTTCTACCAATTATTCTGTTAATTTATGTGCTAAATCTGTAATAACTTTGCTGCCGGTTGCTGCTGGAGAACTTGAACCGAACCATGAGTGTAATCCAATGCAGTGGTCTCCTGAGGACTTTGAATCTAAATTACAGGTGAGATCCTGTATATTTATTTTCATTCTCATTGGTTTAGCAGCAGGATTTTGTTAAAACTACTAAGTGGCAGATCCTTAAATTATCAAATGGCAGCTGACTGGAAAATCTTCTCATGCATGCACACTAAATATTTGGACACAAACGCACACGTATAATAGATGATGCAATTTAGTTTGGAGGGATGCAGTAGTACCTTCCAGTAGTCATATCCCTGTTAAAGCTATGCTGTATGCTTTTGAAATCATCTCAAATTTTTTAGGTTCTGAATTCAGTTAGTCACTTCTTTTTGAAAAATTCATAGTTCTTATTTCATATTATTTGTACCGAAATCTGTGTTGGTGCGATGCTACATCTTCACTTTTCGTTTTTCCTTGCAGGAATTAGTGAAGCAGACGTATCAGAGAGGTTTCAAAGCAGCAGCTGATTTTGGTTATCAGAAAGAGAGTCCCGAGTAAGTACTTATATGAGCCACCCCTTTGTCTCTGTCTGTGTGCATCAGGCGCAGATTACAGGTCCATCTGTAAAGGTTGCCTTATTCCCCAATGGTTATTGCATATTAAAATTTTACAAAATTCAATTAGCCTCCCAAAATATTGTGCCATTAAATTCCATCCGCATCGTGCACCATATCCATCCCTTTTGGCGGTCTTTTCTAACTCAAACAATTATTTTGTATAGATGTCTGTCGTTGTTCAATTTGGATATACTTCCCATTTTATTTTTAATTTAATTTATTATCACACATCAAAAAAAAAATTTCATTTATTATCACAACAATTTGACATTTCATCCTATTTAAAACTATGACTTTTCAGCCCAAAATAATTAATATTGATTTCTTAAAATGAAAAAACTCATCATAATCCTAGCCTTTCCAATAAAGACGGGGTTGGTAACATGAATTATTTTCTTCCAGTCTTTTCTATTACAATCTATCTCTCTTTCAGATCTAATTTCTTAAGGCTTCGTTTGGTTTGATAGAAGACCGGGAAAGAAAATACATGGAAAACTTTCTAACATTTAAGAGTTTGGATAGCAACAAAAGGAAAATTTTGAGGAAACTAACTTTCCATAACCATCTAATTCTCCCATAAATTTTTTCCTCCAGAAAGCACAAGAAAATTTTGCTTTCTGGAGAAAATTAAGTGGACCTACAATTATGCCCTTTTAAAAATCTTTCTAAATAAAGTGTGTTTATGCATAACTTCTTATAAGTATAATATAAGGTCTGTGTCTCTCTCTAAATGTTTACTAAGTATAATATAATGGTCTGTAAGACTGTACCTCTCTCTAAATGTTTATTCAAAATTAATTATTAAGATTCTTATATTGCTTTTAATCTTTAAAAATGACCAAAAATATTATTCCAGTAAAGGTTTATTTAGACCTTTTATCATTTTTTATTTATTATTATATAAAAATAAGGGCAATTTAGGTAAAGCATAATAATTAATTCCTTTTAACTTTGATGCTATCCAAACCATATCATAACTTGAAAATTTTGAATGCCCACCAAAGCATGCTAGAAAATTGGTTTTCTTTTCATTCACTTTCACTTTCTACTATCAATTTCTATCTAACCAAACGGACCCTAAGGTATTTTCTTATACTTTATCTCAATATAGTTTGCGTCTCTTTGTTCTTTCTTGCTCTTATTTTAATAGTATTTCTTTTCTTATTAATGCATCTTATTTTACTAGTGTTTCTTTTCTTATATGCATCCACTAATCTATGTTGTATATATCTATTAAACATAAGCATACTTTCTATCATTAATGGGTGTTACTCCTAATATTTCTCATAGATGTTGATTGTTAATACTGTCTATTCTAGCTATTCTTTTCATCCATCTTATCGTTTTCTTTTAGAGATATAGATGTGTTGTTCTTTTTTCTTTTTTAATGTTCCTACTTTCTGCTCTGTTTGAAATAACTGACTTAATCGCTGTCTTCTAGAATTTCCTTTTAACCTATTTGATTTTTTGTTTTCTTCCATAAATTTACCTGTTTCAATCCTACTTGTTATATGGTCATATATCTTCTTGCCTTTTCTATACATATGATCCTAGATATTGAAACTTATTTTATGTTGTCTCGTATTTATCCAAGTTTTCATGGGTTTCCCTGAGTGTCTATTGAATTATGTCACTAGCAAATAACGTGCATCATGAAATGTCCATCTTTCGTTATTTCAAATAGAATGATTGCGGACAGATTTGGGGGCGTAGTATTTATTGAACAACCATTAGTTTCTTCTCATGTAATATGAACTCTTGTCCCTCTACTCCATACGCACAAACTCTAGTTCTTATATCATTATGCATATCCTAGATATATTTGGTAAAACTAACTGGCATGTCTTTTTCTTTGTAAGGCAACCAAAGTTCATGTCTTGGCTATCATTTGTATTCATTGTTGCCGAATCCTAATTTAATGCTTAACATCATTATCTTTGCCTTTATAAACGAAATCTCATCAACATCATCATCATCATTATTGCCTTTATCCCATATAAACGGGGTTGGCCATATGAATTCTCTTTCTGCATTCTTTTCTATTACAAGTTGTCTCCCTATTTTATTTTATTTTTTTAAGAGCATTTCTAATTACTTCATCCCACGTGGTGAGTTTTGGTTGCCCTCGTCTCTTACTTTCTATGCAAACAAATCTACTCCATAGGTCTCTGTTGTATATAGCCATACCACCTAAGTCTACATTATCAATAATAGGTGTCACTTCTTCTTCTACTACTCTCACATGATTATTAATTCTATCTTTTCTCGTCACTCCTATCATCTATCTTAACATTCTCATTTTAGGTATATGAATGCATTGTTCTTGTTTCTTCTTAAACATTCTCATTTCAAGTATATGAATGCATTGTTTTTGTTTCTTTTTTAACGCCAAAAATTTCACTACATGTGAAATAGTTGGCCAGTTCTATAAAATTTTCATTTTTAGGGAACTTATGGATTTAAACATGACGCCTGTAAATAGAATTTGTGCTTTTGCGAGAAAGCATGTCTCACATGGAGGTGAAGATACTGGGGATACATTCACCTTGTGGAGGGTGTATTTGATCATCAAATTTTTACCGAGTGGTGTGCGGTTTTTTTTGTTTGAAAACTTGTGAATGTAAACATGAAGCCTGTTGTTCTCTTATAGTGAGCATTTAGACAAGTGGCTTTACATATCTAATATTAGCATGTAAAAAGTTGTAGAAAATGACATTAAAGTTGCATCTGAATTCTTAATTATCCCTATTTCTTTAATTTTTGTTTTCTTTTTTGTTTTCTTTTTCCGTCTTTTTCTTTCCATTTTTTTTCCTTTGGCAGGGTTTTGGTACATGGAGCAATGAGCTCTGCTTTTCTGACTATTGCTCAAGCGATGAGTGATCGATCAAGGGTGTGTATAAAAAAATGTTGCCCTTATTGGCGGGAAACTGGAGCAATGATATCAAATAATCCCTTGTGTCTGTTTCATGTGCGTTTCAAGATTCATAAGCTAACGACGCTGAATGCTGGGTTGTGGCAGGAGATTCATTCAACATATTTGTATTTTTATAGATAGCTGACGCTTGAGTAGGCTAATTAGGGGATTGGTTTGGCTAATTAGTCAATTTTTTTTTTTTTTTTTGAGTTGAAAGTTAAGTTATTGGTGGTAGTTTAGGGTCAGTGGATGTATCGCATGAAGTATTAATGTCAATGACCCAATCATACATGTTGATGTCTTGTGTAATACATCGTCGTTGAAAGAAGACTTTACGTTAGGCTCTTTAAATACAAGATAGATATAGAGTGAATGAATGAGCTAAAAAACCATGTGCATGGCAAGATTAGATTTTCTGATACGAGGTTTTGGATTGAATATATACTCTTCACAAACTTAGCAGATCTGACTATATCATAATAAACTTGTCCTTTTGCTTTAATGAATGGAATAAACATGAGGCAAATGTATGAATTTAATTAATCAAAAAGTGATGCATTAAACCTGTGTCTAACTACAATAGTTATTTTTTTAAAATTTTTTTTGTACAACTGATCGCAAACATCTAAAAATTATTCTTCACAACCCTTTTGACAAACTTGTAGCCATCCCTGTTTCCATAATGTAAGCTACCATTTCTTTCATAATGCTTGTGGATTCACCTTATAGCTCTTTTTGTACTTCCTCACTTGTCTGGAGATATGACAAAAGCGAAGTTACAAATTAGATTTGAGTTGAGCAAAAAAGGAACATGGATGAAGAGTCCAAATTAGTAATTAAACCTGCTTCCGACTCCGTTAATTTCTGATCTGCAATACAAGAAAGAAGCTCACCTTTATCACCTCTATATAGGTATGGAAGCAGATCCATTATATACAAGCAGCTCACAATAGCCCAGCTAGAATAATATACATATTGTCATTTACTCACCTCTATGTATTGTTTCCGGACCTCATGGCTGTTCCTTTTGGGGATCTTCCAGAGGCCTAATATTATTGATTGTTCGCTCATGAGAGAGCATTTACCATTTAGTATTCTTTTGATCGATACTATGCTCTTCACCGATGTTTGATTATTCCACCTAGTTTCCAATATGAACCTGAATTGATAAATAAAAAGAAAAGATAATGAGCAAGTAATCAAGGAAAGCCACAATGATGGAATAATCTGAGCACTGGAAAAACATGGTACTGCATACAATCTGTAGAACAAGAAGGGGAACCAAACCAGGCTCAATGGAAATCTTCGTCATAATCATCAGAATCTTCTTCAAAATGATCAAAATGTTCAGCATAATGATAAAAATCTTCATCATAATTAACAGAAATCGTCTGAATATGCGTGTGTGGCAGATGCGGTACTTTTTCCAGCGATGAGCACCCCCTGATGTCCAGTTCCTCCAAGGCTTCCAAAGCCTCAAGGCCCTCAATCTCACTTAAGTTCGTGCATTGACGGAGCAGCAAGTGTCTCAACATTTTCAAGTTTGATAGATTCGGCATTCTTACCATGGATGAGCAATACGACAAATTCAAATATTCCAATGATACCAATATATGTAGTCCTTCGATCTTATTGAGATTGTTGCAACCAACAACTTCAATTTTTTTTAACTTGTTTAAGTTGGACCGATCTGGTTTATTTTCAGGGTATTTGTACCCACTCATCTCAGAGGATGCTAGAGGTGCCGAACATTCGAGCAGATTAAGTTCAGCTATATCAAGGCACCAACGCATACAAAAACTTGCCAGTGATACTAGATTTCCAAGTCCTTGAATCTCTGTCAGCTTAATGCATTTTTCTATTCTCAAACTTTCTAGCAATTCTAGATTTCCAAGTCCTTCAATCTTTGTCAGTTTAATGCAATATTCTATTCTCAAACTCGTCAATGATTGTAGTTTCCCAAGCCCTTGAATCTTTGTCAGCTTATAGCACTCATAAAGTTGCAATTCCGACAAGAGCTTCAAATTTGACAGATCTGGTAGTATTTCCAATGACGGACCACCAACAATATATAATCCAACCAGATTGGTAGGTAAACCCAATATACATTGAAGTTTACTGAATGATTTTAGATTGAGGAATTTGAGTTCAGAAAGGGCATCAATCTCTTTCGGTAGGGTCATAATGTCGCTACATTCAACGTCCAACCTCTGCAATTTGGATAATTTAACAATATCACTGAAAATCTGATTCATGTTGTCAAGAATCTTATTACACCACAGGACTTGCAGATTAACCAGATTTGCAAGATTAGGGGTAACATGCAAACTCCGCAAATCCACATACAGAAATTGTAGACTTGAGGGAAGCTCTGGCAGTGCTTTGACATAATAGCAGTCTTCTAAGTGAAGGGTACGAATGCTTGTTGGTAGGCTTCGAATTCCTGTAGAATAAAAGCTGCGTAAGTATCTCAAACATGATAATCTCCCAGTGCAACTTGGAATGTTACCTCCCAAATAAGAACGACGTGCATCTATAATTTCCAGCTTCTTTAACGTCCTAATTTCATCAGGTAGCTCCTCTATTACAGTGAATGAAATGTCAAGCACTTTTAAGTTACTTGCAATCTGTTTACAAGATACACAAAAATATAGAAACAATCATACATATGCTCCAATATGTATGTATGTATGTTATGGGAGACGAGAAATGAATTGAGATTATGAGAGTAAAGATTTTAAAATGTATGTAGTATATACCATAATTTGACTCCAACCCTTCCAGTTCTCTGGGATCATACTATGGCTTAGATCAAGTATGACTAGTTTCTTCATATGAAAATTGGTTGCTTCAAAATGCAGAGGGGAACATCGCCAACTAAGCCATCTTAAGTTTAACAAGCGATACTTGAAATCCCCAACAAGAAGTTGTGCTCCATCTATTTGGAGATGCCGCAGTTTAGATTGTTCCGGGAATTTGTCATGCTCACACGTCGCAACATCAAGATTTAGGAGTTGGACCTTTTCAGTTACCTTTCAATGAAAAAACCATAAAAATAAATAAACAAATAAAAGAAACGATTTGCTAGCCATGTGCTAAAAAAGGAATTATTAATATTAGATATCAATTATTATTCTTATTTTTTTTTATAAAAATACCCATTTTTAATGACTTCACAAAATAACAGTTATTGATGTTTACATTTTTGCTTTTATATATATAAAAAAAAATTAAAATTAAAAATGAAGCAACTAAAGTTTAGTTATTAATTTTTATCTCCAACAACACAAAAAAAAAAAAAAAAAAAAAAAAATATATATATATATATATATATATAAAGGTCATCTTTTTCAGTTAAGGTTGGGTTAGATTCAGGTTGGTTGATTCAAACATTCACAACTCCTTTTTTCTTTTTCTTTATACTTCTTCATTTTTTATTTTTATTCTTTTTACATTTATAACAACTCTAAATAACTTGAAACAATTGAAAGATCATGCATAACATTGTAGCCTACTGTTAAAGTGTTTTTCAAGTTCATCATAGTTCTTTATTTGAGGTAGAGAAATCTTCAGTTGAGGTGGAGGTATGAAGAGATTCTTGTTTGAGGTGGGGTTATGGAGACACATGTGAAGATAGAATTTTGAGCCAAGGTGGAGATTGTTGGGTTTGTGGCTCAAAATTTGTGTGCACAAAATTAGTTTCCTTTTTCATTTTGGAAGGTTGAAATTTGTTGAGGAAATTGTATCCCATTATGTTTCTATTTCAGAGTTTTGATCATTATGTTAACTCATTATGGGCAAGTTGAGGAATACTTGTCCAACCAGGAAGTGGGTTTTGAAAATTCTATAAATAGAGATGGATGTGAAAGGTTTAGAGAGAGAGAGAAGAGGGAAAAGATGTAAGGAGTTTAAGGACGAGCGTTGTGAGAGAGGGGAGAGTATATGTAATTCCTATACATGTAGTCTCATAAGAGATGATAAGTGAGTGAGTGGGGTTTTGAAATGTGGTTGTATAATTTTTTTCTTGATGCATAATATTGAAATCTCTCTCTCCCATGGACGTAACCCTAAAGTTAGGTGAACCATATAAAATATTGTGTTGTGTGTTAATGCGTATGATTGTTATCTCCATATATGCTTGTGTTGATGTGATTGTTATCTCCATATATGCTTGTGTTGATGTGATGTGATGATGGTTCTACTGTGTGTGATGAATGAAGGATTTAACTCTCAACAACAGTTGATCGTTGAGTGGGTTGGAGAAAGTTAATTTTCCCTAACACCTACAACTTAATTACAAATGCTACACCAATCTATACGTACAACATGCCTACTTTCCGTTGTAACTAGGTGTACTAGTAACAAGAACATCTAAAATTCTTTTCTTAATGAGATGAGTTAAAATTTTTGATTGATTTATTTATTTATTAGGTAAATACTCACCTCACAACTCTAAATAACTTAAATTGAGTTAAATCCGAGCTGACAGTTGTCCAATCCCATCATAGATGATGCGGGCAAATTTAGGTTGGTCAACAACTTAGCTCCCTAATTGGAACCTATGTGGATGCTACTATGAATATTATTTTGAGCGTGTGTATGATGAGATGACATGAAAGAGACTTAAGAAAACATTAATCAATGCAAAAAAATTAATGTTGTAAATTTTTACCATGCATTCCTCAAACACATACGAGAGTTCTTGTCGATCTCACAACTTGCTGCGCAATTTTGGATTCTCAAAATCTTCTTGACGGACGATTTCTTTACCAAGATATCTTAATTGATCATGCATTCTCAATACATTATCAACCACCTATTATCTTTATGTTAGATTGAGATCTCTTAGTTAGGCAATGTTTATCATTTTGAGCTCAAATTATCTTTATGTTAGATTAAGGTGGCTGGGTTGGACCAACAGGCCAGTGGCCTAGCGGTACCAAGCTTCTACTTCTCAAAGAGAGGTTAGAGGTTCGAGTTTCAGTGAAGGCATGTGTGTGTGAGTACCAACTATGAAAAAAAAAGGTAGCCAGGTTGGATTAAACTCCTGTAGGGTTGATCAGCCATGGTATATTTCCTCTCTTGAAAAAAAATATATGTCTATATATAAAAAAATAAAATTATAAACCAACTATACTTGAAATAATTAAAAAATGATGAATAACATTCTAATTTATAACATTATGAACATGAATGACATGCACGGACCTAAGAGTGGCTCATTTTTTATTACCATTATGCCTTGCTATTTTTCTCATTTTGATATATATATATAACTATAAAAAATTACTATTGCCCCACTGAAATTTCTAAACATTTTCACAATTGCACTCCCTCATATTTTTTTTTCTAGAGTCGTCCCCGTGAATGAGGATCAAGAATTATGTACTGTAATACCCCTAATTTTCAAAAGGATAGTCTCGGTATTTTGTTTAATTGTTTTCTGTTCATTAATTGGTTTTTATTCATTAATTGTTTTGACTTATGTTTTCATATGTTTTAATTGACTTTTTAATGATTTGATTTACTTGACTTATTTGTGTTATTTGAATTAATTAGTTAGTTTATTTGTTTTCTTTGGTTTAATTAATTATTTGAATTATTGTGATTATTTAAGTTAATTGTTTTAATTATTTATTTGGCTTTAATTCTCGGTAAATTGTATGTTATTTTCTGTTTTATGGTTAACTTGTAATTTTTTTATTGTTTCTTTAATTGAATTAGTAACTTGGAATTTTTATTGTTGACTTAGTAATTACATGTTTTAATTTGTGACTAGGTATAAAAGTGTGGTTAGGGTTTTAGTTCTGTTTAGGTTTAGGTTTATTTAAGGAGCCGACAGGGTTTATAACCTAGGTTGTGTTTATGGGCCTCGTTTCAGACTTTAGGTATAATTGGACTTAGGGTTTTGGTTGCCTATAAATATATAAGATAAGTCTGTTTGGGGAACAAAATAATACAACCAAAACACGTCTGTGGAATTAGAAACGAGGAATAGAGGAAGTTGCAGTAGGAGTCGCCGGAGATTGTAGAAGACAACGTAGAGATTTTAACAAAAATCTCAAAAGGCAAGTTCTAACCTTACTCTCTCCCTTATACTCGTGTTCTTTGCATACTCAATGGTTCCAGGATGAATTACATGTTTAAAAATAAAAGACGTTGTCTGTGTCATGCCTAGAGTGTAACTGAAACTGATTTTGGTTTAAAACTTGTAAACTGTTAAACTTTGAACTGTCTTATTTAATTCTTGGTTTAATCCATATTAGTAGCATAATAAGGACTGAGTTAAGGACTGGAATCTTCTAGGATTAATTGAAACTCTCTGAAACCCTCTACTGTGAAGTGTCGGAGGCGTAAACGGCGACCGGAGAGGAGAACACGAAGAAGAGGAGGGAGAGAGCCGGCTCCTATTGGATTGGAGCCGGCTCCCCTTGGACTGGAGGCGGCTCCAATGGTCTAGGAGCCGGCTCCAGGGCCATTTGAGGCGGCTCCAATATTCTGGAGCCGGCTCCAGGTTGTTTATGCGTGAGTTTTGATTCTGTGGGTTGTTTTTCCAAATTTTTTTTCAGTGATTAGGCTTCCTAGTGATTGTTTTAATGTGTTTATTGGTGAATGAATACTGTAATGGGTGATTTAGGAGTGGTTTAGGGTAAACATAAATATGCAAAGACCAGATTAACATAAAATTGGACACAAAGCGTTAATCATTAGGATTACATGGAGTTAATTACGAAGGTCTTGTAGACTGTGAAGATTTGGAGTTTCAAATTTCTTAATTATATTAGAAATTTTCTGTGAGAGCTTGTCCACTCGAATTATATGTTCATGGAATTAGAAATTATGCTAAAAATTTATATTTCACTGAAAATTAGGTGATGATTAAATTTAACGGTTAGTGCGTCAAGTTGTTGGACAGGAAACTATAAGTATAATAGATTACTTATATTTATTTTGCATGCTATAGATTTGAGTGGGAAAATATCTATTTAGGCTCTGTTAATTCTATGGAAACTGGGAATAGGTCATCATTCTAAATAAAGCCCTGTATGATCAAATTATGGATTCTGAATTGGCTTACTTAAGCATGTTTGTTAATCTGTTCTAACATGTTTAGGTTGGAACTGTTGGTATTGACATTTATATGGTCATTATTTTGTCAACTGTAAATGTAAATAAGCATGTTAATTTTCTATTTCAATATGCATAGTAAGGAGTAGTTGACATTGATATTTATATTTTCAATGTGAATCAATTATTGGTATTTTTAAGAATGGTTGCTAATGCATTCTATTATGTTTAGTATGGAATTGTTGATATTGTTGTTATAATTATCGATGATTTATCAACTATCGGACGGATTGGATTGTATGTACCGGTATGGGACGGTGACATACTGGGTTTGGATTAGCTCAAATTGCTAAGTCCTACCTATTTTGGAGTAAGGGCACAGGTTATAAAATACAATCCTCCTTATATATATAAGTCGGTACGGTTGAATACGCCGAGTGACTTACTGGATTTCTGGTGGATGGATAGAAACGGAGTTTAGATATATTTTTATGTTACCGTGTCATGAGCTTGAGTCTCAGTGTCGACGGTTAGGGTGCGTATATGCAGTTGGATGTGTAGCTGACTGTGAAGGTTGAGGTATACCCTGTTTAGGTTTAGGTACTCATACCCACTCAGGTGCGTATTGTGTGATGCCTTCTATCCAGGTTGAGACCCCCTTCATGGCCTAGCGAGAGTCCAGTAGTGTGGATATATTTATGTACGGATTATTAGTTATTGTTGAACTATTTAGTATGTACATGCGTATCGAGTCTCTGCTTGGATTGTAGTAGGTTAGAACTTGTTCGTGGGCCTGACCCACTCCTATTTTTCAGGTGTACGTCAGTTCCAGGCTTGAGCTTGTTCGTGCTGAGCAGAGACGATCTTCCATTCTACCGAAGATGTAGGGTTTCTTTCCAGATCTTGGATTTGGGTTTTATCTTTTATTTTACTTTCATTTAGTGTGAGACTTTTATTAGGGGTCCACTAGAGATGGATTCCCGAGTTGTTCAAATTATGGATATTTGGTTTATCAAATTTAAGTATTTAATTATTTAAGGATTATCTTTTAGTTTCTTTTCAGCTTTAAACTTTCATTTCTTAATTCATTTTGTATTCCATGTTCGCTATAACATATTAATTGTTTGATTTTCCCTCGGGTTTGGGCCTGGGCCTGATCAACCCGTGTCTCGGATCCGAGGGGTATCACATACTCCCTCCATCCCATATTAGTAGTCCATTTTTCTCTTCTTACATGTCCTAAATTAGTTGTCCTCTTTGAAAAGTCAAAGTATCTTTTCTTTATATTTTCATCATTGTCCTTTATCTTTTTAAAAAATTTCAAACTTTGTAACTATATATATTTAAATTTAAAAGGACAATTTGAGAATTTTAAAAAGGGACAATGCATTAATTGAATGTCCCCTTAAAAAGTTATAAAACCAAAGATGGATAACTAATAAGGGACGGAGATAGTAATAAACATTCAACTTCAATTGTGTAGACCCCTCAAAGTAAGTTGATCAACAAGGTAGCTCTCCATTCGGAATCAAGTGGACGCTACCATGAAAACCACGTACATTTGTGGATGTGTTATCATTGTGTGCTTACCCGTGTAATGACATGACATGAAAGAGGATCAAGAAATAAACATTGATTAATTAAATAAGTTGACACTCATATGTTACCGTATTTTCCTCAAATACATCTTTTGCTTCGGCTTGATTCCATAACCTGCTACGTCCTCCTGGATTTATGTCATCTTCTTGACGGACCATTTCTCTACCAAAATCTCTAAGCTGATCATGCATCCTCAACAAGTTATCACTTTCTATTTTTACCAGAGACAAGAGACGGAGAACATCAATTTCCCTCTTTGGGAAATAGCCACAATCATCCCACATGTAAAATGGATATGTTTTATCCATTCCAATAAAAAGACATGCAATATCAAGAAATATGTTTCGTTGTTCACCATTCAACCCATCATAACTTATTCTTAACGCTTTTTGGACTTTATCGTCTGGCATTATCCTCAACTTCGCCAATGTATCTTCCCATATTTGTTTGTCGTTCTTGCCAAACAAAAATGAACCTATAACCTCCAGAGCTTGAGGAAGCCCTCCTGTAGTCGATGCAATATCATTAGAGATCTTCTCATAGCCTATTGGAGGAAACTTCATTCTGAAAGCATGAAAGCTAAAAAGTTCAACAGATTGCACAAGGTTCATATCTGGGGGTTCATAAGACTTAGCTCCCAGATCAATTAGGACTTTCTTGTCTCTAGTTGTAACTATGATCCTAGTTCCTGGACCGAACCAATCAAGGTTTCTCACAAGCCAATCAAATTCAGACTTTTCATTCAAATCATCAAGCACAATGAGAACTTTTGTTCGAAGAAATCGGTTTTGAATAGCATTGATTCCGCTATTAGCATCAGCAATGTCTGGGTACCATTTAAGAGTGTCTGCAAGAAGCTGTTTTTGCAAAGTAACAATTCCTTTGTGTGGTTTAGCCGTTTCTGAAATATCTGCAAGGAAGCTACCACATTCAAATTCCTTGAGTAGCTTGTTGTAGATGCATTTCGCGATTGTTGTCTTTCCAATACCGCCTATGCCATGAATACCAACAATCCGTTTTTCACTTGAACCAACCTCCAATAATCTCATTATATTATTTATATGCTCATCGATTCCAACCAAGTTGTTAAATAGAACCATGTCGTTCCTCTTCAACTCCATCAACACTGTTTGAACAATCATCTTTATTAGTTGTCCTTCATGCCTGATTGAAGTCCAGGTGAAAAGCCACAAAAATAATTAGTGCCGAGACAACTTTAGTTATTCTCATTTTATTTCGTTCTCATACCCATTGAATTTTTAACTTTTGAACTAATTAATATTAAAAAATATTTTACTTCCCGAATTTTAATTTGTGATTTTATCTTGAATTAAGTGATACTTATTTAGCTTATTTGATTGCTTTGTGTGTTTTAAAATCAAATTTTTTAACATAGAAAATATTAAATTTGTGTGCTTTAAAGAGAAACAAATGTAACAAAACTTACAATTATAGAATCCAAAATCCTCATATAACTTAATAACTTCAAATATTGATGTCTTCTACTATAGTTATTCTCATTTTATTTCGGATAAAGTGTAACAAAGTTCCTTGAACTAAAAACTATCACACTAAACTATTGATTTGTTACAATTAAGGTCAAATGTATTACAAAAGACTATTTTACCCTTTCTCGTTAAATTTGTTATTTCTTATTAAATTATTTTTATTCTCTTTTCTCTTATCTAAATATTAATTATACTATTTATCTGGATTTATTATTAGTATCAATTTATCATTAAAAAAAAAATTGTAATTACAATTTTCTATAATGGTTAACTTATTATTAAAATTTTATTATTCATAATAAAGCTTATTATACCCAATTTAAACTTTTTTTACTGTGGAAAAATACTCCGTACCTTCATTTTCTTACATTATATTGATGAAAAATTAATAAATTACTTAAATAAAAAATACATTCCTTTTCATGTAATATATTCATGAAAAATCAAGAAATTAATTAAATTATTTTAAAATTTTCTACTGAAGATTTTTATTTAATAATTAATTTAAAAAATTGAAAGTAATTTTTTGCTAATTTAATGGAGAATATGCCATCAAATTAGTATGAAATTTTTTTCATAATTTATTTTAATTAAAAAATATATTAAGTGTAATTAAATAAGAAATAACATTATGATCATTTAATAAAATATAATCAAAGTTTTGAAACATTTGTTAGAGAGTATTATACACAAAATATAATTTAGGAGGAATTATTTACAAATTCAAACAAAGACCAGGTATTTTTACACTTTACCCTTTTATTTCATACCCATACCTATTGAATTTAAAAATTTCGGACTAATCAATACTACGTATTTGATTTGAAGTACTTTACTTTAGGCACCGAGTAGTTGACTCATGAAAGTAATCTCATGTTGTACTTCTTAGCAAATATATATCATATATATATATCATCATATTGTACTTCAAGTTGTACTTTTTATATTAAAAGATAAATAGCAGACTTGTACTATGGGATGTGCCTTGTAGCCCAGGTGGTAGGTGAGCCTTAGGGGGTTGGTGTGAGTGCCAGTGTTCGAGTAATCCGTCCTACTAACTCCTAACCCCACTAACCATTGCCAGGTAAAAAAAGAAAAAGAAAAAAAAAAGATTTATTTTATTGACTTTTTATAAAATACTTCATTTTCTACTGTGACGAGGGTGGCATGCTATGCTCGATGGGCTACATTCTCCTTAAGTCGAATGTAGATCTGTGCCCTAGCATTGAGAGTTTGCATATCTGAGGGGAATATTTGACTAAGGAGGTATGGAACTTGGTTCCCTGGATCATGTCGATCTTGAATATTTCTATAGCAGTCTCTGGATTACAATCTACTATCTCCGAGGCCTCCATGTTAAACCTGGACAGGAAATCTTGTAACGATTCTCTTCTTCTCTGTCTTATAGTGAAGAGACTAACGATGGTCTTCTTCTGCTTCTTGTTTTCGCAATATTGAGCTAGGAACATGGCGCACAGAGTTTCGTAGTTCGGAATGGACTTGTGCAGCCTATTCTTAAACCATTCCAATGCAGCTCCCGTTAAACTAGTTGGGAAGACTTTACACATTAACACATCGTTGTGATTATCTAAAGCCATCTTCTATGAGTAATTATCGAGATGACGGGAAGGATCTCCTGTGCCATCAAACTGAGTGAAAGAAGGCATAGTGAATTTTTTTAGGTCTGTCAACAAGGTATATATCATCGGTGAATGGAGTCTTCATTAGAGAGTTCTTATGCTCCCTGGCCATCTCGGCGGGCGTCTGGATCTTCAGGAGCCTCTTCTCATCAAAGGCCTCATGGATGCCAGTACCATCCGGAATGCTATTAGACCATATCGTAAGCTTATGGCTGGACTCGGCTTGTTCGTCCTGCGTGTGATGAGGATGATTGCTTTAAGCGATCGCTTCGGTACTTGTCCTCTGCTCTTGCTGAACTTTATTAGGCCGAACCTCATTGGCTTGAGATTCGTTAACCGAAGGAATGTTTTGGTTGAGGGGAGGTGTTGCCGCATCACCTGGTGGTGGCTACGGTGTTATTTGGGCCATAACTGCTTGGAGGGCATCGTTCCTCTGTTGAAGCAGCGCAATCTGGGCCGTGTTGGCCTCGTTCGCTTGACGAAGCGTTTCGAATTGGTGCAAGAAATCTTCTCGCATCTTTTGCATTAACTCCATCTGTTGATCAGCTGCTGCTACGGATCCTCCGATTGACATTCCAGATCGTAGTAATATAAATGATTTGAATCACTTGTGGGAGTATATTTCTATACGCTTCCCATAGACGGCGCCAAAGTGTAGGTGCAAAATTTCTCTCTTTAAAATAAATTAAAAGAAATAATACAACTCACTCAAGATAAAATAATAAGTAACCAGAATTGCTTAGAGAAAAGCGTATATTACTTGATCATCTTTATTGGAGGTCTAGGCCTCTATTTATATACAAAAAGGTAGTGAAATTATGATACGACTCGCCTTACTTGTCCTCCAATTAATTCCATATACAATTCCTTACTAATTAAGTTACTGCCTTTTACAGTTATCTCCATGTTAGATTCTTCCTTTTGTAGAAGTTTCCTTTCTTGCAGGATCCTTTGCTTAGTAGGAGTCATTTATTCTCAAATAGTTTGGACCGGATACATCTTGGGCTAGCTGAGCTTGATTAATGGGTTGGACGGCTAATGCTAGCAATCTTGGTCTAAAGGGAGACTTAATTTGGGCTCGACCCGGATTGGGCTTCCGTTATTTGGGCTCGACCCGGATTGGGTTTTTGCAATATATCAAAAGTATAAATTTGTATTGTGATGACGTGGATGAATCTTACTTGAGAGGGATTTTTCCCTCCATAACCCGGTTAGCGGTTCGGACCTACGGGTTCGGGTCGTTACATAAAAACTATCCCCTGAACTATTGATTTGTTACAATTAAGGACAAACACATCGCAAAAGACTATTTTACCCTTTCTCGTTAAATTTGTTAATTCTTATTAAATTATTTTTATTATATTTTCTCTTATCTAAATTTTAATTATACTATTTACCTTAATTTATTATTAGTATCAATTTATCATTAAAAAAATTGTAATTATAATTTCCTAAAATGATTAACTTATTATTAAAATTTTATTATTTATAATAAAACTTATTATACCCAATTTAAACTTTTTTACCGTAGAAAAATACTCCCTAACTTCTTTTTCTTACAATAAATTGATGAAATATTAATAAATTACTTAAATAAAAAATATATTCTTTTTCATGTAATATATTCATGAAAAATCCATAAATTAATTAAATTATTTTAAAATTTTCTACTGTGGAGGGAAAAATCCCCCTCCAATGAAAGCCAGTCACGTAGCCACAACTTAAGTCTTATTTTTAATCCCTTGATGGGTTAAAATAAAGCCTAGCTCTGTTCAAGCCCGGATAAAGACACCAACAGCTCAAGTCGCTAATGTTGAACCTCCGGCCCAATAACAAAATCATTTGGACCAAGTTGCATTTGGCCCACATACGTTTAAAGAAGGAATGTTTCCTACTAAGCAAAGGATTCATCACAAAAGGAAAGTTCTACAAGAGGAAGAAATCTGATATAGAGATAACTATAAAAAGAAGTAATTTACTTAGTAAGGAATTGTATATGGAATTAATTGGAGAGCAAGCAAGGCGAGTTCTACCATCTTTTTGTATATAAATAGAGGTCCAGGTCTCCAATAAAAGGCATCAAGCAATATACGCATCTCTCTGAATAGTTCTTGTGACTTATTATTTTATATTTGAGTGAATTGTTTAATTTCTTTTTATTTTTGATATAGAGAGAAATTTTGCACTTACACTTTGGCGCCGTCTGTGGGAACGTATAGAAATATACTCCCACAAGTGATTTTAATTATTTATGTTACTACGGTCTGGAATGTCAATCGGAGGGTCCACAGTAGCAGTTGATCAACAGATTGAGTTAATGCAAAAGATGCGAGAAGAGTTCCAAAACACTTCGTCAAGCGAACGAGGCTAGCACAACTCAGATTGCTTCACTGCAGCAGAGGAACGATGCCCTCCAAGTAGCTATGGCCCAGATTGCACCACTGCCACCACATGGTGATGCAACAACGCCTCCCCCTAACCAAAACATCCCTCCGGTTAACGAAACTCATGCTAACGAGGCTTGGCTAAACGAAGTTCCGCAAGAGCAGAGGACAAGGACCGAAGTGGTCGCCTCGGATAACCATCCTCATCGCATGCAAGACAAACAGGTCGAGTTCAGCTGTAAGCTTACGGTATGGTCCAATGGTATTCCAGACGGCGCTGACGTCCAGAAGGCCTTTAATGAGAAGAGGCTCCTAAGGATTTAGATGCCTGCCGAGACGGCTAGAGAGCACAAGAATTCTCTAGTGAAGACTCCATTCACTAATGACATATACTATGTTGACAGACCTAAGAAATTTGCTATGCCTTCTTTCATTCAGTTTGATAGAACATGAGATCCCTCTCGTCACCTCGACCACTACTCGCAGAAGATGGCCCTAGACAACTACAATGATATGTTCATGTGTAAGGTGTTCCTAAGTAGTCTGACGGGACCCGCATTAAAATGGTTCAAGAATAGGTCGCACAAGTCCATTCCAAACTTTGAGACTTTGTGCGCCATATTTCTAGCACAGTTTTGCGGAAACAAGAAGCAAAAGAAGACCATTTCAAGCCTCTTCACCATAAGGCAAAAGAGAGGAGAAACACTACAGGATTTCTTGTCCAGATTCAATATGGAGGCCTCGAAGATAGCAGATTGTCATCCAGCGACTGCTATAGAAACATTCAAGCTTGGCATGATCCAAGGAACTAAGTTCCATACTTCCTTAGTCAAATATTCTCCTTTGGACTTGCAGACCCTCAATGCCAGGGCATAAGTTTACATTCGATTGGAGGAGAATGTGTCCCACCAAACACAACATGCCACCCTCGTCACAGTGGAGAATAAGCCTCGGGAGAAAGCTTCAAGCTCGAAAAGCCAAAGGAGCCAGCCTACCTCAGCACCAGTCGTTCAGTTACCTGAGAAGATGCAAAGGACAGAGGAGAGGTTTACACCTCTTCGCATGACCGTAGCTCGGCTATTCCAAGAAAACAAGGTAAGATTCACAACCCTTCAGTCAATGAGACAACCCTTAGAGCAGAGGGACAAAAGCAAACACTATGCCTACCACAGGGATTACAGGCATACAACCAATGACTGTAGATCCCTCAGGCGTCAAGTAGAAAACATGATAACCAGAGGTGAGTTGGCAGACTACTTCACACTAAAAGAGTAAGTGAGGCCTCAGGAGGTCAACCCTCGGAAGGTGGAGGGAAGCCAAGTAAAGGTTATTCATGCAATACATAGAAGGTCAGAAGATGATCAAAAGTCTGAAGAGGTGTACCGATCCAGACTCAGGGCAGCTCATAAGCTAAGGAGGTTGTCTGCGGTAAACACAATCAGTTCGGGTAGTATCAGTATTGGGTTTGGCGATGGAGATTTATCCAGGGTTCAGCTTCCCCACGAGGATCCATTAGTTATCAGTTTTCTAGTGGCAAATTATATGATCAAAAGAGTTTTAGTGGACCCCGGTAGTAGTGCCAATATTATCACAAAACAGTTTTCAAGTAACTGGAAATCCCATCATCATCGGTTCGGCCCATATCTAGTCTATTAATGGGGTTCGATGGCACAAGGGTAGACCCCATAGGGGTAATTGATTTGTCTGTTACCGCAGCGAAAAGGATATTGAAGGACAAATTTATTCTAACAAAAATCCACCCTTCCTATAATTTCATTATGGGAAGAAGCTGGATCCACCAAATGAATGGGGTCCCGTCTACCCTTCACCAAGTGATGCGATGCTTGTCTCCGGACGGCAAAGAGGTTATTAATCTATAGGGAGATCAAATCGCTGCAAAAGAATGCTATATGCTGACGTCGAAGGAGGTAAAAAAATGAACCAACCAGACTCGGCCAGAGCCAAAGGCGACCCCCGAAAGTATTGCCAAATAGTAATTACAGAGCCCTCTGCCTAAGTACCTGAAGGCAAAGGAGGAAGCCGAAGCTACAAAACTCACCGAGGAATCCCTCGAGACCGTCAAAGTTGTCCTCGGTAATCCTCAGAAAGTCACGTATATGGGCTTTTCCCCATCAGCTGAAGAGAAGAAAGTTTTAATTGACGTCATCCGATGAAATGCAGATGCGTTCACCTGGGACCATTCGGACATGATTGGGATCAACCCTTAAATCTTATGCCATAGCCTGAAGGTGGATCCGGCGTTCAAGCCAGTTAAGCAAAGACATAGAAGGTTCACTCCCGAGGGTAATCGAATTATTGCTGAAGAGGTGGGCAAACTGCTTCAGGCAGGCTTCATCTGAGAAGTGCATTACCCATAATGGCTCTCGAACGTGGTGGTGGTTTAAAAGGCGAATGGGAAGTGGAGTGCTTGCATTGATTTCACAAATCTCAATAAAGCTTACCCTAAAGATAGCTTTCCTCTACCCAAGATAGACCAGATGGTTGATGCTACCACTGGTTATAAGAGACTTACATTCCTCGATGCGTACTCTGGATACAATCAGATCCCAATGAATCCAGATGATGAGGAAAAAATCACATTCATTACAGAGAAGGGCACTTACTGTTACAAAGTCATGCCCTTCGATTTGAAGAATGTTAGGGCCACTTACCAGCGTCATGTTAACAAGATATTTGACGATATGCTAGGAAAGACAGTTGAAGCTTACATTGATGACATTGTGGTTAAAAGTGTGAAGAAGGAGGATCATCCGAAGCACCTCAAAGAAATCTTCGACACTCTCAAGAAGTACAACATGAAGTTGAATCCTTCTAAGTGCTCCTTTGCAGTTTCCTTAGGCTAATTCCTCGGCTATATTGTCAATAAAAGAGGAATAGAGGTAAGCCTAGCTTAGGCTCAGGCCCTCATACAGAATCAGGAACCAAACACTTGCAGGGAAGTACAGGTTCTAATCGGCCGAATCGCAGCTCTTAGCCGCTTCATTTCTCGATTATCAGATAAGTGCAAATCGTTCTTTGATGCAATAAGATCCAAGGACAAAGATATATCGGGACGTCAGTAGCAAATGGCTCTCAACCAACTGAAGCGCTGCATGGCTGAACCTCCAATTCTATCCGCTCTACAGCCTGGTGAAACTCTTATCATGTACTTAGCGATCTCCGGCATAGCTACAAGTGCCGTACTAATCAGAGGAAGGAAGGAGCCAATACCCAGTCTTCTACACAAGCAAGACGATGACAGATGCTGAGACATGGTACAGTAAAGCCGAGAAGATCATACTAGCATTGGTGTATGCAAAGAGAAAGCTTAGGCACTACTTCGAGTCTCATAGCATCGTGGTTCTAACTAACTACCCTATGTGAACTATTCTCTCCAAGCCAGATTTATCTGGACGAATTACCAAGTGGGCAATCGAGCTCAGCTCCTTCGACATAACCTATGAGCCAAAGGTGTCCCATAAAGGACAGGCGTTGGCTGATTTTCTCTTAGAGTATGAGGATAAACTCGAAGATCCAGAGCTTCCTGAATCACGGTGGGAGCTTCGGGTTGACGGTTCCTCGAATCTTGCTACTGCATGAGCTGGAATCATTATTTTAACACCTGAAGGCACCAAGCTACAGTAATCAATCCGCCTGAATTTCCTTGCTACTAACAACGAGGCCGAGTATGAGGCCTTACTTGTCGGGCTTCGATTGGCTAGCCAGCTCCAGGTACGATGTTTAAAGGTTTTTAGTGATTCCCAACTCATTGTTAATCAGGTGATAGGAAAGTATCAGCCCAAATAGGATAAGATAAAGGCATACAAATAAGCTGTAGAGAGTGCTACACGTGGGTTCGATCAGATCGAATTCTACCAAGTGCCTCGGGAAGAAAATTCTGGAGCAAATTAAATGGCTACCATGGCATCTTCTTCGAGTGAAGATTTGGTGAGGTTGGTGCCAATCGACACCCTAGACGAACCAACTATAAGTCTTTAGCAGGAGATAATGGTGATCCTTGACATTCCACGAGAGCCATGCTTGATGGATCCGTTGGAGGCTTACCTCAAGCAAGGAATTTTTTTCAACCAGAAAGACCAGGCGAGGAAAGTAAGGTTCACTGTAGCCAAATACTCCATTATTAATAATCAATTATACAGGAAATCATTCTCAGGTCTTTACCTGAAATGCTTAAGCCCCAGTGTAGCCCTCACAATATTAAAGTAAGTTCATGATGGAGATTGTGGCAACCACTCCGGTGGCAGGTCCCTCGCATATAAGACTCAAGGTTACTTCTGGCCTTACCTGGCTTGGAACGCCGAAGAATATGCCAGACGATGTGATAAGTGTCAGCGGCACGACCCAATGAAGTATCAGCCTGCTGAAGATTTGCACACAATGGTAAGTCCATGGCTATATGCCCAATGGGGCATTGACATGGTTAGACCTTTACCTAAATCAGTCGAGCAGAAGGAATATTTGTTACTAGTCACAGACTACTTCACAAAGTGGGTAGAGGCAGAAGCTTACCTGAGTGTGACTCATGAACAAGTCAAGAGTTTTGTGTGGAACAATATCATCTGCCGATTTGGGTGCCAAAAGTCATAATGATGGACAATGGTACAAACTTGGACAACAAGGGTACCAGAAAGTTCTTTGCTGAGTATGGAATTAGGCAAAAATTGGCTGCGGTTAGTCATCCGCAAGGAAATGGGCAGGCCGAAACAACCAACTGAACTATTTTTGCTTGTCTGAAGAAAAAGTTGGAGACAGTCAAATCAAAGTGGTATGAGAATCTCCCTAAGGTACTGTGGGCATACGGAACCACCACATGAAGGCCAACAGGGGAAAGCCCCTTCGCAATGGTCTATGGGTCCGAAGCCGTTATACCTATAAAATCAGCAGTTCTAACCCTTCATACGTCTCTGTTACTCGAAGGGAACAATGACCAGCAGCTCAAGCATAACCTCGGCCTCTTGGAAGAAAAAAGAGATGCCGCAACAATTAGGCTCACTTCATACCAGCAACAATTGCGCAATAGTTATAACAAGCGAGTCAGGATCAGGAGCTTTGCTGTAGGTGATTGGGTGCTGAAACAGGAAACAGTCTATGTAAAGAAGTTGTAGCCCAACCGGATCGAACCCTACAGAGTCACAGAAGTGGTGGGGAAAGGAGCCTACAGGCTCGCAGAAGCTAATGGGTGCGTAATTGCACACCCCTGGAATGCTATACACCTTAAAAGGTACTACCATTAATCAATATAGTCAACTTGTCTTTCTACAAGTATTGCCGCTTATGGCCTACACAGTAAAAGATTCTTGTTAGTTTATACACCTCTTTTTTCATAATGTGGGATATTATTTATTTGTACTTTCTTTTCCGTCGTAAGGGGCAACACATATACCCTACTGTTGATATTGATATTGATATTACGGCAAAAGAAACTATATTTGTTTTACTTTTTAGGTGGTACTTTTGTCCCACATCGAAAAAACATAAAAAGAAGGCATAGTTAATATAATCACGTCGCATTGACAATGAGTGCCAAAAAATGAGTCTTCGAGACAAAAGATTTCCAGTCATATTTATGAAAAGTTATACAGTCTCGGTGACTCTTTTTCTTGGCCTTTTCCTCATTTCTAAACTTCGGCCCTAAGAATTTATAATTAACAAGACTTTCTTCAAAGCGGTATATCACATGGCCGATGGAGTCTCATAGCCGAGGAGTAACCTACCTCGGACCCCTAGTGTTCGTAGGTATCGGCAAGCTCCTCTCAGGCTCATAGCCGAGGAGTAATTCACCTCGGACCTCCAGTGTCCGAAGCTATCAATAAAGTCCTCTAAGGCGAATAGCTGAGGAATACAACACTTTGAACTTCAAGAGGCTAAATGCCCAAACCCAGATAAGGGCGAGTAATCTTTATGAACCTTGGTACCTAGCCCAGTGGTTTCAAGCCCATAAAGAGTTGTCCCACATCGGGGAAAAAAATAATAAAAGAGAAAACCATATATAGTGTCACTCTACGATTGTTGATCGCTACGGAAGGTGCCCCCTAATAAATGGATCTTAAAATAGAGTCTTACAATCAGAGACTTGCATATCAGGGGAATCTCTTTCGTGAGCCCATCTTTTGGTAAATCTTCAGATCATGAAGATATCAATCTCGTAGTTATTCCAATTTGCTTAAAGTTTCTTAGGCAAGTTGTCACGCATCGAAAGAATACAAGTAAGGATAGTTAATATAAGCGGATATTATTAAAAGACAACGCCAAGGAAAGAATGACAGTGAAATACAGGATCCCAAACAAAAGCTTGGGAATTTGACCAGGTCACTGTTACTCTTTTCCTTAGCCTTCTCTCACTTTTGAATCTTTGGATCCACGAATCCAAAGAAGTAGATATTTCGGACCTTAAGAGTCCCTTCTTTCACCTTTAAATCGTCGGACCCCAAGTGTCCGGCTCAGCCCAATTCCTCTCTGGCTCTCTGCCAAGGAACTCTAAGCTTCGGACCCTAAGTGTCTGGCTCAGCACAGTTCCCTTATGGCTCATTGCAGAGGAATTCCTCACTTCGGATCCTAAGAGTCCGAGGATGACAGTAGAATATTCCTCTAAGGCATACTGAAGAAGTTAGTACCTAGGACTCCCTAGGTCTAAAGAGTCGAAAATCAGATGGGGATAAATATTCTCTATGAACATTACATATTCGGGCCCCGATGTTTGACCCAATAATGTTGTGCTCATTAAAAGTTTGTCCCACATCGAAATAATACAAGAAAAAATAAGTATTGATATATCTACTCCGTACGAGTCAATGGCAAGAAGGGTTCCCTTGACGGTTAGATCACTAGATGGGGAAACCATCCTCGGATATTTGTCGAACTGTCAAAGGAATTCATTTCTTACCATCTTTCTTGTTTTTGCTTCGGACCACAAGGGATACGAAGCCTTCAGACAATGAATCTTCCTCAAAGATATGAGAACATTACCACTCAGTGATTGTATAAAATTCAGGAGCATTCACAAACATGTAAATCACCTCAAAATAAATTTAATTATTATAACCTAGGAGCAAAAATACATTGTCTCAACACTCATTGGTTCAGAATAAGAAATTACATAACTCTACTTCCTTTTTGGGTCAAAAGGAGTAGAGTCAAATGCATCAACCACATTCTGGTTGGAAACAGTTTCTGAATGGAGTAAAGGCTTTGAAGCTAGTAGAACTGAAGAACTTGGAGCTGGATGATCCTCTTGATAAGACTTCACCATCTCAGCAAATAACACCTCAGCCTCTTGTGCTGGTAGACCCTCTGAGTAAGGGAAGGACACTTTCAGATCTGCATCAAAGGTATCTGGATCCTTCAGCTTGTGACCAGAGCCCTGGTTAAATCCATGACGGAAGGCCTTTGCGCTTGACAAACACACAATGGTAGAGTAACGTCCCTGTATTTATTTTCTAGCAGTGATGCAGGTACCAATCGCATCTTTCAAATGCTGGTTCTCAGCCTCTAGTGCCTCCACCTTAGCGTCAGAAGTGGCCAAGCGGTTCTTATAGACGTCCCTCGCCTCAGAAGCTATCTTCGAATTCAGAGTAGCATTTGAAGCCTTCTTCTCAGCGTTGGTAAGGTCTCTCTCCAGCTTCTTAAGTGAAAGAGACTGAGCCTCAGCAGTGGCACACAGGGCCATAGTGTGATATAGGCTCTACACAATCAATGGCAACAATAGAAATAATATAAGTAGAGTAGAAAGAAAAGCTAAGAAGATAACAAAGAAGGGAAGAGAGTGAACCTCCATAGCTCGAACTGGAGCAGAAGGAAGAAGCTGGTCCAGCTTCATATTGTCCATAATTTTTTCATCTTTGGGCAGCCACACTCCTCGTGCAACTGCCAGAGCCGCAGAAGGATCAGTCACAATCAAATCCGCGGAGTGAAGGATTGATTTATCCACCCTAGAAAAGTTAAGCCTCCAAGGATCGCCTTTTTCTGCCAAGAAAGCCACCACCTCCTCCTTAGGGGCAACTTCACTATTCTTCTTACCCTTGCCCTTTAAAGGGGTAACACCTTTGGTTTTGGCTGTGGAAGGGGGGTTCAATTTTGACTTCATCAACTTCTTTTTCCTGCTCAGTGGATCTTATGACTGCCAGAGGTTGGTTCTCTGGACCCTTCTTCGTTAAAGTTTCAGCCCTCTGTTTCTCTTCATCAGTCAAAGGGAAGCTGTCAAAGGAGGGGAGTGACAGGTGCATGAGGTCAGCAGCTACAACATTGGAAGCGATTTCCTTAAGATCAAATGAAGAGAGTAAGTCTTCAGCTGAAGGGGGGTTGTTCCAGACTTGTGCCTCGAGAAAAGTAGGTATCTTCTTGACTGCGGAGGAGGGAAATGTTGCTGAAAGAACACCAAGAAATTCATAAGTATTACGAAGAGTATAACTTGACATGGAAAACAACCAAAACACTTTTTATGAAGGGAAGGAAGATATTCTATACCCAGCTTCCCAAATTTGCGAGGGATGGGAAGGTTATTCGATTGATGCACAGATCAGTTCCCCTTGATAATTATCATCCTCTCTTTGTACTTTTTCTCGGAGGAAGGAAGGTCCGTGCATATCCTCTGTTGAAGAGGGGAAGTAAAATAAAAACGGCCAGGCTCAGTCCCGTGCCTGGAAATGGTGTATGTAATCAATAGGTCCGCGAAAGTCAAGTCTAGATTCTCTAGTCTTCGGCGAACAAGAAGAGCTGAGACTATTCGAAGAAAGTTAGGGTTTACTTGAAGAGGGGCAAGACCTAACTTATTGAAGACCAAATGATAGAAGACGTGAAGAGGAAAGCGAAGAGCATTAAGGTACCCAACTGATAAGAGCAATTCATTCTTTCAGATGCCCTCGCCTGAACTGAAATCAGCTGTCCTTGGGTATTCAACAATCTCCACCCCCTCGGGGATTTCAAATTCTTCCATTACCGAATCAATGGTGACATTAAGACGTCGAAGAGATAAAATCAAGTCATTCTCCTCCTTAGTGAAGATACCACTCGACCTAGAAGTGGACACCTTAGCTAGAGGTAAGGAATCATCCATTCGATTGGCCAAATCTTTTGCAAATTCAGGGGGGTTGGAAACCTTAGGAGGAGGAACCCTAATAAGGGTGGGGGAAGAAGAGGGTGTGGAATCAGAATCTACGATGTCGATGTGGTTGTGAGTGGATGAAGAACTTATGGTGCGAAAGAAATCAGACAAGTGAAGGACTAACCTGGAATCGTGTTGAAGTAATGAGCACAATGAACTTCGTGAAGCCAAAAACAAGTTGTGAAGAAGCCTTTTGGTCAGAATATCAGCAGTCACTCCTCGAAACCGCCTCTAACGAAATTGACAACTGTATAACTTCAATTCCCTTCTAATTAGGAGCCGTAGTCCAATTAAAAAGGGAACTGGGGGCAAAGTGTGGAGGGAAAAATCCCCCTCCAATGAAAGCCAGCCACGTAGCCACAACATAAGTCTTATTTTTAATCCCTTGACGGTTAAGAATAAAGCCCAGCTCTGTTCAAGCCAGGATAAAGACACCAACAGCCCAAGTCGCTAATGTTGAACCTCCGGCCCAGTAACAAAGTCATTTGGACCAAGTTGCGTTCGGCCCACATACGTTTAAAGAAGGAATGATTCCTACTAAGCAAAGGATTCATCACGAAAGGAAAGTTCTACAAGAGGAAGAAATCTGATATAGAGATAATTGTAAAATGAAGTAATTTACTTAGTAAGGAATTGTATATGAAATTAATTGGAGGGCAAGTAAGGCGAGTCCTATCATAATTCTACCATCTTTTTGTATATAAATAGAAACTCAGACCTCCAATAAAAGGCATCAAGCAATATACGCTTCTCTTTGAATAGTTCTTGTGGCTTATTATTTTATATTTGAGTGAATTGTTTAATTTATTTTTATTTTTGATATAGAGAGAAATTTTGCACTTACATCTACTTATGATTTTTATTTAAATAATTAATTTTAAAAATTAAAAGTAACTTTATGCTAATTTAATGGAAAATATGTCATCAAATTAGTATGAATTTTATTTCATAATTTATTTTAATAGAAAAAATAGATTAAGTGTAAATTATTAAGAAATGACATTATGGTCATTTAATGAAATATAGTCTAAGTATTGGACCATTTTGTAACAAAATATGATAGTTTAGAGAGTATTATGTACAAAATATAATATAATGGGGATTATTTACAAATTCAAACAAATAATATAGGGAGGAATTATTTACAAATTCAAACAAAGATTAGAGATTTTTGCACTTTACCCTTTTATTTCATACTCAAACCTATTGAATTTTTAAATTTTGGACTTATTAATATTTGATTTTAAGTCCTTTACTCTAAGCACCCAGTAGTTGACTCGTATGAAACTAATCATCATGTTGTACTACTTAGCAAAATATATATATATATATATATATATATATATTTATATATGTACTTTTATATTAAAAGATAAATAGCATCGATTTGTATTATGGAGTCTTAAGATTACTTAGATATATGCCGCCTTACTTTTTAGAGAAGTTATTTTCTTAAAATAAATTTAGGACAAATAAGTCTAACTTACGGGAAAAAAAAAAAATCCATATAAGCTCTAAATTACTAAATCTTCCATTTATACGTTTGTTAAATTTGATATGAAATTTAAAAATCACGCTTTCATTCAATTTATCAGATATAAAAAAGAAAAATTAAAATAAAAGATTTATTTTATTGACTTTTTATAAAATACTTCATTATTCTACACTAAAGTCTTTGTGAATTCTAAGCAAAATTTTTGGATTGAATTTAAATTAAATTAATTATTGTTCATGCTCATTAATTAATTATAATGAATATATAAAAATATTATATTATAGATTATTTTTTTTAATAAAGTTATGATTATAAAATTTTACTTTTAGCAAGGGTGTTAATGAAAGATTTTAGTGATTTAGAACTTAAAGTGATTTTTTTTTTTTTTTTTCAAACATAGGACTTATTGGTCCTAAAGGAAATTTATAAGATATATTTATATTTTAATTAATTGGAAAAATAGGATTTGATGGTAATTTTTTATTCCTCTTATAGTTTTGTGCAGGGAAAAATTAAACTGAGCAAATAAAAGAATACTTATTTATATATATATTATTATCCCTCCCGATGTAGCGGTTTAAATTAGTATTTCTAATTATGTTTTTTTTTTTTTTTTTTTTTTTTTTTTTTTTTTTTTTTGATAAAGGAGAGGACACATCCAAATATGGACACACCGATTTCAAGAGTTGTGTGCTAGGTCACTAGAAAATGACTAGTTGTGTGTTCTTGATTTATTGGATTCCGAAAACTAATGATGATAAAACTAAGATGAAGTTTCCATGCATTAACATAAGGGGTTTATTAGTAGGAAAACAATACCCGTCGGCTTCTTTCTCGACTTCCCAACCACCGAGTGCTCCAACCTCTGTCATTGCCTCCCTCCATTCTGTAACATTTTTTTCATCGAAATGGCTCTCATGCTCACGGAAGGCATCCTCGTAAGTTCTCCCTGCATCACTATTCCCAGATTGATGCCGAACCACAGATGGTTCGACGTCATAGAAGACGGGCAGAATCAATTGTCCCTTGCACTTCACCATCTGAGCAAGTTCACGGAGGCACCATTTACTGGAAGCATAACCCTTGGTGAATATTGGGATGGAGATTCTGGACTTTGTGATTGCTTTGAGGAGTTCAGGGCTGAACTCTACTCCTTTGCGAAGCTCGTTATTGTCACGAAAGGTGTGAACTCCTGCGCGGACAAGATTAATGTATAGGTGATCGTTGAAGGTGAGGCGAATGTCGGGGCCTCTGAAACTCAAGAAGACATCATATTCGCCTCCTGAAGCTGTGAGGTTCGTTTTGTGGTCCATATTTATCACCTAAAGCAACTCTATGGAGAGAGAGAGTTTGTTCAAAGAATTAGTCAAGAAAGAAAAGTTAGTAAAAGCCAACTAAAGAGAAGAAAGAGATCCTGTAAGTCTGCAACATCTTAAGATTCATATATTACAAGATTATTCAAGTCTTTTCAATAAATAAAAACGTGAAAAATAAGAAAAATGTGATCAAAATGGACCTACTAATTATTCAAACTCCGTTTGAGATACAGTTGTACTCTGTCCTTTCCGCTAGATCAACTGGTAACGATGCTGGGCAGCTAAGGGTCTGTTTGATTCGCCTCCTACAAGAGATGTGGATGAAGATTAGAGAGCACTAGAGCAGTATCAATGATCGAGTTTGGGCATTGGATCTGCTAATTTATGGAAAGTGATAATCATATTTTGGTTTATTCACCAGTGGTCAAGCTTTGATTGGGAATTGGAAGTGATTTCCAGCTACTTTAAGGGATAAGCATTGACCCAGCATCACCTACTCTATATTACTTATTGTGTTTCAAATTTATGGTGTTTGGAGAATCTAACTTTGAATTGGTTCGAGATTACTTTTTAACTACAAAAGGTTTTTATTTTAAAAAATTGCATTTAGGCTGTTGGCAGCATGACTCTTTGAATAGAAAATAATGGAGAACTAAAAAAAAAAAAATTTGGTTTAATTTTTTTAGTTACTTTTCTCCAATTTTAAAGCTCCAATTTCATATTTGCCCAACATAGTCTTATTGTGTTTGGTAACCAATAAAAGTTCTTTCAACCGTTACCAATTTTAACTCGTCTGAACTTTTGAATGAAGTTGAAGCTTATAAAATAGGATTTGTGTAGAGGTGGTATATTTTAGGTAATTTTTTTTTTATTTTTATTTTTTGTTCTTTTTATTTTTATAAAGACAATTTTAGTCATTTTTTATAAAATTGCTATTATCAAATATAATATAATAATATTATATTAAAAGTTATTATTGTAAAATTAGCAATACAAGTGTTTACAAACAAGACATTTATTTTGTGACATCCAAAACTAGAAAGATAGACATTTTTTTTGGAAAAATTATATTTTGGTGACCAAAATTAAACATAATTTGTGTAAAGTGACCATAAAGTCAAGAAAAGATGAATAGTCACCAAACCTAAAACTTAATTACTAATAAGTGACTATTTGATGGTTTATTACTTAAATGACCTTCTTATAATCTATTATTATGTAAGTGGACAAATTTATCATGTACATTAAACTAAATAAACACTTACTTAAATTGACAAACAAAGAGACGACACATTATCGGGGTGATGGGAGAGAACTGAGGATGGGATAAGAAAATTGTAGTTATAGTTATTATATTTTGCAAGTTGATTTGTTTGATAAATCTTCCTTAAAATAAAAGATAGTAATTTTTAGGAAAATTTTAATACATAGTTATTATACTTTACAAGTTGATTTGTTTGAGAGATCTTCCTTAAGATATAAGATTGCATGTAATTTTAGGAATTTTTTAATACTACTGAGTTATAGTTTAAGAAATAATGACCGTTGCTGATTAATTTCATAATTTTGCCAACTTTTAATGGGTTGTATTGGATGGCAATTTTGTAATCTAAAATTTATTTTTAAAATGTTTATCAAACCATGTTTTTGACCAAATTATCCTTAAATGGTCACTTAATATCAATCAAGTTTCAACATTGGTCATTACGCATTTTTTCTTAATTAACTAAACATAGAGAAAAAACAAAAACTACATACTGCCCTATTAATTGATAAAATTTCATAAGTAATCGAGTTAAAGTTATGAAAATAAAGATAAAAAAAGTTTAGAATATTAATGTTGGATTTGGTGTTGAAAAAAGAGTTGCTTTGCTGTGAAGAGAGAGATGAAGATAGATGATCGTGTTGTAAAAGGAAAGAGAAAAAAAAAAGAAAAAAGAAAAGAAAGAAAGAAGGGTTTAACCCGTAAAAAATGAATAATACCCATCTTTTATTTTAATTTTTTAAACACATGTTTCAATGACATTGGACCACAGATCATCCTCCTAGATGAAGGATCCAAGCATTGTCCATAATATGTCATCAATCACCAACAATAATTTTTTGATTATTCTAGTGACAAAAAATTTTTATTTTTATTTTTAGATTCTAATAACAAGACCAAATTGTCTTTATTTTTTTATTATTATAGCGAGTTTTTAATACTTTTTATTATATTAATAAGAGTGAATTTTAAAATTTATTTTATTATTGTAAAATATAAAGAAGTATTTGTAATTAGTGCAACTATTTAATTAAGTCAATATCAAAAGAATAATGTGAAAATGTTATAAAAAATAGCATAATTATTTTTGAAATTGGAAGGAAGGGGTAGTCTAATCAAATTTAATGTATTAGCCGGCAAATAATTGTTTTGAACCAACTCATAAATGAATACACTGGAGGACCCACCATGATGCAAAGAACCATATAATGCAAAAGATTGTGAGGCAATGGGGGTTGTTGGGACCGAGATCTCATTTCCCATTTTAATCTCTATATCTAATCTCTATTTTTGTTTATTTTTTTTACTCCTATAATCATCTTAAAGTTTGTTGGCTTTTTTAAAACAATTCTATTTCCATTCTCATTTACATAATTGATTCTCTAAAATTATCTCAAGCGGGGCGGGCCCCCACTGAAATGGGAATTTTTGCCATCCTAATTTGAACAACCTTAAAGGGATGGCAATAGGGTAGCTAGGACGGAAATCTCATTCCCCATTCCAATTTCTATCTCATTTTAGTGCCAAAATTATTTATATAAAACAATTATTTATACAACCATACATAAACAGAGGATGAAAAAAAACTTGAAAACATCACCTTAAATTATTTCTATACAGAGGATGAAAAAAAAAATTTATTTCTATACAACAAAAGTAAAAGTTCTTCACCTTTTATTTTTTATTTATTTTTTCTTTCTTTTTCCAATATATATATATTGTGTGAGAACTGCTTATAACAGTTTTCACTATTATTAGCCCAAATATAATCGAAACTTAATATGGGGCTGGATTAATAAATAATAAAAGAAACTTGGATGTTAACGGGGAAGATGATACTCAATTTCTTGACACTTCGTATCAATGTGTATTAACAGTTAAATTACTGAACTTTTTTGCGGCAAATTTATGTAAATTCTCCAAATATATAGCACTGGTTTATTTGGGAACGGTTGATTCCATGGTGCAAACAACCTTTGTTTCTACAAAGGATACTTCATCTTCTCAATAACTCTCTCTCCCTCAACTCCCACTTCCCTCCCATCACTACTCTTTCAATCCAACTATGAATTTTTTTATTTTTTATTTGGATCTTCTCTTTCACTCAGCGTGTTCTAATTCCTTCTCCAACAACTTTAAATTGAACAACACCTGTGTCCTATTAAATTTGAGTTGGGTGTGGTCCCAATAAATTTTTTGCATTCAAAGGAAGTCAAATCTTATACATGATGCTTTATGAGGCACCAAGTTCAAGTAAATTATCACACGAGTCAACTTTTGGAGTTCACCAATCCCTTCAATTAAATTACCACACGAGTCAACTCTTAGAGTTCACCAATCCCCTTTTACTAGGTCGTAATCCTTAATATTGGCAATAATAAAGTGAAAATTACATTTTCATCTCATATTGGAGAAAGTCTTAAATGCTTCGACATAGTATCACTTATTAATTAAAGGGTTAAGCGCAAAAAACTCCCTTGCTATACAAAAAATGTGCAAGAAACACCCCAGTAAAAATTAAGTACATATAAATCCTTGTATTATTAACATTTTGAACAAATTACCTCCTAATCATCAATTTTGACCCTTTTTTACAATAAGATAAATGTTGTGTTGATTTTTGCATCATCTCAATTTGCTTCAGTTTTCGCCTATGACCATGGAGACTGAGATGCACAAGCGCAATTGTCCCCACTTGGTTGGTTGTTCATCTATGTTATCTTGATTAGGCCACGAAGACCATTTTGATACTTCGTAACAGCATTTACATTCCAAAAATCAAAAAATTTAAATTACATGAACATGTTATATATATATATATATATATCCCTGCAACAAGCCCTACTCCAATATGTTTGCGCTTGTTCCTAGCTTTTTGGTCATGTTCTGAACAACAAATTGCTAGAGAGATTTTAACCCAAAAAAAAATTGTTAGAGAGAAAAATAAAGATTTTGCTTCTAAAACGAGAGTAACTATGGGTTAATTGCATTTTTGTTACCGGCACCATAGAGAGAGAAGGAAAGATTTTTAGAGAAAGATATTGATAACGGTATGAATTCATGATATATATGACAAAATCAATAAATATATGGAAGTTGTTGCGAAAAAAAAGATAGAAAGAACAAATATGAAAGTTGCCGTAAAGAGAGAGACCTTTAAAAAAAAAATGTCATTATGATTTTTATTGTTATATATTTTTAAAAATTTGTTATTGGGGTATTTTAGACATTTCAATGATTAAATTGACTTAATATCTTTATTTGCAAAAATTATAAAATGTAGGGAAACTTTTCGAATAACAGATGATTAATTGCACATTTTACTTATTATGAATAATTTTTTTGCACGTAATCCTTAATTAAACCTCAATTTAAGGTTTGTTTATTCACAAGTGGCTGCGCTTTGATTGGTAATAGGAAGCTTCGTTTGGTGGATGAGCATTGACCCCAGCATCACCAATTATTATAATCAAATCAATTATTATAATCAAATCAATGTATTAGCCTGCAAATAATTGTTCTAAACAAATTAATAAATGAATAGACTTGAGAACCCACCATGATGAACAAAATCATATACTGTAGAGACAGTGACTTAAGAAAAGCTTCAAATTGATATTCTTTCGATACTATTTCATTTAGATGTTATATAAAATAATGATTTATTAGTGAATTCAAGGATGAATAATAAATTTAATCACGTCAATATTAAAAATTGATTACTTGTCCATGAAATTGAAATTAAGGAGTGACATGAGGTTTGTTTATTCACAAGTGGGCCATGCTTTGATGGGTAATAGGAGAGTGATTTGTGGCTTCATTATGGTATGAGCATTGACGCAGCATCACGTACTCTACCAAAAAAATATAATAAAATCAAACTCACATGCGAATACACTCCAGGATGAGGTGTGGTGGCCCCACCCTATTGATCATAGGTTGATAATATATATATATTTTATTTTTATATAAAAATTTTTCACTTTTTAATTTTATGTTTTTTATCTATTTTTTTGGTGAGAAGTGCTTATCACCATTCTCGTCATTATTAGTCCAAATCTATATTCAAAACAGGTAATTTATTATGGATGGAAGAATAAATGATAAAAGAATTTTGAATATTAACAGGGAAGATGATATTTAATTTTTAATCATTTTATATTACAGTATTTGAGAACTCTGACCTTTACAGTTGAATTACTGAACTTCTTTACAAATTTCTATAAATTCTTCAAATAGCACTCCTTTAATACTTTCAATTCACTTCAGTCTAACTTTTAGCTCATTTATATTTGGTACCCCAACAATCATCAGACAAACCAATACAAAATAAAAGTAGAGAGTAAAGTTAAGCAGATTGTATTAAAGCCACAATTTGAAGAAATAAACCATAAGGTGACTTTTGATTTCTTAAATAATTGAACCGCCGAATACGTGTGTTTGGCAGATGCAGTAGTTCTTTTAGTGGTATATGTGTACCCTATTACATTCAGTAACTCTATTCCCCTACAGTATCGTCACCGCAGTAGAGTTTAACCACCAAGTTCGGGATGGATTGGTGTGGTTCCTCTACGCCTAGGACGGGACACATGCTTCGAATTTGACCAATTGGGATATCTGGAAACAATATTTTTTTTTATTATTTCTTCATTCTAAATTCGAAGTGGATTCTGATTCTATTTCTGTATTCTCTCTAGATTCAAGGACTAACCACGGAATCACAAATAAAAAACAGTGAATAGATTCATAGGTTCGATACCTTGTAATAGAACTCATGCTTGATAGAAATATTAGATCACATAGAGTCGACGAATGAGATGGATTGTCTTTTTCATTCGGCAATGAATATATTTCATAATCTTTTTGTTTTTTGTAATGAATTAGTTGGTCTTTTTCATATGGTTTTCAATTTCACGTAATTTTCACGCAATTAACAAATTTGACAGATTAGGTAATTTTATCAATGCTATGTAATATTCCAATGATGTCAATTTGTTTAAAGCTTTATCCAGTGAGGAAAAGTTACAACTATCGTTTTTGACTTCTTCAAGTTTGTTTGACCGATGTGTTTTTGTCAAAGGTATTTGTACTTACCCATCTCCTAAAGATGCCAATAACCAAATTTATTTCATAATAAATAATAATAATAATAATAATTTTATTTATTTATTTATTTTGCAACATACACAATTTCATAGCCAATAGTCTCCATTTCTCTATAATTTGTCTTTGTAGCTAAACCTGTTATTTATTGGTACAAACAATGTTTTTTTTTTTTTTTTTTTTTTTTTTTTTTTTTTTTTGTGTGGTAAAAACTAAAGTAAACATCCAATATTCATCCCCATAATGATAGTGTCATGACCGGAGGTGGACTCAGGAAATTACATTTCGGGAGGCCAAAAATGATAAACAGTAGAGAGAGGAATACATGCACTCTGATTCTTTGCATTACTTAATTTACAATGGGTTTTTTAGTTTGTATATTAGTACTACATAATGGGCCTTTACTACACACAAACTTGGCCCACTTAGAATTTTCTTTATCAATGTCTACGTAAAAAAAATTAGTAAATTCCCATTATGTGTTAGCAGTAGATTTTTTAAAAATTCCATGGCACCCCTTGATCCGAGAAAAACTTGATTAAGGTGGGTGGTGCACTTTACTCACAATAGTGGTGGGATTCGCGAATGACACAACTCTTCTTGGTTTAAGAATAACTTGGATTGAGCCGGCGGTGTCTGGTGCATTTTACTCACAGTAGTAGTGGGACCCACGAATGGGTAAAGACTCGAAATATACAGGATTTTTAGTTGTTGACAACCCTGTTTGCTACTAAGTACTTGATACAGTACATCGGAAGAAAAAATAATAATAAAAAAAAAGTAAATGCCGATGATAAAAATATTGTACTGAGCTCGTGAACCTGACAATATCAACCACCATTTTGTGTTCCATATTTATCACCTAAAGCAACTCAATGGAGAGAGAGAATTTACTCAAATAATTAGTCAAGAAAGAAAAGTTAGTAAAAGCCAACTAAAGAGAAAAAATAAATATTCAAGTCTTTTCAATAAATAAAAACGTGAAAAATAAGAAAAATGTGATAAAAAAGGACCTACTAATTATTTAAACTACCTTTGAGATACAAGTTTACTCATACTATCTTTGAGATACAAGTATACTCTGTCTAACGTACTCTTAACCATTAGAATACGATAAAATAAACACAATAGTTTATAAATTAAAACAAATTTAAAATATATGACATATTCCAACCAATTTATATTATTTAATAAATCGAATCATTGAAATGCAGACCATCTTTATTAACATGAAACATTGTTGACGTTACTCTACACCAAAGTGTATGTTTAATAATTTACTAATACTGTTATTATTATTTTATATATATATAAAAAGTTAACTAATAAAAACAAATCACAAACTTATTCTCCAAGTACTAATAAAATGAAACATTTAATTACAAGTTTCACTACCAAACCCATCTACAATAATTACATATAATGCAAAAGATTTTCTCTTGCTTATTTCCCTATCCAAAATTCAAAAATCGAGACTCGCCAATGGCATACTGTCTATTCTAGCTATTCTTTCCATTCATCTTTTCATTTTCTTTTAGAGATATAGATGCGTTCTTTTTTAATGTTCCTACTTTCTGCTTTGTTTGAAATAACTGACTTAATCGCTGTCTTCTAGAATTTCCTTTTAACCTATTTGAATTTTTTTTTTCTTCCGGAAATTAACCTATTCGATATTCTTTCTTCACTACCTTGTCCGTGTTTTGAGTACCTGTTTCAATCCTACTTGTTATATCATCATATATCTTCCTGCTTTTTCTATACATATGATCCTAGATATTGAAACTTATTTTATGTTATCAGTCTTGTATTTATCCAAGTTTTCATGGGTTTCCCTAAGTGTATTGAATTATGTCACTAGCATATAACGTGCATCATGAAATGTCTATCTTTCGTTATTTCAAATAGACTGATTTGGGGGCGTAGTATTTATTAAACAATCATTAGTTTCTTCTCATGTAATATCAACTCCTGTCCCTCTACTCCACACGCACAAACTCTAGTTCTTATATCATTATGCGTATCCTTAGATATATTTGGTAAAACTAACTGGCATGTCTTTTTCTTTGTCAGGCCACCAAAGTTCATCTCTTGGCTATCATTTGTATTTATTGTTGCCGAATCCTAATTTAATGCGTAACATCATCATCTTTGCCCTTTATAAACGAAATCTCATCAACATCTTCTTCTTCTTCTTCTTCTTTATCATCATCTTTATCATTGCCTTTATCCCATATAAATGGAGTTAGCCACATGAATTCTCTTTCTGTATTCTTTTCTATTACGAGTTGTCTCCCTTTTTTATTTTTATTTTTGTAAGGTCATTTCTAATTACTTCATCCCACGTCGTGAGTTTTGGTTTCCCTCGTGTCTTACTTTCTATGCAAACAAATCTATTCCATAGGTTTTCCTTGCATATAGCCATACCACCTAAGTATACTTTATCAATAATAGGTGTCACTTCTTCTCTCACATGATTATTAATTCTATATTTTCTAGTCAATCTTATCATCCATCTTAACATTCTCATTTTAGGCATGTCAATGCATTGTTCCTGTTTCTTCTTAAACATTCTCGTTTCAAGTATGTGAATGCATTGTTCTTGTTTCTTTTTTAACGCCAAAAATGTCACTACATATGAAATAGTTGGCTTAATAACTGTCCTATAAGATTTAAACATGACGCCTGTAAATAGAATTTGTGCTTTTGCGAGAAAGCATGTCTCACATGGAGGTGAAGATACTGGGGATACATTCACCTTGTGGAAGGTGTATTTGGTCCTCAAATTTTTACCAAGTAATGGTGTGCGGTTTATTGTTTGAAAACTTGTGGATGTAAACATGAAGCCTGGTGTTCTCTTACAGTGAGCATTTAGACAAGTAGCTTTACATATCTAATATTAGCATGTAAAAAGTTGTAGAAAATGACTTTAAAGTTGCATCTGAATTCTTTATTATCCCTATTTCTTTTATTTTTGTTCTATTTTTATTTTCCTTTTCCTTATTTTTCTTTCCATTCTGCTTTTCTGACTATTGCTCAGGCAATGAGTGATCGATCAGGGGTGTGTAGTGTTCAAGCAGCCTATTTTCATGCTCTTCCAGACTGGGCCCTTAGCTGCCTCCACTTCTAGATGAGTTTGGAGACATATATGTCCCTTATTGGCAGGAAACTGGAGCAATGATATTATCAACTAATCCCTCGTCTCTGTTTCATGTGGGTTTCAAGATTCATAAGCTGACGATGCTGAACGCTGGGTTGTGGCAGGAGATTGTATTTTTATAGATAGCTGACGCTTGAATAGGCTAATTAGAGGATTGGTATGGAAAAAAGCACATCAAGTTATAGATAGTCATTTTTTATTTTTTTGGGTTGAAAAGTCAAGTTATTGGTGGTAGTTTAGGTAATGGAATAGGTTCAGCGGATGTATTGCATGAAGTATTAATATCAATGGCCTAATCTTACATGTTGTCTTGTGGAAAAGTTTGGACGGTCTAGCTGGAAATAAAATATATTCTTCATTGGTATTCTCTTTATGGATTGTTTATAGTGACTTGTGTAATAAATCGTCGTTAGAAAGAAAACATTACATTGGGCTCTTTAAATACAAGATAGATATAGAGTGAATGAATGAGCTAAAAAGCCACGTGCATGGCAAGATTAGATGTTCTGATAGATGTATTGGATTGAATATATACCCTTCACAAACTTAGCAGATCTGACTATTTCAGAATATACTCGGCCTTTTGCTTTAATGAATGAACTGAACCTGACGCAAATGTACGAATTTAATTAAACAAAAAGTGATCCATCAAACCTCTCTCTAACTACAATAGTAATTATTATTATTATTTTTTTTTTTGTACAACTGATCACAAATATCTAAAAATTATTCTTCACAACCCTTTTGACAAGCTTGTAGCCATCCCTGTTTCCATAATGTAAACTACCATTTCTTTCATAATGCTTGTGGATTCATCTTATAGCTCTTTTTGTATTTCCTCACTTGTCTGGAGATATGATAAAAGTGAAGTTACAAATTAGATTTAAGTTGAGCAAAAAAGGAACATGGATGAACAGTGCAAATTAGTAATTAAACCTGGTTCAGACTCCGTTAATCTCTGATCTGCAATACAAGAAAGAAGCTCAGCTTAAACACCTCTATATAGGTATGGAAGCAAAGCCATTATACTATATGAACAGGGACAGACCAATAGAGTACTGAAAACAATGAGGTGGAGACGACAAGAAACAAACAGCTCACAATAGCCCACCAGCTAGAATAATATACATATTGTCATTCACTTACCTCTATGTATTGTTTCCGGACCTCATAGCTGTTCCTTTTGGGGATCTTCCAGAGGCCTAATATTATTCATTGTTCACTCTAAATATGTCAGCGTAAGGATAAGTATGTTCATAATAATGATCATATTCTACATCATAATGATCAGAAATCGTCTGAATGTGTGTGTGTGGTAAATGCGGTATTTTTTTCAGTGATGAGCTCCCCCTGATGTCCAGTTCCTCCAAGTCTTCCAAAGCCTCAAGGCCCTCAATCTCATGTAAGCTTGTGCATTCTCAGAGCCGCAAGCGTCTCAACATTTTCAAGTTTGATAGATTAGGCATTCTTACCATGGATGAGCAATACGACAAATTCAAATATTCCAATGATACCAATATATGTAGTCCTTCGATCTTATTGAGATTCTTGCAACTAACAACTTCAATTTTTGTTAACTTGTTTAAGTTGGACCGATCTGGTTTATTTTCAGGGTGTCTGTACCCACTCATCTCTGAGGATGCTAGATGTGCCGAACATTCGAGCAGATCAAGTTCAGCTATGTTAAAGCACCAACCCATATAAAAACTTGCCAGCGATACTAGATTTCCAAGTCCTTGTATCTCTTTCAGCTCAATGCACTGATCTATTTCCAAACTTTCAAGCAATTCTAGATTTCCAAGTCCTTCAATCTCTATCAGTTCAATGCATTTTTCTATTCTCAAACTCGTCAATGACTGTAGTTTCCCAAGCCCTTGAATCTTTGTCAGCTTAACGCACTCATAAAGTCGCAATTCCGACAAGAGCTTCAAATTTGACAGAGCCGATAACATTTCCAATGACAGACCACAACGAATATTTAATCGAACCAGATTGGGAGGTAAACCCAATATACATTGAAGTTTAACGCATTTTTCTAGAGAGAGAAATTTGAGCCGAGAAAGGGCATCAATCTCTTTCGGTAGGGTCATAATGTTGCTACATTCAACGTCCAACCTATGCAATTTGTATAATTTAACAATATCACTAAAAATTATCTGCTTCATCTTGTCAGGAATCTGATAACACTGCAATTCCTGCAGATTAACCAAATTTGCAAGATTAGGGGTAACATGCAATCTCCCCAAGTGTACACGCAGAACTTGTAAACTTGAGGGAAGCTCTGGCAGCGCTTCAACATAATAGCAGCTTCCTAAGCCAAGGGTATGAATGCTTGTTGGTAGGCTTCGAATTCCTGTAGAATAAAAGCTTCTTAAAGTATCTCAAACATGATAATCTCCCAATGCAACTTGGAATGTTACCTGTCAATTCAGAATAATGTGCATCTATAATTTCCAGCTTCTTTAACATCCTAATTTCATCAGGTAGCTCCCGTATTTGAGTGAATGAAATGTCAAGCACTTTTAAATTACTTGCCATCTGTTTGCAAGATACATAAAAATATAGAAACAATCATACATATGCTCCAATATGTACGTATGTATGTAATATGAGACGAGAAATGAATTGAGATTATGAGATTTTAAAATATATGTAGTACATACCTTAATTTGACTCCAACCCTTCCAGTTCTCTGGGATCGTACTACCTCTTAGATCAAGTATGACTAGTTTCTTCATATGAAAATTGGTTGCCTCAAAATCCAGAGGGGAATATCGCCAACGAAGCCATCTTAAGTTTAACAAGCGATGCTTGAAATCCCCAACAACAAGTTTAGCTTTATCTATTTGGAGATACCGCAGTTTAGATCGTTCCGCGAATTTGTCATGCTCACACGTCGCAACATCAAGATTTAAGAGTTGAACCTTTTCAGTTATCTGTTAATGAAAAAAACCATAAAAATAAGTAAACATAAAAGAAATGATTTGCCATGTGCTAAAAAAGGAATTATTAATATTAGATATCAATTGTTATTCTTATTTTTTAAGAAAATACCCATTCTTAATGACTTCTCAAAAACAACAACAAGAGTTATTGGTGTTTACAGATAATTTTTGCTTTTATATATAAAAAATAAATAAATAAATAAAAATGAAGCAACTAAAATTTAGTTATTTTAATCTCCAAAATTTTTTTTTTAAAAAAAGGTCATTTTTTTTTAGTTAAGATTGGGTTAGATTCAGGTTGGTTGATTTAAACATTCATAACTCCTTTTTTCTTTTTCTTCTTCTTCAAATTCTTCTTCATTTTTTATTTTTATTCTTTTTCATTTATAACAACTCTAAATAACTTGAAATAATTGAACGATCATGCCTAACATTGTAGCCTACAACTTAATTACAAACGCTACACCAATCTAAATGTACAACATACCTACTTTCCGTTGAAACCAGGTGTACTACTAACAAGAACATCTAAAATTCTTTTCTTAATGAGATGAGTTAAAAATTTTGAATTTTTTTTTATTAGGTAAATACTTACCTCACAACTCTAAATAACTTAAATTTAGTTCCATTTTCAATTTAAACCGAGTTGACAGTTGTCCAAGCCCATCATAGATGATGCTGGCAAATTCAGGTTGGTCAACATCTTAGCTCCCTAATTGGAACCTATGTGGATGCTACCATGAATATTATTTAGAGCGTGTGTATTATGTTCTGACACGAAAGAGACTTAAGAAAACATTAATCAATGCAAAAAATTTAGTGTGGTTAATTTTTACCATGCATTCCTCAAATACGTCCGAGGCTTCTTGTCCATCCCACAACCTGCTGCGTAGTTTTGGATTCTCCAAATCTTCTTGACGGACGATTTCTCTACCAAGATCTCTTAGTTGATCATGCATTCTCAATACTTTATCATTTTCAAGTTTTACCATAGACATGAGACAAAGGACATTAATTGTTGTCTCTGGAAAATAACCACAGTCATCCCACATGTAAAATAGATATAGTTTATCCACCCCAATAAAAAAAACATGCAATATCAAGAAATATCTGTTTTTGCTCGTGGGTTAATACATCATAACTTACTCTCAATATTTCTAGAACTTTATGATCTGGTATTTTCTCCAACTTCTTCAATGTATCTTCCCATACTGTTTTTGGCTTGTCAGATAGAAATGAACCTATAACCTCAAGAGCTAGAGGAAGCCCTGCAGTAACTGATGCCACCTTTCTAGAGATACTACGAAAGTCTATTGGAGGTAACTTTTTCCGAAAAGCATGAATGCTGAGAAGTTGAAGAGATTGGTCAAGGGTCATAGAAGGAGGTTCGTAAGTCTCATTCACTTCAAGAATATTTAGAACATGCTTGTTTCTAGTTGTAACTATGATCCTAGTTCCTGAACCAAACCAATCACGATTTCCCACAAGCCAATCAAATTGAGACTTTTCATCGACATCATCAAGAACAATGAAAACTTTCTTATTGAAAAATCGACGTCTGATAGCGTCGATTCCATCGTTAACATTAGTAATGCGAGGGGGCGGTTTAAGAGTGTCATTGAGAAGCTGGTTCTGCAAATCAACAATACCTTTATCTTTGTATTGTTTGACATTTTCCCGAACATCTGCAAGGAAGCTACAACAATTTTTAAAGTCTCCGAGGAGCTTGTTGTAGATGGACTTGGCAACAGTTGTCTTGCCAATACCACCCATGCCATGGATACCAACAATCCTTACATCATTTAAACCAACATTTAATAATCTCATCATTTCATTCAGATGATCATCCATCATAACTAAGTTGTCAATTGTAACCATGTATTTCTTCTTCAGGTTTAACGACACTGTTTGAACAATGGTTTTTACTAATTCCCCTTGATGCCTGATTTATGTCAAGATGAAAATGAAAAATAATTAGTGACCGACATTTATCATATTGTTTTTCTTCTTATAATTTTGTGTGTGTCCCTCTAATTTGATAGTATTAAAATGGTTTATCATTTATTGGATTCCAATGCTATTATAAAGTTCCTATATATATATATGCAAAGAATTTAACATAAGGGGGTTAGTAGCAGGAAGGGATTAACATACCCATCAGCTTCTTTGTTGACTCGCCAACCCTTGAGTTCTCCAACCTCTTTGAGTGCCTCTTTCCATTTCATAACAGTGCATCCATCAAAACACGTCCCGTGCTTGCGAAAGGCTTCCTCGTAACTCCCAGATTGATGCCTCACATCCGATGGTTCAACATCATAGAAGATTGGCAGAATCAATTGTCCAGTGCTTCTCTTGCAATCCACCATCTGAGCCAGCTCGCGGAGGCACCATTTACTGGAAGCATAGTTCTTGGAGAAGATCGGGATGGAGATACTGGACTCCCTTGTTGCTTCGAGGAACTCAGGGCCGATCTCTTCTCCTTTGCGAAGCTCATTGTCATCCCGAAAGGTGCGAACACCTGCGTCATTGAGATTGGTATATAGAAAATCGGTGAATGTGCGGCGACTGTCTGGCCCTCTAAAACTCAAAAACACTTCGGATTCGCCTCCTGGAACAGGAAGGGACGTGGCTGAAGAGCGCAAAGCAATACTTGGACCTGCAGCCTCACCGTCCATTTCAGATATAATTGTCTTCTGTGTTTTCTGGTCGATCGATCAGAAACAATATTATGGAAGACAAATCTTGTACGAGTATTACCAACCCCCTATGATACCAAACTCAAATCTCTCTAGCTCACGTGTTTGGCCTTTGGATCTGCAAATTGAGACATTCAAACACCCAAATTATATTTGCAAATCACTCTCTCTCTCTCTCTCTCTCTCGATCGATGATGATTGGGAAATGGATCTGCAAATTCTCTATCTGGAATTGGAAAATTATAGGCTCAACACAACCCATACACCCAAATTAACTTTCCCAGTCAAGTCAACAGGAAAAATGGGACAACATACCTTTCGGCTAAAGAGGCAGCTTTTTCCAAGCACTCACATATTAAGAAACTTCATAGAAATTTCCAACGTCAAGAAATTTCCCCATTTCAAGATACAAACATACCTCATGAGTAGGTTGGCAACGAGTTTGAGTTAGGTTGAAAATAAACAAGTTAATATAGGTCAAGATTTATATTTAACGTATTTAGAACAGATTGAGAGTGCACGGATTAAAAGTGGACATATTAATCCGTTATAATTCGTAAACTCATTAATTATTATTATTTATTATTTATTAAATAATAAAAACAATATTATGGAAGATAAATCTTGTACGAGTATTACCAACCCACTATGATACCAAACTCAAATCTAGCTAGCTCGATCACTTCGGTGTTTGGCCTTTGGATCTGCAAATTTGTCATTCGAACACCCAATTTATATTTGGATCTGCAAATTTGTCATTCAAACACCCAATTAACTTTCCCAGTCAACTTTAACTAAAAAAAAAATAAATAACTTTTCCAGTCAAGTCAACAGGAAAAAGGGACAACACATCTTTCGGCTAAAGAGGCAGCTTTTTCCAAGCACTCGCAGATTAAGAAACTTCATAGAAATTCAACATCAAGAAATTTCCTCACTATTTCAAGACACAACGCTCCTCATAAGTCATACTTGTGTTCAACATCTAGGAAAACTTACATACATATAAAAGCAATAATGTTCGACTCAAATTATAAAATACTGGCGCCAGCAGAATCCATATTACAAAAACACGAACTTTAGTTTCAGAAAAATTGTGACTACATCCCAACTTCAAATAAATTTGTGATCAGGAAAAGAGATGCCAAATGAATACCGTGTGTCTAACGTACTCTTAACCATAAGAATACGGTGAATTAAACACAATAATTTTAATTAATTTATACAGTAAGTCAAATCAATTATAAATTAAAACAAATTTAAAATATATGGCACATCCCAACCAATTTATATTATTTAATAAATCGAATAATTGAAATGCTGACCATCTTTATTAACATCGAACATTGGTGACGCTACTCTATATTAGAGTGCATGTTTAATAGTATACTATTAAAAACAAAGTACAAACTTATTCTCCAAGTACTAATAAAATTTCATTACAAGTTTCACTACCAAACCCATCTACAATAATTACATATAATACAATAATTACATATAAACTAAAATAATGATTGATGTGTTCTACCTTAAGGATGAGTAGTTGACTCATTAAACCAACATTTATCATATTGTTTTTGTTCTTATAATTTTGTGTTTGTCCCTCTAATTTGATAGTATTAAAATGGTTTATCATTTATTGGATTCCAATGCTAATATAAAGTTCCTATATATATATACAAAGAATTTAACATAAGGGGGTTATTAGCAGAAGGGATTAACATACCCATCAGCTTCTTTGTTGACTTGCCAACCCTTGACTTCTCCAACCTCTTTGAGTGCCTCTTTCCATTTCATAACAGTGCATCCATCAAAACACCTCTCATGCTTGCGAAAGGCTTCCTCGTAACTCCCAGATTGATGCCTCACATCCGATGGTTCAACATCATAGAAGATTGGCAAAATCAATTGTCCATTGCTTCCCTTGCAATCCACCATCTGAGCCAGCTCACGGAGGCACCATTTACTGGAAGCATAGTTCTTGGAGAAGATTGGGATGGAGATACTGGACTCCCTGATTGCTTCGAGGAGCTTAGGGTCGATCTCTTCTCCTTCGCGAAGCTCATTGTCATCCCGAAAGGTGTGAACATCTGCGTCGTTGAGATAGGTATATAGAAAATCTGTGAATGTGCGGCGACTGTCTGGCCCTCTAAAACTCAAAAACACTTCGTATTCGCCTCCTAGAACCGGAAGGGAGGTGGCTGAAGCATCAGACTCCATTTCAGATATAATCCTCCTCCTCCTCCTCTTACTTGGACCACTGTCCAATTTAGATAAAATCTCCTGTGTCTTTTGTTTGCTCGATCGATCAGAAACAATATTGTGCAAGATAAATCTTGTATGAGCTAGTATTACCAACCCCTATGATACGAAGCTCAAATCTCTCTAGCTCACTTCAGTGTTTGGCCTTTGGATCTGCAAATTGAGAAATTCAAGCCTCTCTCTATGATGTTTGGGTAATAGTATTGGAAATGTGCAAGATTTAAAAACTTTTTCGAGGGATTTTCATTCACAGATCTTGATTCATCACATAGAGACAAGTTTTATGCAAAAATAAAATATGATGTATCATTCAATTAAAAGATTAAATACTTACATCAAAGGTTTGAGTAAACCTTAGATCTCTTCTCTAAAGTGAATGTTCTCACTTATTGTAGATCCCTTTGCTAGATGCATTCTCCTTCGATCTCCATCTTCTTGGTACTTGTTTTATCTTTAGGAATCACTCATAAGCCTCCATGAATGACCTTGGAAAACTAGGCTTGTGAGAGTTTCCATTAGATGAGAATACTAACCCTAATTTTCTAGAGAGAGAAAATATATTCATTTTTCCTTCTTCCAAAAATCCCCCTAAAATATACATAGACCATGTATATTTATAGGCAACATAAAGATAAAGAAAAGGAAACAATAATCCTTTTCAATCTCTAATTCACATGTCTCAAATCTAATAGGATTCCAATATCAAGTTGGGCTATGAGTGAGAATCCTTTGGGCTTATTATTTTATTGGCTACAATGAATTAATAATTGGCCCGGTCCATGGACCCAATTCAATTAATTCATAAATTAATTTGTACTCCACTAAAAGAAATTAATTGAACTATAATTAAATAATAAATAACCTCTAAGTCAATGTTGCACTTTGACCCCTCTATACATAATTAGTTGTCGGATAAATAAAGCCATCAATCCGACTACTTAATTAATATATTTATTTTGGTACCATTGATTATTTCTGGTTCGATCACAATAAAACATTTGTTTGACAAAAAATAATAATTTAAATATATAATAAATCATTTTGTCTAAAAACGCACGAAGGTCTTCGAATTTACTTTGTGATCAACCATAATCAATACAAAATAAATACAAGTAGCAATGATGCAAATACTGAAAATATAACCCTCTAACTATTAATTACATAACTACTCTAAGTGTCGGTCTAAGGATCCCGAAGTATCCACCGAACAAATCAAAGTAATTATTAATTAATAAAAGAGTCTATATTTTTCTCATGCTTAAGAGTCAAATGCCATGAAAGTGATAGGGAGTAATTGCATACGACGGCTCTCGCAATATATCTCAACCTAACGTGGATCCAGTTTAAGTTTTAATTAATTATTAGTCCATCCATAATTACCGACTATGAACAATTTATGATTACTATTTATATTCATGTATTGATTATCATCACATACTTATATAAATATCTCTTATAATCAAGTGGACACTTTCAATTCTATAATGAATCGAAACATAATACATTGAATTCACCAATTGTATAAAACATAAATATTTTAGAAACGTCAGGAACATATGTCACTATAATCCAGATAAGAATTTGCTATGCCAGGGCATATAAATCCCAACAGCTCCCACTTGCCCTCATAGCCAATTCAAATTGCATTTAACTCTAATGTTATCCAGATGACGATCAAAATTATTGATCAATGACACCTTTGTTAATGGATCAACAAAGTTGTGTTCCAATGCAATGTTCTAACCACAAGTACATTTTCTTGCCGGACAATATCATGTAGAACATGATACTTCCTCTCAGTGTAACTTGTTCCTCTATGGAACCTTGGGTCATTGGTTTAGACTACTTCTGCACTATTGTCACAATATAGTTCGATAGACAAGCTAGTATGCTCCACAACCTCTAAATTAGTGAGATCAAACCAAAAGGCTTCCTTTGCCGCCTTTAAGGCTGCAATGAACTTCCTCTGCAGGTTTGAGTCAGCAGTTGAAATCTACTTAACCATCTACTAACTGATTTCCTTTCCATTGAGTGAACATACACTAAGTCATGAACCTCATAGTATCTACTTCTAATTGAAAATCAGAACTAGCATACTTGACTAGGACCATATCATCACATCTATAAATGAGTATGAGATCATTGGTTCTCCTAAGGTACTTAATGATATTTTTCATAACAGACCAGTTATCAAGTCCAGGATTGGACTGATATCTACTGACTATCCCTACTATGTAGCGGATGTCCTGTTTGGTATATACCATGGCATATATGAGACTCCTATATGCCAAAGCATATAGTTCCAGTCTCATTTGCTCAATCTCTTCTGTCAGTCTTGTAAAACTACCTACTGGAGAGAGCAATCCATGTCAATCAAGTAAGAACTCATTCTTTGAGTTTTGCATACCAAACTTGGTCAAAACTTTATCAATGTAGGATTATTAAGACAAGCCTATTTTTCTTTTATCCTGATCTTGCAAAAGCTTGATCATAGGAATATAGCTTACATCTTGAAGATCCTCCATTTAAAAGTAATTGAACAACTACCTCTTTATTGATGACAAAACTTCCACGTCATTATAAATGAGTAGGATGTCAACAATATATATAGAATTAGAAAAATAATGACATTCCTTTGTACGCTTATGATTTATTCACTAAGAAATCTTTTGGTATCCTTTTGTAGGTTAACTTGTCTTCCATAGGTATCACCCTACTAGAAAGTTCTACAAGATCCCAGATTTTATTACAATACATTAATTCCTACTCTGATTTTATAGCAACTTACCAAAACGATCTGTATCCATATCAGTTCACGCTTTCGTGTAGCTTACTAGGTCCAACTCATGTTTAACAGGGATATCCGTAAAGGTCTCACCTAAAAACATGATTCTGTCAGATTGGATGATAATCCTCCCACTACATCAATGTACCGATGCAGGAATCTGTGTACTAGATGATGCTGACACATCAATAGGGAATTTATCTATAATTCTTAATCTCTATAATAAGTGTGTTCATCTTGTGGTACAACTGGTACTAATACCATATTCTCACACATTATGTTACTAGGTATATGATTCATAATATAATCCCCCTATAGATAAACAGTGAGTGTAAACAATCAACTTTTATCATTGAGATAATAAAATAATCAATCCTAATGCCTTTAGAGTAGCTATCAAATCAATCATGCATATGATCTGCTTCCAACTTACTTATCAATATCAAGCGCATATGTGCAAGACTACCCCATATGTGCATGTGATTCAAACTAAGATTTAGTAAAAAACACAGCTCAATGGTATCCTTGAGACAGACTAAGATGGAATGCAGTTCATAATGCGCATCGATGTCATTAACGCTAAACTCTTAAATGAAAGAGATAATATGGCATAACTGATCATAGATCTAACCATGTTAAGTGGAATTCTGTTATTCTTATTTGACACCTAAATGCATTTAGCGTCAATTACGGAAAATTGGTACACAACACCCTCATTGACCATATAGTCTTTGCACTATCTCAAAAAATACTCATATCCACGATCAGATCGAAGTGTTTGATAAGTTTACCTAATCTGTGCTCCCCATCAGTCTTGACACTTTCAGAATATACCAAAAATTTAAGACTTGTGTTGCATCAGATAAATTTATCCAAAATGTGAGTAATCTTACTTGGATGTTCAAAAGACCACACGTGTCTGTGTGTACCGACTCCAATTGTCCTTTATGTTTATTTCATTTGGCTGATTAAGCCCTTAGAGTTATCTATCCTTCAAAATAGGATTCACAAGTTTGGTTTAGGCTCCTCTGCCTCACAAGGTTATAAACCTTCTTTGACCAATCTTTGAATCTTATTTTGACTGATTATAACCCAAAAATAGACACTAAAAACACAATGAGTCAGGAATAACAAATTTTCTCTTAACATTCAATCCAGAAAATACAATATGAGTTTCTACATCATGCAAATATTAAGAGTTTGTGATTATAGTATATCAACCATCTTTTAATGCACCAGAAACAATCGCACATCTATTCAATTTTATAAAACCAGTTTTACAAAATAACAACACAGTTTTTATAAACCAAAAGTGAAACAAGAATTAGATTGTGTCTAACATCTGTGCATAAAGATAGTTCTATAATACTAATATCCTCATACTCTCTTATTTCAGATGTAATACTCCCACTGACTTTGCTACAACCTTGGCATCAGGTTAAAAGACAAATATATATCCACATCATCAAGGCTTCTGGATTCCTGAAATCCTTGCAACGAATTGAAAACATATTTAGTGGCTCCAGAATCTATCCATCAGGAATTAATAGATATAACCACATAACACGACTCAATGATTAAATATATTTTCCTATGCCAAGTCATTGCTTAGACAGTTCGTCCTTTAGTGTCTTAGTTAGCGGCAAAAGAAACAGTTTCCTTCGCCCTCAACATACACTGCCTTATTCCCTTTAACCTTTTGGATACCCCTGTTTTGTGTTAGCCTAGTCTTATTATCATCCTTCTCTTTTCCTTTGCCCTTCCACTTGGGCCTAGAAGAAGATGGTATAGACTAAATCAAATTGATAGTAATGCCTATACTTCTGATTATCCCTTTATCTGTTACTAATTCTATAAGAATAGCGAGTGTGAACTCAAACTAATTCCTTATTTAGTCTACTCTGAAAGAGCCGAACGAATTTGGTAACAAGGCAATAATCATGTTAATTTGAAACTTACCATTCAAGTCAGCCTTATTGATCTCCGGTTTAATTTTTAAATAATAAACAATCATTTTAAAAATACGATCTCATACTGGAGTTCCTTAAGCTATCTTAATGGTATTCAAGTTTGACATAGTATTTAGACATCTCCTCTATCTAATCTCACTAAAACATCTCATTGATATTTAACATAATGCTTGAAGAAAATAAAATAATATAATTGTTAGTTTTGGAACATATTCGAGGTAAACTCTAGAATATTGCACCAAGTCCTATCATTTGCCTTATTTCACTTATTAAAAGTATTAATGTTCTCTTGGGTATCTTAAAGTAAAAGGATTAGGTTTAGGAGTAATAAATACATTTTGTACCATTACGTTGTGAATAAAATATTTAAGTTCCTTATCCAGTCAATATAAATGAGGTCCAAAAACATTGAATATGTAAGCAAGCAGATAAAATGGATTAGACATAAATAATCTGAATATAAATACAATCATACAATATGCAAGGTGAATTATTAATATTATCATGCATATTTAAAATTAAAATGAGTTTGTCAACCACATAATATAATAAATCTCAAAAGATCATTATCATTATTGATGAACAATCCCTTTTAATTAATGCGGGTCCCTAAACTCTGTAGCATAATAAATCATACAATCAATACGTCAATAACTTATCCTGATGAAGGAGTTCATTATTACTATTGTTGGGATTCATTTGCTATTAGGTGAGCACTTCCATTAAAGTAATAATATGTGGGTCCCTTAACCACTGCATGAAAAATCGGACAATTAATACGCCAATAACTTATTTGGTTGGCGAAATTCATTATTGTTATTGGCGGGCAAATTCCATCATTTCCATATCTCTAAAGATAATGCCTTGTCTATCATATGAAATGATTCCCGATTTATGTTTACCCTTTCTAAAATCACCTAGTGTAGACTACTTCGTTGGGGAGTTAACACTATTGATTTTAGATTGAATGTATTACGTTATTAAAGTTCTAATGAAAAATAAAATATTAAATATCTTGTCATTATAATCTAGACTCTTTAAATCATGCGTATGGCCTTATTTTTAAAGATCTAATTACAAGGAACATTTAATATTTTTATTTTTATGAGACAACCATTCTTGTAATATTAAGACTCTTTAAAGATCTAATTACAATGGTTTTAATAACGAAGGCCATGGGGTAATATATAAAAATTCCCGCTTCCACTCAATTTTTTTAATCATTAATAATTAGGGTTTTTAATTTATTCATATCCATGATATAATGCATACAAAACGCCTTGATTTTAATCCAATTAAATTTAGAAAATAACTGGACTTTTAAATGATTCACTAATATTTAATTTGAGGTACACTTTAAAAATAATTTACAAAAATAATTTTTCGTTTCCCAATAAGCGCCCTCTAATTAATTAGTAATCAAATCCAATTAATTTTCATAATTTAATTAATATAAATCAAATCATTTAAGAAAAAATCATGGATCCAATGCATGAACAATAATAATTAACAATTGATTATTTCATGCATCACATACACAAATAGATAAAGCAAATTAAATGGCCAATGGAATCAGCTTTTAACATTTATATGCTCTAAGTAATGCGCGAGGGTCTATCAAAGGCTTGTATACACCTGCAGGAGGCTGTAACTCGATCCCACGCGCCATCGGACACAATTGGACGCCTCAAAACTCATCTGATGCACCTGCACGCGCTTCTGGAGGTTACCAGCGCGTGTCACGTGCTCCCACGCTCCTGCACGCGCTAGGAGGAGGTTGGAGAGTCTGTCACATGCTCCCACGCGCCTTCACGAGCGTGAAAGCACTTCCACGTGCCTGCACGCGCGCGTGGGAGAAGTTGGCTTGTGAGAAGCACGCGCCAGCAAACTGTTGACCCTGGCGCGTGCTCCTCACGTGCCAAGTGTATCATTTTGGTGCTGCACTTGATTGCAGCCGTTGATCCAGCGGCTGTGGAACCGGTTGCATGGTCTCGCGTCGCACCGGATCCCATCTCTTACTCCGGCTCTACTGCTTGCTGCCGGTGAATCTCCGTTCGTCGGAAAATCGCCGAAAAATAATAAAAAATTCTAGAAAAATTAAATAAAGCTCAAAAAATTCCAAAAAAATTTCAAAAAATTCCGGGAAAATTTCAGAAAATTCCCGAAGCCTAATTTAACCCTTTTGGACCTTCTTGAAGCTTCATAGTATCATTTGATGAAGATTACATGGCTTTAATAATATTTACAAATTGAAATACAATGGAAAAAATTAAATTACATCATTAAATTTTCAAACGGCTAAATCAAAGCCTTAATTACATTCATCCAAAGATAAAATTATATTCAATTAACCTATAAGTTTCATCCATGGCCCAACCATACATCATCATCCATTCACAATTATACATACATCATCAAATATCAATATACTAATTCATACATCAACATACATCAATAAATAAATATATGCATATCAAAATTGGATCCATGAATGATGAATTTTGATAAAAACATGATCTCTAGTAATGAATCAAACCATGCTCTGATACCACAATTGGGAAACGTGCAAGATTTAAAAACTTTTTCGAGGGATTTTTATTCACAGATCTTGATTCATCACATAGAGACAAGTTTTATGTAAAAATAAAATATGATGTATCATTCAATTAACAGATTGAATATTTACATCAAAGGTTTGAGTAAACCTTAGATCTCTCCTCTAAAGTGAATATTCTCACTTATTGTAGATCCCTTTGCTAGATGCATTCTCCTTGGATCTCCATCTTCTTGGTACTTGTTTTACCTTTAGGAATCACTCATAAGCCTCCATGAATAACCTTGGAAAACGAAGCTTGTGAGAGTTTCCATTAGATGAGAATACTAACCCTAATTTTCTAGAGAGAGAAAATATATTCCTTTTTCCTTCTTCCAAAAATCCCCTAAAATATACATAAACCATGTATATTTATAGGCAACATAAAGATAAAGAAAAGGAAACAATAATCCTTCTCAATCTCTAATTCACATGTCTCAAATCTAATATGATTCTAATATCAAGTTGGGCTATGAGTGAGAATCTTTTGGGCTTATTTTTTTATTGGTTACAATGAATTAATAATTGGCCCGGTCCATGGACCCAATTCAATTAATTCATAAATTAATTTGTACTCCACTAAAAGAAATTAATTGAACTTTAATTAAATAATAAATAACCTCTAAGTCAATGTTGCATTTTGACCCCTCTATGCATAATTAGTTGTCGGATAAATAAAGCCATCAATCCGACTACTTAATTAATATATTTATTTTGGTACCATTGATTATTTCTGATTCGATCACAATAAAACATTTGTTTGACAAAAAATAATAATTTAAATAAATAAATATATAATAAATCATTTTGTCTAAAAACGCATGAAGGTCTTCAAATTTACTTTGTGATTAACCATAATCAATACAAAATAAATACAAGTAGCAATGATGCAAATATTGAAAATATAACCCTCTAACTATTAATTATATAACTACCCAAAGTGTCGGCCTAAGGATCCCGAAGTATCCGCCGAACAAATCAAAGTAATTATTAATTAATAAAAGAGTCTATATTTTTCTCATGCTTAAGAGTCAAATGCCATGAAAGTGATAAGGAGTAATTGCATATGACGGCTCTCGCAATATATCTCAACTTAACGCGGATCCAGTTTAAGTCTTAATTAATTATGAGTCCATCCATAATTACCGACTATAAACAATTTATGATTACTATTTATATTTATGTATTGATTGCCATCACATACATATATAAATATCTCTTGTAATCAAGTGGACACTATCAATTCTATAATGAATCGAAACATAATAAATTAAATTCACCAATTGTATAATATATAAATATTTTTACTATTTATATTTATGTATTGATTGCCATCACATACATATATAAATATCTCTTGTAATCAAGTGGACACTATCAATTCTATAATGAATCGAAACATAATATATTAAATTCACTAATTGTATAATATATAAATATTTTAGAAACGTCATGAACATATATTACTATAATTTAAATAAAAATTTACTATGCTAAGATATATAAATCCCAACAAATAGACCTGCAATCTCTTGACCAGGGAAATGGAGAGAGTTGGGGCTCAACACAACCACACACCCAAATTAAGTTTCCAAGTCAAGTCAACAAGAAAAAGGACAATTTATCTTTCGGCCAAAGAGGCAGCTTTTCCAAGCACTCACAGGTTAGGAAACTTCATAGAAATTTCCAACATCAAGACATTTCCTCACTATTTCAAGACACAACGTACCTCACACACGTATGTAGTATTATTATCAAAGGTATTCTAAATCTAGGAAAAATGATATATATCCAAGTAATAGTGGGACTCAAATTACAAACCAGAGCAGAAACCGTATTACAAAGACATGAACTTTAGTTTCAGAAAATTGTGATTAGATTCCAACTTCAAAAAGATTTGTGATTGGACCCCAGTGCTGGAGAAGAATAGGGAACAGATCCTGAATGACTGACGGTAAAATAAACACATGCCCTACTTTTACTTTTCGGAAAAGTAAAATCACGATATTGATTTTTAGAGCTGAAATAGAAAGTAAAGTTATTTTTGTTAATGTCTCATCTTTTCAAAATATTGAAAGCAAAATAACTGATTTTTGCTTTTGTCTTTTAATAATATATTAAGAATATTTGTCACTTTTTTTTAGTTCCAACATATCCAAACTAATATTTGTAGGGAAGTTAATGGTTTAAAAGTTGGTTCCTAATTTTATGATGGAAAGAGCAAATTACAAGTCATTTGATTCAATGAATTAATTTAATGATGAGAATAAACACTTTAATAATTTTTCATAAAAAGTTGGGACAAAAAAATTAAAAATTATTCCATCCATCCCAAAGATAAGTTTTAGTATTTTTTTAATCCAAGAGGATGAGTTTTAGTATTTTTTTTTTATTGCTTTGGCTGTGATTAAATTATCAAAGTATCCATAATGGGTCTATATGAATAATTTTTTTTTAAATGATATTTTATGTTTATTTTATTATGTAATTTACAATAATGAGCAAATAAAGAGTTTTTTTATTAAATAAAAAACTATCAACATTATGATAAATTTAATGTGAGATTTTATTTTGATTGACTTGGTGGATAAAAATCCCTTATTAATTTCAGGAAAGGATATTGAAAATGAAAAAGGATTGATTTAATGTAATGAGATTATGTTAAAAAAAAAAAGAAAAAAAAAAAAGAGCTTCTATAAAACGAGTAAATTAACTGTCACGAGGCAAAGTAATAGTTATGTGAATTGAGCTGGTTCTTTGCCAAAAGAGTTGAATTGGCCCCAATTACAATGTCAGCGGTCCAGCAGAGTGGGCTGCCAATAGTTAAATTTGGGCCGGCTTGTGTCCGGTCGGTTTATAAAAAATGGCCGGTTCATATAAAAATCAATAGACGACTAAACACGAGCAATCTATCAGCTTCTTGATATTAAAAGCTACCCACCCAGTCACAAAGCTGATGAAAATCAAGATTAGGCCACCGCAAATTAGAGAATAGAACACCATAGGCCATCAGTAAATACACTAGCATTCAATTAAACATATATGCTATTAACAGAGTCACAAGTACAACATCTAAACAAGATTCTACATTCAACTTGTTAGCTATTAGCATATATCTTGTCGCCTACTAGATAAAACAATATTTTACCTTATTTAAAACCATATATACTTTGGCAACCGTATAAAGATATAGCATCTAATTAAATCTACCAATTCAATTAAAAAAGCTATGTAGACGAATACCTCCTTCCAAATATGGTTGTCCCTAGTGATTGAGCACAGATGAAAAATATCAAACACTTGAAATTACTCAACCAGGGTACTCCAGAGTACAAGCAAATTAAGGCTCTTGTGTGATAGTAATGTTTTTTATATATTGTTATAACTAAATTTGAAATATGAAAGACAAACTAAGTAAAGATCAAAATGAGGGAATTTTTAAGTATGTGCATTCAAGGTTCGCAAAATCAAAGTAAACATATATATATATATATTAGCTTATGCATTAAGTTAAATCAATTGTAAATTGAAACAATTTAACTGATTTATATTATTTAATAAATTGTATAATTGGAATGCATCTAACCATCTTTATTAATATCAAACATTGGTGACGTTAATCTACATCAAAGTGCATGTCTAATAGTCCACATATAAAAACAAACCACAAACTTATTCTGCAAATACTAACAAAAACTAAACATTTAATTATAAGTTTCACTACCAAACTCATCTACAATAATTACATATCATATAAAACACTTTCTCTTGCTCATTTCCCCATCCAACACCCAAGACTATAGACGTGACAGTGGCTACCAAACATTGAACCTGAAAAACATATATATGGAAATAGTGAGCTTAAAGCCCAGTGAATGTAACACTACTATATCATAATAATACAAAAAAATATTATGTGACAATTTCAATTCAATTTATTTATTGTTTACTCCAAACCTTATAGGCATTATAATTTCCTAATCTCCTTACCCCAGAATATGAACCTTATATAACTTCATGCCTCCTAGGCATTTCATACTTTATAAGCATTTTCATGTCATTTAGACACCTTCATGCCTTATAGGCATCTTCATACCATATAGGTATCTATATGTCATATAGACATCCTCTATACTTCAATATATACATTTAAGTATAAAACTTCCAATTAATACACTTACCTTAATACTTTCCAAGTTTTTACTTATCATTCGGTACCGTCGATGTTGTCGTTTCCTTCTTCTTGCCTATAAAACATTAAAAGCACGTCATATATATTTCTAAAGAGAATTAAATAATAATCATCACCTAACTTAGTTCATAATCAACATGTAAGGTATTTCATCTATCTCCATGCCAAAATAACATTCAAGCAAACCACATAAAAGCTTCCTTTCCAAAGAACATACTCAATTCATCTCAACAGCCCTATAGTATAATAGCAAAAATATACATATTAATGTATTAAATCTATTTCAATCCCAAAACATGGATTATTCGTTACAAACTTCATTCAGAAAACTTCAAAGATCAATTATGATAATTATGTAACATAAGTTCTTTGAAGCATTTCATCAAACACATAGTGAGCAAGAATACCAAGTTCGTCGTTTAACATTCCCCTTCAAGTATAAATTGCTACAAATGCTTAAAAATTAATACTAGTATGATTAAATACACAAATTATCCAGTATAATCAAGTATTTTATAAGTAAGCAAAACAATGACTATCTCAGTTCTTGTTCTACAAACAGTCCCTGTTTTTCATCCAACTTCACGGATTAAACTGTATCAATTCTGAAAGAACCAGATGCTCTCCAACCCAACAAATGATGCGCGATTCCGATTTTTTTACTTCTTTTTATGGCCATTCTCGCAAAGTGACACAAATGTCACGAAGTGATTCCTAAGACGCTTGGAGGATGGAAGACACGCATGCTGGTTGGCAAAGAGCAGAGTTTGACTGGGAATGGTTCCAGGGAAGGGGCGTGCAGGAGCACAGGATGGTACCTCTTCAGAGTTCAGGCAGGTCGACTCGGTTCAGTTCGAGGTGCTTGTCGCTAGTCGTGGACTTGACTATGAAGAAGGGAGTTGGCCATCCCTGCACAAACTGGTCGGGAGCTGGAGCCGTTCCCCTGACGAGGCCATGGCAGGCCGAAACCAGTCAGCATGTATCCTTGGGAGGGCAGGTCGCGGTGGCTGACCAGGGCGCTTGCGCGAGCTGAAGCAACGCCTTGGTGCCGCACGGGCCGTGCCGCTGCGCCAAATCTCTAGGCCCGTGACAAATGGTATCAGAGCAGGACTTGGGGTAAAGCACGGTAGGGTGCCCCCTTGTCGGTCCGGGAGGGGTCAGAGAATGAAGACGGTGCATTGAAGTTGCGTCAATGTGGAGGAATCAATGCAGTTGGGGGGGAGAGCCTCCATCTCCCTAGGAAGAGGCGTCCGTTGAAGTTGCGCATTGAAGGGCCGGAGGGCCGCGCGCGCACCAAAGTTCGTGCTTAGTCCTTGGGTGATGCAAACCATGGTGAAGGGCGAGCATCAAGTCGGCAGAAGGCCATTGCTTGCTCGGGATGTCGCGGAGGCGGCATGACGGAGAAGAGTCACGTCCTTGAGGAGTGGACGTCCCCTTGGTCCGAGGCCTATCATTGGGCGAGTGCAGTGCAGGGAGCTGCACAAGGAAGCGATGGTGGGAAGGCGAGCATACCGCATGGAGGCAGACTTTGGAAGGGAGTGGACGCAGTAGTGAAGCGCCGCACTGCGACGAGGACGTCGCAGGATTTGGGTGGGGGAGAATGTCACGAAGTGATTCCTAAGACGCTTGGAGGATGGAAGACACGCATGCTGGTTGGCAAAGAGCAGAGTTTGACTGGGAATGGTTCCAGGGAAGGGGCGTGCAGGAGCACAGGATGGTACCTCTTCAGAGTTCAGGCAGGTCGACTCGGTTCAGTTCGAGGTGCTTGTCGCTAGTCGTGGACTTGACTATGAAGAAGGGAGTTGGCCATCCCTGCACAAACTGGTCGGGAGCTGGAGCCGTTCCCCTGACGAGGCCATGGCAGGCCGAAACCAGTCAGCATGTATCCTTGGGAGGGCAGGTCGTGGTGGCTGACCAGGGCGCTTGCGCGAGCTGAAGCAACGCCTTGGTGCCGCACGGGCCGTGCCGCTGCGCCAAATCTCTAGGCCCGTGACACAAAGCTGACTACACATCTCAAATTTCATCTTTTCTACTTCTTTTTCATGCAAACTATAATTCTTTTAACTTCTAATTAACCATCATTATAAAATATATTTATAGCATGTTTCCTACCATTCCAACCAATAATTGAGTCAAATTCATAAAAATCAATTCTATCATTCACACACAAATACACATTTTCTCTACACACACACACACACACACACACACATGCATTCATGATGGTTTCATGCTTTTTTTTAATGATTTTCTATGCAAAATTATATACGTGTATTCTCATCAACATAAAACATGAAAAAAAAAAAAAAAATGATTCATAAGACTTACAAGTGTTAACTTAAATGAGTTTTACCAAACCCAGTCTGTGATGTAAAAACAAGCACCCCTATAAATCTAATCCTAAGGGTGTGTTTGGATAAACAGGGAGAAAAGAAAACAAAAGAAAAGAAGAAAAAAAGAAATGATAGTAATAATTTCGATTCATGTTTGGATATATAGGAGATAAAAAAAAAAGAAATGATAGTTATTCTTGTTTGGATAAAATAGAGGAGGGAAAAGAAAAGAAAGGATAGTGACCACATTACTGTCCTACCTACCCTTTACACTGGTCATCACCCTACACCTTTTTTTTTTTTTTTTTTTTTTTAATTGAAAGTAGATGCATAGCCTCTTGTACACCGCCGCGGGGGGAGGGGGGGTTCCTCCAAAATTTTGAAGTAATTTCTTGTACAACCCTAAGAAAGTGTTGCATATATACACAAACACATTCAAACATATATGTGTGATACAAATATACTTAGAGAGGAGCATGAATCCAACGAGAGAGGTACATTTCTATCATATCATCTTACGCATCTGCATGAGTTAAGTGTCTATACAAATTTCATATTCCTATGGTGAAATGATAATCAGTTTTTTTTTATATTTTTTATGAGGCCTGTTCACAAACAACAAAAAGAAAAAAATATATATATATAGCTTTGAATTGACTTGAATGCTAATAATTCTTACGCATCTTGTTGACACCCATTTTGCTAACTGGGCTTGGACCGTATTTAGATTAAAGAATATTATAAATGGGCTGGAAGTATAGTGACGTGGCAGAGGTGGACATTGGGCTGAAGGATGCAGTAATGAATTTGGGCTTGGAGACATGGATTAAGCACTGGACTTGGGTCGCAATTGGGATAACATTGATGTAGTGATATGGAAGTAGACTCCAGGAGAGGAACAGTGACGTGCCAGATTTTACACAGGACAAAGCTACGTACAAGGGCATTTCTGATCGGATTGAATATTTTTGAACTTTTTGAGGGATAAGATTTATGTGATTTTTTGAATTAGTGTTTTATCTAGGATTGGTTTTATTTGAATAGCTATTCAGTTGTATTATAGAGTTATAATATAACTAGAATGCTTGTATTTAGGAAGTTAGTTTATGTATTTTTCTATAAATAAACAAAGAGGCATGCTGTGCAAGAGATCCAGCACCCTCAGAATCCTTTAATTTATTTGTTTGCTTCCTCAAGCTCTTTCCCAAAATAGCATCCTTGTTATTTCTCTCTATCTCTATCTTTCTATTCTTTCTATCTTATTCTATCTCTCTTCTCTTTCATCTTTCTCTCTCTCTTTCTCCCTATTCTTTCTATATCTTTTTCTCTCCCCTTTCTATTCTCTCAATATAAACTATAAAGTATTCACTATAAAGTCCTTTTAACTAAGACAAAGAGAACTCATTAAGGAGTATACTTGTTCTCTTTCCCCTGTAATCGCCTGAAAGTCAATCTTCCAAAAGAGACTGCAAGTTGACAACTCACACTTGAACCATATATTTGGTTCTGGCACGCCCGTTTTCCATCAATTAGAATTGGCTCTATCCGGCCGATTTTAGCGTCAACATTTTTGGTATGCCTGGTGGAACCCCATCAGGTGAGTAAATTATAGTAAATATGCCTCCCAAGCTAAGAAATTCAAAACGTGTAACTACAGGTGACAACACTGACGAAGAGAACCAATAACTCGGCGTAGGCGATGAAGCTGATTCATCAATTCCATCCGATGTTCCTTTGGGTCGGGTATTGGAATCGATTATGCAGAAAATTGATGCCCAACAAGCACAGATCTGTGAGGTAAGGTCCCAGATGGGGAAATCAAATCAAATTTTGGTTTCTCAAATACGTGAGATGAGGTCAATGACCGGGGAGTTAAATCAAATGATGTATGCTCAAATGGAGAAGATGAGTCAGAAACTTGAAGCCAGTATATCGGCTAATCAAAGCCGACATGATCAAGCCGAGGCATCTCATGTCAATGAGTCCATATTTCAGTGTATGTCAGCACCATTGATACATATATCCTAAGGGCCTCGAATAGCATCAATAGGCATCATACCGCCAAGCATAACACTCGACATTACAATCGGCAATGTGCCAAATCCTACTCTCGGCTTGCCGATTGGTAATCCATCAATATTATCAGATCCGTCGGCAGTAACTGCTGTGCCGGCATATCAGCCACCAGTGAATAATCAACATAATTAAAATGTGCAACATCCCCAGGTGCAGCCGATTCCTCTAGTGAGAGATCAATAAGAAATGGTGGGCAACCAAAATCAAGGAAGGGCTAATCTAGTGATACCTTCGGCGGCTGCCGGGGGGTATGTAAATGCAAATCCACAACGAGAGTGGGTTAACCCGTTTGTTCCGCTTCACCCTAATGATCCTCTAGGTCAGAATGCGGGAATCGATAGGGCTCAGATTTTGGCTTTAATACAGGCTGAAGTTGCACAGGGACGCAGATGAGCTCAGCCAGTATACAGAAAGCCCTATCCTGATCATGTCGCTGCATATGAGTTGCCTAAAAATTATCGGTATCCCGATTTTTTTATGTACAGTGGTGAAGAGAATTTTTCTACGGTGCAGCATATTACAAGGTTCACAGCACAATGTGGTGAAGCAGGCCCTAGTCCTTCGTTGAGGATGAGGTTATTCTCTAGCTCTCTTGCCGGGGCGGTGTTTGAATGATACAACAACTTGCCAGCCAATTCTATTCAAATGTGGGATGAAATGGAGGAAGCTTTCCATACCCAATTTTACCGAACAGAGACAGAAGCTACGCTGGCAGATATATCACGCTTATCTCAGTTGCCTAGCGAATCAGTTGAGACTTTTGTTGCCAGGTTCAGAAAAGCTAAACTCAAATGCCAAGTAAGTTTACCAGAACCAGAATATATCAAGTTGGGCATTAAATGGTTTAGAATTGAACATCGCAAGAGGTTTGATGGGGTTGAATTTCAAGATATCTTTGATTTAGCAGACAGGGCTTCTTGGTATGATGAGATACTTAAAGAAGAGAAAGAGATGAAGAATTCTTCTAAGGGTACCTATTACAAGGACCCTAATTATAAGGTATTATCGATTGAAGTTGGAGATGAATTAGAAGTTGACGTTGCAGAAGTCAATATCAAGAAGCCATATATATGTGAGGTATTGGTTAAACCCAAGCCGACCACGGGGGGCAATGCAATATCAACATCAACATCGGCAGGAAAGAAAGGAGCTGCCGATACCGAGAAAAGTTACTCTTTTGATTTAACAAAAACAGATCAAATCTTGGATCACTTGATGGCCGATTAAATGATATCTTTGCCCAAGGGGCATAAGATTCCATCGGCAAGTGACCTTAAAGGAAAAGAGTACTGTAAGTATTATAACTCTTAGAACCATGCTACTAATGATTGTACTGTTCTACGAGGTGTATTGCAGAAAGCTATTGATGAAGGTACTCTAAAATTCCCGGAGAAGACTTCAGATACTATGCAGGTGGATACTAATCCATTCCCTACAATCGCATCCACAAATGTGATAAGCTTGGCCAAATGAGAAAATCGGCAAGAGGCTGGGAAGATGTCAGATGCATTCCTTTCATCAGATGTAACACCAGAAAAGATGGCAGAACTACAAAAACAACTAAGAGAAGCTCAATTGGCTTTGATAAACCATGGTTGTTGCCTAAATTGCAAAGGAAATCAGAAACTTAAAAGAGAAGAGCCAGAAGAAGTTCAACTAACGAAGAAAGAAATTTTTGAGAGGCTTACCTTCCCAATTAAGTTTGGCAGAGAGTATCGGCAGGATAATTTTAGTAGCAGTTATGTGAAGGCAGGAAAGCAGAATCGGCAAGGGAATATGTCCAGCCAATTTTAGTCCAAAAATCGGCCTCCCAATTTTAAAAGACATTTCTCAGTTCAATCAGAAATTTGGGTGCAAAAGGGAGCCGATTCAAATAAGATTCAGACTGTAAAGCCAAAAACAGACTCAACTATAAAGAGATGGACTCAAGTCAATCATCCAAAATTCGCTAAAGTTCAACAATATCAGAGTGGAGGCCTTACTCGATCTTAGAAACGCAGAGAACAAAGGAGAAGGGCCGAGGAGAAAAGGAAAGCAACAGAGGCTGACCAAGAAGAGTTGGCTGAGCAGGTTGGTATTTCAGATAAGAGTCACCCGATTGAAAGAGAGGAGCATCAGCTGACATGGCCCAGGCAAAAAAATGAGTTCAAAGTTCAGTTTGGCAGTTTCCCGAATGAAATGTCATGTAATATGGCATTTGTATTACTAGCAATGTTCCAAGCTCCATCAGCATCAAATGCAAGTGCTGAAAATAAGGAGGAAACAGAAGATAAAAGTAGAGCCAAGGAGAAGAGAACTCAGCCGATTCAAAATTTATCAATTCTTTCCTCAGAATCGCCAGAAAATGTAGTCTTCGAGAAACCTTTGTCGGTGATGACTCAACAACTAATGCCTTTGTATGTGAAGGTATGGGTAGAAAGTCAACCTATTAATCGAGTCTTGGTTGATAATGGCTCGGTTTTAAATGTTATTCCAGCTAATACTTTGAAGAAACTCGGTAAGAGTATGGAAGATGTTATTCCCACTGATGTAGCAATTTGTGGGTTTAATGAAGGTTCTACTAGCACAAAAGGGATTCTTCCTTTAGAGGTTGAAGTTGGAGGGAGAACATCATTCCCGGCATTTTTTATTATTTAATCGACAGCCTCATATAATTTGTTGTTAGGTCGTGATTGGATTCATCCAAATATGTGCATCCCATCGTCATTACACCAGATGCTGATCTTTTGGGATGGAGATAAGGTGAAAATAGTGAATGCCGATGATAAGCCATTTGTGGCAAAAGTGTACTCGGCCGATGCTGTTTTGTATTATGAAGAATGTGTTTGTATTCGATTTGTGGGAACATGAGCTGATGGAAGACCTACATCGGCAACCATGAGAAGAAGTCTTGCCGATCGTGAAATCGGTGAATTACAGCAGGAAAATTCTAGGCCGAAGGTAGAACTCCCTCGACTGACTATAATTAAAGAAGAAGTTGTCAATGGAAGCAAAACTTGAAAGAAAAGTAGCTCGGCAGCAGGCCTATAGGGCCGCTTGCATTAGCTTACAAACTTATAGCTGAAAAATAGCTAGAAAAAGAAGCAAAAGTAAAGCCAGGACTATCAACTAATATTACCGAAGTTGATTAAATTGATAATGAAAAGCTGAATGTTATTTAACTAGAAGATTTGAAGATGGCATCAGCTAAGCTAGATGATCTCAAAACAGAAACTCAAGATCCATTGAAGGAGGTGAATTTAGGCACCGATGCAGAGCCTAGACCAACCTACATCAGTATATTGTTAGAACCAGAATTACAGGCCGCGGTGATTGGCATGCTAAAAGAATACAGTGACTATTTTGCTTGGAATTATGAGGAAATGCCGGGTTTATCCAGAGATCTAGTGGAACAAACAGCCGCCTCGTCGAATGTCTCAAGAGGTGGTAGATAAAATCAAGGTAGAAATTGAACGATTGTTGGATGCTGGTTTCATTCGAACTACAAGGTATGTCGAGTGGTTGTCAAATGTAGTCCCTGTTATTAAGAAGAATGACAAACTACGAATATGTGTTGATTTCCGAAACATTAACTTGGCAACTCCAAAAGATAAGTATCTTATGTCGATAGCCGATCAATTAATTGATGCGGCTGCAAAGCATGAAATCATGTCTTTTATAGATGGACACTCAGGTTATAACCAAATTTATATAGCCAAGGAGGATATTCCAAAGATAGCTTTCAGGTGTCTAGGATCGATTGGAACTTTTGAGTGAGTGGTAATGCTTTTTGGGTTGAAAAATGCCGGTGCTACATATCAGTGAGCTATGAATTCTATTTTTCATGATATGCTCGGCAAGTTTATGGAAGTATATATTGATGATGTGGTGGTGAAATCGGCAACAAAAAATGAGCACTTAGTCCATCTCAAGGAATCTTTTGAGAGAATGAGGGCTCATAAGTTAAAGATGAATCCAATAAAGTGTGTTTTTGGAGTATCGGCAAGAAACTTTTTGGGGTTCTTGGTACACCAAAGGGGCATAGAGATCAACAAGAATAAAGCTAAGGCAATTATTGATGCCGGTGCACCAAGAAGCAAGAAGGAATTGCAGAGGTTATTTGGTCAAGTGAATTATCTCAGTCGATTTATTGCCAATACAGCTGGTAAGTTATATGTGTTCTCCCCGTTACCCAAGTTAAAGCTGATGGAAGAATTCAAATGGGAGGATATACATCAGAAGGCATTTGATCAGATTAAGAAATACTTGTCAAGCCCTACTGTGATGATGCCGCCGAGGAAGAAATGGCCAATGAAGTTATATTTACCAACTGCTGAAAAATCCATTGGAGCTATACTGGCATAAGAAAACGAAGCAGGAAATGAACAAGCAATATACTATCTCAGTCGAGTTTTAATCCAGTCGAGTGTAGATATACGCCGATTGAGAAATTATGTTTGGCTTTGTATTTTGCAGTAATGAAATTAAGAGTCTATATATTGTTTATTTTGGTTTATATTATTTGTCAAACAGATCTTATAAAATATATGCTATCAAGGCCATTAATCACATGCCGGATCGGCAAGTGAGCTCTGACACTAATGGAGTTCAACTTTGCATATGTTCCATAAAAGACAATTAAGGGAAGAGCACTGGTAGATTTTCTTGCCGATCATCCTTCACCTGAAATCAGATCACAAGTGTTTGATGAGCTTGACTCGGCAGCTAGATTCATGACCCCTTGGACTTTAATGTTTAATAGGGCGAGTACCAGTGAAGGCTCTGGAGCTGGTATAGTAATAATATCCCCATCAGGGAACCAAATTTTGTTTTCCTTCTTTTTAGATTTCAAGTGTTCAAATAATCAAGCCGAGTATGAAACATTAATTATCGGCTTGGAAATTTTATTAGAGATAGCTGTCAAAGATGTCCATATTGTGGGGGATTCAAGTTTGGTGATTAACCAAATCTCAAAAGACTTTAGATTCTTAAATTGGCAGTTAAGGCCATTTCATTCACTGGCAACCCAATTGGTTAATCAATTTCACAATGTAACTTTGGAGTATAGACCAAGGGCCATGAATAAAATAGCTAATGATTTAGCACAAACTGCCTTAGGAATCAAGGTGCCGAGTGGTATGAAGGAGAGGATAATGAAAATGACATGCCGATCTTTTCCATCTGCTGAAACAAGAAATCAAGTTATGGAAGAAGTCTTTGCCACTGATGTTGCTAAGTTAGATGATGCTGATTGGCGGATCTCTTACATATTGTTCTTACAACATCCAACTCCAGAAGCCGATCGGAAAATAAAAAGAAGTGCAGTCGATTATGTACTTATGGATGGAGATCTTTATGGAAGATCGACTGATGATGGTTTGCTATTTCAATGCATTAACAAGTTTGAAGGTTTAAAGATTATGGCAGAGGTACATGAAGGGATGTGTGGAGCTCACCAAGCTAGCATCAAAATGAGATGGTTAATACGCCGATATGGATATTATTGGCCTGGAATGAGAAAAGATTGCATGACTTATGCAAAGGGATGTATAGATTGTCAAAAGCATGGTCCAATGCAGTGCGTTCCTGCAATAGAGATGCAATTATTAGTCAAACCATGACCTTTCAGAGGTTAGGCCATGGACTTAATCGGCAAGATTAATCCTCCTTCATCAAAGGGTCATCATTGGATTATTTTAGCTACCGATTACTTTACTAAATGGGTAGAAGCTGATGAATATGTCTCAATAAATCACAACACTATAATACAGTTTTTGGAGCGACACATCTTTCACCGATTTGGTTTACCCGAAACAATTGTTGCCGATAATAGATCTGTATTTCGAGCAGGAGAAGTGTTACAACTTGGCCGTGATATGCAAGTAAAAATGGTGACTTCAACACCCTACTATTCTCAAGGGAATGGCCAAGCAGAAGCTTCAAACAAAGTTGTGATTGAAATTATTGAGAAAATGATAAAGGACAAGCCAAGACGTTGGCATGAAACCCTTTCAGAAGCTTTGTGGGCTTATAGGAATTCAAAGCGAATAAGTACTAGAACTATTCCATATAGGCTAACATTTGGTCATGATGCTGTATTACCAATGGAGTTAAATGTAAAATTAGCAAAGGTAGCTTTGCAACACAATCTAATACCTGCCGATTACAATGAAGCTATGTTTGCCTAGTTGGAAGACTTAGATGAAGTTCAAAAACTTGCTTTAAACACCTTATGGTCCATAAGGCAAAAGTAATGAAGGCTTACAACAAAAGGGTGAAGTTCAAGTCATTTGTGGAAGGTGATATGGTTTGGCAAACAATTCTTCCACATGGAAAGGTGGATAGAACCTATGGTAAATGGTCGCCTACATGGAAGGGACCATTAATAGTACACCAAGTGTTGCATGGAGAAGCTTACAAGCTAAAGGATGTAGACGGTGAAATTCATGAGAGACCAATAAATGGAAGGTACCTGAAAAAATATAAACCAACTATTTTTGAGCTTATGGAGGAGAAGAAAATCTCCATTAAGTCAAGTTAGTTTGGGTTATATTAGCTCTCGGTTGATGCATTTCTTTGTTTCGTACAAGTTTTGAGAAGATGTGATAGTTTTAAGCAATAACAGTAATAAAGGTATTAAGCATTTTCAAATCACCATTGTCATAAAAAATTTAAATACCATATTACAGACCCATCAATCAATAATGGTTCAACATTGGCTAAAGGTTTTATGAAAATCTTCAAACTTGGCCTTGAAATCGGCCCAAGAGGTCGTGGTTTGCTGGAGCTTGGCCTTTGCTTGCTTTTTGGACTACTCCAGCTTGGGCAGTTGAGCCTGCAGTGCTTTGAATTTTAGAGTAGCAGTTTCGGTTTGAACTTTTAGATCTATCACTTTGCCATTGAGTTGGGCTTTGTCAAGCAGCAACTGAGCAAGTTCGGCTTGAAGTTTTTTTTTCTCGGGTATCCAGCTCAGCAGCTTCTTTCTTCAAAGCTGAGTGAAGCTCTTTTCTTGTTTTCAATGCCCTGGCGAGTTTTTCTTTCTCTTGATGTTGGGAAAAGTAGTAATCGATGGTGCGAACTGATTTAGCATAACCAGTAGTCAAAGAAGGGATTTGAAGTTAGAAGTTCTTAAAAAGAGCTTTGATCACTTAAGGAGAATCTGGATAGCTACTCAGGAAAGAAAGTGTCTCGGTTAGTTCATTTCTGAACGAAGGTGTTAGAGACAAGTCCTATTGTACCATTTGAGATAGTATCTGAATGGCTTTTGTTACTTCTAAGGGAGTTTCAGAGGTTTATTCAATTGGGATTACAGGAGGTTCAGGATCTGGTGAGTCGAAAACAAAATCGAATAAAGAGTTAAGGGCTGCAAAAGGAGAATTTGGATTAATGCTGGCAGGGATGGTTGGAGTAGCCGAGTTGTTTTGCACCTGAAATATTTTGGGTTAATCGCGGTCGTTGCAAGTCTACAAGAACAGGTTATAAAAATCGTAACTTACCTCCTCAGAATCTCCAATTTGTTCATTAATTGAAGTTGCAGCCAAGTGTGAAGAAGACACTAGGGACCTTTGTTTTTGCCCCACTGATAATCCAATCTTTTCTTCTTCTTCTTCAACATGGTCTGTAGCAATTTCTTGACTTGATTTTTGTTCTGAAGAGAGTAGAGCTTTTTGAAAATTATGCCAATTTAGTTATATTATGTAAATAAAGATGTAATATATGAAATCAAGCAACAAGAAATTTTACATTGGGAGATTCAGCGGCAGATTTCCTTTCCTTGGATATAACCTCATCCTCATCCATTTCATCATCATCTATCAATACAAAGTGCCTCATGGCTCTTGATTTTTTAATAGGTTTCTTTCCTACAATTTTTTTTTCTTGTTTTCCTCTGGAAAAGGAGTGTTAGAAAGTACAGTGGCATGTATCAAAAGAGTGAGTATGGTTCGATTATGAGTGTTACCTGGGTAGTAGCCGAGGATGAGGGTATACTTTGAAGAAGGACATAAAAATCAATTTGGGTTTCTTCAGACTTGGTGGGTATTGATTTCTCTGGTGTATTGGAATGTGTGCCTGAATTTATGTTAGTAAGCATAGAAACAAAATAGAAGTTTATATGGAAAGGACAAAGATATAAAACTACTCTGCCGAGAACGAGATCTAGTCCTACCTGTAGGAGCTGTGGGAGGAGGATAAGTTGTTGCTGTATCTGTTACATTTTCTGGTTTATGAGCGGCAGTAAGAACAATGGGTTTAATGGAATCTACACCTTGAAAATTAAGGGAAATGAATTTGTAGGATCCAAGAAGATTGCACACAAGTTGGCTGGAATCTACGGTCCTGGTAAAATTGATGTAGGATGCCTACTAATTCTCGAAGCTTGGATCAGTAGGCGGCTCCTCAAGGAAGGGTTTATATTGAAACCCTTGAAGGAGCTGAGTAAATCGATTGGTTACATTGTGAACTTGTTCACTGTTTGAAAGCTTGATCCGTCGACGATAATTCTTGTTATAAGAAAAGTGTGGAGGCACTGGGATCATTTGGGTCAATCCAAATTGTCAGGCTAATTGGGCTGGGTTGTAAAATTCAACCCCAGTTCGGCTCTTGGCAAGATGAGGAGCAACGGTGTTATAGGGAATATCCCTAGCAATTAGGAAGTGGCCACAAGAAGTGTTGTGAAGATCAATCTGTTCTGCCGAGGACTCAACAGTAGGAGGGAATAACCAAGAGGGAGCTAGCCGATATTTTGAAAAGGGAAGAAATTGGGATTGAGTTCTGATCTTACACTGGTGATAAAAAAACTGAAAACAATCATTAAATGAGTGATCTTTGGGCTTTACTTTGGCATATCCAAATGATAGCAAAGGATCATCAGTAGCAAGCCTAATGGTGGGAGCTAATTCAGGGAAATAAGCATGCAACCAGAATTGGTAAAGCCAAAGTGGACCTCCAGATCTTGAAAAATTGAAAGTGATAAGGTCGGACAAGCCTCTGTATGAAGAAGCTAAAAGGAATGGAGCTAAGGCCATGGGTTTTCCTTTGGATAATGCAATGGCCAACTGGGTAAGGTCTTTGGTGATTTGAATAGCAGGGGCATACAACAAATATCTACACAACCACAATAACAAAAATCCTATATGCTCTTGTTCATCTACTTCAGTCCCATCCTCCCCTATCATTTCTTTTAAAAATGGGCCGTGTGATTGCACATGGGGTTTAGAGCCTTTTTGTTCTGGAAAATAAAAAGAGGTCTCTTCAACCTGAAGGAGATAATTGATTTCATCCCCTCTAGGCTTCAAACCCATTAAAAAACAAACATCCCTTAATATGGGGGCCATCATGCCACATTGCAAGTGTAGTGAATTAGTAGTGGGTGACCAGAAATGCAAAAAAGCAAATAATAAAGGTCTGTCGAAGGTAAACAGAATCTTACTGAGTTGAATAACGTCGAAGATACCTATCCGTTTCCACAAGTCTCCTTTCGCTACCGATACACGATCCACCCACTCGTTCCATTGGAGCTTTGGTGGATGCCAATTTCTGATGGTAAGTGCTGGCCTTTCCCCTTCCGCTGTAAGATAAAGAGGCTTTGAGAAAGGAAAATGCTTTTCTGCTTGTGGGTAAATCGAAGATAGTGAAGGAGGAAATCGATTGAGAAACACTGGGCCAAGTCCCTTAGCGTTTTCTATGATATCAATTAACATTGAAGTATCTAGTTCATTTTGGGCTAGGGTTTTCATTGCAGATTTTGTTATTAGTGTATACGAGTTTGTTTCTGGAAAAAGGGTTTCTAAATTCAAATCACTTTGCTTATTTGATTTTGAAGCCATGGTTATAGAATGGAGAGATAAAGTTACAGAGGAGTTTTGGAGGAGAAGAACTTGGAGGATGAAGAGTTTGTACAGAAAAAGACTTTGTTCTTGTAATGAAACGTGTTTAGGAGAAATACGAAAAGCCTGCGGCTAAGTTATAGCTGATTAGATGGTGCTCCATTTCTCGAAGTCCTTTGGCAACTATAACATTGATGGTAATAATTACATTAGGGTTTATATGTGTCGTCTTGATTCAATGGGTGTAGTTTAAATTTTGGAAGCCGAACCAAAACGACTACCAAAATTGGGGGGCATTGTTGACACCCATTTTGGTAATTGGGCTTGGACCGTATTTGGGTTAAAGAATATTATAAATGGGTTGGAAGTATAGTGACGTGGCAGAGGTGACATTGGGCTAAAGGATGCAGTAATGAATTTGGGCTTGGAGACATGGATTAAGCCCTGGACTTGGGTCGCAATTGGGATAGCATTGATGCAGTGATATGGAAGTAGACTACAGGAAAGGAACAGTGACGTGCCAGATTTCTGATCGGATTGAATATTTTAAAACTTTTTGAGGGATAAGATTTATGTGATTTTTTGAATTAGTGTTTTATCTAGGATTGGTTTTATTTGAATAGTTATTCCGTTGTATTATAGAGTTATAATATAACTAGAATGCTTATATTTAGGAAGTTGGTTTATGTATTTTTTTATAAATAAACAAAGAGGCATGCTGTGCAAGAGGTCCAGCACTCTCAGAATCCTTTAATTTATTTGTTTGCTTCCTTAAGCTCTTTCCCAAAATAGCATCCTTGTTATTTCTCTCTATCTCTCTATTCTTTCTATCTTATTCTATCTCTATTCCCTTTCATCTTTCTCTTTCTCTCTCTCTATTCTTTCTATATTTATTTCTCTCCCCTTTCTATTCTCTCAATATTTACTATAAATTATTCACTATAAAGTCCTTTTAACTAAGGCAAAAAGAACTCATTAAGGAGTATACTTGTTCTTTTCCTCCTGTAATCGCTTAAAAGTCAACCTTCCAAAAGAGACTACAAGTTGACAACTCACACTTGAACCATATATTTGGTTCTAGCACGCCCGTGTTCCATCAATTAGAATCGGCTCTGTCCGGCCGATTTTAGCGTCAACACATCTGCATCGGTTAAGTGTCTCGATCCTTGAATAATTTTTTCAATTGAGAAAAGATCGGGAACCATCCCAATAATTCTTTACTGCAAACAATGGAATCGGTTATTGCCCCAGTAATTATGTAATTGGGACATAAATGGAATTATTTTTTTGTATGTGGATTTGTGAAGGGTATTTTGGGTATTAAAAATTTATAACTTACTCTACTATTCTTTCTCTCCCTATCTTCTCAAATTGAAAGAGAAAACATACAATGGATAGGGAGGGATAGCTATCCCTCCCTATCCTTTCTTTTTTCTCTACTTAAGCATTCCAAACACACTCTCACACTATCATTTCTTTTCATTTCTCTCCATATCCCTTCAAATCAACCCTACCAAACACACCCTACCAAACACACCCTAATTAATTTGTTATGCTTTTTATTATTTATACAAGAATTTGACACCTAGCATTATTTTAGATTTTTTCATATAACACCCCCTTTAACATTTTAAGTATACACCTTCACCCCTTAAAGATATTTGTTTTTTAACCCATTCTAAGTTACTTACTTTTCATACAAGCACCTCATCAACTCTTCGAAATATTGATTATTAATACATAACTTTCTATTAACACCTTACAATGGTTAATACATACGATGATGCATAAACATGAACTTCACAATATAACCCACACTAGACAAGACATGCTACCACGCATATGAAATGTTAATATGCAAATTTTGTTTAATCAAAATTAAACTATGTTAATGAAAATAATTATGTATTGAGTCTTATAATATATAATACAAAACTAATCATTTTATTTTTCAAAAAGAGAATTTCAGGCATATGTACTAAAAGGATCAGCCAAGTTGGTTCCCATACATTCTATCAATATATGTATTCATTAATTAAATCAAAATACCACTTAGTGTAAAATGAAAAGCTAATATAGACTTTGAACATACATTATATTACCATAAATATTCAAATCAATCACTAGAGACTTAAAACAAATAGTCAATTATAAACTCATGTTTGGAGGGAAAAAATCCCCTCCAATAAGATTACTCCTTATCATCACGGGCACACGTCTGTCTTCCAAAAGGCCCATCATGCTCAAGCCCAAAGTGAATGTACTCTTCGCCCATGATCACTGTTATTTGCCCTCTTACCTTTATCCGAGCCAAATCAAGAAAGTGTTAGCCCGATCTGCTAATATTAAACATCCGACCCATTATTCAAGCCCAGCCGGTTAATGCTATAGCCAGCCCAGTTATTCAAGAATGAACGAATCCTGCTTGGTGAAGGATTTACCATAAAAGGAGAACTCTGCAATAAAAAGTTCTACACAAAGCAAGTTCTGTGGATGGAAAATTAAACAATGGAAAGAACTCTAATTGTAAAGAATGTCTACATAGAAAGAATTGGAGGACAAACAATGCGAGTCCTACCATAACTCTAGTACTTTTTATGTATAAATAGAGGCCAAGACCTCCAATAAAAAGGATCGAAACATAAAAGTAATTATACGCTTCTTTATATACTGTCTTGCTTATATTTATTGTTTGTTGAGTGAATTGTTTTATTTTTCTTAATCATTATTGGTTGGGCGAAATTTTGCACCTACACTTTGGCACCGTCTGTGGGAACCGTATGCAAATATATTCCTACTTTTGTTTCAAGTGAATTTTGCTACTACCATCTGGAATGTCGAACGGAGGATCTTCAGCGGATCAACAGATGGAGTTGATGCAGAAGATGTGTGAAGAGTTTCTGCACCAATTTGAAGCACTTCGTCAAGCAAACGAAGCTAGCGTGGCTCATATCGCCTTGCTTCAATAGCAGAATAACACTCTTCAAACGCCGATGGCTCAGTTGACACCACCGCCACCACCAGGTGATATGGCAGCACCACCCCCTAATCAAAATATTCCTCCAATTAACGGGCCTTAACCTAATGGGGCACGACCCAATGTGGCTCAACCAAACGAGGTTCAGCAATAACAGAGGACAAGGACCGAGGCAGTTGCTTCGGACAACTTCCTTCGTTGCACGCAGGACGAGCAAGCCGAGTCTAGCCGTAAGCTTATGGTATGGTCTAATGGTATTCTAGATGGCATTGGTGTATAGGATGCCTTTGATGAGAAAAGACTCCTGAAGATTCAGACACCCGTTGAGATGGCCAGAGAGCACAAAAACTCCTTGGTGAAGACTCATTTCACTGACGATGTGTATATGGTTGAGAGGCCCAGGAAATTTACCATGCCTTTTTTTACTTAATTTGACGGTACAGGAGATCCTTCTCGGCACCTGGATCACTACGCCCAAAAGATGGCTTTGGACGACCGTAATGATCCTTGGATGTGTAGAGTTACCAATCTGACAGGAGCTACACTCGAGTGGTTCAGGAATAGGCCACACAAGTCCATCTCGGATTACGTAACTTTTTGCACTATGTTCCTAGCACAATACTGTGGAAATAAGAAGCAAAAGAAGAGTATTGCTAGCCTCCTCTTCGTAAGGCAAAAGAAAGGGGAGACACTGCAGGATTTCTTATCCAGATTCAACATGGAAGCCTAAGAAATAACAAATTGGCATCCCGCAACTGCTATAGAAACATTCAAACTTGCAATGATTCAAGGGATGAAGTTTCATACTTCCTTGGTCAAATATTCTCCTCTCGACATGCAGACTCTCAATGCCAGGGCCCAGATCTACATCCAGCTCGAGGAGAATGTAGCCCACCAAGATCAGCACGCCACCCTCGTGACAGTGGAAAACAAGCCTCGGGAGAGAACTCCAAATTAAAAAATCCAGAAAAGCCAGTGCACCTCAGCGCTAATCACCCAAGCACCTGAGAAGAGGCAAAGGATAGAGGAAGGGTTTACACCTCTCTGAACAACCTTGGCTCGGCTCTTCCAAGAGAATAAGATGAGGTTCATAGCCCCGCAACCAATGAAGCAACCCATGGAATAAAGGAACAAAAGCAAGCATTGCGCTTATCATCGAGATTATGGGCATTTAACCAATGATTGTAGATCTCTTAAGCGACAAGTGGAGAACATGATAGCTAGAGGTGAGTTGGCAGATTATCTCACAAGAAAGGAGTATGTGAAGCTCCGCGAGGTCTACCCTCACAATGTAGAGGGTAATCAAGTAAAAGTCATTCATGCAATACATGGTAGATCTGAAGATGATCAAGAGTCTGAGGAGGTATATCGATCCAGATTGAGGGCAGTCCATAAGCTCAGAAAGTTATCCTCGGTCAATGCTATCGTTTCAGGCAGCGTCAGTATTGGATTCGGCGATGGCAACCTATCCAGAGTTCAACTTTCCCACGAAGATCCATTGGTCATCAGTCTCTTAGTGGCGAATTGCATGATTAAGAGGGTTTTGATAGACCTAGGGAGTAGTGCCAACATCATCACGAAAGCAGTTTTTGAGCAATTAGAAATCCCATCATCATCAATTCGACCTACTTCCAGCCCATTGATGGGGTTCAATGGCACAAAAGTAGATCCCCTTAGGGTAATTGACTTATCCGTAACCGCGGCAAAGAGGACTTTGAAGGAGAACTTTGTCTTAATAAAGATCTACCCTTCTTATAATCTCATCATGGGAAGAGGCTGGATACACCGAATGAACGGAGTCCCGTTCACCCTCCATGAGGTGATGCGGTGCTTATCTTCGGATAGAAAAGAGGTTATTAATCTATGGAAAGATCAAGTCGCTGCGAAAGAATGCTATATGCTGACACAGGCTGAAGCAAAGAAGATGTCTAAACAGCCTCAACCAGGCATGACTCCCAGAAATACGCCCAAATAGCAGTTACAGAGCCCTCTGCCCAAGTATCTTAAGGTAGAGGAGGAAGAAGAAGCTGCGAAGCCTACCGAGGAAATCCTCGGAGCCATAGAAGTTATCCTCGGCGATCCCCGGAAGGTCACTTATTTAGGCTCCTCCTCCACATCTAAAGAGAAGGAAGCATTAATCGACATCATTCGAAGCAATGCAGATGCTTTTGCCTGGGATCATTCAGACATAGTAGGGATCGACCCTTTAGTCTCCTGCCATAGCCTGAAGGTGGATCCGGAGTTCAAACCGGTTAAGCAGAAACATCGAAGGTTTGCCCTTGAACGCAATCGCATTATAGCTGAAGAAGTGAACAAGCTGTTGCAAGCAAGTTTCATCCGAGAGGTGCAATATCCACAATGGCTGTTGAACGTGGTGGTCGTCCAAAAGAAGAGTGGGAAGTGGAGGGTTTGCATAGACTATACCAACCTTAACAAAGCCTGCCCTAAAGATAGCTTCCTTCTGCCGAAGATAGATCAGATAGTTGATGCTACTACTGGCTACGAGAGGCTTACATTCCTCGATGCGTACTCAAGATATAATCAGATTCCTATGAATCCAGAAGATGAAGAAAAAACTGCTTTTATTACAGAAAAGGGCACTTATTGTTACAGGGTCATGCCCTTCGGGCTGAAGAATACCGGGGCCACTTATCAACGCCTTGTTAACAAGATCTTCGACAGTTTGTTAGGAAAGACGGTTAAAGCATACATAGATGACATGGTGGTCAAAAGTATGAAGAAAGAAGACCATCTAAAGCACTTCTAAGAAGTCTTCAATACTCTGAAGAAGTACAACATGAAACTGAATCCTTCCAAGTGTTCCTTTGCAGTATCATCAGGTCAATTCCTCGGCCATATAGTGAATAAAAGAGGGATAGAGGTAAGCCCGGCTCAGGCTAAGGCCCTCATACAAAATCAAGAACTAAAAACTCGTAGGGAGGTGCAAGTTTTAACCGGTCGGATCGCAGCTCTCAGCCGGTTTATATCTCGATTATCAGATAAGTGCAAACCATTCTTTGATACCATAAGATCTAAGAATAAGGATATATGGGGACCTTAGCAGCAGGTAGCCCTCAATCAGTTGAAACGTTATATGGCCGAACCTCCAATTCTATCCTCTCCAAAACCTGGAGAAGTTCTTATTATGTATTTAGTAATTTCTAGCATCGTGACAAGTGCAGTGTTAATTAGAGAGGAAGGAAAGAATCAATACCCAGTCTTTTACATAAGTAAGACAATGACAGATGCGGAGACACGGTATAGCAAAGCGGAGAAAATCATCCTAGCCTTGGTTTATGCCAAGAGGAAGCTTTGGCATTATTTTGAATCTCATAGCATTGTGGTACTCACCAACTACCCTATACGGGGTATACTCTCTAAGCTGGAGTTATCTGGAAGAATTACCAAATGGGCCATTGAGCTCAGTTCCTTCGACATAACCTATGAGCCGAAGGTGTCACATAAGGGACAAGCCTTAGCAGATTTTTTCCTAGAATACGAGGACACTCCCAAAGAACCAGAACTCCCTGAACCATAATGGGAGCTTCGAGTCGATGGCTCCTCGAACCAAACAAGTGTAGGAGTTGGGGTTGTTATATCAACACCCGAAGGCACCAAATTGTAGCAATCAATTTGCTTGAATTTCCCTGCTACTAACAATGAGACCGAATATGAGGCGTTACTTGCTAGTCTTCGATTAGTCAGTAGGCTTTAGGTATGGTGTTTAAAAGTTTTTAGTGACTCACAACTTGTTATAAATCAAGTGACAGGTCAGTATCATCCCAAAGAAGAAAGGATGAAAGCATACAAAGAAGTTGTGGAGAATATTACACGAGGATTCGATCAAGTCGAATTCTACCAAGTACCTCATGTTGAGAATGCTGAAGTAGATCAATTGGCCACAGTAGCGTCATCCTCAAATGAAGATCTGACTCGGATTGTGCCAATTGAAATCCTGGACAAACCTAGCATCAACCCTCAGCAAGAGGTAATGGTGATTCTAGTCATTCCACGAGAGCCATGCTGGATTGATCCATTGGAAGCCTACCCAAGCATGGGACTCTTCCAAACTAGAAAACTGAGGCGCGGAAGCTCAGACCCACCGCAGCTAAATATGCCATCATCAATAACCAGTTGTACCGGAAGTCATTTTCAGGTCCTTACTTGAAATGTTTAAGCCCCACTGAGGCTCTTGTGGTATTGAAGCAGATTCATGACGGAGATTGCGGCAACCACTTTGAGGGCAGTCCCTCGTACATAAGGTTCTAACTCAAGGCTACTTCTGGCCATACTTGGCTCGGAATGCTGAAAAGTACGCACAGAGATGTGATAAATGTCAGCGCCATGGTCCAATGAAGCATCAACCTGCCGAAGATTTGCACGCAATAGCAAATCCATGGCCATTCGCACAGTGGGGAATCGACATGGTGGGCCCTTACCCAAGACCGTGGAACAAAAGGAGTACGTGCTGATAGCTTCAGGCTACTTCACAAAATGGGTGGAAGCCGAGGCTTACTCAAGTGTGACCTATGAGCAGGTAAAAAGTTTCCTTTGGAACAACATCATTTATCGATTTGGAGTACCAAAAGTCATTATGATGGACAATGGTAAGAACCTCGATAATAAGAGTACAAGAAAATTCTTCACTGAACATGGAATTGTACAAAAGCTGGCTACAGTCAGTTATCCACAAGGGAATGGGTAGGCTGAAATAACTAACTGAACCATTTTTAGTTATTTAAAGAAGAAGTTGGAGAAACTCAAAACAAAATGGTACAAGAATCTCCCTCAGGTGCTTTGGGCACCGAACCACTCCACGGCGGCCCACGGGGGAAAGTCCATTTGCCACGGCCTATGGTTCCGAAGCTGTGATCCCAACCGAGGCGGCAGTTCCAACCCTTTGGACATTTTTGTTACTTGAAGGAAACAATGGGCAGCAGCTTGAACACAGCCTCGATCTCCTGGACGAAAAGAGGGATGCTACAACAATTAGGCTTGCTTCATATCAGCAACAGTTGCGCAGCAGTTATAACAAACGCGTCAGGTTCAGGAGTTTTGTGGTAGGCAATTGGGTTTTGAAGCAAGAGACAGCTCATGTAAAGAAATTGGAACCTAATTGGATCGGACCCTATAGGGTTACCGAAGTAGTGGGGAAGGGAGCATACCGTTTAGCCGAAGTTGACGGGCGTCCCATTGCGAGTCCTTGGAATGCGATACACCTTAAAAGGTACTACCATTAGATAAGTTTGTCAATTTTGCAAGAATTTCTTCACCAATAAGGCTGCTTATGCCCACAGTCAGTCAATTTATTTCTTTATGTTGTTTCTATCATATTCGGTGTGGGATAAAATTCTGCTTCATTTCTTTCTTTCCATAAAAATGGGGGCCATACTAGTACCCTACAATTATGTGATTTTTATGTATTTTTATGCGTACACATTATGCAATTTTTATATGCCAAGACGTATTATTCAATTTTTATGCCAAGAAGCAATGCCAAAACCAAGATATCAAGAGGCATTCTTCACAATGATTCTTTTTAAACCCAAGTTCTGGCCCATATTTAAAGCTCTCTATCCCACATCGATAAAAAAGTACGTTTTGCATTCTGTTATATATGAAAATATTAAAATAGTTGAGTGTAGTGTAAGGAGGGCCCACTGGTATTGAAAGTGGCTAAGCCTAATACTAGAGGCATTCCTTCCACTGACCTTTTTGTAAAGCTTGAATTATTGACCTATATTTGACGAAATCTAATCTATATCCCACATCGAATAGAAGTAGAAAAGGGATGCAGTTGATATATACATAATCCACTACATCTGGTCGCCAAGAAGAGAGTCTTAGTGGAAGAAAGTCTCCAAAATAATCAAATAGGAAACTTCCCAGTCACTGTTACTCGCTTTCTTGGCCTCCTATCATTTTTGAATCTTCGGCCTCATGACAGGTTATTCTATGAAATATATATATATATATATATATATATATATATATATATATATATATATATATATATATATATACACACACACACATAAATGAATGGCTTAGCAAACTTCCCCTCAAGCTTAACGCCGGGAGTAATCCATTCACTTCGGACTCTAAGTGTCCGGTTCAGCACATTTCCCCTCAGGCTTAGCGCTAGGGAGTAATTCATTCGCTACGGACCCTAAGTGTCCGGTTCAGCAAACTTTCCATCAGGCTTAGCGCCGGGGAGTAATCCATTCACTTTGGACCCTAAGTGTCCGGTTCAGCACACTTCCCCTCAAGCTTAGCGCCGGGGAGTAATCCATTCGCTTCGGACCCTAAGTGTCCGGTTCAGCACATTTCCTCTCATGCTTAGCACCGGGGAGTAATTCATTTGCTACGGACCCTAAGTGTCCTATTTAGCAAATTTCCCCTAGGCTCAACACCGAGGAGTCATTCACTACGGACCCTAAGTGTCCGGTTCAGCAAACTTTTCCTCAGGCTCAAAGCCAAGGAGTCATTCGCTAGGGACCCTAAGTGTCCGATTCAGCAAACTTTCCCTCAGGCTCAACGTCGAGGAGTCATTCGCTACTGTAATACCCCTGATTTTGTAGGGTTATAATTAGAATTTTAATATTTATTTTATTGTTTTCATTATTTATTTTAATTATTTTTGGTATTTATGTGGCTAGGTGCTTAATTGTTTTATTTTTTTGTTTCTATTTGATTTAAATTTAAATTTTGTATTTAATTGTAATGTTAATTAGGGTTTGAGTTTGGTACATCTCACACCGACTAGAATTAAGTTTTCCATCGTGGATTAGGATTTGGGTTTAGGGTTTCTTGGGGCTTATATATATATATACTGCTATGGTTTTCAAAGGGTGGAAACCTTAACACGTACAATATAATGGAGAGAGAACAGAGAGGGAACAGAGAGAGATGGTGAGGAAAACAGAGGAGGAAACGAGGGTTTTGGCCAAGAATTAAGGCTGAACCAAGGAGAGGAGGAAGGGATGCTGCTCATGGGTTGAACCTAGGGCAACAATGGAGTGGATGATAGTCAAGAGGTCACCGGAAAGTCTGGACAGAGGACGGCAAACTAAAGTTACAGAGGCAAGTTCTATTCTGTCTCTCTCCCATTGGCCTGTGTTCTGTGCACTCTTAGATGGTCTCTAGGGTGTTAATTAGATATTAATTGAGTTTTTTTCATGCCTATCATATGCCAAATTAGTCATCTGTTATGTTTACAACATGTCTGAAAGTTTCCTCGTATCTCTGTTCTTAGTTGTTGGTTTTAAAGCATGAAACTGTTATGGCTTTAATTGTTGTTGTGATACTCACTGTTGTACACTAAGTATTGGGATGATGTGGTATAAATATTAGACCATTAAATTAGTCTCAAGGAAGAACAGAATGGGTAGGAATCGATCGGAGAAGGAGCAGATTGACGGAAACGGAGCAGAGATGAACTGGAGGCTCTCAAGAGGAAGAGAGCCGGCTCTAGAAAGTCAAGAGCCGGCTCCCCTTCAGCAAGAGCCAGCTCTTCCATTCCAAGAGCTGGCTCCAATTTGTTTTACGTCCAGAAAGTGTTTTCTAAGGCTCTGTTTGGTATTTTGAGCACTGTTTGAGCTTCTGAGTGATGTTAATGAACTGTAGGGACTTAACAGAGGATCTAAGTAGTTAATATTAAGTGTTATTAAACTTATTGTTGTATGGTTTAAGTCTCTAAGACAAAGGATGAAGCAGTGTAAAAATATACAACGGTGTATGCTACTAACAGAGAAAGGAACTAAATGGCTTGATTAAATTTTAGAAATTTAATGAGACTTCATGGGGGGGATTAAATAGTTAATTTTGGGTGTTATTAAGACCCTAAATTGATTTAAAGTTAATTCTAAATTAACGGATCAAACTGTATAACACTTATGTACAATTGTATACGATTAGTGGATGGATGAAGTTTTAAATGCTTAAGCTTATTTTTTTAGGCATTCCAGTGGGATTTAATATATTTATAAAATGGGTTTAAATATATTATAGGGTCATTGGTGTGTTAGATGTGATCTATGCATGCTCTGGATGTTAGTTGTTGATTTATTAAATCATCTCCTACAACTATATGGTTAACTGTTTGGATTTAGATTACTGAAACTTTAAACAGTTTCTTACAATGGTTTGGATATTGGTTTGGACTGTAAATTGCTAAACTTTAATTTAGGTGTTGTAATTTACTTGGTTTGGATGCCAATTATGAAATCTTATATATTATTCTGCAATCAACTGGATTAGGGTTTTGAACTGAAATTGCTATAATATTGTATAAACGATGCTGGAATTACTTGGCTTTGGTTTTGGATTTAAATTACTTGCGTATTATATATATATGTGGTAATTTACATGGATATGGAGGATTGTATGAACCGGTATGGGACGGTGTTATACTAGGTTTGGACAGCACCAGTTGCTGAAGTCCTACCTATACTGGAATAAGGGTTCGGATGATTAAAACAGAATCCACCCTAAATACTTAAGTCTGTACAGTTGAATAAGCTGAACGACTTACTGAATTTCTTATGGATGAATGTGAATGGATTTTAAATATATCATTATGTTACCGTGACAAGAGTATTAGTCTTAAAGTCAACGGTTAGGGTGCATGTATCACCTAGAATGGATAGGGGTTTAATTAAAACAATAAATCCTAATTTTATGTCATGTCATGGCAACGAATCAGTTGAGCGGCACTACATTGGTTTGGATGGGAATTTATATATATAAATTATGGTACCGCGATTTGAGCTTGAGTCTCATAGTCGACGGTTAGGGTGCGTATATGCAGTAAGATGCGTAGCTAGCTATGTTGGTTGAGGTATACCCTGTTAGGCTTAGGTAGTCATGCCCACTCAGGTGCGTATTGCATGTTACCTTCTATTCAGGTTGAGACCCTCAGCATAGTTGGTGAGAGTCCTGTAGTGTGGATATGTATTTATCTATTACGGACTATATAGATATGTTTGAGACGTCTAGGATGTATCTGCGTATCGGGTCTCTGTTTGGATTGTAGTTAGGATAGAACTTGTTCGTGGGCCTGACCCACTATTATTTTTCAGGTAACGGACGGTTCCAGGTCTTAGAGCTTGTTCGTGCTGAGCAGAGATGACTACTCATTCTACTGACGATGTAGGGGGTTCTTCATGGTTTAGCAGTGGACTTCTTTTTAGTTGTTCGCTTTCTAGTATTGGCTTTTGATTAGGGGTCCACCAGATGGATTCCCGAGTTGTATTATAATTGGAGAAGTTGGATGTAACAGACTAGTTCTTATTTATAAGATTTATTCTGAAGTTTTCAATAAAGGATTTGCATTTAGTTTCTTTCCAGCGAATTTTATTTACTCATGTTTATCTTAATTATATTCTGTGTTTGATTATTGCTAATTTGTTTGATATCCTCGGGTAATCGGGCGTGGGCCTGGCCAACCCGCATCCGAAAATTCGGGGGTATCACAGCTACGGACCCTAAGTGTCTGGTTCAGCAAACTTCCCCTCAGGCTCAGCGCCAGAGAGTAATTCGCTTCGAACGCTAAGTGTCTGATTCAAAACATTTCTCCTCAGGCTCAATGCCGATGAACCAATTGTCTCAAGCTTTAAATTGCCTGAGACAAATGTCTTGTGGAGGTCATACTCACTGGCTCTAAGCTCAATAGTTTGAGCCACAAGGTTATCCCACATCTAAAAAATACAAAAAGAAATGAGTATATATATCTACTCCACACAAATCCATTTCAAGAAGGGTTCCCTTGATGGTTAAATCACTAGAGGGAAAAACAATCCTCCGATATCAGGTGAACTATCAAAGGAGATCCCTTCTTCACATCTTATTTATTTTTGCTTCGGACTATAACAAATATGGAACCCTCAGGCAGGGTATTTTCCTTAAAACATTCCCATTCAACAAAGTGTGTGCAGTATTAAAGGCATTCGAGAAAATTCAATCGAAGCAAAAGTAAGGCGTCACAGCCTGAGAAATATAATTATATCATTCTAAAAATTATTTCATTACAAAAAATGGGATCACATGATCCTACTTCCTCTTCGGATCAAACGGAGCAGATTCAAAAGCGTCCACCACAGCTGGACTTGAAGTTGGAGGAATTGAGGGGCCAGGAGCAATTGCAGAAGTTGGAGGAATTGAGGGGCCGGAGGGACTTTAGGATGAGCCTTCACCATCTCAGCAAAGAGCACTTCAACTTTTTGAGCCTTCGGACCCTTATCATAGGGGAAAGACACTCCAATATGAGCATCAAAGGCCTCGGGATCTGTTATTTTCTCGCCTGAACCTTGATTAAAGCCGGACCTGTAGGCCTTGGCGCTAGACAAGCACACTAAACTGGAGTAATGCCCCTGCATTTGCCTCCCTACAATGATGCAGGTGCTAAGGGCATTGTTCAAATGTTGAACCTTAGCCTCCATTAACTCCACTTTCGTATCAGAAGCAGTCAGTCGCTTCTTATAAACATCCCTAGCTTGGTATGCAAATTTTGCATTCGTAATGGCATGAGATGCCTTCTTTTCAGAATTGCTGAGGTCCTTCTCCAGCTTCTGAAGGGAGAGAGACTGAGCTTTAACAGTAGCATAAAGAGCCATGGTATGATACAGGTCCTACATCATCTGATAGTAACAATAACAATATAAGCAGAGTGGTAAGACGATTACAAAAATGGAAGAAGAAGGGAGGAGCAAACCTCTATGGCTCAAACAGGGACAGAAGGGAGTAGCTGTTCTAATCCCATTCTACCAATAATCTCTTCGTCTTTGAGAAGCCACATTCCCGAAGCAATTGCCAGCGCTGCAGATGGGTCGGTAATCATAGAATCAATGGTATGGAGGACTGATTTGTCAGCAAAGAAGGAGTTTAAGGTGTCCCAGTCTCAGCCAGGACATAAGCTCTGACCTCATTTTCAGGATCGGTCTCTTCAGCCTTCTTTCCTTTACTTTTTTGGATTGGAAGCACTCTTGGATTTCATGGTTGAAGAAGAAGTCAACCTCGCTTTCTTGTGCAGATGAATTTCATCAATCTCCTTCTCTTGTTCAGTTGAGCGCAATATAGTCAAAGGGGCACTCTCTGCAGCCTTTCTCTTTAAAGCTTTAGCCCTTTGTTTTTCTTCCTTAGTCATTGGGAAGCTATCAAAAGATGGAAGTGAGAGGTCCATGAGGTCTACAACTACGGCTCTGGAAGCAATTGCTTTAAGGTTTGCGGAGGTAAGCAAGTCCTCAACAGAAGGAGGCTCTTTCCAAACAGGTTCTTTAAGAAAAGAAAGCTTTTTCTTGGCAGCAGAGGAAGGGAATGTCACTGAAAAAATACCAAGAAACTCATAAATATACCGAAAGAATAAGACTCGATATGGGAAACAGCCAGAACAATCTTTATGAAGAGAGGGGGGACGTTCTATACCTAACTTCCCGAACTTGTGTGGGATTAGGAGTTTGCTCGATTGAGGTACAGTCCATCTCCCTTTAACAATTACCATCATATCTTTCCACTTCTTTTCAGAAGTAGGGAGGTTTGTACATATCCTCTGGTGCAAGGGAGAGCTAAAATAGAAGCGACCAGGTTCGGTTCCGTGCCTGGAAATAGTGTAAGTGTTCAGCAAGTTAGCCAGAGTCAGGTCAAGACTCTCCAGCCATCGGCAAATCAGGAGTGCCGAGATTATTCGAAGGAAGTTAGGGTTTACTTGTAGGGGTGTAATCCCTAATTTATTAAAAACTAAATGGTAAAAAGGGTGAAGGGGGAATCGAAGAGCGTTGAGATGCCCAACAGAGAGGAGCAACTCGTCTTCCCAGACATCCTCGCCGGTACAAAAATTGGCACCCTTGGGGTATTCTACAATTTCTACCCCATCGGGAATCTCAAAATCTTCCATTACGGAGTCAATGGAAAACTTAATACGACGAACAGATAAAATTGCATCTCTTTCTTCCTTAGTAAAAATATTGTCCGACCCAGAGGTGGATGTCTCAACCTGGAGTGGGGAAACATTCGGCTGATTAGCCGAGTCATTTGCAGACCTAAGGAAGTTCGAAACCCTAGGAGGAGGAACCCTAATGAGATTAGGGGAAGACGAGGGCGTGGACTCAGAATCCGTGATTTCTATATGTTCAGGAGTAGTCGAAGTACTCATAATACAAGATTGGAAGAAGGAGATGAAGAACTAACCTGGAGATATGAGAATGTGAAAAGCGCAAGGGACGAAACGAGCGCAGTGAAAATAAAAGCAAGTCTTGAAGAAGTCCTCGAGTCAGAATAACAATAGACACAAATGGAAATGCCTCGTGCTAAAGTGGCAACTGCACAACTTCAATCCCTTTTAATTAGGAACCGTAATCCAATTAAAAAGGAATTGGGGGCAAAGTGTGGAGGGAAAAAATCCCCTCCAATAAGATTACTCCATGTCATCACCGGCACAAGTCTGTCTTCCAAAAGGCCCATCATGCTCAAGCCCAAAGTGAATGTACTCTTAGCCCAGGATCACTGTTATTTGCTCTCTTACCTTTATCTGGGCCAAATCAAGAAAGTGTTAGCCCGATCTGCTAATATTAAACATCCGGCCCATTATTCAAGCCCAACCGGTTAATGTTATAGCCAGCCCAGTTATTCAAGAATGAACGAATCCTACTTGGTGAAGGATTTACCATAAAAGGAGAACTCTGCAATAGAAAGTTCTACACAAAGCAAGTTCTGTGGATGGAAAATTAAACAATGGAAAGAACTATAATTGTAAAGAATGTCTACATAGAAAGAATTGAAAGACAAGTAATGCGAGTCCTACCATAACTCTACTACTTGTTATGTATAAATAGAGGCCAAGACCTCCAATAAAAAGGATCGAAACATACAAGCAATTCCACGCTTCTCTATATACTGTTCTTGCTTATTTTTATTGTTTATTGAGTGAGTTGTTTTATTTCTCTTAATCATTATTGGTTGGGCGAAATTTTGCACCTACATCATGAAATCTAAAACCTCCGTTATAATTAAAAACTACAATAAATTGGATATGAGCATGATGTGATATAGAGCATGTTATTAAACTGCCTTTTAAAAGCAAACAAGATAAATAAATAAATAAATAAATAAATATATAAATATATCTCAAGGAGTTAGCATACAAATTAATGGCTTCCACAAAGAAAATGGCACATGTCCCTAAAGAATTCGGATGAAAAATCATTATTTGCGTATTAAAGTGTTACTAAGGGCACCAATTTTTATTGTTTTCTCCTTCAATTCAAACATGGAGACTCTAGTTAGTCATTTATTATTATTATTATTTTTTCTTTTTCTCAATTGCATGTTTTGTTCTCCATAAGCGCTCAATGTGCCTAACTTTCAGTATATAGATAATCACAAATTAGGAATCAAATCAATTTAGCTTAATATCACCTGAAAACTCAAGGAAATTGCAAAAAGTTAAATAAAAAAAGGCTGTACGAAAAATCTATTAATTATTTTGACAAAAACGCAAAATCTAATAAACCCACTTGACATTAAACAAATTATAGAGATTGACGATATAAATGACAAAAGTAAAGGTTATGCCTATATATATAAAAGTGTAACAAACCTGTGAAATTTCATGACCATGACTCCATCTGGCTGTGAAATTATCTCCAAACGTCGTCCATCTATTTGTGCTATTCCCTGTTGGTAAAGCAACTGAATATCTGTGCCTGGCCGATACCGTACTTCTTCCAGCGATGAGCAACTCCACATGACCACTTTCTTCAACGCTTCCAAGTTCTCAAGGCCCTCAATTTCACGTAAATTCCTGCACCCACTAATTTCCAAGTGTCTCAACATTTTAAAGTTTGATAGATTGGGTAATCTTACTATGGATCCGCAATACCCCACATTCAAATATTCCAATGATACCAATCTATCTAGACCTTGGATCTTGTTGAGATTCCTGCAACTAAAAACTTCAAAGCTTTTTAACTTCTTTAAGTTGGACCGATGTGGTTTAATTTTGAAGTATTTTTTGTACACACTCATCGCTACAAATGCCCAACATTCAAGCAGATTAAGTTCAGTTACTTCATAGCACTCGGATATATTTAAGCTTGACAGCGATTCTAGATTTCCTAGTCCTTGAATCTTTGTCAGCTTCCAACACCCATATATTGTCAAACTAGTCAATGATTGTAGTTTTCCAAGCCCTTGAATTTCTGCTAGCTTTCTACAATCATATATTGTCAAACTAGTCAATGATTGTAGTTTTCCAAGCCCTTGAATCTCTGTTAGCTTCCAGCATCTCTGAAACTCCAATTTCAACAAAAGTTTCAAATTTGACAGATCTGGCGAATTTTCTAATAATTCACAATACCCAATACGTAATTCAACCAGATTGGGAGGCAAACCTAATATACATTGAAGATCTGAACATCCTCGTATAGTGAGGATCTTGAGCTGAGAAAGGGCGTCAATCTCTTTGGGTAGGGTGCTAATGCGCCAAGAAAACCCCAGTTTCTGTAGATTAACTAGATTTGCAAGATTAGGGATAACACTAAAGTTTCTGTCACTGAGCGAAGTGACATTCAGAATTTCTAAACTTGAGGGCGGGTCTGGCAGTGCTTGGAGACCATGGCAGTTATCTAAGTCGAGGGTTTGGAGGCACAGGAGATCGCAAATGTTTGTTGGTAGGCTTTGAATTTTGGTATTATAGAGCCTCAATTCTCTCAAATATGATAATCTCCCAATACATCTAGGAATGTCACCCTCCAAACTACGACAAAATGAGGCATTCAGAACTTCCAGTTTCTCTAACTCCCATATTCCATCAGGCAAGCTCCTTATCTCTGTATATTTAAGATTGAGCACTTTCAGATTCTTCATAGCCCCAATGGATGGATCAATTTCGTCCAAATTTCTACACCTTTCAAGATTCAATATCTCTAGAGTTGTATAGGTTGAAAAGTCGGGAGTCCTTCTCAACCCACAATTTGAGAGATTTAAAACTTTCAATTTATTTGACATCTGATGAAAAGACATAAAATAAAATAAATCAATTTCTATCAAATATAATAAAATGGAAAACGATAAGAGTAGAAATATTTCACAAACCATGATTTGACTCCAACCATTCCACTCTTCTGGTGTGCCGAAACTATATGATAGATCAAGAATGATTAAATTCTTCATATGAAAATTGGTTGCTACAAAATTGGAAGGGCATTGTTTCCAACAAAACCATCTTAACCGTGACAGACAATGCTTAAAATCCCCAACAAATTCTGCGCCCTCTACACGGAGATACCTAAGATAAGATAGTTTCTTGAATGTTTTCCGTGTGAAGCAAGAAGACGACTTTTTTCTCCAATAAGGAAGATTTAGCACTTCAACTTTTTCAGTTCCCTGTGAATGAAAAACCATACAAATAAATAAGCATTAATGGTTTACAAAACAATTTGGATTTATTACCTAAATAAAAAATAAAAAAAGGCAATGTGTATCGTTTTGAGCTCAAATTATCTTTATGTTAGATTAAGGTGGCCGGGTTGGATCAAACGCTGTAGGGTTAAAAAATCAGCTTTGGTATATTTCCTCTCTTGAAAAAAAAATATATATATATATATATATAAATAAAATTATAAACCAACCATACTTAAATAATTAAAAGATGATGAATAAGATTCTAATTTTTAACATTATGAACATGAACGAGGATCAAGAATTATGTAATAAACATTCTACTTCAATTGTGTAGACCCCTCAAAGTAAGTTGATCAACAAAGTAGCTCTCCATTCGGAACCAAGTGGACGCTAGCTACTATGAAAACCACGTACATTTGTGGATGTGTTATCATTCTGTACTTATCCGTGTTATGATATGACATGAGAGAGGATTAAGAAATGAACATTGATTAATTAAACAAGTTAACACTCATATGTTACCTTATTTTCCTCAAATACATCTTTTGCTTCGGCTCGGTTCCACAACCTGCTACGTCCTCCTGGATTTATGTCATCTTCTTGATGGACCATTTCTCTACCAAAATCTCTAAGCTGATCATGCATCCTCAACAAGTTATCATTTTCTATTTTTACCAAAGACAAGAGACAGAGAACATCAATTTCCCTCTTTGGGAAATAGCCACAATCATCCCACATGTAAAATGGATAGGTTTTATCCATTCCAATAAAAAGACATGCAATATCAAGAAATATTTTTTGTTGCTCACGGTTCAACCCATCATAACTTATTCTCAAAGCTTTTTGGACTTTATCGTCTGGCATTATCTTCAACTTATCCAATGTATCTTCCCATATTCGTATGTCGTTCTTGCCAAACAAAAATGAACCTGTAACCTCCAGAGCTAGAGGAAGCCCTCCTGTAGTCGATGCAATACCATTAGAGATCTTCTCATAGCCTATTGGAGGAAACTTCATTCTGAAAGCATGAAAGCTAAAAAGTTCAACAGATTGCACAAGGTTCATATCTGGGGGTTCATAAGGCTTAGCTCCCAGATCAATTAGGACTTTCTTGTCTCTAGTTGTAACTATGATCCTAGTTCCTGGACCGAACCAATTAAGGTTTCCCACAAGCCAATCAAATTGAGACTTTTCATTCAAATCATCAAGCACAATGAGAACTTTCGTTCTAAGAAATCGGTTTTGAATAGCATTGATTCCACTATTTGCATCAGCAATGTCTGGGTACCATTTAAGAGTGTCTGCAAGAAGCTGCTTTTGCAAAGTAACAATTCCTTTGTGTGGTTTAGCCGTTTCTAAAATATCTGCAAGGAAGCTACCACATTCAAATTCCTTGAGTAGCTTGTTGTAGATGCATTTCGCGATTGTTGTCTTTCCAATACCGCCTATGCCATGGATACCAACAATCCGTTTTTCACTTGAACCAACCTCCAATAATCTCGTTATATTATTTATATGCTCATCGATTCCAACCAAGTTGTTAGATAGAACCATGTCGTTCCTCTTTAACTCCATCAACACGCTTTGAACAATCATCTTTATTAGTTGTCCTTGATGCCTGATTGAAGTCCAGGTGAAAAGCCACAAAAATACTTAGTGCCGAAAAAAAAATTAAAGTAATCAAAAAGCTAAAATATTGATGTCTTTTACTTTAGTTATTCTCATTTTATTTCGTGCTCATACCTATTGAAATTTTAACTTTTGAACTACTAATTAATATTGAAATTTTAACTTACTTCACTGGTTTTATCTTGAATTAATTTGTCAACTTATTTAATTGCTTTGTGTACTTTAAAATCAAAATTTTTAATATAAAAAATATCTTAATATATGAAAAAAAAAAAAAAAAAAATACAAAACTTACATCCAAAATCCTCATATAACTTAATAATTTGAATTCAATTATGTTATCTTTGTAAGTTACAATTTTAATCTCCTTCTATTAAATCGTCAAATAATTTAAATTACCGTGAATAAGAATCCTAATTTACATAATTCACTTAAAGTTTTTTATAATTGCATTTTGATTTAATATTTTCTAATTAAGGTTAAATTTGAAAGAGATATCCAACACATATACAATATTTGAAAAATATAGAGAGTGCAGAAGAAGAATATATATATATATATATATATATATATATATGTAATAAAAAAATATTAGCAGAGAAAAACAAATTAGAGATAGAGAAAGAAACCTAGTGTAATTGTTCATTTTTCATTTTTCCTTCAATTGACAATTTGTTTAGTTTGCTAATGAAAAACACATATGCATAAAAGAATAAAATGTAAAATATATATTAAAATAGAGAACATTAATGTCTTAATTTTTAGTTATCCAATTCAAGATCAAATCTTGAATTTTAATTCGAGATGTGTAGCACTTCAGTTTCTTATTTACGAGAAAAGTGGTAACTGGTAACTCATTCATCGTAAAAAAAAATAATAGCTTCAAGTTTTAATTATTTAAATATTTAATTGAAATAATCTCCCAAACGAAGATATACATATATTGACAGAATTGAAGTTATTAAGTTATATTAGGCTTTGGATATATCTTACAATGATAAGTTTTGCTTCTTTTTTTTCCTTTCTATATTTCCTATATTAAAAAAGTTACTTTTAAAACAGCCAAATAAATAGCTATTTAATTCAAGATAAAATCACAAATATAAATTCATGAAGTATAACATTTTCCAAATTATTAATAGAGAAAACTAATTTCCAAGTTGTTTGTTCTTTCCTTTTCCTTCTATTGCCATTTAGTTTGCTAAAATAGGAAAAACAAATGCGTAAAAGAATCAAGTTTAATATGTATTAAAATAGATGACATTAATGTCGTTTAATTATCGCCACGTAAGATTCAAAATCACGTACACCTCAAAATTAAAATTCGAGATATGTAGCGGTACTCAAAAAAAAATATGAACACTGCTACACATCTCGAATTAAAATTTGAGATTTGATCTTAAATTTGATGTGACGATAACTAAAAATACATTAATGTCCTCTATTTTAATACATATTACACTTTATTTTGTATGCATTTGTATTTTCTATTTTAGCAAACTAAACTAATTGTTGAAAGAAAAGAAAAAACTAACTATTACACTAGATTTCTTTCTCTATCTCTAATTTTCTTTTCTCTATTAATATCTTTTTTATTACATGTATAAGTATATATATATATATATATATATATATTCTCTTATGCATTCTCTATATTTTTCAATTACTCTATATTTGTTGAGAATCTCTTTCAAATTAACCTCAATCAGAAAATGCCAAATCAAAATACAATTATAAAAAACCTTTTTAGTGAATTACATAAATTAGGGTTCTTGTTGATAAAAAAGGTCATTCATTGATGGTAAAAATATGTACTCTTAGCTTTAATTATTTGACGATTTAATAGAAGGGGTTCTTATTGACGAGAAAGAGATTGATCACCCATTTATGGTAAAAAATTGTAAATTTTAGTTTTAATTATTTGAAAATTTAATAGAAAGGGTCTCTCAAACTCGAGAATTGAATTGAAGTTATTAAGTTATATGGCGTTTGGATGCTATAATAGTAAGTTTTGCGAATTTTTTTCTCTTTCCTATATTAATATATATTTTTATATTAAAAAATTACTTTTAAAACACACCAAACAACCAAATCAAAATTAGTGAAGTATATCATCAAGTCGTACTTTTTATATTAAAAGATAATAAAAGGCAAATTAATGCACAATACTCCCTCTATTATGGGGTTTGTAAAGGGTTAGATATATGCAGCCTTATCTCCGGAGATGTTATTCCCTAAAATTTTCTTTAGAATAAATTAAGTCTAACTTTTGAAAAACAAATTCCATATAAGCTCTAAATCACTAAATCTTACATTTATACATTTGTTAAATTTGATATGAAATTTAAAAATCAAGCTTTTATTCAATTTACTAGATATAAAAGAATTTTAAAAAATTAAAGATACATGATATTGACTTTTTATAAAATACTTAATTTTTCTATACTACAGTCGTTGTAATTTTTCTATACTTAATTTTTTGAATTGAATTTAAATTAAATTAATTATTATTTAAACTCCTAATGTAAAGTTCATTAATTAATTAAAATGAATGTATAAAAATATTACATAATAAATTAATTTTTTAATAAAGTTATAATTATAAAATTTTACGTTTAGGAAGGATTTTAATGAAAGATTGTTTAGTGATTTAGAATCGGACTTATTGGTCCTAAAAGTAATTTATAAGAATAATTTATATTTTAATTAATTGAAAAAATAGGATTTGATGGTAATTTTAATAATTTATGTTTTGTGTAAGGATGTGGGGGGTGGGTTCAAGATAGAGCATTCCTATGCCAAACCCGTCTCACGAATAAAAGAAAACTCATTCCAAGCCACTCACCCCACCCCACCTCACATTGGAGTCGGGTTGGTTTGGGACACCTTGGTATGCATACTTTTCAAGAAAAACAACATAATCTTGAACAAATTTAAGATAATTTTTGTAAAAATAATAATAATAATAATTATAAACAAATACTTTTTATTGGTAAGCAAGTATAAACAAATGCTCAACAATCATGGTAACCCAAAAATGGGTAAATTTAAAATTACCAAAAAAAAAGAAGGAAAATTAAAGGGAAAATTAAATTAAGCTAATACTACGTAAAAGAATACTTATTTATATATTTATTACTTTCCCTTCGAACGCTGGGGGTTAAATTGGCATCCCCAATTATGTGTTCGTCCCTCAAATTTGATAGTATTGAATTGTAATCACTCCCACTGGGGAAATTTCTTTTTCCGATAAATTGGGGGAGGATATATTTGAATATGGGCACAATAGTTGGAGGTGCTCTATTAATTAAATCACTAGAAAATATCGTATGTTCATAATTTATTGGATTGCAAACACTATGCATTATAACATAAGGGGTTTATTAGTAGGAAAAAAATACCCGTCGGCTTTTTTCTTGACTTCCCAACCATCGAGTGTTCCAACCTCTCTCATTGCCTCCCTCCATTCTTTAACAGTTTTTCCATCCAAATGGTTCTCGTGCTCACGGAAGGCCTGCTCGTAAGTTCTCCCAGAATCACTATCCCCAGATTGATGCCGAACCACAGATGGTTCGACGTCATAGAAGATGGGCAGAATCAATTGTCCCTTGCACTTCACCATCTGAGCAAGCTCACGGAGACACCATTTACTGGAAGCATAACCCTTGGTGAATATTGGGATGGAGATTCTGGACTTTGTGATTGCTTTGAGGAGGTCAGGGCCGAACTCTACTCCTTTGCGAAGCTCGTTATTGTCACGATAGGTGCGAACTCCTGCGCTGACAAGATTGGTGTATAGGTGATCGTTGAAGTTGAGCCGAATGTCGGGACCTCTGAAACTCAAGAAGACGTCGTATTCGCCTCCTGAAGCTGTGAGATGCCTTCGTTTTCTTGGGAATATTCTAGTAGAAGGTATTATAACAAGAATGGCCTCCCAAATGTAAATGCCGATGATAAAAATATAGTACTGAGCTCGTGAGTGCTCCTTAAATCCTTCTGCATAATTTGTTGTAAGCTTCAACAGGCACATAATTAAAACAAATGAAGACACTGTGAACCGGACAATATCAACCGCCATTTTGTGGTCCATATTTATCACCTAAAGCAACTCAATGGAGAGAGACAGAATTTGTTCAAAGAATTAGTCAAGAAAGAAAAGTTAGTAAAAGCCAACTAAAGAGAAAAAAGAGATCCTGCAGTCTGCAACATCTTAAGATTCATATATTACAAGATTATTCAAGTCTTTTCATAAATAAAAACGTGAAAAATAAGAAAAATGTGATAAAAAATGGACCTACTAATTATTCAAACTCCGTTTGAGATACAGGTGTACTCTGTCCTTTCCGCTAGATCAACTGGTAACGATGCTGGGCAGCTAAGGGTCTGTTTGATTCGCCTCCTACAAGAGATGTGGATGAAGATTAGAGAGCACTAGAGCAGTATCAATGATTGAGTTTGGGCATTGGATCTGCTAATTTATGGAAAGTGATAATCATATTTTGAGTTTGGTTTATTCACCAGTGGGGTCAAGCTCTGATTGGGAATTGGAAAGTGATTTCCAGCTACTTTAAGAGATGAGCATTGACCCAGCATCACCTACTCTATATTACTCCCTGTGTTTCAAATTTATGGGTGTTCGGAGAATCTAACTTTGAATTGATCTGAGATTAATTTTTTAACTACAAAAGGTTTTTATTTTTAAAAATTGTCTTTAGCATGTTGGCGGCGTATACTTGGTGTCTTTGAATTGAAAAAATTAGTAGAACTAAAAACAAAAATTTGATTTAATTATTTTTAATTATTTTTCTTTAATTTTAAAACTTCAATTTCATACCTGCCAAATATAACCTTATTGTGTTTGGTAACCAATAAAGTTCTTTCAATGGTTATCAATTTTTACTCTGAAGGACTTTTGAATATAAAACATGATTTGTGTAGAGGTGGTATATTTTAGGTAACTATTTTTTCTTAAATTTTTTTTCTTCTTTTTATTTTTATAAAGCCAATTTTAGTAATTTTTTTATAAAGTTGCTATTATCAAATATAATATAATAATATTATATTAAATGATTTTATTGTAAAATTAGTAATAGTGTTTACAAACAAGACATTTATTTTGGGACATCCAAAAATAAAAAGATGGACAAATTTTTTTATTTTTTAAAATTTTTTTTGGGAATAGGGAGAGTATTATAATATGTCACCAATTACCAACAATAATTTTTTGACTTCTCTAGTGACAAAAACTTTTTATTTTTATTTTAAAATTCTAACAACAAGACCAAATCGCTTTTTTTATTTATTTATTTTTTATTGTAGTGAGTTTTTAATATTTTTATTATATTAATAAGAGTAACTTTTAAAATTTGTTTTTATTACTGTAAAAGATAAAAGAAGTATTTCGTAATTAGTGTAATTATTTAATTAAGTCAATATCAAAAGAATAATGTGAAAATATTATTAAAAAAAAATAGTATAAATATTTTTAGAATGGAAAGGAAGGGGTAGTAGTCTAATCAAAATCAATGTATTAGCCGGCAAATAATAATTCCAAACAAACTCATAAATGAATACACTGGAGGACCCACCATGATGCAAAGAACTATATAATGTAAAAGACTCTGACTTTGAACAGCCTTGAAATGACATTTTAGTGCCAAAATTATTTATATAAAACAATTATTTATACAACCATATATAGACTTGAGACTTAAAGACTTAGAAAACTTGAAAACATCACCTTAAATTATTTCTATACAATGGATTTTTTTTAATCTTTCTTTTTCCAATATATTGTGTGAGAACTGCTTATCAAAGTTTTCACTATTATTAGCTCAAATATAATTGAAACTTAATATGAGGCTGGATTAATATATAATAAAAGAAATTTGGATGTTAACGGGAAGATGATACTCAATTTCTGAACACTTCATATCAATGTGTATTAACAGCTAAATTACTGAACTTCTTTGCGGCAAATTTATGTAAATTATCCAAATATATAGCTCTGGTTTATTTGGCAACGGTTGATTCCATGGTGCAATCTAACCTTTGTTTCCATATAATGCTTCTGGTGTACTTTCAATCCACTTCACCCCTCTAGCCTTCAGCTCATTTTTATTTTGCCCCAGCAGTAATCAAACAAACTTTATAAAAATTAAAAAGTATTCTCTAAAATTGAAATTACAAAAAAGTCCATAAAACCCAAAACAATTTTAATACCATACAATTTTTTCTACTAACAATGGATACTTCATCTTCTTAATAAACTCAACTCTCTTCCTCAACACCCACACCCCTCCCATCACTACTCTTTCAATCCAACTATGAAATTTTTTTATTTTATTTATTTGGATCTTCCCTTTCACTCCGCGTGTTCTAATTCCTTCTTAAACAATTTCAAATTGAACCACACCTGTACCTTATTAAATTTTCAAGATATTGTGCAAAGCGCACATTCATACAAGTTGAGTGCTGGCAATTTCCCAATGAATTGTTTGCACTCAAAGAAAGTCAAATCTTATACATAATGTTATATAAAAAGGCAAATTTTTCAAAACCCCTAAAACTATCAAAAAATGATCATAAAACCCCAACCAATTTTATAAACCCCCAACAATATAGCAACGTTATCATTTTACCCCAACTCTGGTAATGGGCCGTTAAGGGTATGTGAAATAACTAAATTACCCTTATTATATTCCCTTTTATTTAAAAAACCAAAAAATTATATGTTTAAAATTACAATATTATCCTTTACTGATTGCATCTATGTTTGGTTCCCATCACATAACCCACCACCGTCACTGTGCCTAACAACCACTGCCCAGGCGACAAAAACCTCACAACCACTGTGTATGGCAACTCCATTGTTGTTTCAAGAGGGAACTGGACTTGTAGGACTGTTCCACGTTTTCGAGATGGACTTGAATCGAACCATAGATTTCAGCGGCAGAAGCACAAGGATCTCCACCACCAGGTCCTCGTTATTGCCAATGATTTCAGCAGCGGCAAACCGTCTCTGTGCATTCCGGCACCTTTTGTTGGAAACAAGGTATACAAAACAAAAACTTTGGATGAAATTTGGAATAGATTCCGCTAAGAATTTTTTGTGGATCTATAAACCAACGCGTTACTCTCCGCAAGGAGATGAACGTGGTATATTTACTTTCTCAAATCCATTTCTGGGTGAATGAGAAATTAGATCCAAAGTGAGGTGTTTGAAAAGCCTAAATGGAAAAAATGTTGAAACCAATTGAAGTTTAAATAAGTCAAGCTTGGGCTTGGATTTGGGTTTGGGCTTGAGCTTGGGCCTAATTGTAAAGTCTGGATTATTCCTTTTATTAAATGGAATTTTAGATTGAGCCTATTTTTGGGTTGGGCTTATTTAAATGGGTTTCACAAATGGGTGGGTTTTTTTTGGGTTGTTGGTTTTTTGAATTAAAAAAAAAAAAAAAAAAAAAAAAAAAAAAAAAAAAAAAAACCATTTTTTAGTTTTTCTAAAGGGTTACACCTTTTAAATTAAAAAAAAAAAAAAAACCATTTTTTAGTTTTTCTAAAGGGTTTCACCTTTTAAATTAAAAAAAAACTGGTGCGATCGAGCATGTGCACAAAATAACGCACAACACTTTAGGTTTAGAAATAATGTCAAGTGGGTACCATATTTTAAAATTTATAAAACCACTAAACACTTATACGATGGAGTATGAAGTGAGCAGAGATCGTCCCAAGAGATCTAAACAATTATAGGTTTTTCAGAATTGAATTCTACTTTAGTGCTTATGTGATTGCTAAAAAGGTTTGGTTTTGTGATTAGACTAATTTTAAACTTAATAATGCAAATAAAGAGTAGAGTATAAAAGATTGGAAAGAGACTTAGGGTGTAGGATTCACCACTAAGCACATTTCCTAACTCATTAACTTTTAACTAATTGGGGAATAAAAATGTGTAATCTAGAATGTGGCTAACAATTGTAATAAAAAGTATAAACCATCAATTTCAAGCATGAATCAACTACCTAATGACAATTAAATTAAGTGTAGTGTAATTCACCAATTCAAAGCATGATTCATCAATTTAAGTTACAATTTCAACACACATTAATCTAGAGGGTAATGCAATTGTGACAATAAGTATGGATTTCAAGCACTAGTATGGATTGTCTACTTACCTAGGAATTAAATTGTAATTAAATTAATTAACTTTAAATTAAACTAACAAGCCTGAAATTAAACTATGTAGACAAGACATTAACCTAATTTTGTAGTACAACCCGTCTAATAAAAGCAATTTCCATCAAATCAAAACACAATTACATCTAATTAATACAATGTATAGCCATCACAAGATTCAAGTCACAAAGAAATCAAGTGTAGAAATTGATTATCATTCAAAAATATATAAGACAATATGAAATTGACATAGACAATCAAATGAAAGAATTAATATATATATATCAAGGCTATAACATAAATTACACAAATTAATCCCTAAAAGTCAAGAGTTAAGAATTAGGTTACATGTTTAGGGTTTATCCAACCCTAAGTTGAAGAATCAGCCACTCATGGTTGATGGATGCAAGATGTTAACAAGCCACATCCTTTGATTTATTTGGCTCCTCTTCTTCTTCTCTGAGCTTTTCTCAAGAACCCTAACTTTTTCTTCTTCGTGTTTTCCAGAGAGAATAAAAATATCGATACAGAATACTAAAAAAACTTAATCCAATAATAATATTCACCTAAATAAAATAAATATTAACCCTAATCTAATGGCTCACTGGGCCTTAAGTAACAACCCTATTAAAGCCCAATAGTTCATAAAATAAGCCCAAGCAATAAAAAAAATCTGTAATATTGCCAAGTCCTGGGGGATCGATCCCCCACCCTGGGGGATCGATCCTCCCAGAGTTGGAAATTTCCTTTAAGCCCTATTTAGCTCCATTTTAGTCCCGAGCTCATTAGTTTGCTTTTTCATCTTTGGGAACATCATCAAAGGCCTGAGATTGACCGCTTTTGAAAAATAAACACATTATACGAGCAATGGGCTGCAACCTCCTTTTTGCCATTTTCTGAGCTTTTTCTGAATATCTTTGCTTGACTATAAAAAGGCTTTAATGGACCGTTCTTAGCTCATTTTAACTTTATTGCCCTGAGATACACATAAACATAAATTAGGACTAAAACATGAAATTAAGATAGATACAAAGACTGAAATACCCTAGCTTAGGTGCTGAAATGTGCAACATTTAAGCACTTATCACGCCCCCAAACTTAGATATTGCTAGTCCCTAGCAATGAACTACAGCATAGAAATAAAATAAACATATATACAACTATGAACTAATAAAAGAAATAAAGATAACACCACTTTCGTAGGGATCACGGTTGCATTTAGCATATGCAACAAGCCTTTTAAACTCCTAGGTTACCCCTAGTGGACGAGTGAAGTCTCGTGAGGGTTTCCAGAAATGGTACCCACAAACATCAAAAGCTCTTTCTTACTTGAGAAGCAACGACACATATTAAACAAGTGTTGAAAGTAGACTACCTCAAGTATGCAAATTTCTGCCATTTCTAAGCTATTATCAACATTTCAACATCATGTAAGCAAAAACGGTCCTCCACACATCAATCAATTAATCATGCAAATTGAATCAATTCTATTATCCTTTTAAGTGAACCGGCATCAAAATGTGTTGTTATCCTAGCAAATCAAAGTAATGGCATAGCCTTACCCTCAAACTAGCATGCAGATATAGTACCAGACATCAAGACATTGAATGAACCTAGCTTGTTATTTAATCAAACATTCTTTTTTATTTTTATTTTTTATTGATTTCATTTTTTTTTATTTTTTTTTATTTTTATGTATGACCATGTGCAATGTCCAAGTTCCTTAAGCTCTCTAATCACCCCATGTAACAAGCGTTGAGCCAACGACTCCCAAACCAGATGGTTTTAGGGCGTTAAGTGTAAAGACACTCCTAAGGGCGTAATGACTCGGAATGGCTAGGTTACGAACTCAAACTAATCATACATCTTACATTCTTCCATTGTCTTCCTTTTTAATCAGTTGACATGTTAAAAGAATGCAGTTTTTTTTATTTTTTTATTCCTCACTTTTGGTGAGTGCTTTTATTTATTTATTTATTTTTTTTTTGCAAGTTCATTTTATCAAGAATGAAAATTTTCAAAGCATACTAGCTCAATTGGGATAAACCAAGTCAATAATCAACTAAGCATGTACCCCACAAATTGAATGCTAGTGTGCACAAGTGCAAGTGTAGAATTCTAGAACCAACTCACAAAGCATTTTCAACCAACAAGATGATGTGTACTACAAGAGCAAACATGATGTCAAAAATTGAAATTTACCCTTAAATGGTATCCTAGAGCATACAAGAAGTATTAGACTCTAACAACTTGTTTTTCAAAGGCACTATGCTTCAAAAGTTCAAAATCATTGTCAAACACATCTCAAATATCATCATGCATTTAAAGCTCAACTTAAAATAGAATAAATCATGATGACCTTACCCCCAAACTTAAACTGTACATTGTCCTCAATGTGCAATGAGAATAATGAAAAATGATAGAAAGAGTATACCGTGATGACAAAGACTATAAAGTCTGGCAAGGATCCAGTAGGAAAAATGTCTCTCCTAAACTTGGATGCAAAAACCTAGCTGTATAATCATACTAGCAAACTCACAGCAAATATCACAGGGGATAAGTAATGCATATAGTTCAAAATAATATATAACACGATGCAAAGAAATATGAGATGAAACCCTTTATAAAATCAGAAAACATTCCTAACCAGTCAGAAGGGCATACTGAAAACACATATTTTTGAATTTTTTTTTTTATTTTTTTATTACAAGAATGGGATTGATCTCCCAGATGTTTTTTTTTTTTTTTTTTTAACACAAAGAAAAATATATTAAACTAGAAAGAAAAATATATACTAAATTAGAAAGAAAAATATATACTAAAATAAAATAAATATATATATACATAATAATAAACAAATTATAATAAATGGAAAGAAAATTAAGTTTTTTTTTTTTTTTTTTAAGAAACAAAGAAAAAAAAAATATGTATATACAACCTACAAAATAAAAAAATAAATAAATGGGCTAAGTTTAACGTCTCTAGCAAGACGGAATGCTAGTGAAATTTATTTATTTAAAATAAATCAATTCAATTTTTTTTTTTTTTTAAATTATCAATGCAATTTTTTTTTTATTATTTAAATTTTTTTATGTATTATTTTTTATTTAATTTATTATTAAATTAATTTTTTATATTTATTTAATTTTTTCCTTTTCCCTTTTTTTTTGCTTCCCTTTTTTTTTTTTTTTTTTTAATATCACAAGCTCGTCGGAGAAGACAACCGGCATAGCTGGGTAAACCGGCCAAGAATCGCCAGCGATACCAGCAAACAAGCTGCGACGCCGATGAACCCAGAAAACGGCGCTACAGAAGACGAAAAGCCGCGATGCTGTAGAAGATGAACAGCCGCTGGAATCGCTGCTGGGTCTCGCCGGCAGAACAACAATCCAGCCGGGACCTGAAGAGAAGAACCAAATCAAATCGGCGAACCCAACTCATCTTGTAATCGTCCCAATCGAAACCCAAAGAAACTCAGCCGGAATCGCTGGGGAAAACGGCGACCCAGCCACGACAAGAGAAAACGGCGATGCAGAAACTCGCCGAAAAGATAAAGCCCAGCCAAAATCGTTCTGTTGCTATTTTTTTATTTTTATTTTGACCCACAAACTCGCCGGCGATAAGCCCAGCCGAAATCACCGGCGAGACCAAGCCGAAATCGCTGGAAACAGCGACCAAGAAAACGGCAAACGGCGACCCACAAAATCGCCAGAGAAGAACCGTGAACCAGCCGCGATCTACGGAGAGAATCCAGCCTTGATCGCCGGCGAAACCAGCCTAAATCGCTGGAAAAACTCAGCCTCGATGCCGGAGAAGAACTACGAACAGCCACGAGAAGAGAAGAGCGAACCGTGAGGGTTGGACAATGAAATTGGGTTTAGAGATTTTTAGGGGAAGAAGCAGAATTTCAAGCAACAGAAGAGAGTAATGTATTGGAGGTTTCAAGGGCTAAGGTGTGATCGATCTGCTTTTAGGAGAAACACAAGTAAAATGGGATCGATCTCCTACCCATTTTTGGGGGTTGATCTTTCTTTTTTCTTTTTTTTTTCAATTTATTTATTTTTTTTTTTTAAAAAAAAAAGAAAAAAAAAATAAACTAAAAAGAATATATACACTAAAATAAAAAATAGATAAAAAAAAATAATAATAAAAATAATAATAAATAAAATTAAAATAAAATCACTTATCAACCTATACTAATTAATACTTTTTTTAAAAAAAAAATTTATGTTTTTGAATAAATCAAAACTAACATGAAATATATACAAAAATAATAAAAATAATAATAATAAAATAGAAATAAAATTAAACACCAACCTACATTACTCATTTCCAATTTTTGTTTTTTTTTTTTAATTTTTTTTTTCACTTTTTTTTTAATTTAAAAATGCATAAATGTACAAAAGGAAAAATAAAAATAAAAGAATAATAAAATGGAAATTAAAATGCAACAAAAGAGAAACTCGATACAACTAGTGTTTAACGTCGCTAAAAAGACGTGAGATGTTCTCAATCTTCAAAGTAAATGGGATCTACCAAGAGGGGAAATTCCACATTTCTTTGAAAATTTTGTCCATCAATGTATGGTTCAAGCCTTTGACCATTAACTTTGAAGGTCCCTTCATCTTTTAGATTTTTAAGTTCAACCGCCCCATGAGGTGAGACGGAGATAATTTGATAAGGGCCTTCCCATTTGGTTCGAAGCTTTCCAGGGAAAAATTTGAGCCTAGAGTTGAATAACCAAGCCTTTTGACCGGCTTCAAAGGACTTTTTCACAATATGTTTATCATGAAATGCTTTTGTCCTTGCCTTGTAAATTTTTGAACTATCATAAGCATCATTTCTCAATTCCTCTAGCTCATTGAGTTGGAGTAAACGGTCCTTTCCAGCCTTATCAAGATCAAAGTTGAGCCTTTTTAATGCCCAAAATGCTTTGTGTTCTACCTCAACCAGAAGATGACAAGGCTTTTCATAAACAAGTCTATATGGAGATATGTCTATTGGAGTCTTGTAAGCTGTCCGGTAAGCCCACAAAGCATCGTTCAATTTTCTTGACCAATCTTTTCGGGTCGGATTGACAGTTTTCTCAAGAATATGCTTGATTTCCCTATTTGACACCTCGACTTGCCCACTTGTTTGGGGATGGTAGGGAGTGGTCACTTCATGTGTGACGGAGTATTTCAACAAAAGTTGTTTCAAGAATTGATTACAGAAATATTTTCCTCCATCACTTATCATAGCCCTTGGCATACCAAAACGAGCAAAGATATTTGATTTGACGAATGCAATTACCACGGAGTGGTCATTCGTTTTGGTAGCACAAGCCTCAACCCATTTTGAAACATAATCAACGGCAACGAGGATGTATTGAAAGCCATAAGACATTGGGAATGGTCCCATAAAGTCTATGCCCCATACATCGAAGATTTCAACAACGAAGACTGAAGTTAAGGGCATCATGTCTCTCTTTGACATTGATCCCAACTTTTGGCACCGAACACACACCTTGCAAAAGTTATAGGCATCTCGGTGGATAGTGGGCCAGAAGAGCCCACTTTGAAGAACCTTCAAAGCGGTCTTTTTTCCACTGAAATGCCCACCACAAGCAAGTGTGTGACAAAACACAAGGACGCTCGGAACTTCACTTTCCGGCACACATCTTCTTATGATTTGATCCGGGCAATAACGAAACAGAATGGGATCTTCCTAATAGTATTTCCGGATGGTAGCAAAGAATCGGTCCTTTTCTTGTTTTGACCAAGTAATGGGAAGTTTGCCGGTTACAAGATAATTAACAATGTCGGCGAACCAAGGCAACGTCCCATTTGAGATTTGAAAGAGTTGTTCATCCGGAAATGATTCATGAATTTCAAGATTTGGAGAAGATTCAACCATTAATCTAGACAGATGATCGGCAACGACATTGTCGGAGCCCTTTTTATCCTTGATTTCAAAGTCAAATTCTTGAAGAAGTAGTATCCATCTTATCAAGCGAGGTTTGGTTTCCTTTTTCATTAAAAGATGCCTAAGAGCGGCATGATCGGAAAACACAATTACCTTGGATCCTAAGAGATATGACCGAAATTTATCAAGGGCATATACTACGGCAAGTAACTCTTTCTTGGTGGTAGAATAGTTTAATTGGGCACCTAAGAAAGTCTTACTCGCATAGTATATTGCATATGGTAGTTTACCTACCCTTTGCCCCAAAACAGCACCCATTGCGAAGTCGGAAGCATCACACATAATCTCAAATGGTAATGACCAATTTGGAGGTTGCATGATGGGAGCGGATGCTAGAAGAGTGCGAAGTTGATGAAAAGCATTTAGGCATGCTTCATCAAAGACAAATGGAGTCTCCTTGGCAAGAAGGTTGCACAAGGGTCTAGCAATTTTGCTAAAGTCTTTGATAAACCGGCGATAAAAACCGGCATGTCCTAGAAAGGAGCGGATTTCTCTCACCGTAGTAGGTGGAGACAATTCAGAAATTAGCTCAACTTTCGCTCTATCTACTTCTATTCCTCTTTTAGAGATGACATGTCCAAGCATGATTCCTTCTTAAACCATGAAATGGCTCTTTTCCCAACTTAACACAAGATTAGTCTCACGACATCTTTGAAGCACTTTTTTAAGATTTTGGAGACACGAATCAAATGAGGACCCAAAAACCGAGAAGTCATCCATGAAGACTTCTAAATACTTCTCCACCATGTCCGAAAAAATTGACATCATATACCTTTGGAAAGTGGCAGGAGCATTGCACAATCCGAAAGGCATTCGTCGATAAGCAAATGTACCGAAAGGACATGTGAATGTGGTCTTTTCTTGATCCAATGGATCTAGGGCCACTTGATTGTACCCCGAGTAACCATCTAGGAAGCAATAGTATTGTTGCCTAGCCAATCTTTCCAAGATTTGGTCAATGAAAGGCAATGGAAAATGGTCCTTCCTAGTGGCAGAATTCAGCTTTCGGTAATCTATGCAAACACGCCATGAAGTGGCGGTGCGTTTCGAAATAAGATCACCCATAGCATTTTCAACAACTGTGATTCCCGTCTTTTTAGGAACCACTTGAGTTGGACTAACCCATTTGGAATCAGAGATAGGATAAATGATTCCCGCATCTATAAGTTTCACAACCTCCTTCATGACAACTTCCTTCATATTTGGGTTCAATCTCCTTTGAGCATCCCTAAATGGCTTTTCATCCTCTTCCATGTGTATGCGATGCATACAAATAGAAGGGTCAATGCCTTTTAAGTCAGCCACACTCTATCCAATGGCTTCTTTGTTAGCTTTAAGCACTTCCAAAAGATCATTCTCTTGGTTATTTTCAAGATTGGAAGCAATGATGACCGGAAGAGTCTCTTTTGGGCCTAAGAAGGTGTATTTCAGATTTGATGGAAGGGGCTTAAGCTCAAGAATAGGAGGAGAGATGAGAGATGGAACTGGTGGAGTACTAGAGAGTGAAGGAAGAAGTTCTTTCTTGCTTTTCCAAGGTGGGTAATCCAAAGTGGCCACAGAGTCCATTAAAGCATTCACCTCACTTATGGATCCTTCTGTGTCAAAACCACAACTTTCAAACATTTCACAAAGGCACGCCTCAAGAGGGTCCTTAGAGAGAATAGAGGGAAGAGTCTCCTCTATGGTTTCATCTAAGACATCTACTAGGAAACACTCGTCTTCATCTGTGGGATGCTGACTTGCATTGAAAACATTAAGTTTAACCATCATGTTGCCAAAAGAGATGTCCATAATGCCGGATCTACAATTAATGGTGGCATTGGCAGTGGCAAGGAATGGCCTTCCTAGGATGACTGGAATGTGATTGGTGAGATTAGGGACTGGCTCAGTATCTAGTACCACAAAATTAATCGGGAAATAAAATTTATCAACCTTAATTAGAATATCATCAACAATTCCCCTTGGTTTCTTAATTGATCTATCGGCTAGTTGGATTACTACCGATGTTGGCTTCAAGTCCCCTAATCCTAACTGCAAGTAAACAGAGTATGGAATGAGATTGATACTTGCACCTAAATCAAGGAGAGCTCTACGAACCTCTTGGTTTCCAATAACACAAGAAATGGTCGGAGCACCCGGATCCTTGAACTTAGGAGGAGTGTTAGACAGAATGATGGAACTCACTTGTTCCGTTAAAAGCACTTTCTTAAGGTCCCTTCCCTTACTCTTCCTCTTTTGTGTGCACAAGTCCTTCAAGAACTTTGCATATGGTGGAATTTGCCTAATTGCATTTAGAAGAGGAAGATTGATTTTTACTTGTTTAAACACTTCCATCATATCATGAATTTTCCCTTCTTGTCTCCCAAATGATGAAGTCTCTCTCAAAGCTTGAGGAAATGGAGCTTTTGGCTCATAAGGCTTCTCTAATTGGGGAGATGATGATGAAGATGACAGAATGTCCATTTTGGAACCACTAGCATCCAAAGAAATAGGAATAGGATTTGGAATGGGACGGATGCTACCACTTGGTTGCTTCAGTTCATTATCCTCCTTAGGTACCTCTACCTTATTATCCACTTTCCTACCACTCCTCAAGGTAGTAATTGCTTGAACTTGCTCATTTCCAGAAAATTCTGATGAAGGACTTGATTGCGCCATAAATTGCCCCTTAGGATTGGTCTCAGTTTGACTAGGCAATTTACCTTTCTCTCTCACATTTAAAGAATTAGCTAATTGCCCAATTTGAGCTACAAGCTTTGCAATTGATTGAGAGTGAGAATGAAACAATTAATTATCTTTTCGAAGATCACCTAAGGCTTGCATGACCTTGTCCTAAAAAGCGAAACTTTTAGGAGGCGCTTGATTTGGATTAGAGTAAGATTGAGAATTTGATGCTTGAGGTTGAGAATATGATTGAGAATTTGATGCTTGAGGTTGAGAGTATTGATTCACATTCTGAGGATAGAATGAAGGACGGTAACCTTGAGAATTCTGATTTTGATTTTGGAGATATGGGGGAACATACTTTGCTTGGTAACCTAGGAGGGTTTGCACCGTCTCCTTGATTTCTCCTTGCAAAGTTAGGATGATTTTTCCACCCCAGATTGTAAGTATTGGAATAAGGGTTGTTCCCTTGATGAATGAAAGTTACATTTGCTTGTTCTTAAGACTCACTTGGTATGACTTGTCCAAGAGGGCAATATGAAGTATGGTGAGTGTAACTAGAACAAGTCATGCACATTTCATTGGAAGGATGAGAATACGATTGAATTACCGGACCTTGATTCAAAAGGAATTTATCAAATCTTTGAGTAAGATTTTTTACCTCGGCGGCAATTTCCATGGAAGAGTCTATTTGATTTAGAGCTTTCTTTCCTCCCATATTTGCTAGGTGACCACCCCTAGAAGATGAAGATCTATGCATTGAGTTTTCACTCATTTTTTCGAAAAGAAGCCAAATTTCATCTTCATTTCTTTCTATGTAGCTTCCGCCACAAGAAGCATCAACAATGCCCTTATTGGCATCGGATAAACTTGAAAAAAAACATTGAACTAATTGCCACTTAGGAATGTCATGATGTGGACATTTCCATAGCAAGTCATTCAAACGTTCCCATGCTTCATGAAAGGGTTCTCCTTCTTGTTGTTTAAATTCACGAATGGAAGTTCTCATGGCATCGGTTCGACTTGCGTGGTAATACTTCTTTAGGAACTCTTGTTGCAATTGTGCCCAAGAGGTGATTGTATTTGGCCGCAAGTTGTTAAACCAATATTTAGCTTTATCCCGAAGAGTGAAAGGGAAAAGCTTCATTTTTAGGACTTCTTCCGGAACATCCGTGATTTTCACGGTGGAACAAACTTCCAAGAACTCATCTAAATGTTTATAAGGCTCTTCATTGCTCAACCCATAGAAAAGGGGGCATATGTTAATGGTGGAAGCCTTAATCTCATAATGATAAGCACGAAAATTTAGCAATTGAATGCAAGTGGGTGCATTATATTGATTTGGAGTGTAACGATCCCTAAGGACCATTGGAGGATTGAGAGGAGGATATGGCATTTGACCTTGTTGAGGATATGCCATTTGACCTTGTTGAGGGTATGCCATTTGAACATATTGTTGTTGTTGCTCACCAATTGGGGGAACAACATTTGGCCTTGGCATCCCTAGATTAGGTTGTTGCACCGCATGATTAACTGGTTGTGGCATTCCCAAGGGTGGATGCACACCTTGAGGATCCACAATATGAACTTGTGGTCGGTGGTGCATACCATTATGATCCACATGACCAAGATCTACAATGGGATCTTCAATTGGATCTATTGGGTCTTCCATTAAATGTGATGGAAGATCAAAATTTGAAAGATTAAGATGACTATCCCTAGTACTACTTCTCAAACGCCGAAGAAAAATTTCGAGATTTTGATTTACAAGAGTAAGAGGACGATTAAGTGATCTACGACCATGCATGCACTAGAACAAGTCAACACACCAACATTTCAAAATTTCAATCTCCACATACGATGTTCCCAAACTCCTCAATAATATCAATGCACTTAAAACAAATAAATGCCTCCACACGAGCCGATGCCTTCTACAAAAAGGTATGCTTGGACTTAATAATAAAACAATTCAATTTAAGCCTCCAATTGGGCTGTCCAAAGCATGCAAGATAGTAAACAATTAAGCACAAAAATTAAAGAGAAACTTACAAATGGTCCTTAAGCAACTTCAAAATTTTTTTAATTGCTTCCAAGTCCAGCATTTGCTCCACTTTGCTTCAAGTACCTAATTGACAAATCAAATGAGAAAATAAAAATTAAAATGACTTAAAAGTAAACAATCAACAAAGAACTAATGTCTAATTCAATTCTTTTAAAAACCGTTAGATCCCCGGCAACGGCGCCAAAACTATGGTGCAATCGAGCGTGTACACAAAATAATGCACAACACTTTAGGTTTAGAAATAATATCAAGTGGGCACCATATTTTAAAATTTATAAAACCACTAAACACTTATACGATGGAGTATGAAGTGAGCAGGGATCGTCCCAAGAGATCTAAACAATTATAGGTTTTTCAGAATTGAATTCTACTTTAGTGCTTATGTGATTGCTAAAAAGGTTTGGTTTTGTGATTAGACTAATTTTAAACTTAATAATGCAAATAAAGAGTAGAGTATAAAAGATTGGAAAGAGACTTAGGGTGTAGGATTCACCACTAAGCACATTTCCTAACTCATTAACTTTTAACTAATTGGGGAATAAAAATGTGTAATCTAGAATGTGGCTAACAATTGTAATAAAAAGTATAAACCATCAATTTCAAGCATGAATCAACTACCTAATGACAATTAAATTAAGTGTAGTGTAATTCACCAATTCAAAGCATGATTCATCAATTTAAGTTACAATTTCAACACACATTAATCTAGAGGGTAATGCAATTGTGACAATAAGTATGGATTTCAAGCACTAGTATGGATTGTCTACTTACCTAGGAATTAAATTGTAATTAAATTAATTAACTTTAAATTAAACTAACAAGCCTGAAATTAAACTATGTAGACAAGACATTAACCTAATTTTGTAGTACAACCCATCTAATAAAAGCAATTTCCATCAAATCAAAACACAATTACATCTAATTAATACAATGTATAGCCATCACAAGATTCAAGTCACAAAGAAATCAAGTGTAGAAATTGATTATCATTCAAAAACATATAAGACAATATGAAATTGACATAGACAATCAAATGAAAGAATTAATATATATATATCAAGGCTATAACATAAATTACACAAATTAATCCCCAAAAGTCAAGAGTTAAGAATTAGGTTACATGCTTAGGGTTTATCCAACCCTAAGTTGAAGAATCAGCCACTCATGGTTGATGGATGCAAGATGTCAACAAGCCACATCCTTTGATTCATCTGGCTCCTCTTCTTCTTCTCTGAGCTTTTCTCAAGAACCCTAACTTTTTCTTCTTCGTGTTTTCCAGAGAGAATAAAAATATCGATACAGAATACTAAAAAAACTTAATCCAATAATAATATTCACCTAAATAAAATAAATACTAACCCTAATCTAATGGTTCACTGGGCCTTAAGTAACAACCCTATTAAAGCCCAATAGTTCACAAAATAAGCCCAAACAATAAAAAAAAAATCTGTAATATTGCCAAGTCCTGGGGGATCGATCCCCCACCCTGGGGGATCGATCCTCCCAGAGTTGGAAATTTCCTTTAAGCCCTATTTAGCTCCATTTTAGCCCCGAGCTCATTAGTTTGCTTCTTCATCTTTGGGAACATCATCAAAGGCCTGAGATTGACCGCTTTTGAAAAATAAACACATTATATGAGCAATGGGCTGCGACCTCCTTTTTGCCATTTTCTGAGCTTTTTCTGAATATCTTTGCTTGATTCTAAAAAGGCTTTAATGGACCGTTCTTAGCTCATTTTAACTTTATTGCCCTGAAATACACATAAACATAAATTAGGACTAAAATATGAAATTAAGATAGATACAAAGACTGAAATACCCTAACTTAGGTGCTGAAATGTGCAACATTTAAGCACTTATCAAAAACCACTTTTTAGTTTTTTCAAAGGGTTACACCTTTTTCCGAACCATCATAACCCATGGTTGCACCCACTCGAAAAGGCACCTTACTACCTATAAATACCCCCTTTTGGATCATTTGCAAATCACACCAAATTCAGAGAATTCTTCTCTTCTTCTGAATTTTCTTCTTCTTCCTTCTCTCTTTAGTCTGTGGGTTCGAGCCTTAGTATTTGGGTTCGAGCCTTAGTCAGTCACTCTGAGTCCGAGTTCAAGTCAGAGAGTACTACACCGAGCCGGTTCACCTATTCCTTTAGTTTGCAGTGCTACTACCGAAGGAAGACAAGTCATTGTATCCTGGGAGATAGACGCCACTGAGTCCGTAAACACCATAGCGGGGCGAATCTGTCTTAAGGACATATAATCAAATTCTAGCCTCGACTTTTAATCAGGTTACTTTATTTATAATTTTAATTTTATTTTATTAAACTATACATTATAAGTAATTATATATATAGATTATTATTTTATAATATTTATATATATAAGCATTATATTATTTTATATTTACAAACAATATTTAAATAAATAATACTGTAGTATATGGTATACTTAGACCATATTTTGGACAACACCTTTTAATCCTAAAACCCATCAACAAAGTTGAATTCACTTTAGACTTGTTCCTCTCTTTGGATGGTTCTAATTAAACACTTCTATAGGCAAAATAACAAATCCTAATACAATTCGGTAAAGTGTGAAATCCTAATAGAACACTGACAACCTAAAAATAAAAATAAAAAAAAATTTATTTAAAATATCAACACAGTAAATAATTATTTGTATTTGAATAATTAAGATAAGATTTAGTCTATTAGTAGCGGTTGATGATGCAAACCTCATCAAACAAAGACACCGATGGCCAAGACGATCGGAAGCAGATCTAATCAGAACACCAGGCAGGTATAAAGCTGTCGTCTTTGCTCGCGTCTGTGGAGAAACATAGACACCGTCGGCGAATCTTATCGGAATTGACAATCGGTATGTATAAAAAACCGGCACCAGCAGATCTGATCAGAACACATTTGAAACGGCGAGACAGGTAGAACACAATTGAAACGGCGGGATAGGTAGAAAGTTGTGATCTTTGCTCAAGTCTGTGGAGGAATAGAGAGAACCTCGGCGAAGCCGAGTATAAAATCGGCAGATCTATTCAGAACAGCAAACGGCGAGAATTTGAGAAACTCTTACCATTATAGTTGAATTACTTACATTTCCCTTTCCCAGGCGATGTGGGACTGTGCACCCGTACCTTGCCAATGTGGTAGCCTGTCAGCGTCTTCGTACCCGCCCACGGCACACCTGCCCACAGGTTCATCACAATCCACCTCCCTTGGAGGCCCGACGTCCCCGTCAGCACACTTCCGACTGGGTCAAGCTCTGATAGCATTTGTAAGGACCCACTCCACCACATGGTATGATATTGTCCGCTTTTGGCCTGAGCCCGCATGATTTTGCTCTTGAGCTTTACCCCAAAAGGCCTAGTATCAATTGGAGTGACACACCTACATATAAGCACTTCACCTTTCCTTTACCCAGGCGATGTGGAACTGTGTACCCGTAACTCGTTAGTGTGGTAGCCTGACAGTGTCTCGCACCTGCCCACGACACACCCGCCTACGAGGTCATCACAATCCACCCCCTTGGATTGCAAAATTTTGTTGCAATTGGTAAGCATATATGAAAAAAAATTATTTTGTAATAAATAAATTTGTTTTTTTTTTTTTTTTTTTTTTTTTTTTTTTTTTTTTTCAACATACACAATTTCATATCCAATACTCTTCATTTATCTATAATTGTCTTTGTAGCTAAACGTGTTCTTTATTGGCACAAACATTTTTTTTAAAAAACTTTTTTTGTGGTAAATACTAAAGTAAACCTCATATTCATCCCAATAATGATACTGTCATAACTAGGGCGAATTCAGGAAGTTACATTTTCAGAGGCCAAAAATGATAAGAGTAGGGAGAGAAATACATGTACTCTGCTTTTTTGCATTACTTAATTGACAATGGGTTTTTTAGTTTGTCTATTAGTGTTCTAATTCCTTCTTAAATAACTTCAAATTGAATACTGTCTTATTAAGTTTTCGAGATATTGTGCAAAATGCTCCTTCACACGAGTTAGGTGCAGAAATTATCCCAATGAATTATTTGCACTCAAAAAAAGTCAAATCTTATACATTATGTTATACAAAATAATAGTTAATGTGAAATCATGGATGAATAATAAATTTAATCACTTCAATATTAAATGTTGACTAGTTGTATATGAAATTGAAATTGAAGTGTGACCTGAGGTTTGTTTATTCGCAAGTGGCAGCACTTTGATGGGTAATAGGAAAGTGATTTGCAGCTTCATTATCGAATGAACATTGTCCCAGCATCACCTACTCTACCAGAAAATATAATTAAATCAATGTATTAGCCAATAAATAATGGTTCTAAACAAACTTACATGTGAATAGACTTGAGGATGTGTGGTGGCCCTACCCTATTGATCATAGGTTAGGTTGATAAAAAGGAAAAAAGAAAAACGAAGAGAACCATTTCTCTATATATAACTACGTGGACTTGACTCATTTGAAGACACACCTTATTTTTATATAAAAGTTTTTCACTTTTTTATTTTATTTTTAAAAAGAAAAACGAAGAGAACCATTTCTATATATATAACTACGTGGACTTGACTCATTTGAAGACACACCTTATTTTTATATAAAAGTTTTTCACTTTTTTATTTTATTTTTTTATCTCTCTTTTGGTGAGAAGTGCTTATCACAATTTTTACCTTTATTAGCCCAAATCTATATAATTAAAACATAATCTATTATGGATGGAATAATAAATTATAAAAGAATTTTAAAGATTACGTAACAGGGCAGATGATATTTAATTTTTAATCACTTTATATTACGGTATTTGAGAAACTCTGACCTTTACATTTGAATTACCAAGTTCGTCATGTAACATTTCCCTTAAAGTATAAATAGATACACATGCTTCAAAATCAATAATAGTACAATTAAATACTCTAATTGAGGGTTATATATGCGCCTGAGTGCAAGCTAGGGTCCTGTAGTTGGTTGCTATTGCCGTTGAATTTTGACGAGCGAAGAGCTTTTCTGTGAGGCCTAAGGTCCAACTGGTGTGTATAATTGAAAATTTTCTTTACTATTAGCATATAATTAAAAAATAATAAAATTAACTCTTTCATTTACTATTAGATTATAATTAAAAAATAATAAAATATTATTTATTTACTATTCAAGTATATTGAAAAATAATAAAATTACATTTCTCTAATAGCGAAATAGAGTTACAAAACAGATTTTGTTGCGTGTAAAAAAAAATTAATGAAAACCAAAACTAAAAACTTTACCAAACATGGCCTAAGGTTTTGCTTGTGTGTGCGCATATATATATTTGTTTATTTTCATTATTATTGTTAATTGAATATTGACTTGTGAATGCACAACAATACATATTATATTGAAGAATATAAAATTTCAAATGTTATACTTAATTATGTACATTTATTTTCATTATTTGTGATTGAATCTTGAATTGTTGTGGTGTGAATGCAGTATTAGAGTTATTAGAGAAGTTTTAAAACTTCTAACTCTAGAATTTCTATTCGTTAGAAATTCAAAAGTCCTTAACTAATTAACTGTAGATGATAAAATTAAATTAAAAGAAATTAAATTAAATGCTATAACGGTTAAGCCAAACGACACATCTAGGTATATACCTGTTGATAAAAAGATGTGATAAATTCTATTAATATGTAGGTTTTGATTACTGTATAAATCAATAAAACAAGTTATCTTCTGCTCTCAGAAAAACTATTGCAATTATATTCTCTCTGAAATCATACAGTCTACTCCTACTATATATATATTTCTGTAGGGCAACGTGACATCAAAACTTGGTAAAAGCTTCTTTGTGATCGTGCGCATAGGGATCCATTGGAGTTGTATCTTGGAGTCTTTGGTGGATCGTAATTATTGCACGTAAGAGATACTTCAAAGGCTTTAGGACAGCGTATTGCGTGTCTCTCCATTTATCAGGCCAGAACTAGCTTTCTCTGTTCTGATCTGTTTTCTGTTTTGATACAATTATATTTGTTGTTTAATTATTTTTAAATATTAATTATTTTACTATAATTATTCTCTTTGAAAACATCTTTCCCATTCCATAAATAGAAAGTATTTTATAATTTGGAAATCAATTTCCCTAACAATCTAAAGCCTTTGAATAATTGTTTCAATTTGGTAATTTATTATTCATTCATTCTGTTGATTTAGGTTATCTATTCTGTTTGCCTATCCAATTGGTTTAGATTGTTGCCGTGAATATATATATATATATATGATTGTTCGCTTATAATTGTTGCCGTATATATATATATCTATATATATATATATATATAACTATCTGATTGTTTACATATATATATAACCTTTGCATATGCACACTTCGTTACTTTATAAAAAGAGATTGTATGAAAATAGATTGTTACTTTAATAGAATCTTTACCTTATAAAATTGTTACTGATAGAATCCTTACCTTATAGCACCGTTGCTTTATACAAAGAGATTGTCACTTTATTAATTATTATCTGTTTGCATGAATTGTTTCGAATTAATTTTTTTTTTTTTTAAATAAGAAAGAGACTGTGCTTTGATTTACTTTTCTAAAATCTCTCATTTTGAAATTAAACTGTACTGTTTTAAATAATAATAATTTGTTTAATTATTTTCTATCCTGTTTCAAATTTATTGTATGTCCTGTTTAGAATACAAATAATTTATTATTGTTTGCTTCACTGTTACTTGAATTGGAATATATTATTTAAAAATATATATATTAGAATTATATAGTAACATCTTTCTTTTAGTTTTTAACAGATTTATATATCTTGATTTGCCCTTTGTAATTTTGAGGAAACATGAATATGTCTAAATTGGAAGATGCTAATACTTTTAAACCAGAAAAGTTTAGTGGTGTGAATTTTCGAAGGTTTGGAAGATGCTAATACTTTTAAACAAGAAAAGTTTAGTGGTGTGAATTTTCGAAGGTGGCAAAAACAAATAAAATATTGGTTGACCGTCTTAGGACTTACATCACCTTAGGAGAATTTCAAGGTAACTTAGAGTTGTCCTCATGGTTAACTTCTGAACAAATTGAATTTAATTACCACAATAAAATTTTAAGTGCACTATCAGATCACCTTTACGATGTCTATCATATCACTGGTAGTGCCAAAGACCTTTGGAATGCCTCGGAAGCATGATTGAAGATGCTGCTATAGAGGTGTGACATGAGGTTTGTTTATTTACAAGTGGCCGACGGCCGCTCTTTGATGGGTAATAAGAAAGTGATTTGCAGCTTCATTATGGGATGAGCATTGACCAACATCACCTACTCTACCAGAAACTATAATTAATGTATTAGTCAATAAATAATTGTTCTAAACAAAAAAACTCACATGTGAATGCACTTGAGGATGAGGTGTGGTGGCCCCAGTCTATTGATCATAGATTGATAAAATAAAAATAAAAAATACAAAGATTACCATTTTTATAACTATGTGGAATTGACTTAACAAACCTTATTTTTATATAAAAGCTTTTCACTTTTTTATTTTATTTTTTTTATCTATCTTTTGGTGAGAAGTGCTTATCACAATTTTCCCAAATCTATATAATTAAATATGGATGGAAGAATAAATGATAAAAAGATCTTGGATATTGACAAGGAAAATGATATTTAATTTTTAATCGCTTTAAATTACGGTATTTGAGAAACTCTAATCATTACATGCAATTGAATTACTAAACTTCTTTGCAAATTTATATAAATTCTCTAAATAGCCCTCGTTTAATACTTTCAATTCACTTCACTCCTCTACCTTTTAGCTCATTTATATTTGGTCCCCCAATAATCATCAGACAAACCAATACAAAATAAAAGTAAAAAGTAAAATTAAGCATATTGTATTGAAGCCACTATTTGAAGAAATAAACCATAAGGTAACTTTTGATTTCTTAAATAATTGAACTGCTAAATACGTGTTTGGCAGATGCAGCAGTTCTTCTAGTAGTATGTATGTACTCAATCACATTAAGTAACTCTACTGTTTTCAATTTCACGTAATTTTCACCCAATTAACAAGTTTGTCAAAATTGGATAATTTTATAAAGGCTATGCAATATTCCAATGATTCCAATTTGTTTAAAGCTTTATCGAGTTCAGGACAAGAAGTTACAAATTATAACTACCCTTTTTGACTTCTTCAAGTCTATTTTACAGATATGTTTTTGTCGAAAGTATTTGGACTCACTCATCTCCTAAAGATGCCAATTGTGACCAACTTTATTTTGTAATATATAATTTTTATTTATTTTGCGACATACACAATTTCATAGCCAATAGTCTCCATTTCTCTATAATTGCCTTTGTAGCTAAACCTGTTATTTATTGGTACAAACATTTTTTTTTACTTCTTCTTGTGGTAAAAACTAAAGTAAACCTCCAATATTCGTCCCAGTAATGATAGTGTCATAACTAGCGGCGGACTAAGGAAATTACATTTCCAGAGGCCAAAAATGATAAACAGCAGAGAGAGAAATACATGCACTCTGCTTCTTTGCATTACTAATTTACAATGGGTTTTTTAGTTTGTATATTAGTTGTACATAATGCGTAAAATATATATATATATATATATATATATATATATTTTACTAATATACCATGGGTGGTTATTCTTTACTAATATATCTTTTTGGTTTGTATATTAGTACCATGGGCCTTTACTAAACTCACAAACTTGGTCCACTTAGAATTTTTTATCAATGCCTACGTAAAAAATAAAAAAAAAATAAAAAAAAAATAGTAAAGGACCATTATGTATTAGTAGTAGAATTTTTAAAAATTTTGTGAAGCCATGGCACCCTAAGCGGGTGTGTGGGGACGCAAATCCTTTGCAGTGTGTATCCTATGTTGTCTTTTGCAGTGAGAGTTAAGTGGCCTTGATTTGGTCACGTTTTACTTCAATTAATAGACACTAGATTGTATTTGGTAATTACACCACCATTTATAAGTAATTTTATAAGTAATATCACAGGAGTCTAAAAAGTAATATTATCATTTATAAGAGGGTAACATTACCACTTAAAAAGTAAAGGTTGTTGACAGTCAAATATCTCATAATTCCCTTAAAAATCCTCTTTAAATTAACATATGACTATTTATTTTTTTTGATGTTCTATTTTTTATGATAAAGTTTAACTTAAAAAATATATAAATAAATTGTTGAATTGAGTTATATTTATGTGTGACTATTAGTTTTTCAACATTATCTGAATATTTTTTTTTTATGGTGAAGGTTGTGAGTATGACAATTAATATTAAACTTTACCAATTTTTTTTTAAAGATATGTTAAATAATTTATACTTAAGTGTATGTTTTTTAATATTTGGAAAAAAAAAGATAAAAAAGAAAAAGAAAAAGAAGAAGATGTAACTCTTTTAATTATTTTTGGAAATAACAATTGTTTTGTTTGTTGTCTAAAGTTAATTCAAGTGATTTTTATTTTGATTTAAATTCTTTAAATTAACATATTAAAGTGTTTTTAAAATATTTTAATTTCAAATTATAACATAAATGATATGTTAAATTGAATTACGTTTGTATGTGACATTACTTAATCTGCATTATGTGCATACCTTATTTTAATAATAAAAATATTTATAAATGGTGATGTAATTATTAAATATATTCTTAGTGTTTATTAATTTAAGTAAAACGTGTCCAAATATAGACTAAATACCCACTGCGAGATAGCATGGGATAGGCACAACAGAGGATTTGCAGAGGGTGTATGGTGCACTTACAGTAGTGGTGAGATTGTCCGATTGAGCCCGGTATTTGGTGCACTTTAACGGTGGTGGGACCCAGGACTGAGGTATGTTAGAGGCCACACGGTCATACTGCTTGAAAATAAAGACTAGAACTATGTCTATTATGCTAAGTTCTGCAATATTAAAAGATTAATTACTAGAAGTTAAACAGTTAGGTAAAGAACGAGAAGTGGATGAAATTCAAGACAGCTATTAGCATATTAAGAGATTCTGCTATTACAATTTGGAAATGCTCTAAAAGTTCGAACTAAATGTATATAAAATTGAACAATACTTATATCCAGGTTAGTAAGAATTTATACTATATTAACAGTTGATGTGGATCAATAATAAATGGACATATTTTATTTTAATTATCAAATTATAGATAATAATTAAATTATCATTTCTGAATTGGTAGGTGAATATCTATTCCCATCATATTAAATTTGGTTGGTGGATATGTCCATTTATTATTCATTCACATCAACAATGAGTACGGTGTAGATCCTCATTACTGAGTATCTAAGTATTGTTTAATAAAATTTATTTTGTGAATCCTTTTGACTTGAAATAAGGGTATTCCATAGCAAATCTTGATTTAAAATTTAATTAATATTGAAATAATAAAAAGTTATTATTAATATATGAAAATTTTAAATGAAACTTTTAGCAGATGTAAGTAAATGATGAAAAATAACAAATATTATAAGCAAAAATGATTAGATAACTAGTATGTGATATGTATAGGACTGTCTTAATTTGCCCCTTTAATTCGATATTGCATTTCAATCTCATTCATTTCTTGAAGATCTTGGGTTATGATTTCTCGAAGAGTAATTCTAGGCATCATAAAATTTTCATTTTCTGAGAATACACATCACAAAGATTTATTGTGACACCTTACATGCCCAAATAAATTTGATATCTTTATTGTGACCCATTATATAACAAATACTGTCCCCCAAGTTCTGTTTAATTTCATTGAATGGTGTCCCTTCATCAATGGATTTGTATTAGCCATTTAATGTTAAGGTTGAAATTCTAGTGCATGCATAAATCAAGTAGTCAAAACACTTACAAAGAAAAAAATGGTGGGATATTTTCTTTCATTTTGTATGGTTGATCTTGAACCATTTATAAATTTATTTACTCTTCCTTTCAGCGATTGAAAGCTGTGAAATCTGATATATGAAACTCAGTTTTGATTATCTACAACCCGTGTGAGAAAGAATTCCTTTAGATATATTACCCACTCCTCAGATGAAGCTTGATACAGTTGTGAACGAGTAATTATTTAAGAAATTGAACAAAGACGAGAAGGTGAGCGATGGGCAATTTTAAGCAGCGTGCGACAAAGTAATCAATTTGCAACAATAAAGTTTGTGAAGTTGAAGGTAAGGTACTGATTACATAGTATTATCGGTGCAGAATAGTCTTTCTAGAAGGGAAGTGTTTGGGATCTGTTTTTGCCCTTTAACAAAACATGAAAAATCAAGAAACTAAATAGTTGGTGCAAATAAATTGGGAAGCCTGTTTGATAAATGTACTCTACTTTTAAAGTAAAATCACGGTAGTGTTCCTTATTTATAAATAACACGTTCAAGTATTAGGTGTATTTTTGTCATTTAAAAAAAAAACACATAAGTGTGCGTTTACGTACAAGAGTAAGAATATCACTTCCCATAAATTTGAGGGAGGGGATCAGGGAAGTATTCAATACCAAATTAATCTAATAATTTACAATTGAAAGGACAAGTTAGCCATTAATTTCAACTCTTTTGTAGGAAATGTTTCTTGTCCTCCTACCTTTGTATTTTTTGTTTTTCTTTATCTTATTTATGTGACAGTAGTGATTGGTCCGTGATCAATGTGCCTCGACCACGTAATTATTTCTCAATTTTGTGTTGAAGCAGCTCTTTTTTGGCATTCCAAACCGGCAAAAATAAGCAAAGCAGATTGAGACCAACTAATTTGCCAAATGTAAATCATGTAAAATATTATAATTTGTAGAACCAAACTGACAGCACATAAGACTCCTATCAAACGAACTTTGGTGTGGAAGAAAATATGAAACAAACTGAATTAGGGAAGAAATTAAAGATAAAAATTAACTTTTGTGGAAACAAAAAGAAAGAAAAGAAGGAACTTCCATGAACCCAATTTTGTGTGTTTAAGAGATGAGATGCGCAAGGATGAAAAGAAAAGGGGCTAAAATTTGGTGTGCACAAATCTTACCCCCGTTGCTCCAATATGACCAAGGCCTGCTCATGATCCCACAGTCTACTACGCTTTTCTGGATTAATGAAATTTTCTTGACGGAAAATTTCAGTACCAAGATCTCTTAACCGCTTTTGCATCCGTAACACATCATCATCTCCAATTTTTACTAGAGACATTAGACAAAGGACATTAATTTCTGCTTCTGTATCATAGCCACAATCATTCTGTTAGGCGCTAAATATTATACCTTTTAATCCCTACACTTGCATGTTTTATTCTCTTCATATTAGTTTATTTGTGATTTTACATTATTTTATTGTTTTTATTTATTTCAAGACTTTAATTGTAAAATCAGTCAAGACCAGTTATTCCGAACTTTAAAAGATAGCATTCCGTGGGACTGAGCAATGTTGAAAGATCCAAGTCTAATTACATTATGAAAAGAGTCCAAAAGAAGCCACAAGTTGATGAAAATGGAAACAAGAAGAAAAGGAAAAATACTTCTCCATCAAGGAAACTTTTGCCAAAGTTGGTGACTTGAACCCGTTTTGGTAATATGTCGATATCTCTCTCCTTGAGAGTCAAAACAACTAAATTCTCTCCATAGTTGAAAGGAAATTCGAAGAGCTACAATTTTGTATTTCATGAGGATTTTATAAAACAGCTGTTTACCTTATCAAAATTGGGTTGGAAGTTTGTACGAATTTTGAAGTCCTTATTTAGCAGAATTTTCCTTAAATATCTTCTATATGGAAAAAGGAAACTTTGGGGCTGATTTTCTCTTATTTAGAGGGAGTTCTTTACATCATTAGATTATCAGAGGAGCTTGACGCTGAGATCAGAAGAGAAGCATTCAGAAGCAAGAAGGGATCAATCCATGGCAGTGAAGATGTCTTCCTTAACCATGAAGAATTCCACTCTAGTCATGCTTAGATATACGCTTTGCTAGGGTTGTGATGTAGCCCTAACTTAGCACCACTGGTTTGATTGTATTTATTTATTGGAGAATAATTTTTATCATGCATGATTTTGCAATCTATAGGATTTTTAATTAACTTTTCAATAATAATCGGTTTTAGAGTTTTAATTCAATTACAGATATTTTTCTATCTAGTCTTAAATATTTTAATCTTGTGATTGAACACAACTCATTCACTTCTTATAGTTGTGAATGAGATGATTACACAATGGTATTTATCTGAATATAATGTTAGAGGTTTAATGGATTATGCCTAGAAAAGATAGACTATGCTACATCCTAGAGTAAAGTAGTTAGGTAGATGGTTTATACCAATCGAAGATAGCCCATGCTTAGCTTTAAATTATATTATTTTATAACTGAATTAATATGTGTTTGTAGCTATGATTAATTCCCTATACATGTTATATGATGTATCTCAAATAAATTGATGCAATTAACTGGTGGTACGATGTTAGTGGTGAAGTCATTCTCCTAGTTCTTTCCCTCTATTTTCTATATCCTATTTAATTATTGTTCTCATTTTATTTTTCTACTTAGTTTAGAATAAATCATCACGATCTGATTATCCTACTTTCAAGTTAATTTGGAATTCAGGAAATATGTTGACAAACTTATTTTACACAAGTCCCTTGGGTATGACACCCTTACAAGTAAGCCCTATCTGCAAAGATTCGTGCACTTGCGAGTGATACATATAAATCTCACAACACATTCCACATGTAAAATAACTTGAATTGAGTTGCATTTTCAATTTAAATCTGAACTGACAGTTGTCTAAGCCCATCATAGATGATGCTGGCAAATTCAGGTTGGTCAACAACTTAGCTCCCTAATTGGAACCAATGTGGATGCTACCATGAATATTATTTAGAGCGTGTGTATTATGAGATGACATGAAAGAGACCCAAGAAAACATCAATTAATGCAAAAAATTTAGTGCTGTAAATTTTACCATGCATTCCTCAAATACATCCGAGGCTTTTTGTCAATCCCACTGTAGACACTAAAATTTTAGTGGGCTTTGGTTTTGACAAATGGATCCATGAAATATGGGCTTAATGTTTAATTAAGTTATTTAATTAGCCCAAGTTTAGTCCACTTAAATTATTCAATTAGCCTAGCCCAGATGATTAAATAAAAAAAGATAATTATTCCTAATAAAATATATTTGGAATAATTATATTTAAGGATAATTATCATAATATAACCGGCCCGGCCCAGTTATGATTTTATCCTTATCAGGAGGTGACACATGCCATCATCTTATTAATCTAAGAAGCCTATAAATAGAGGCCTGAAGGAAGAAAGAGAGGGTACACAAATTCAGAACTCAGAAGTCCAGAAATCTAAAGACTCAGAAATTCAGAGACTTGGAAGTCAGAGACACAAATTCAAAATCCAAACCCAAAAGCGAAGAGCATCAAGCACATCAAATCATGTTGTTCTTCATCAAATTCCATGGTGATCAACATCAAGCACATCCAAAGACGTGCCGTTCTTCATCCAAATTCCACGGTGATTCAAGATCAAGCTCATGCAGCCCTTGGATCCAACCAACCAAACAGGAGATCGAATCAGAGGACCTTACTCTATTTTTTGTAACGAAAATTACAGAGGATTGTACCCCATCTATCCAAATTAATAAAATATTATATTATTTGCTCCATATTTTGTATTTATTGCAGACTTACAAAATTTGTGTGTGCAAATTTCTGGCACGCCAGGTGGGACCTCCTTTGCCTCTCATCTCTTTTTCCTACCATCAAGTTTTTTCTCTATCAGATTCTATGGCTCCCCTTAAGACTCAGATAGACAAGAAAGCCCAAAAGAACATCGCTATTGCAAAGGTTGACGCCAAAGCCACCATGAAAAGTGGCACGAAGGCCAAACCTAGTGATGGAAGTACATGGGCGGGCCCTGTGACACGTAGTAAGTCTCAGGCAATCGAGTCATCCAAACATCAACAAGACTTAGTGAAAACCAATCCTGCGAAGCCGGTAAACGTGAAAACTCAACATGACAAGAACCCTGACGTTGTTCCAGAGGAGATTCCGCCACCAGATTTACCTCATTCCGTCTATGATGCTCACTCTAGTGTCGGTTCACCCCCAGAGTCACCACGTCAGACTTCAGAGCAATCAATCACTTCAAAGAACGTTGACTCTTAAGGCTTATCATACTCAGATGTGGTCGTTGCTATGATGACTGGAGCTGCCACGGTAGAGGAATAACTAGCAACTATGTCTCGTGCCATTGAGAACCTCACAAAGACTAATGAAGAGAAAGACCTGCAAATCGCTACACTGATGAACAAATTAGAAGTTCAGACCTTCGGTGAATCACCAGTACAATATGGGCATCCTACAGCTTCCACAACACTGCCAACTGGGAATCGTGGAACTTTCACACCACCATTGTTTGGGAATCCTACATCTTCCACAACAATGCCAACGGAGAATCCTAATTCTACAGCACAAGGTACTCACATGGAGGACCCCTAACAGACGCCGGTGACAGAACAGGCAGCTAGTCAAAACCAGAAGCCAGTGACAGAACAGGCAGTTAGTCAAACTAATTATGCTTTTTTAGTCTCTTCATTATCTGTCGAACAATTATAAGATATGATAATGAATACAATTCGAGCCCAATATGGAGGCGTCTCACAAAGTACTCTCATGTACTCAAAGCCCTATACAAAGAGAATCGACAGTATGAGGATGCATGTTGGATACCAACCTCCGAAGATTCAACAATTTGACAGAAAAGACAACCCCAAGCAACACATTGCCCATTTTGTCGAGGCTTGTAACAGTGTCGGAACTGATGGGGACTTACTAGTTAAACAGTTTGTCCGCTCCCTTAAAGGAAAGTCGTTCGAGTGGTACACCGACCTAAAGTCAGAATCAACTGATAGTTGGGACCAAATAAAACGAGAATTCTTGAACATGTTCTATAACACTCGTCGTACTGTTGGTATGATAGAATTGACTAACAAGAAACAGTGGAAGGATGAGCCTGTAATTGACTACATTAATTGGTGGCGAGCACTTAGTCTTGACTGCAAAGATCGATTGTCAGAAATCTCTACTGTAGAGATATGTATGTAGGGAATGCATTGGGGCCTTCTCTACATTCTTCAAGGCATAAAACCTTGCACATTTGAAGAATTTGCTATACATACCCAGTACATGGAAATTAGTATGAAATCCCATGACGGCAAATGTCCCGTGGCTATAGAACCACGCAAAGACAAGAAGGACTGGAAGAAGGGCGACAAGTCGTCAAAGACCACTGCTAAAGATTCCATGGCTATCTCGACTACCTCGATCAAGATATCTGTTAAAGATGAAAAGAAGGATGATAAAAAACCTCGCCAGTTTCAAGAAAAGGGAAAGACAACATCCTACGCTCAAGGAGTTAGAGAAGAAGGAGTACCCATTTCTTGATTTCGATGTTCCTAGCATATTAGAATGCTTACTCGAAAGTAAAATTATAGAACTCCCTGAAAGCAAACGCCCTAAAGAGATGGGACGTGTCAACGACCCAAAATACTGCAAATATCATCGTATTATCAGTCATCCAATTGAGAAGTGTTTTATCTTCAAAGAGGTGGTGATGAATCTGGCAAAATAAGGAAAAATCTTGTTAGACACAGACGAAGTTGTAACTTCAAATCATACTACTGCTACTTTGATAACCTCTGTTGTGGGAAGTGCTCGTTCTCGATCTTCAAATTCTGAGGTATATTACAAAACCATCCAGTTTGGCTCATTGGAACCAATCCCCATCTATCTTGGCCAAGGGAGTGTACCAGATATTTCAATATTTGGAAGGGTCTTTCTTCAGGATGATAAAGAAGGATGGACTCTGGTGACAAGAAAGAAACTACGAAAGCAACGAAATGACATTTTTCAGACTAGTTATTCTGACAGGGGGTAAAGGAAGAAGAAACCTCAATATCGCCATAAGTAGTCTGGCCATAACAAAAAAATGGGTCAAGAACACACAATCAACCAAACACGCCTCTATAAGTAAAAGGATCCAGAAGCCTATTACTTTGCAAGAGTTCTTTCCAGAAGGATATTTAAATGACGAAGTTGTGACAGCTTACATGGTTTCCACTGAGAGAATGAGCCCTGATGATGAGAATAGCGAGGATCAAGATGAAGCCCAGACTATAGAGAACCATGCAAAAGATGCAGCCATCATTAAAAAATCTGATGATGATGAAATAGCCAAATGTACGTTTGATTCATGTTATGCACCAATTGTTTTCACTGACGAGGATCTTCAGTTGGGTTCGAAGGCACATAATTATCCTCTTTTCGTTTCCAGTTACATAAAGGAACAAAAAGTTACTCGAATTCTTGTTGATGGTGGATCAGCGGTGAATCTCATGACAAAATTTACGATGAAAAATCTCGGCATTACAGTTGACGAGTTATCTTGTACTCGTCTTATTATTCAAAGTTTTAACCAAGGAGGACAGAGAGTTATTGGCATGATTCGGGCAAAACTAACTATTGGCGAGCTCCAAGCTGAAACCTTATTCCACGTTATTGATGCAAAGACGTCCTACAATTTGTTGTTGGGAAGGCCTTGGATACATAGTAATGGTGTCATTCCATCGACTCTTCATCAGTGCTTCAAATTCAACAAGAATGGCTTACAAACGGTTGTGGCGGATCATAAACCATTTACAGAAACAGAATCTCATTTTGCCAATGCTAAGTTGTACATTGATCCTGATACACCTTCAAAAATGCCCACCCCAAGCCATCCGTCTACACAAGAGATTCAATCTACAAAAGCAAAAGAAACATTAAGTGATCCATTAGATGTTTCAGTGATAGACATTGTAAAGGTAGCTAAAACATGACGGGTCTTGATAAAAGCACATCAAACGAAACCTATTTTAAAGTATGTTCCAAAATCTCAAAGACAATAAGGGCAGTCACCTGTCATTGAGATAATTGAAACCAAAAAATTTAAATTGAAGATGTCACAAACCAAGGAAAAAGAAGATACGCAAAAGCTTAAAGGTGAGTTAACTCTTCCTCTCACTAAGTTTCGAAAGTCTTTACGATCCCCCATCAACGCCCGAGCACCAAAAGAGGGCAATCATCGAAAGTTTTCGTTTAAGAGGTTCAAAAGTCTTTACCGTCCAAGTCTCCGTTAAAAGGGTTCGTTCAGCCTTCTCAATCTCTGGTAGAACATGGATCATTTCCAAAACAAAAGACTGATGAAGGATTCGATCCTAAGGCATACCAACTCTTGGCTAAATCGGGGTATGATTTTGCTAATCCTGTAAGCCTTGGAAAACTTAATTCTGAGGTCACCGGTGAGAAAGTGCATGGCTCAATGAGACATAGAAGAAGTTGACAGATCAATGGCATAAAATTATTCCACCCAAGTCTGGTATCAGTTTCGTAGCTTCTGAGCCACTTCGAATTCAAATCATAAAAAAGGATAAGAAGTCAAACACTTTATGCATTGGGTTTGAAGAAGTTGGGGATGAACAAGATCATCAGACTATGCATCAAAGATCAGTTTTCGACCGTATAGGAACTCCATGTGATCGAATATTTGTATTCAATAGGTTGTCGAGCCAAGAATCAAATGTCTCAATCATGTTAGCAGTTTGCCTCGTGCCTCTGTTTTTAACGGAATGAGCTTTCATGATCAAGGAACAAAATCTCCACAACCTTAATCTCGAAAGTCAATATTTTCTCGAATTGGTACTATCAATGATGTGCCGCTAAGAAGCAGCAAGAGTGAAAAGTCAAAGAAAACTAACATCAACGTGGTGAATAATAGTGAAGTTCAGAGCCTAGTGCCCTTACAAATGAAACATAAGACAGAGATAGATGTCATCAATGATGTTACACTAAAAGCTTAAAGGCGAACCATTGTATTCACTAATCAATCAGAAGAAGTGGATAGAGCAGAAGACACTGGTGAATCATCTCGTGTTACTTCATACCACATCACTGTTGAAGAGGAACCTGACTCTGAACAAACAGATGACATCGAGAAAGCTCCACCAACACTAGAAAACAGGGGGCAGGCTACCGTTGATCAACTCAAAGAACTCAACTTAGTGACTGATGATCAACCCAAACCAGTTTTCGTTAGTGCATTCTTAAGCCCCTTAGAAGAAAATGATTGCTTTCAATTGTTGTCTAAGTACAAGGATGTCTTTGCTTGAACATACAAAAAGATGCCCGATCTTGATCCTAAAATTGCAGTGCACAATCTCGCTGTCAAACATGGGACACGTCCGATTAAGCAATCTCAACGTTTCTTTCGTCCAGAGCTAGTTCCGAGGTAGAGGAAGAACTCAACAAATTAATTGAAATAGGGGCCATTCGTGAGGTCAATTATCTAACATGGATTTCGAGCATTATTCCAGTAAAGAAGAAAAATGGACAGATTAGAATTTGTGTGAACTTTCGTGATTTGAATGAGGCATGCCCAAAAGATGATTTTTCGCTTCCCATCCTCGAGCTTACTATAGATGCAACCACGGGGCATGAAGCTCTCTCTTTCATGGATTGTTACTTCGGATACAATCAGATAAGAATGACTCCGAAAGATGAGGAACTAACTACCTTTCGCACTTCTAAAGGCATATATTGCTACAAAGTTATGCCCTTCAGACTCAGAAATGCGGGAGCAACATATCAGCGAGCCATGCAAAAAATCTTCAACGATAACTTCATAAGATTGTTGAATGTTATATTGATGACTTGGTGGTTAAGATGAAAGAACGAAGAAATCATTTACAGGATTTATGTACAGTTTTAAATCGCCTCCGAAAATATCAGCTCAAGATGAATCCCCTTAAATGTGCATTTGGTGTAACTTTAGGGAAATTTCTAGGATACGTCGTACGTCATCATGGTATTGAGATTGATCCTAATAAAGTTAAGGCCATTCAAAAGATACCACCACCAAAGAATTTACATGAGCTTCGAAGTTTACAAGGTCATTGGTTCATCTCAAATTTAGCTGGTCGTTGTCAACCTTTTAACCTATTCCTAAAGAAAGATGTTCCATTTAATTGGGACCAATCATGCCAAAATGTTTTTGATAGCATCAAAAAGTACTTTTCTCAATTCTCTGGTATTGGGAGCACCTGTACTTGGAAAACCGCTTATACTTTACAATTCTTAGTAGATTTCTTAGTTGACCATCATATTCCAGCCGATTGGGAAATTTATGAAGATTTTTCTAATGAAGAAGTCTTCCTTGTGGATATCCTCCCTCCATGGATGATATTTTTCGATGGGGCAGCACGATCAAACGGGGCTGGAGTAGGTGTAGTTTTTGTTTCTCCAAAAAGACATGTTATGCCATATTCTTTTGCACTCGCTGAAAACTGTTCAAATAATGTAGCTGAATATCAAGCCTTAATCATCGGCCTTCAAATGGCGAATGAGATTAAGATCATAGATCTCGAAATATATGGAGACTCAAAATTGGTGATCAACCAACTTCTTAAAGAATATGAGGTTAAGAAAGATGATCTAGTGCCGTACTATCGTTATGCCTCTTATTTGTTGGAACAATTTGATAGTGTCATACTAGAGCACATTTCGAAGAAGGAAAATCGGATAGCTGACGCTTTGGCAAATTTAGCTACAACATTGGCATTAACTAATGAGGACCTGGTTGATGTTCCTGTATGTCAATGATTTGCCACAAGTTTTGGAGGATAAATTTGAAGAAAGTAATTTGATTTCTTGTTAGACGCAAGAGGAAGAAGACTGGAGACTCCCTATCATTGATTATCTGGAACATGGAAAGCTTCCCGAAGACCTATGCCATAAAACTGAAATACGAAGACGAGCACCTCGTTTCATCTATTACAACGATACGTTGTATAGGTGTTCATATGAGGGCCTTTTCCTCCACTACCTCGGAAATGACGAAGCAACCCATGCAATGAAGGAGGCACATTTTGGGATTTGTGGAGCCCATCAATCTGGTCCAAAGCTTCATTTTTGCGTCAAAAGAATGGGTTATTATTGGTCCACCATGCTCAAGGACTGCTTGGAGTATGCGAAAAGGTGTCAAGCCTGTCAATTCTATGCTAACTTCATACACCAACCACCAGAGCCGTTACACCCTACTATGACATCATGGCCATTCGATGCATAGGGTTTAGATGTAGTGGGTCCTTTAGAAAAGTCTTCAAAGGGCCACTTGTATATCTTGGCTGCCACTGATTATTTTTCTAAATGGACGAAAGCTGCACCCTATAAACATGTAAAAAAGGAAATAGTGGTTGATTTCATCAAGTCTAACCTTATTTATCGATATGATGTCCCTTGATACATCATCACTGATAATGGGACGAATTTCAAAAACAGTTGGGTAACTGACCTTTGGCTTCAAGCAACGTAAATCCTTTATGTACAATAGCCCTACAAATGGTCTCGCGGAAGAATTCAATAAAACTCTTTGTAAGTTATTGAAGAAAGTAGTCAACTAGACAAAGAGAGATTGGTATGAGCGAATGGAAGAAACATTGTGGGCATACCGCACTATGCATCGTACACATACTCAAGTAATTCCGTATTCTCTTGTCTATGGCGTAGAAGCGGTTCTTCTATTGGAACAACAGATCCCTTCGTTAAGGATAGCCATACAAGAAAGTCTTACAAATGAAAAAAATGCCATCTTACGTTTTCAAGAACTGGAAGCATTGGATGGGAAAAGATTAGAAGCTCAACAATAGCTAGAGTGTTATCAAGCTCGATTTTCTAAAGCATTCAATAAGAAAGTTCGACCTCGGCCATTTCAAGTTCATGACTTAGTATTAGCTGTTCGTAGACTAATTATCATGAATCGCAAGGGAAATAAATTTGTATCCAAATGGGATGGACCATATGTTATTCACGAAGTTTATACTAATGGCGCATATCTCATTATTGATGAAGACGGAGTAAGAATGGGGCCTATTAATGGCAAATTACTACCCATGAAGGCTATGCTCTTGATCGTATGAGCTTAAACTGCACTATGCTCCTGGCCCGCATGAGTTAAAACTATGTACGGCCCTAAGGAAAAAAAAAAGTTATTTTCTACCGAACTACGTCATTGACTTGATCCCTGTAAGGGTACGTAGGTAGCTTGGAAGTTTGTTCCAAGTTCAATTGTCCATGAAAAAAAAAAAAATTGTATACTCCGGGCCCGCAAGAGTTTAAACTGTGAACGGCGGAACAAATAAAACTCTTGATGCTTTTATTAATCAAAATGAAAATCTGTAAGAGTTTACTTAAATACATGAGAATGATAAATACGCTCCTTGATATGAGTCTAAACTATCTTCAAATTAAAAGCCAGTCCATGTCAAACTCAAGCTTGAACTACATAAGGATTTCCTAATAGACTGCATCTACATATCTCGTTGCTCTTTGAGTCGATTCGTGGTTGTTGACGACACTGTCTGTGCTGGTGGCATGACCTCTCGGAGTCTGGTCTCGCTCTATCAATGGCTGCTGGATGATCCATGATTGATGAAGACGCTCTGGCGATGGTTAACAGTGCTGGTGGTATGACCTTTTGGAGTCTGTTCTTACTCTCTTAATGGTTGATGTCTGATTTGTGGCTAATGAAGACTGCATCTGTCGTTACTCTTTGGATTGATTCATGGTTGCTGATGACACTGTCTATGTTGGTCGCATGACCTCTCGGAGTCTGGTCTCGCTCTATCAATGGCTGCTGGATGATCCATGGCTGATGAAAAGGCTCTGGCGACGGGTGTTAACAACGTTGTCTGAGCTAGTGGTAAAACCTCTTTCTATTTACATCCGTCGTTGCTCTTTGGGCTGATTCATGGTTGCTGACGACATTGCCTGTGCTGGTGGCATGACCTTAATGGGTTCTTACGGACTAGATACGTTCCAACGGAATAATGGGTCCTTACGGACTAGATGCGTTCCAAAGGAACAATGGGTCCTTACGGACTAGATGCGTTCTAAAGGAATAATGGGTCCTTATGGACTAGTTGCGTTCCAAAGGAACAATGGGTCCTTTCGGACTAGATGCGTTCCAAAGGAACAGTAGGTCCTTATGGATTAGATGCGTTCCAAAGGAACAAAGGGTTCTTACGGACTAGTTGCGTTCCAAAGGAACAATGGGTCCTGCCGGACTAAATGGATTCCAAAGGAACAATGGGTCCTTACAGACTAGATGCGTTCCAAAGGAACAAAGGGTCCTTACGGACTAGTTGCGTTCTAAATGAACAATGTCCTTACGGACTAGTTGAGTTCCAAAGGAACAATGGGTCCTCACGGACTATATGCGTTCTAAATGAACAATGGGTCATTACGAACTAGTTGTGTTCCAAAGGAACAATGGGTTCTTACGGACTAGATGCCTTACAAAGGATTAATGGGTCCTTACGAACTAATTGCGTTCCAAAGGAACAATGGGTCCTGCCGGACTAAGTGGGTTCCAACGGAATAATGGGTCCCAGAGAGACTAAAAATCATGAAAAAAAAAAATTGAAAAAAAAAAACGTGATCTGAAAAAAAAAAAAAAAAAAAAAATTTGAAAAAAAAAACGTGATTTTGAAAGAAAAAAAAAAAGAAGAAGAGGAAGAAGATGAACAGAGACATACCAATTATTTGTGTGCAAGCAGAGGCTGCAATTCAACACAATCTTCAGAAGTTGTAATCTGACAAATCTTCAGAGATTATTGGAATTGATGTCAATCCCTATAATATTGAGGGTATATATAGGCAACAAGATACCTCCAAGTTGTATTGAGATTTGGACAATTCAATTCAAATGGGAAAGTCAAATTCTAATCCAAAGTTGGATAAAAAAAGCAAAAGAGGAAAGCTTACAATCCAAAGTTGAATAGGAAAGTGAAAAAAAAAAAGAAAAAAAAGAAGAAGGAAAGTTGGATACTTCAAGTCCCACTTGAAAAAGGAGATAAATGCTGTCAATCTTGGGACTCGAACTAGGGGCAATTTGTAGGCACTAAAATTTTAGTGGGCTTTGATTTCGACAAATGGACCCATAAAATATGGGCTTAATGTTTAATTAAGTTATTTAATTGGCCCAAACTTGGTTCACTAAAATTATTCAATTAGCCCAGCCCAGATGATTAAATAAAAAAAGATAATTATTCATAATAAAATATATTTGGAATAATTACATTTAAGGATAATTATCATAATATAACTGGCCCGGCCCAGCTATGATTTTATCCTTATCAGGAGGTAACACGTGTCATCATCCTATTAATCTAAGAAGCCTATAAATAAAGGCATGAAGGAAGAAGGAGGGGATACAAAAATTCAGAATTCAGAAGTGGCATCAAGCACATCAAATCGTACCGTTCTTCATCAAATTCCACGGTGATCAACATCAAGCATATACAAAGACGTGCCGTTCTTCATCCAAATTCCACGGTGATTCAAGATCAAACTCGTACAGCCCTTGGATCCAACCAACCAAACAGGAGATCGAATCAAAGGACCTTACTCTATTTTTTGTAAAGAAAATTAAAGAGGATTGTACCCCATCTATCCAAATTAATGAAATATTATATTATTTGCTCTATATTTTGTTTCTATTGCAGACTTACAAAAATTTGTGTGTACACCCACAACCTGCTATGCAGTTTTGGATTCTTCAAATCTTCTTGACGAATAATTTCACTACCAAGATCTCTTAGTTGACCATGCATTCTCAACACATCATCATTTTCAATTTTTACTAGAGGCATGCGACAGTGGACATCAAAACAGCTCTCGTGCTTGCGAAAGGCTTCCTCGTAACTCCCAGATTGACGCCTCACATTGGATGGTTCAACATCATAGAAGATTGGGAGAATCAATTGTTCAGTGCTTCTCTTGCAATCCACCATCTGAGCCAGCTGGCGGAGGCACCATTTACTGGAAGCATAGTTCTTGGAGATGATCAGGATGGAGATACTGGACTCCCTGATTGCTTCGAGGAGCTCAGGGCCGATCTTTTCTTTTGCGAAGCTCATTGTCATCCCGAAAGGTGCGAACACCTGCGTCATTGAGATAGGTATATAGAAAATCTGTGAATGTGCGGCGACTCTCTGGCCCTCTAAAACTCAAAAACAGATCGTATTCGCCTCCTGGAACAATTACAATGTAAGCGGTCCAGCAGAGTGGGCTGTCAATAGTTAAATTTGGGCTGGTTTGTAAAAATGGCCGGTTCATATAAAAATCAATAGATGACTAAAGACGAGCAATCTATTAAGAATGGAACACAGCTTCTTAACCCTTGATATTAAAAGCTACCTAACCCACCCAGTCACAAAGCTGATGGAAATCAAGATTAAGCCACCGCAAATTAGAGAATAGAACACATAGGCCATCAGTAAATACACTAGCAGTCAATTACTCAATAAAACATATATGCTATTAACAAAGTCACAAGTACATCTAAACAAGATTCTACATTCAACTTGTTAGCTATTAGCATATATCTTGTCGCCTACGAGATAAAACAATATTTTACCTTATTTAAAACCATATATACTTTGGCAACCCTATAAAGATACAGCATCTTAAAAACATTTCGTTGTTTATAATTAAATCTAGCAATTCAATCAAAAAAAGCTATGTAGACTAGCACCTCCTTCGGTTGTCCCTAGTAATTGAGCACAAATGAAAAATATCAAACACGTGAAATAACTCAACCAGGTACCCCAGCGTAAAAGCAAATTAAGGCTCTTGTGTGACAGTAATGTTTTTTATATATAGTTATAACCAAATTTGAAATATGAAAGACAAACTAAGTAAGATCAAAATGAGAGAATTTTTAAGTATGTGCATTCAATAGGTTCGCAAAATCAAAGTAAACATATATATATTTTTAGCTTATGCATTGAGTTAAATCAATTGTAAATTGAAACAATTTAACTAATTTATATTATGTAATAAATTAAATAATTGGAATGCATCTAACCATCCTTATTGATATCACACATTGACATTGGTGACGTTAATCTACATCAGAGTGCATGTCTAATAGTCCACAAATAAAAACAAACCACAAACTTATTCTGCAAGTACTAACAAAAACTAAACATTTAATTATAAGTTTCACTACCAAACTCATCTACAATAATTACATATCATACAAAACACTCTCTTGCTCATTTCCCCATCCAACACCCAAGACTATAGACGGACAGTGGCTACCAAACATTGAACCTGAAAAACATATATATGGAAATAGTGAGCTTATAACCCAGTCACACTACTATATCAGAATAATACAAATAAATATTATGTGACAATTTCAATTTAATATTTCTTTAATATTTACATCAAACCTTATAGGGATTATAGTTTCCTACTCTCCTTGGCCAGAGTATGGACCTTATACAACTTCATGCCTTAAAGGCATTTCATACTTTATAGCATTTTCATGTCATTTAGACACCTTCATGCCTTATAGGCATCTTCATACCATATAGGTATCTATATGTCATATAGACATCCCCTATACTTCAATATATACATTTAAGGATAGAACTTCCAATTAATACGCTTACCTTAGTACTTTCCAAGTTTTTACTTATCATTCGGTACCGTCTATGTTGTCGTTTCCTTCTTCTTGCCTGTAACACATTAAAAGCACGTCATATATATTTCTAAAGAGAATTAAATAATAATCATAACCTAACTTAGTTCATAATCAACATGTAAGGTATTTCATCTATCTCCATGCTAAAATAACATACAAGCAAACCACATAAAAGCTTCCTTTCCAAAGAACATACTCAATTCTTCTCAACAACCCCATATATAGTATGGATTCTTCTATAATAGCACAAATATACATATTGATGTATTAAAGTCTATTTCAATCCCAAAACATGGATTATTCGTTACAAACTTCATTCATAAAACTTCAAAGATCAATTATGATAATTATGTAACATAAGTTCTTTAAAGCATTTCATCAAACACGTAGTGAGCAAGAATACCAAGTTCGTCATTTAAAATTACCCTTCGAGTATAAATTGCTACAAATGCTTCAAAATTAATACTAGTATGATTAAATATAATCAAATTATCTAATATAATCAAGTATTTTATAAGTAAGCAAAACAATGACTATCTCAGTTCTTGTTCTACAAACAGTCCCTGGTTTTCATCCATCTTCACGGATTAAACTGTATCAATTCTGAAAGAACCAGATACTCTACCATACATTTATGGAAAGATCAATTAGTCTACTTTCCAACCCAACAAATGATGCGCCATTCCGAATTTTCTACAACTTTTTATGGCCATTCTCGCAAAGGACACAAAGCTGACTACACAACTCAAATTTCATCTTCTCTACTTCTTTTTCATGCAAACTAAAATACTTTTAACTTCTAACCATCAATATAAAATATATTTATAGCATGTTTCCTACATTCTAAACCAATAATTCAGTCAAATCCATAAGAATCAATTCTACCATTCACACACTAGTACAGATTTTCTCTACACACACACATATATGCATTCATGACGGTTTCACTTATCAAAAAAAAAAAAATGATGGTTTCATGCTTTTTTTCAATGATTTTCTATGCAAAATTATATGTGTATTCCCATCAACATGAAACATGAAAAAGAATGATTCATAAGACTTACAAGTGTTAAACCTTTCTTCTTTTTTCCCTCTCCTACGGTCCTACCTTCTCTACAACTCTAAGGCTCCAAAAATGAGTTTTTCCAAACCAAGACTATATGTGAAGTAAAAACAAGCACCCCTATAAATCTAATCCTAATTGATTTGTCATGCTTTTTATGCAAAAATTTGACACCTAACATTATTTTAGATTTTTTCATATATCACCCCCTTCAACATTTTAAGTATACACCTTCGCCCCTTAAAGATATTTGCTTTTTAAACCATTCTAAGTTACTTTTTTTCATACAGGCATCTCATCAACTCTTCTAAATATTGATTATTAATATATAACTTTCTATTAACACTTCACAATGGTTAATACATATTATGATATATAAACATGAACTTCACGATACAACTCACACGAGACAATACATGCTACCACACATATGAAATGTTCATATGTAAATTTTGTTTAATCAAAATTAAACTATGTTAATAAAAATGATTATGGATTGAGTTTCACAATATACAACACAAAACTAGTCATTTTATTTTTCAAAGAGACAATTTCAGGCATATGAACTAAAAGGATTAGCCAAGTTGGTTACCATACATCCTATCAATATATGCATTCATCAATTAAATCAAAATACCACTTAGTGTAAAATGAAAATCTAATTATATAGACTTTGAACATACATTATATTACCATAACTATTCAAATCAATCACTAGAGATATTTAAAAGTTCAAAACAAATAGTCAACCATCAACGTACTCATGAAATCTAAAACCTCAGTTAAAAACTACGATCCATCGGATATGGGCATGATGTGATATAGAGCATATTAATAAACTGCCTTTTAAAAGCAAACAAGATAGATAGATATATACATCAAGGAGCATACAAATTAATGGCTTCCACAAAGAAAATGGCACATGTCCCCTAAAGAATTCGGACAAAAAATCATTATTTGCGTATTAAAGTGTTACAAAGTGCACCAATTTTTATTGTTTTCTCCTTCAATTCATACATGGAGACTCTACTTAGTAAATTTTATTTTATTTTATTTTATTATTATTTTATTTAGATTTTTTCATATATGACCCCCTTCAACATTTTAAGTATACACCTTCGCCCCTTAAAGATATTTGCTTTTTAAACCATTTTAAGTTACTTTTTTTCATACAGGCACCTCATCAACTCTTTTAAATATTGATTATTAATACATAACTTTCTATTAACACTACACAATGGTTAATACATACTATGATGCATAAACATGAAGTTCACAAGACAACCCACACTAGACAAGACATGCTACCAGCCTACCACACATATGAAATGTTCATATGCAAATTTTATTTAATCAAAAGTAAACTATGTTAATGAAAATGATTATGTATTGAGTTTCACAATATACAACACAAAATTAATCATTTTATTTTTCAAAGAGAGAATTTCAGTCATATGAACTAAAAGGATCAGCCAAGTTGGTTCCCATACATCCAATCAATATCTGCATTCATCGATCAATTAAATCAAAATACCACTTAGTGTAAAATGAAAAGCTAATATAGACTTTGAACATACATTATATTACCATAAATATTCAAATCAATCACTAGAGATATTTAAAACAAATAGTCAACCATAAACTCATGAGATCTAAAACCTCCGTTATAATTTAAAACTACGATCAATCCCATATGAGCATGATGTGATATAGAGCATGTTAATGAACTGCCTTTTAAGAGTAAACAAGATAAATAGATAGATATATCAAGGAGCATACAAACTAATTGCTTCCACAAAGAAAATGGCACATGTCCCCTAAAGAATTCGGACGAAAAATCATTATTTGAGTATTAAAGTGTTACAAAGGGCACCAATTTTTACTGTTTTCTCCTTCAATTCATACATGGAGACTCTACTTAGTATATTTTATTTTATTTTTATTATTATTTTTTTTCTCAACTGTTTTGTTCTCCATAAGCGCGTGCCTGGCTTTCAGTATATAGAATAATCACAGATTAGGAATCAAATCAATTTAGCTTAATATCACCTGAAAACCCAAGGAAATTGCAAAAAGTGAAAAAAAAAAGAAAAAAAAAAGGGGTGTACGAAAAATCTATTAATTATTTCGAAAAAAACACAAACTTTAATAAACCCACATGACATTATACAAATTATAGAGATTGATGGTATAAATGATAAAAGTAAGGTTATGCCTATATATATAAAAGTGAACAAACCTGTGAAATTTCATGTCCATGACTCCATCTGGCAGTGAAATTTTCTCCAAACGTCATCCACCTATCTTTAATATTCCGTGTTGGTAAAGCAACTCAATATCTGTGCTTGGCCGATACCGTACTTCTTCCAGCGATGAGCAACTCCACATGCCCACTTTCTCCAACGCTTCCAAGTTCTCAAGGCCCTCAATTTCACGTAAATTGCTGCACCCACTAATTTCCAAGCGTCTCAACATTTTAAAGTTTGACAGATTGGGTAATCTTACTATGGATCCGCAACACCCCACATCCAAATATTCCAATGATACAAGTCTATCTAGACCTTGGATCTTGTTGAGATTCGTGCAATTAAAAACTTCTAATCTTTTTAACTTGTTTAAGTTAGACCGATGTGGTTTAATTTTGAAGTATTTGAGCACACTCATCGCTACAGATGCCACACATTCAAGCAAATCAAGTTCAGTTACTTCATTGCACCGAGATATATTTAAGCTTGATAGCGATTCTAGATTTCCAACTCCTTGAATCTCTGTCAGATTCAAACACTCATCTATTTTCAAACTAGTCAATGATTGTAATTTTCCAAGCTCCTGAATCTCTGTCAGCTTCCAGCATCTCTCAAACTCCAATTTCAACAAAAATTTAAAATTTGACAGATCCGGCAAGTTTTCTAATAACCCACAATACCCAATATATAATTCAACCAGATTGAGAGGTAAACCCAATATACATTGAAGATTTCTACATGCTCGTATAGTGAGGATTTTGAGCTGAGAAAGGGCGTCAATCTGTTTGGGTAGGGTGCTAATGCTCCAAGAAAACCGCAGTTCCTGTAGATTAACTAGATTTGCAAGATTAGGGATAACACTAAAGTTTCTATCCAAGAGCGAAGTGACATTCAGAATTTCTAAACTTGAGGGCGGGTCTGGCAGTGCTTGGAGATTATCGCAGTCATCTAAGTCGAGGGTTTGGAGGCAAAGGAGATCACAAATGTTTGTTGGTAGGCTTTGAATTTTGGTTCGAGAAAGCCTCAATTCTCTCAAATATGATAATCTCCCAATACAACTAGGAATGTCACCCCTCAAATTACGACAAAATGAGGCATCCAGAACTTCCAGTTTCTCTAACGCCCCTAACCCATCAGGCAAGCTCCTTATCGCTGTATAGTTAAGACTGAGCACTTCCAGATTCTTCAAAGTACCAATGGATGGATCAATTTCATCCAATGCTCCACAGTTCATGAGATTCAATATCTCTAAAGTTGTATAGGTTGAAAAGTTGGGAGTCCTCCTCAACCCACAATTTGAGAGATTTAAAACTTTCAATTTATTTGACATCTGATGAAAAGATATACCCAAAAAAAAAAAAAAAAAAATCAATTTCTATCAAATATAATAAAATGGAAAACGATAAGAGTAGAAATATTTCACAAACCATGATTTGACTCCAACCATTCCACTCTTCTGATGGGCCCAAACTAGATGATAGATCAAGAATGACTAAATTCTTCATATGAAAATTGGTTGCTTCAAAATTGGAAGGGCAATCTTTCCAGCAAAACCATCTTAACCGTGACAGACAATGCTTAAAATCCCCAACAAATTCTGCGCCCTCTACACAGAGATACCTAAGATAAGATAGTTTCTTGAATGTTTTCGGTGTGAAGCAAGGTTCAGACATGTCTCTACTGTCAGGATGACTTGGAGACTTTTTTCTAATATCATGAAGATTTAGCACTTCAACTTTTTCAGTTCCCTGTCAATGAAAAACCATACAAATAAATAAACATTAATGGTTTACAAAACAATTTGGATTTATTACCTAAAGAAAAAAATAAACAATAAAAATGAGGCAATGTTTATCGTTTTGAGCTCAAATTATCTTTATGTTAGATTAAGGTGGGTTGGATTAAACGCCTGTAGGTTGATCAGCTTTGGTATATTTCCGCTCTTGTATATGTGTGTGTATATATATATATATATATAAACCAACTATACTTGAAATAATTAAAAGATGATGAATAACATTCTAATTTATAACATTATGAACATGAACGAGGATCAAGAATTATGTAATAAACATTCTACTGATGGTAGACCATACAAATAAATAAGCATTAATGGTTTAAAAAACAATTTGGATTTATTACCTAAATAAAAAATAAAAAAAGGCAATGTGTATCGTTTTGAGCTCAAATTATCTTTATGTTAGATTAAGGTGGCCGGGTTGGATTAAACGCTGTAGGGTTGATCAGCTTTGGTATATTTCCTCTCTTGAAAAATATATATATATATAAATAAAATTATAAACCAACCATACTTAAATAATTAAAAGATGATGAATAAGATTCTAATTTTTAACATTATGAACATGAACAAGGATCAAGAATTATGTAATAAACATTCTACTTCAATTGTGTAGACCCCTCAAAGTAAGTTGATCAACAAAGTAGCTCTCCATTCGGAACCAAGTGGACGGTACCATGAAAACCACGTACATTTGTGAATGTGTTATCATTGTGTGCTTACCCATGTTATGACATGACATGAAAGAGGATCAAGAAATAAACATTGATTAATTAAACAAATTAACACTCATATGTTATCTTATTTTCCTCAAATACATTTTTTGCTTCGGCTTGATTCCACAATCTGCTACGTCCTCTTGGATTTATATCATCTTTTTGACCGACCATTTCTCTACCAAAATCTCTAAGATGCATCCTCGACAAGTTATCATTTTCTATTTTTACCAGAGACAAGAGATAGAGAACATCAATTTCCCTCTTTCGGAAATAGTCACAATCATCCCACATGTAAAATGGATATGTTTTATCCATTCCAATAAAAAGACATGCAATATCAAGAAATATTTTTTGTTGCTCAGGGTTCAACCCATCATAACTTATTCTCAAAGCTTTTTGGACTTTATCGTCTGGCATTATCTTCAACTTCTTCAATGTCTCTTCCCAGATTTGTATGTCGTTCTTGCCAAACAAAAATGAACCTATAACCTCCAGAGCTAGAGGAAGCCCTCCTGTAGTCGATGCAATATCATTAGAGATCTTCTCATAGCCTATTGGAGGAAACTTCATTCTGAAAGCATGAAAGCTAAGAAGTTCGACAGATTGCACAAGGTTCATATCTGGGGGTTCATAAGGGTTAGCTCCCAGATCAATTAGGACTTTCTTGTCTCTAGTTGTAACTATGATCCTAGTTCCTAGACCGAACCAATCAAGGTTTCTCACAAGCCAATCAAATTGAGACTTCTCATTCAAATCATCAAGCACAGTGAGAACTTTCGTCCCACGAAATCGGTTTTGAATAGCATTGATTCCACTATTAGCATCAGCAATGTCTGGGTACCATTTAAGAGTGTCTGCAAGAAGCTGTTTTTGCAAAGTAACAATTCCATTATATTATTTATATGCTCATCGATTCCAACCAAGTTGTTAGATAGAACCATGTCGTTCCTCTTTAACTCAATCAACACTCTTTGAACAATCATCTTTATTAGTTGTCCTTGATGCCTGATTGAAGTCCAGGTGAAAAGCCGCAAATAATTAGTGCCGAGACAAAAATTAAAGTAATCAAAAAGCTAAAATATTGATGTCTTCTACTTATATACCATACTTATATACCCATTGAATTTTTAACTTTTGAACTAATTAATATTGGAAAATATTTCAGTTCAGGAATTTTAATTTGTGATTTTATCATGAATTAAGTGATACATACTTATTTGTCAGCTTATTTAATTGCTTTGTGTGCTTTAAAATCAAAATTTTTAATATCGAAAATATTAAATTTGTGTGCTTTAAAGAGAAAAAAATAGCAAAATTTACAGTTATAGAATCCAAAATCCTCATGTAACTTAATAACTTGAAAAATTGATGTCTTCTACTTTAATTATTCTCATTTTATTTCGGGTAAAGTGCAAAAAATTCCCTTGAACTATTGTCCTTTTTACGAATAATCTCCTTGAACAAAAAACTATCTCCTGAACTATTGATTTGTTACAATTAAGGATAAACACATTGCAAAAAACTATTTTACCCTTTCTCGTTAAATTTGTCATTTCTTATTAAATTATTTTTATTATCTTTTATCTTATCTAAATATTAATTATACTATTTAACTTAATTTATTATTAGTATCAATTTATCATTAAAAAAAAAGATTGTAATTACAATTTTATAAAATGATTAACTTATTATTAAAATTTATTATTTATAATAAAATTTATTATACCCAATTTAAACCTTTTTTATAGTAGAAAAATACTCCCTACCTTCTTTTTCTTACAATACATTGAAAAATTAATAAATTGCTTAAATAAAAAATACATTCTTTTTCATGTAAAATATTCATGAAAAATCAAGAAATTAATTAAGTTATTGTTAAAATTTTCTACTTAAGATTTTTATTTAATAATTAATTTTAAAAATTAAAAGTAATTTTATGCTAATTTAATGGAGAATATGTTATCAAATTAGTGTGAATTTTTTTTCATAATTTTTTTTAATAAAAAAATAGATTAAGTGTAATTTAATAAGAAATGACATTATGGTTATTTAATAAAATATAATCCAAGTATTGGAGCATTTTGTAACAAAATATGATAATTTAGAGAGTATTATGCACAAAGTATAATTTAGGGGGAATTATTTACAAATTCAAACAAAGACCAGAGATTTTTGCACTTTACCCTTTTATTTCATACTCATACCTATTGAATTTTAAAATTTTGGACTAATTAATACTACGTATTTGATTTGAAGTACTTTACTTTAGGCACCAGTACGTAGTTGACTCATGAAACTAATCATCATGTTCTACTTCTTAGCAAATATATATATAAATCATCGAGTTGTACTTTTTATATTAAAAGATAAATAGCATCAGACTTGTATTATGGAGTCTTAAGAGTAGTAGTATCAGACTTGTATTTTGGAGTCTTAAGAGTAATTAGATATATGTTACCTTATCTTCCAGAAAGGTTATTCTTTCAAATTTGTCTTTACGACAAATAAGTCCAACTTGTGAAAGAAGAAAAAAAAATCATATAAGCTTTAAAATACTAAATCTTCCATTTATACTTTTGTTAAATTTGATATGAAATTTAAAAATCACGCTCTCATTCAATTTACTAGATATAAAAAAAAAAAAAAAATTAAAAATAAAAGATTTATTTTATTGACTTTTTATAAAATACTTCATTTTTCTACACTAAAGTCTTCGTGAATTCTAAGCCAAATTTTTGGATTGAATTTAAATTAAATTAATTATTATTTAAACTCATAATGTAATGTTCATTAATTAATTAATATGAATATATAAAAATATTATATTATAGATTAAATTTTTTAATAAAGTTATAATTATAAAATTTTAATTTTAGCAAGGGTGTTAATGAAAGATTTTAGTGATTTAGAACTTAAAGTGAATTTTTTTTTTTTTTTTTTTTAAACATAGGACTTATTGGTCCTAAAAGAAATTTATGAGATACTTATATTTTAATTAATTGAAAAAATAGGATTTGATGGTAATTTTTTATTCCTCTTATTGTTTTGTGTAGGGAAAAATTAAGCAAATAGAAGAATACTTATTTATATATTTATTATTATCCCTCTCGGATGCAGCTAGCGGGTTAAATTAGCTAGTATTCCTAATTATGTTTTTTTCTGACAAACGAGGGGAGGACATATTCGACTATGGACACACTGATTTGAAAAGTTGTGCGCGCTAGGTCGCTAGAAAATGCCTGCTTGTATGTTCATGATTTATTGGATTTCGAACACTATGATGAAGTTTCCATGCATTAACATAAGGGGTTTATTAATTAGTAGGAAAACAATACCCGTCGGCTTCTTTCTTGACTTCCCAACCATCGAGTTCTCCAATCTTTGTCATTGCCTCCCTCCATTCTGTAACAGTTTTTCCATCGGAATGGCTCTCGTGCTCACGGAAGGCCTCCTCGTAAGTTCTCCCAGCATCACTATCCCCAGATTGATGCCGAATCGCAGATGGTTGGACGTCATAGAAGATGGGCAGAATCAATTGTCCCTTGCACTTCACCATCTGAGCAAGCTCACGGAGGCACCATTTACTGGAAGCATAACCCTTGGTGAATATTGGGAAGGAGATTCTAGACTTTGTGATTGCTTTGAGGAGTTCAGGGCCGAACTCTACTCCTTTGCGAAGCTCGTTGTTGTCACGAAAGGTGCGAACTCCTGCGCTGTCAAGATTGGTGTATAGGTGATCGTTGAAGGTTAGGCGAATGTCGGGGCCTCTGAAACTCAAGAAGACATCGTATTTGCCTCCTGAAGCTGTGAGGTGCCTTCGTATTCTTGGGAAGATTCGAGTAGAAGGTATTATAACAAGAACGACCTCCCAAATGTAAATGCCGATGATAAAAATATAGTACTGAGCTCGTGAGTGCTCCTTAAATCCTTCTGCATAATTTGTTGTAAGCTTCAACAGGCACATAATTAAAACAAATGAAGACACTGTGAACCGGACAATATCAACCGCCATTTTGTGGTCCATATTTATCACCTAAAGCAACTCAATGGAGAGAGACAGAATTTGTTCAAAGAATTAGTCAAGAAAGAAAAATTAGTAAAAGCCAACTAAAGAGAAAAAACAAGAGATCCGGCAAGTCTGCAACATCTTAAGATTCATATATTACAAGATTATTCAAGTCTTTTCAATAAATAAAAACGTGAAAAATAAGAAAAATGTGATAAAAAAGGAGCTACTAATTATTCAAACTCCGTTTGAGATACAGGTGTACTCTGTCCTTTCCGCCAGATCAACTGGTAACGATACTGGGCAGCCAAGGGTCTGTTTGATTCGCCTCCTACAAGAGATGTGGATGAAGATTAGAGAGCACGGTATTATTTCAAGACCCAAACACCCAAATTATATTTGCAAATCTCTCTCTCGATCGATGATGTTTGGGAAATGGATCTGCAAATTCTGTATCTGGAATTGGAAAATGATAGGCTCAACACAACCCATACACCCAAATTAACTTTCCCAGTTAAGTCAACAGGAAAAAGGGACAACATACCTTTCGGCTAAAGAGGCAGCTTTTTCCAAGCACTCGCATATTAAAAAACTTCATAGAAATTTCCAACGTCAAGAAATTTCCCCCTATTTCAAGATACAACATACCTTATAAGTAGGGTGAAATAGGTGGGTTGAGTCTTTGAATTAGGTTGAAAATAAACGCGATAAATATAGGTTAAGATTTTTATATAATTCATTTAGAACGGATTGAAAGTGGACGGGTTAAAAGTGAATAAGGTTAACCCGTTAGGACCCGTAAATCTATTAATTATTATTTATTAAATAATAAAAACAATATTTTGGAAGATAAATCTTGTACGAGTATTACCAACCCACTATGATACCAAACTCAAATCTATTCCAACATCAAGAAATTTCCTCACTATTTCAAGACACAACGCACCTCATAAGTCATACTTATGTTCAAAATCTAGGAAAACTTACATACATATAAAAGTAATAATGTTGGACTCAAATTATAAAATACTGGCGCCAGCAGAACCCATATTACAAAAACACGGACTTTAGTTTCAGAAAAATTGTGACTACATCCCAACTTCAAATAAATTTGTGATTAGGAAAAGAGATGCCAAATGAATACTGTGTGTCTAACGTACTCTTAACCATTAGAATACGGTGAATTAAACACAATAATTTTAATTAATTTATGTAGTAAGTTAAATCAATTATAAATTAAAACAAATTTAAAATATATGGCACATGCCAACCAATTTATATTATTTAATAAATCAAATAATTGAAATGCTGACCATCTTTATTAACATGTGATGATTATAATTTAATTATCCGTGGATAGGAGAAGATCGTTAAAGTAACGCGCTATCTCATAAGATTGAGATAGGCTCTACAGACTAAGATAAGGACTACGACTAAGATAAGGGTTACAGATTACGATAAGAATTGCAGAATACGATAAGGATTAGGCCAACAGATTATGATAAGGATTAAGGACGACGTGGACGCTACGTAACATCCTGACCCAAGTCCTATAAATAGGGAGGGCTAATCGACGTTTGGAGGTAGGCAAAAAACCCTAACTCAATATCTCGATTTGTCCAGAGAGATTATCATTCATACTGACTTGTTCGTCGGAGCCTACTCCACCGGTAACGCACCGGTATTTGTGTTGGGAAACGTGCAAGTTTTAAAAACTTTTCGAGGGATTTTGATTCATAGATCTTGATTCATCACATAGAGACAAGTTTTATGCAAAAATAAAAATATGATGTATCATTCAATTAATGGATTGAATACTTACATCAAAGGTCTGAGTAAACCTTTAAAACTTTCCTCTAAAGTGAATGTTCTCACTTATTGTAGATCCCTTTTGCTAGACATCTTTTCCATGGATCTCCATCTTCTTGGTAATGGTCTTGCCTTTAGGAATCACTCATAAGCCTCCATGAATGACCTTGGAAAACTAGGCTTGTGGGAGCCTCCATTAGATGAGAACATAAACCCTAATTTTCTAGAGAGAGAAAAGTTATTCCTTTTTTTCCTCTCATCAAAATCACCCCCTAAAATATACATAGACCATGTATATTTATAGGCAACATAAAAAATAAAGAAAAGGAAACAACAAATCCTTCTCCATCTCTAATTCATATGTCTCAAATCTAATATGATTCCAATATCAAGTTGGGCTATGAGTGAGAATCCATTGGGCCTATTATTTTATTGGCTACAATAAATTAATAATTGGCCCGGTCCATGGACCCAATTCAATTAATTCATAAATTAATTTCTACTCCACTAAAAGAAATTAATTGAACTCCAATTAAATAATAAATAACCTCTAAGTCAATATTGCACTTTGACCCCTCTATGCATAATTAGTTATCGGATAAATATAGCCATCAATCCGACTACTTAATTAATATATTTATTTTGGTACCTTTGATTATTTCTGGCTTGATCACAATAAAACGTTTGTTTGACAAAAATAATAATTTAAATAAATAAATATATAATAAATCATTTTGTCTAAAAACACACGAAGGCCTTCGAATTTACTTTGTGATCAACCATAATCAATACAAAATAAATTCAAGTAGCAATGATGCAAATATTGAAAATATAACCCTCTAACTATTAATTACATAACTACCCAAAGTGTCGGTCTAAGGATCTCGAAGAATCCGCCGAACAAATCAAAGTAATTATTAATTAATAAAAGAGTCTATACTTTTCTCATGCTTAAGAGTCAAATGCCATGACGGTGATAGGGAGTAATTGCATACGACGGCTCTCGCAATATATCTCAACCTAACGCGGATCCAGTTCAAGTCTTAATTAATTATGAGTCCATCCATAATTACCGACTATGAACAATTTATAATTACTATTTATATATCATGCATTGATTGTCATCACATACATATATATAAATATTTCTTGTAATTAACTGGACACTATCAATTTCATAGTGAATCGAAACATAATACATTGAATTCACCAATTATATAAATCATAAATATTTCAGATATGTCAGGAACATATGTCAATACAATCCAGATAGGAATTTGCTATGCCAGGGCATATAAATCCCAACAGCTCCCACTTGCCCTCATAGCCAATTCAAATTGCACCTAACTCCAATGTTATCCAGATGATGATCAAAATTATTGATCAATGACACCTTTGATAATGGATCAACAAAGTTGTGTTCCAATGCAATGTTTTAACTACAAGTGCATTTTCTTGCCGGACAATATCATGTAGAACATGATACTTCCTCTCAGTGTATCTTGTTCCTCTATGGAACCTTGGGTCATTGGTTTGGACTACTTCTGCACTATTGTCACAACATAGCTCAATAGGCAGGCTAGTATACTCCACAACCTCTAAATCAGTGAGATCAAACTAATAGGCTTCCTTTGCCGCCTTTAAGGCTGCAATATATTCCACCTACAGGTTTGAGTCAGCAGTTGAAATCTGCTTAACAATCTACCAACTGATCTCCCTTCCATTAAGTGAACTTACACTGAGTCATGAACCTCATAGTATCTACTTCTGATTGAAAATCAGAACTAGCATACCTGACTAGGACCATATCATCACATCCATAAATGAATATGATATCATTGGTTCTCCTTAGGTACTTAATGATATTTTTCACAATAGACCAGTTGTCAAGTCCAGTATTGGACTGATCTCTACTGACTATCCCTACTATGTAGCGGATGTCCTGTTTGGTATAGACCATGGCATATATGAGACTCTCATATGCCGAAACATATTGTTCCAGTCCCATTTGCTCAATCTCCTTTGATAGTCTTGAAAAACTACTTATTAGAGAGAGCCATCCATATCAATAAAGCAAGAACTCATTCTTTGAGTTATGCATACCAAACTTGGTCAAAACTTTATCAATGTAGGATTATTAAGATAAGCCTATTTTCCTTTTAACCTGATCTTGCAAAAGCTTGATCCTAGGAATATAGCTTACATCTTGAAAATCCTTCATTTAAAAGTAATTGAACAACTACCTTTTAATTGATGACAAAACTTCCACGTCATTATAAATGAGTAGGATGTCATCAATATATAGAATTAAGAAAAATAATGACATTCCTTTGTACACTCATGATTTATTCACTAAGAAATCTTCTGGTATCTTTTTGTAGATTAACTTGCCTTCCATAGGAATCACCCTACTAGAAAGTTCTACAAGATCCCAGAATTTATTAGAATACATAGATTCCAGCTCTGATTTCATAGTAACTCACCAAAACGATCTGTATCCACATCGGTTCACGCTTCCGTGTAGCTTACTGGGTCCAACTCATGTTTAACAGGGATGTCCATAATGGTCTCACCTAAAAACATGATTCTGTCGAATTGGATGATAATCCTCCCACTACATCAATGTACCGATGCAAGAATCTGTGTAATAGATGATGCTAACGCATCAATAGGGAATTCATATATTATTCTCAATCTCTATAATAAGTGTGTTCACATGTGGTACATCTGGTACTCATACCAAATTCTCTAACATTATGCTACTAGGTATGTGATTCATAATATGATTCTCCTATAGATAAACAGTGAGTGAAAACAATTAACTTTTATCTTTGAGATCATAAAATAATCCATCCTAGTGACATTTAGAGTAGCTATCAAATCTAGCATGCCTATGATCTGCTTCCAACTTACTTGTCCATATCAAGCGCACATGTGCAAGACTACCCCATATGTGCATATGATTCAAACTAATATTTAGTCAAAAACACAGCTCAACGGTATCCTTGAGACAGACTAAGATGGAATGCAGTTCATAATGTGCATCGATGTCATTAACGCTAAACTCTTAAATGAAAGAGATAATGTAGCATAGCTGATCATAGATCTACCCATGTTAAGTGGAATTCTGTTATTCCTATTTGACACCTAAATATATTTAGCGTCAATTGCGGAAAACTGGTACATAATACCCTCATTGACTATATAGTCTTTGCACTATCCCAAGAAATACTCATATCCTCGATCAGATCGAAGTGTCTTGATAAGTTTACCTAATATGTGTTCCACATCAGTCTTAACCTTCTCAGAAAATACCAAGAGTTTAAGACTTGTGTTGCATCAGATAAACTTATCCAAAACGTGAGTAATCTTGCTTGGATGTTCATAAGACCACACGTGTCAGTGTGTACCGACTCCAATTGTCCCTTATGTCTATTTCATCTGGCTGATTAAGCCCTAAGAGTTATCTATCCTTCAAAACAGGGTTCACAAGTTTGGTTTAGGCTCCCCTGCCTTACTAGGTAATTAACCTTTTTTGACCAATCTTTGAATCTTATTTTGATTGATAACAAACCAAAAATAGACATTAAAAATACAATGAGTCAGGAATAACAAATTTGCTCTTAACATTCAATCTAGAAGATGCAACATTAGTTTCTACATCCTGCAAATCTTTAAGAGTTTGTGATTATAGTATATTAACCATCTTTCAACACACCAGAAGTAATCGCATATCTATTCAATTTTATAAAACCAGTTTTACAAAATAGCAACACAGTTTTTATAAACCACAAGTGAAACAAGAATAAGATAGCGTCTAACTTCTGTGCATAAAAATAGTTCTCTAATACTAATATCCTCATACTCTCTATTTTCAGATGTAATACTCCCACTGACTTAGTTACAACCTTGGCATCAGGTCAAAAGATAAATATATACCCATATCATCAAGGCTTCTGGATTCCTGAAATCCTTACAATAAATTGCAAACATGTTTAGTGGCTCCAGAATCTATCCATCAGGAATCAATAGATACAACCACATAACATGGCTCAATGATTAAATATATATTTTCCTATGCCACGTCATTGCTTAGACAGTTTGTCCTTTAGTGTCTTAGTTAACGGCAAAAGAAACGGTTTCATTCGCCCTCAACATACACTGCCTTATTCCCTTTAACCTTTTAGATACCTATGTTTTGTGCTAGCCTAGTCCTATTATCATCCTTCTTCTTTGCTTTGCCCATCCACTTGGGCCTAAAAGAAGAAGGTATAGACTAGGTTAGATTGATAGGAACGCCCATACTCTTGATTATCCCTTCATCTGTTACCAATTCTATAAGAATATCAGCGAGTGTGAACTCAAACTGATTCCTTATTTAGTTCACTCTAACAGAGTCGAATGAGTTTGGTAACAAGGTAATAATCATGTCAACTTGAAACTTACCACCCAAGTCAGCCTTATTGATCTCCAGCTAATTTTTAAATAATAAACAATCATTTTCCAAAATTTGATTTCAAACTGGAGTTCATCAGGCTATCTTGATGGTATTTAAATTTGATACAGTACTTAGGCATATGCTCTATCTAATCTCACCAAAATATCTCATTGACATTTAATATGATGCTTGAAGAAAATAAAATAATACAAATGTTAGCTTTGGAGTATATTCGAGCTAAACTCTAGAATATTGCACCAAGTCATATCATTTGCCTTATCTAATTTATTAAAAGCATTAATGTCAAATTTGGTATCTCAAAGTAAAAGAGATAGGTATAGGAGTAATAAACACATTTTGTACCCTTACGTTGTGAATAAAATATCTAAGTTCATTTTCCAGTCATTATAAATAAGGTCCAATATCATAGAATATGTAAGCAAGTAGATAAACTGGATTAGACATAATTAATCTGAATATAAATGCATTCATACAACATGCAAGGTGAATTATTAATTCTGTCATGCATATTTAAAATTAAAATGAGTTTGTTAACCACATAATATAATAAATCTCAATCGAACAAGAGATCATTATCATTATTGGTGAACAATCCCTTTTAATTAATGCGGGTCCTTCAACTCTGTAGCATAATAAATCAACCAATCAATATGTCAATAACTTATCCTGTTGGAGGAGTTCATTATTACTATTGTTGAGATTCATTTACTATTAGGTGAGCACTTCCATTAAAATAATAATATGCGGGTCCCTTAACCACTGCATGAAAAATCGAATAACCAATACGCCAATAACTTATTCGGTTGGCGAAGTTCATTATTGCTATTGGCAGGCAAATCCCATCATTTCCATATCTCTTAAGACAATGCCTTGTCTATCATATGAAATGATTCCCGATTTAATTTAGCCTTTCTAAAATCACCTAGTATAGACCACTTCGTTGGGAAGCTAACACTATTGATTTTAGATTGAGTGTATAACGTTATTAATGCTCTAATGAAAAATAAAATATTAAATATCTTGTCATTATAATCTAGACTCTTTAAATCATGCGTAGGGCCTTATTTTTAAAGATCTAAGTACAATGAACATTTAATATTATTATTTTCATGAGACAACCATTCTTGTAATATTAAGACTCTTCAAATCATGCGTGGGGCCTTATTTTTGAAGATCTAATTACAATGGTGTTAATAACAAAGGCCATGGGGTAATGTATAAAAATCCCCGCTCCCACTCAATTTTTAGTCATTAATAATTAGGGTTTTCAATTTACATGATATAATGCATGCAAAACGTCTTGATTTTAATCCTATTAAATTTAGAAAATATTTGGACTTTAAACGATTCACTAATATTTAATTTGAAGTACACTTTAAAAATAATTTAAAAATAATTTTTCGTTTCCCAATAAGTGCCCTCAAATTAATTAGTAATCTAATCCAATTAATTTTCATAATTTAATTAATATAAATCAAGCCATTTAAATAAATATCATGGATCCAATGCATGAATAATAATTAACAATTATATATTCCATGCATTTCATACATCGCATAAATAAACAAATAACAGATAAAGCAAATAAAATGGCCAATGGAATCAGCTTTTAACATTTAAAAACTATTCTTGCTGTACGGGCATCCTTCAACTGTCTGTAAACACCCATAGGAAGCTTGTACGCGTCAGGAGAAGCAAAACGCCGCTTGAAACGAGCCCGGAGGACCTCACACGCGCTGGCACGTGCCTAGGGCAAGCTGCACGTGCTCCCACGCGCTCCCACGCGCCGGCACGCGCCTGGGGCGCGTGGAATGCACACTCACGCGCTCCCACGCGCCTGGGGCGCGTGGGACGAGCCTCCACGCGCCTTCACGCGCGTGGAGGTCAAGCTCCCTTGGCTGGCGCGTGCAATGCACGCGCCAGCATGTGCACTCTCCTGGCGCGTGTGGAACACGCGCCAGGCTCACCATCTTGAAGCCACACCTGATCCGGGCCACCTCCGACGCCCCTTCTCGCCGCCGGCGAAGCTCCGGCCACCGGAAAAACGCCGAAAAAATTCCAAAAAATCCGAAAAAATGCCAGAAAATTAAATTAAGCCTCAAAAAATTCCAGAAAAATTCCAAAAAATTTGAAAAAATTCCAGAAAATTACTGAAGCATAATTTAACCCTTTTAGACCTTCTTGAAGCTTCATAGCATCCTTTGACGAAGATTACATGGCTTTAAAAATATTTACAATTTGAAATACAATAGAAAAAATTAAATTACATCATTGAACTTTCAAACGGCTAAATCAAAGCCTTAATTACATTCATCCAAAGATAAAATTACATTAATTTAACCTATAAGCTTCATCCATGGCCCAACCATACATCATCATTCATTCACAATTATTCATACATCATTATGTATCAATATATATCAACATATTAAATCATACATCAACATACATCAAAAAATATATATGAATATAATTTTGGATCCATGAATGATGATTTTCATAAAATCATGATCTCTAGTAATGAATCAAACCATGCTCTGATATCACTGTTGGGAAACGTGCAAGTTTTAAAAACTTTTCGAGGGATTTTGATTCATAGATCTTGATTCATCACATAGAGACAAGTTTTATGCAAAAATAAAAATATGATGTATCATTCAATTAATGGATTGAATACTTACATCAAAGGTCTGAGTAAACCTTTAAAACTTTCCTCTAAAGTGAATGTTCTCACTTATTGTAGATCCCTTTTGCTAGACATCTTTTCCATGGATCTCCATCTTCTTGGTAATGGTCTTGCCTTTAGGAATCACTCATAAGCCTCCATGAATGACCTTGGAAAACTAGGCTTGTGGGAGCCTCCATTAGATGAGAACATAAACCCTAATTTTCTAGAGAGAGAAAAGTTATTCCTTTTTTTCCTCTCATCAAAATCACCCCCTAAAATATACATAGACCATGTATATTTATAGGCAACATAAAAAATAAAGAAAAGGAAACAACAAATCCTTCTCCATCTCTAATTCATATGTCTCAAATCTAATATGATTCCAATATCAAGTTGGGCTATGAGTGAGAATCCATTGGGCCTATTATTTTATTGGCTACAATGAATTAATAATTGGCCCGGTCCATGGACCCAATTCAATTAATTCATAAATTAATTTCTACTCCACTAAAAGAAATTAATTGAACTCCAATTAAATAATAAATAACCTCTAAGTCAATATTGCACTTTGACCCCTCTATGCATAATTAGTTATCGGATAAATATAGCCATCAATCCGACTACTTAATTAATATATTTATTTTGGTACCTTTGATTATTTCTGGCTTGATCACAATAAAACGTTTGTTTGACAAAAATAATAATTTAAATAAATAAATATATAATAAATCATTTTGTCTAAAAACACACGAAGGCCTTCGAATTTACTTTGTGATCAACCATAATCAATACAAAATAAATTCAAGTAGCAATGATGCAAATATTGAAAATATAACCCTCTAACTATTAATTACATAACTACCCAAAGTGTCGGTCTAAGGATCTCGAAGAATCCGCCGAACAAATCAAAGTAATTATTAATTAATAAAAGAGTCTATACTTTTCTCATGCTTAAGAGTCAAATGCCATGACGGTGATAGGGAGTAATTGCATACGACGGCTCTCGCAATATATCTCAACCTAACGCGGATCCAGTTCAAGTCTTAATTAATTATGAGTCCATCCATAATTACCGACTATGAACAATTTATAATTACTATTTATATATCATGCATTGATTGTCATCACATACATATATATAAATATTTCTTATAATTAACTGGACACTATCAATTTCATAGTGAATCGAAACATAATACATTGAATTCACCAATTATATAAATCATAAATATTTCAGATATGTCAGGAACATATGTCAATACAATCCAGATAGGAATTTGCTATGCCAGGGCATATAAATCCCAACAATTTGTAGGATCACTTTTTCTTCTCTTTATTCAGGAAGTCAGATCAGATCCGGGTTGCGCAGAATCCATCTTCAACAACATCGAACATTGGTGACGCTACTTTATACCAGAGTGCATGTTTAATAGCAAAAACAAACTACAAACTTATTCTCCAAGTACTAATAAAAATTTAATTACAAGTTTCAGTACCAAACCCATCTACAATAATTAAATATACTGCAAAAGACTTTCCTCTTGCTTATTTCCCTATCCAAAACTCAAAATCTAGACTCGTCGGTGGCTACCAAATCTTGAACTTGAAAAAAATTATATATATATAGAAATAGTGAGTTTAAAGCCCAGTGAATGAGTAACATTACCATATCAGCATAATATAAATAAATATTATCGGACAATTTCAGTTTAATTTCTTTAATATCATCTTCAAGCTTTGTAGGTATTATAGTCATGCTTTATAAGCATTTTCATGTCAATTAGACGTATTCATGCCTTATAGGTATCTTCATATCATATATACATCTTCTATACTTTAATATATACATTTAAGTATAAAACTTCTAATGATTACACTCACCTTGATACTTTCTAAGTTATTTACTTATCATTGTATATCGTCGATATTGTTGTTTCCTTCTCCTTTGCTATACAATATTATAATCACATCATAAATATAATTTCTAAAGAGAATTAAACAATAATAACCACCTCACTTAATTCATAATCAACATATATGTAAAGTATTACATCCATCTCCATGCTAAAATAACATTCAAGCAATCCACATAACCTTTCTTTCCAAGGAATATACTCAATTCATCTCAACAACCCTATAGTATGGATTCTTCTATAATAGGACAAAAGATGTATTAAATTCTATTTCAATCCCAAAACATGGATTATTTATCATAAACTTCATTCATAGCATTTCCATTAAAGTATAAATAGCTACACATGCTTCAAAATCAATAATTGTACGATTAAATACTCTAATTGAGGGTTATATATGCGCCTGCGTGCAAGGGTCATGTAGTAGGTTGATATTGCTGTTGGGTTTTGCCGAGCCTAGAGCTTTTCTGTGAGGCCTAATGCACTACTTTAATAGCAAAGGGTATAATATATCTTAATTCACACCAAAACAAAGGGAAAAGGGGGGAAATAAGCATTCACTTTGGAACTGCTTATCACAATTTTCAATTTTTACTATTAAAACTTGAAAACATCACCTTCAATTATTTCTATACAACAAAATTATAAGTTCTCACTTTTTTTTCTCTTCTTTTCTTTTTCCAATATATATATGAGAACTGCTTATCACAATTTTCAATTTTTACTATTATTAGCCCAAATATAATTGAAACTTAAGTTGGGGCTGGATTAATAAATAATAAAAGAAACTTGGATGTTTACTGGGAAGATGATTTTCAATTTCTTAAAACTTCATATCAATGTGCATTTACTCTGACCCAAATATATAACAGCATAGGTTTATTTATTAAAATTTGAGATGTGATCTTGAATCTAATGCGGCGATAGTTAAAAAGACATTAATATCCTCTAATTTAATACCTACGCTGTAGTCTTTTATAATTTGTATATCATGTTTTAGCAAACTAAAATAAACGAATTGTCAGATTTTCTCTCTATCGTTAATTTGCTTTCTTTTACTGATCTTTTTCAATATATATACAAGTGTGTGTATATCATGGTAATTTAGTGTTGGTAGCGATTAAAACACGTCTATGTTCTTAATCTCTTCCTTAAGGATTTGAAAAGATGGGATTTCATTTTCGGGCTCCAAAACCACTTCTTAAAATCCATAAAAGAATTAAGAGTTCCGCTCAATGTGATCTCCACGGACTGTAAGAGCCATAACCGAATCACAACGCACTAATTGCATTAGAAAATTAAGCTCCACTATAATTTTGGTACACTGCAGATTTGGCTTGCTAAGTCCCTGATAAGGCCAGCAGCATGTCTATTTTCTTGGGTTTTCAAGGAAAAGATGCTTCCCAATCTAATAATGGTATTTGATTATATAGATATTCTCTTCAGCACTCTCTATGTTTTTCAACAACTCTATATCTTTGTTGGGTATGCCTTTAAAATTTAATTGTAATTAAAAAATATCAAATCAAAATACAATTATGAAAAGCCTTTTATGTAAATTAAGATTCTTGTCCACCATAAAGAGATCATTCATGGTAAAAACTTGTAATTTTTAGTTTTAATTATTCAAAAATTTAATAAAAATAATCTCCCAAATGAAGATATATATACGGGCAAGAATTCAAGTTATTAAGTTATATTAGGGTTTGAATTCCATAATTATAAATTTTGTTATTTTTTCTCTCCTTTCATATCAAGATCTTTCGTATATTAAAAAATGACTTTTAAAACATACAAAATAGTCAAATAAGCTGACAAATAAATAGCTACATAATTCAAAATAAAATCACAAAATTTTCAAAAATGACAAATTGAGTAAATCTTACCATGTATGTGCAACCAATCAACCCAAATATTCCAATTTGTCAAGTCCAAATCTCATAAAGTTCAGGGCCAAAACTAATAAAATTACTCTTTTTAACTTCTTCAAATCTGACAGATGTGTCCTTGTCCAAGGTTTTTGGACTCACTCATCTCCAAATAAGGATGGTAAAGATGCCATCTGTTCGAAGCATGTTAAGGTCAGACAGCTTATTTATATGCAGATATTATCCAAACTTCTCAATGATTCTAATTTTCCAAGGCCTCAAAAACCTTTCCAGCTTAGTGTAATTCCATCTCAAGGGATAATATTAACAAAATTTTCCAACTCGGACAGATATGACAATCTTTCCAATGGCTTACAAATAATATAAACTAGATTGAAGGTTAGCAAAATATAGATTGAATATGGAGGGCACCAATCTCTTTGTTGTTTAGGTAACTGGGCTATCAGTACTTTTCCCTGTTAAATTTCCAGGATACCGTGTGTAGGTGCAAAATTTTGCTCAACCAATAATGATTAAGAAAAATAAAACAACTCACTCAATCAATAGTAAAAATAAACAAGAATAATATATGTCGAAGCGTAGAATTGCTTCCCCCCTTTATTGGAGGTCTAAGCCTCTATTTATATACAAAAGATTGTAAAATTATGGTAGGACTCGCGTTGCTTGTTCTCCAATTCTTTCTATATAAACATTCTTTACTAATAGAGTTCTTTCCATTGTCTAATTTTCCATACATAGAACTTGCCTTGTACAGAACTTCCTATCTCAGAATTTTCCTTCTACGGTAAATCCTTCAACTGGTAGGACTTGTGCACTCTTGAATAACTGGGCTGAACATACTTTGATCCGGCTGGGCTTGAGTAACGGACCGGATGTTCGATATTAACAAGTTGGGCTGATGACCTCTTGGTTCGGCCTTGATGGAGGTTGGAAGACAAATAACAATGGTCTTGGGCTAAAAATACACTCAATTTGGGCTTGAGCATGATGGGCCTTATATGTCCTTGGAATGTAGATATGTGTAGTGATGACGTGTACGCTTCTTATTGGAGGGAGTTTTTTTCCCTCCACACTTTGCCCCAAATTTCATTTTTAATTGAGTGACGGCTCGCATTAAAGAGGGAATTGAAACCGGTTTTTTACTTCGCTTCAGAGACGGTTTGAGGACTTTTATTATTACTCCGTCGTACAAGATTCTGCAACAGTTACATTCGCCCTAGCTACACTCCTGCGTTCTTCATCCCATCGCCTTGTCAGGTTAGTTTTTTTTCGCATCTTTCTCTTCAATCTTTCATTATGAGTACTTCATCTACTCCAGAACGTATAGACATTGGGAATTCTGAATCCACACCTTCATCTTCCCCCGTTCGCATTAGGGCTCCCCCTTCTAGGGTTTCTACAGATCATCTTTCGTTGAATCAATTAGATACTTCCCCCCTTCCAGCCGAGACATCCACCTCAGGCTCTGATAATGTTCTTACTCATGAAGAGAGGAAAACAATCATCTCTATTCGCCGCATCAAGTTCTCTATTGCTTCGGTAATGGAAGAATTTGATATTCCTGAGGGAGTAGAAATTGTAGAATATCCCGAGGGTGCCGATTTTACCTCCGGCGAGGGAATTGAAGAGAGTGAGTTGCTTCTTTTGGTAGGGCATCTTAGCGCCCTCCGGTTCCCTCTTCACCCCTTCTATCATTTAATTTTCAACAAGTTAGGTCTTGCCCCCCTTCAGGTAAATCCTAATTTCTTTCGCATCCTTTCGGCACTGTTGGTGCGCCGGAAATTAGAGGCTCTGGATTTGACCTTTGCCGACCTTCTGCTTATTTGCAATATATCTAAGCATGGGACCGAGCCTGGTCGCTTTTTTTTTACCTCTCCCCTTCATCAGAGGATATGCACGAACCTTCCTTCATCTGAGAAGAAGTGGAAAGAAAGGATGGTTATAGTTAAAGGAAAATGGTTCGTGCCCCAATCAATTACGCTCCCCATCCCGCGCAAGTTCGGGAAATTAGGTATAGAATACTTAACCTCCCTTCATACCAAGTGTTCTGGCTGTTTTCCTTGCCAAGTCTTAATGTTTCGCCGTACTTATGAGTTTCTTGGTGTTTTTTCAACTACATTCCCATCCTCCGCAGCAAGGAACAGACTTTCTTTTCTTGAGGAACGAGTCTGGAGTGACCCCTCGCCTATCGAGGACCTGCTAACTTCTTCAAACCTCAAGGATATTGCCTCCAGTGCTGTTGCTGCAGACCTCATGGATCTGTCTCTACCATCATTTGATAGTTTCCCCATGACTGAGAAGGAGATACGGAGGGCTGAGGCTTTAAAAAAGAAAGCCGAAGATGCCCAACCCTTGGTCGTTATTAGGTCTACTGAGGGTGAGGTGGAGGCTGAGGAACCACCAATGAAGAAATCACACCCCAAACCCCCATCCTCTGGCAAGGGCAAAGCCCCTTCTAAAAGCAGAGGGAAAAAGGCTGGAGAGGCCGAACCTGAAGATGAAGTCAGAGCATATGTTCTGGCTGAAACTGGGGCTCCTTGGACTCCTCCTTCACCAGGGCTGACAAGTCAGTCCTGCATTCAGGGGATTCTATGATTACAGACCCTTCAGCTGCACTGGCTGTGGCCCGAGGGATGTGGCTCCCAAAGGACGAGGAAGCCATCAGCCAAATGGGATTGGAACAGCTACTCCCCTCTGCCCCGGTTCGGGCCATAGAGGTTTGTATTGCTCCTTCAGAATTATGTTACTCTTGCTTACTTATGTTTCCATTTATGGTCATATTTGTTCCTCTGTTATACAGGGTCTATACCACACCATGGCCCTCTGCGCCACTGCTGAAGCCCAATCCCTCTCCATCAAGAAGCTGGAGAAGGATCTTGACAATGCAGAGAAGAGAGCCACCACTGCCTCTACCAATCTGAAGATAGCTTCTGAAGCCAAGGATGTGTATAAGAGGCAGTTGGCTGCCTCTGAGGCTAACGTGGATTCTCTTCAGGCCGATATTCAACGCTTGACCGAGGCTCTTACTACTTGCTTCAAGGCGGGAAAGCAAATGCAAGGGCGCTACTCCTGTCTGGCACACCTGGCTAGTGCTAAAGCGTTCCAGTCTGGCTATAATCAGGGCTCAGGCCCTAGGACAATGGATCCGGACGCTTTTGACAGGCAGGTGGGGGTGCACTTCCCATATGATGAAGGGCCACAGGCTTTGGAAGCTGAAATCTGCTTTGCCGAGATGGTGAAGGCGCACCTGAAGGGTACTCCTAGCTCTTCTGCCCCTGCGGCTTCAATTCCTCCTACCCCAAGTCCTACTGTAGTGGATGCTTTTGAATCTACTCCCTTCGATCCGAAGAGGAAGTAGAACCATGTATTTTGTTTTTATTGACAGTACATTTGGGATAATAAATATAATTTTTAGGCTTTTAATACCTGATTTGTTTTTGCTGTATGCTTTTGATATTGTTCATATTTTTCTGACTGGTAATGTTTTTATGACAAACAAAACACATTGTCTTTATGCTTCGGATTTATGCTATCCGAGAAAAAGTAAGGATGATGGGAAAATGGAGATCCTTTTAACAGTTTGATTGATATCTCAGGATGATTCATATGGACAATGATCTAACTGTTAAGTGAACTCTTCTTGCCTTTGACTTGCCTGCAGTAGACGTATACATACTCTTTCTTTCTCGTGTGTTCCTGATGTGGGGTGGATCATGATGAACTTTTGATATATCTATATCCACAGAGTGTTAAACACTTGGAGTCCGGAGGAAAAAGTTCTGATCCGGCCACCAGAGGTCTGAGGCGAATTGTTCCTCGGCACTGAGTGTGGAGGAATATTGCTGAATAGGACACTTAGGGTCCGAAGCTGTCTCGGACACTTAGGATCTGAGGCAAATTGTTCCTCAGCACTGAGTGTGCTGAATAGGACACTTAGGGTTCAAAGCTGTCTCGGACACTTAGGATTCGAGGCGAATTGTTCTTCGGCACTGAGTCGTGGAGGAATATTGCTGAATAGGACACTTAGGGTCCAAAGCTGTCTTGAACACTTAGGGTCCGAAGCTGTCTCGGACACTTAGGATTCGAGGCGAATTGTTCCTCGGCACTGAGTCGTAGAGGAATATTGCTGAATAGGACACTTAGGGTCCGAAGCTGTCTCGGACACTTTGGATCCGAGGCGAATTAAATACTCCCTGGCGCGGAGCCTGAGGGGAGAGTTTTGCCGAGCCGGACACTTAGGGTCCGAGGCGAGATTTTTGCCGAGCCGGACACTTAGGATCCGAGGCGAATGAACTACTCCCCGGCGCTGAGCCTGAGGGGAAGTTTATTTTTTATTTTATTATTATTATTATTATTTTTTCAAACAACTTATCATGAGGCCGAGGACTCAAAAATAATAAGAGGCCAAGAAAGCGAGTAACAGTGGCTGTGAAGTTTCCTATTTGTTGACTTTGGAGACTTTCCTCCTCCATTGATACTCCCTTCTTGGCAACCAAATGTAGTGGACTACGCATATATTAACCGCATTTTTTTTCTATTTCTATCCGATGTGGGATAGAAAGTCTTAACCATAGGCCATAACTCATGTTGTTTTCTTAAAAATCATTGTGACGAATGCTTTTTAACAGCTTGCTTCTAGCATTGCTTTGCTAAAAATTGCATAGTGCGACTTGGCATGCATAAAAATTGCCTAATACGACGCATGCATAAAAGTGGCATGCATAAAAGTTGCATGATCAGTAGAATGGCCCCCATTTTTATAGAAAGAAAATATAATAGAATTGTACTGAATATAGAAACAAAATAAAGAAAAGTTTCGCTGACTGTGCACATACTCAGCCTTATTTGTGAAGAATTTGTAGCAAAATTGACAAACTTATCTAATGAAAATACCTTTTAAGGTGTATTGCGTTCCAAGGACGCGCAATGGGACGTCCGTTAGCTTCGGCCAAACGATATGCTCCTTTCCCCACTACTTCGGTAACCCTGTAGGGTCCGGTCCAATTAGGTTCCAGTTTCTTTACATGAGCTGTCTCTTGCTTCAAAACCCAATCGCCTACCAAGAACCTACGGTACCGGACACGCTTGTTATAACTGTTACACACCTGCTGTTGGTATGCCGCGAGCCGAATTGCTGCGGCATCTCTCTTTTCGTCCATAAGATCAAGGTTATGTTCGAGTTGTTGCTCATTGTTCCCTTCCAGTACCAAGGATGTCCGAAGGGTTGGGATTATTGACTCGGTAGGAATGACAGCTTCGGATCCATATGCCAAAGCAAATGGGCTTTCTCCCGTGGGTCGTCTTGGAGTGGTTCGATAGGCCCAGAGCACTTGGGGGAGATTCTCGTACCATTTTGTCTTCAATTTCTCCAATTTTTTCTTTAAGCACCCAAATATCGTGCGATTAGTTATCTCAGCTTGCCCATTGCCTTGTGGATGACTAACTGCAGCCAATTTTTGCAGGATTCCATGTTCGTTAAAGAACTTTCTTGTATTTCTGTTATCGAGGTTCTTACCATTGTCCATTATGATGACTTTTGGTACCCCAAACCGGCAAATAATGTTGCTCCAAATGAAATGCTTTACTTCTTCGTGGGTGACGCTAGAGAAGGCTTCAGCTTCCACCCACTTGGCGAAGTAATCCGTAGCCAAAAGCACATGCTCCTTTTTTTCCACGGTTTTGGGTAACGGTCCTACTACATCAATCCCCCATTGGGCGAACGGCCATGGATTAGCCATGGCGTGCAAACCTTCGACAGGTTGATGCTTTATTGGACCATGGCGCTGACACTTGTCACATCTTCTTGAGTATTCTTCGACATTCCGAGCCAAGTATGGCCAAAAATAGCCTTGGGTTAGAATTTTGTGTGCAAGGGATCTTCCTCCCGAGTGATTTCCACAATCCCAGTAGGGGTTAAACACTTGAGATAAGGACCGGAGAATGACCTTCGGTATAACTGGTTATTGATGATTGAGTATTTAGCCGCGGTAAGCCTAAGCTTCCTTGCCTCAGCTTTTTGATTTGGGATAACTCCTTCCTTGAGGTAGGCCTCGATTGGATCAATCCAGCATGGCTCGCGTAGACCTTCCGGGATCACCATCACCTCTTGCCGGGGATTAATGCTAGGTTCTTCGAGGACATCTATTGGAGCAAGCCGAATCAACTCTTTGTCTGAAGATGATGCAGCTGCGGCCAATCGATCTGCTTCGGCATTTTCATCTTGTGGTACCTGATGGAATTCGATTTGATCGAACTCCCGGATGGCATTCTCTACAGCATCTTTGTATGACTTCATACGTTCCTCCTTGGGATAATAATGCCCTATCACTTGATTGATCATAAGCTGTGAGTCACTAAAAACTTTTAAGCACCGTACCTGTAGCTGTTTAGCTAGCCGAAGTCTGGCAAGCAACGCCTCATACTCGGCCTCGTTATTAGTAGCTGGGAAATCTAGCCAAATTGACTGCTGTAGCTTGGTACCCTCGGGTGTTGTGATGTCAATCCCGGCCCCTGCCCTTTTCTGGTTGGAAGAGCCATTAACCCGTAACTCCCAGTACGGCTCTTGAAGTGTCGGCTCCTCAGATTGATCTTCATACTCTAGTAGGAAATTCGCTACTGACTGCCCCTTGTGAGATACCTTTGGTGCATAGGTGATATCAAAAGAGCTAAGTTCAATAGCCCATTTTGTAATTCGACCAGACAAGTCTGGTTTAGCTAGGATAGCCCATATAGGGTGTTTTGTAAGTACCACTATACTGTGAGATTCGAAGTAATGTCGAAGTTTCCTCTTGGCATAAATTAACGCCAGGATTATCTTTTCCGTCTTGCTATACCGCGTCTCAGCATCCGTCATCGTTTTGCTTGTGTAAAAGATTGGATGCTGAATCTTGCCTCCTTCTTTGATCAACACTGCACTTGTTGCTACAGCTGATACTGCCCAAGTACAAGATGAGAGTGTCTCCAGGCGTTGAAGCAGAAAGGATTGGGGGTTTTGTCATGTAACTTTTCAATTGATTGAGAGCTTCCTGCTGCTGAGGTCCCCACATATCTTTGTTTTTGGATCGAATAGCATCAAAGAAAGGTTTATACTTATCAGATAATTGGGATATGAACCGGCTGAGGGCCGCAACTCGGCCAGTTAGAACTTGCACTTCTCTGCGGGTTTTTGGCTCTTGGTTCTGTACGAGTGCCTTTGCCTGAGCTGGGCTTACTTCTATTCCTCTTTTATTTACAATGTGCCCGAGGAACTGTCCTGAAGAAATGGCGAAAGAGCACTTGGTGGGGTTCAGCTTCATATTGTACCTCTTGAGAGTATCAAAGACCTCCTGGAGGTGCTTCGGGTGATCCTCTTTCCATATACTTTTGACCACCATGTCATCGATATAGGCTTCAACTGTATTTCCCAGTAGATTATTGAAAATTTTATTGACAAGTCACTGGTAGGTGGCTCCGACATTCTTTAGGCCGAAGGGCATCACTCTGTAGCAGTAAGTGCCCGTCTTTGTGATGAAAGCGGTTTTCTCCTCATCTTCAGGATTCATGGGAATCTGATTATAGCCAGAGTATGCATCGAGGAATGTGAGCCTCTCATAGCCTGTCGTATCATCCACCATTTGATCAATCTTGGGCAGTGGGAAGCTATCTTTTGGGCAAGCTTTGTTAAGGTTGGTATAATCTACGCACACCCTCCATTTCCCATTCTTCTTTTGAACGACTACTACATTTGAGAGCCATTGTGGGTATTGCACCTCTCGAATGAATCCTACTTGTAATAGTTTATTTACTTCCTCGGCTATTATGCGATTCCGTTCAGGTGCGAACCGTCGGTGCCTCTGCTTGACCGGCCTGAATTCTGGGTTAACCCTCAAACTATGGCATGAGACCGTAGGATCGATCCCTACCATGTCTGAGTGATCCCAGGCAAAGACATCCGAATTGCACCGAATGACCCTGATTAATGCTTCATTCTCTTCGGCTGTGCAAGATGAGCCAATGTAGGTGACCTTCTGAGGGTCTCCGAGGACTACCTCTATAGCTTCGAGGGACTCCTCGGTAGGTGCTTCAGCCTCGGCTTCTTCCTCTGCCTTGAGATACTTGGGCAGAGGGTACTGTAACTGCTATTTGATTACGTCTTTGGGATTCACCTCTGACTGAGGTGATTTCAATGCCTTCTTTGCTTCATATAGTGTTAGCATGTAACATTCTTTTGCAGCAACCTGGTCTCCCCAGAAGTCGATGACCTCCCTGCCATCTAGGGATAAACACCTTATTACTTGATGAAGGGTAGAGGAGACTCTGTTCATACGATGGATCCAACCTCTCCCCATAATGAGGTTATAAGATGGATGAATCTCCGTCACGATAAAGTTCTCCTTCAGAGTCCTCTTTGCTACAGTAACGGATAGATCGATCACCCCAAGCGGATTCACCTTAGTACCATCAAACCCCATTAGGGGGTTGGAAGTTGGCCTGATGGACGATGGTGAAACCCCCAGCTGATCGAAGGCTGCTTTTGTAATGATGTTGGCGCTACTTCCCGGATCTATCAGCACCCTCCTGATCATATAATTCGCCACTAGGAGGCTGATGACCAAGGGGTCTTCATGCGGGCGCTGGATTCTAGACAGATCATTGTTACCGAATCCAATGTTGATGCTGCCTGGCGCAATCGTGTTTACCGAAGACAATCTTCGTAACTTATAAGCCTCTCTCAACTTGGATCTGTACAACTCTTCAGACTCTTCATCATCCTCTGACCTTCCGTGTATGGCATGGATAACCTTTACCTGACCTCTCTCTACCCGTCGAGGGTTAACCTCCCGAGGTTTTACGTGCTCCTTCGTGGTAAGATACTCCACCAACTCTCCTCTCGCTATCATGCTTTCTACCTGTCGCTGAAGGGACCTGCAGTCATTGGTGGTATGCCCATAGTCTCTATGGTTGGCACAATGTTTGCTTTTGTCCCTCTGCTCCAAGGGTTGTTTCATGGGCTGAGGAGTTGCGAACCTCGTCTTATTCTCTTGGAACAGGCGCGCTAAGGTAGTACGGAGAGGGGTAAGCCTGTCCTCTGTCCTTTGCCTCTTCTTAGGCGCTTGGGTGACTTGTGTGGCGGCATGAGGAACCTTCTGCATCCTTGTGCTTGCAGCTTTCTCTCGAGACTTATTTTCCACTGTGACGAGGGTAGCGTGCTGTGCGCGGTGGACTACGTTCTTCTCCAACCGAATGTAGATTTGTGCCCTAGCGTTCAAAGTCTGCATATCCGGGGGGGAATATTTGATCAAGGATGTGTGAAACTTGGTTCCCTGGATCATTGCCAACTTAAATGTTTCGATTGCCGTGGCAGGGTGGCAATCTGCTATCTCCGAGGCTTCCATGTTAAACTCGGATAAGAAATCTTGCAGAGTTTCTCCCTTCCTTTGCCTTATGGTGAAAAGGCTGGCGATACTTTTCTTCTGCTTCTTATTTCCGCAATACTGGGCTAAGAACATAGTGCACAAGGTCTCATAATCAGGGATAGACTTGTGTGGCCTATTCCTGAACCATTCTAACTCTGGTCCGGTTAAACTGGTAGGAAAAACCTTACACATCCACGGATCGTTATGATCGTCCAGTGCCATCTTTTGCGCATAATGATCAAGATGCCGAGAGGGGTCTCCTGCCCCATCGAACTGGGTGAAGGATGGCATAGTGAACTTCCTTGGTCTCTCCACAAGGTACACATCATCAGTAAAGGGGGTTTTGACCAAGGAGTTCTTGTGCTCTCTAGCCATCTCGGCTGGTGTCTGAATTCTTAATAGCTTTTTTTCGTCGAAGGCATCTTGTATGCGTGCGCCATCTGGAATGCCATTGGACCATACCGTAAGCTTATGGCTGGACTCGGCCTGTTCGTCCTGTGTGCGACGCGGGAGATTATCCAAAGCAACCGCCTCGGACCTCGTCCCTTGCTGTTGCTGAACCTCATTAGGTCGAGCCCCGTTGGGTGGTGTCCCGTTGGCCGGAGGCTCGTGAACTGGAGGTAAATTCTAGGCGGGGGGTGGTGCTGCAGCATCGCCTGGTGGTGGTTGTGGCGTTAGCCTGGCCATTGCCGTGTGCAGCGTATGAGTTTGCTGCTAAAGCGCAGCTATCTGGGCGACACTCGTATCGTTTGCTTGCTGGAGTGTCTCAAATTGGTGCAAGAACTCCTCTCGCATCTTTTGCATCAATTCTATCTGTTGATTCATTGCTGACTCTCCGTTTGACATTCCAGATACGACTAAGGATTTGATTTGAAGAACAAGTGGGAATATATTTTTATACGATTCCCACAGACGGCGCCAAAGTGTAGGTGTAAAATTTCGCTCAACCAATAATGATTAAGAAAAATAAAACAACTCACTCAATCAATAATAAAAATAAACAAGAATAATATATGTCGAAGCGTAGAATTGCTTCCCCCCTTTATTGGAGGTCTAAGCCTCTATTTATATACAAAAGATTGTAAAATTATGGTAGGACTCGCGTTGCTTGTCCTCCAATTCTTTCTATATAAACATTATTTACTAATAGAGTTCTTTCCATTGTCTAATTTTCCATACATAGAACTTGCCTTGTACAGAACTTCCTATCTCAGAATTTTCCTTCTACGGTAAATCCTTCAACTGGTAGGACTTGTGCACTCTTGAATAACTGGGCTGAACATACTTTGATCCGGCTGGGCTTGAGTAACGGACCGGATGTTCGATATTAACAAGTTGGGCTGATGACCTCTTGGTTCGGCCTTGATGGAGGTTGGAAGACAAATAACAATGGTCTTGGGCTAAAAATACACTCAATTTGGGCTTGAGCATGATGGGCCTTATATGTCCTTGGAATGTAGATATGTGTAGCGATGACGTGTACGCTTCTTATTGGAGGGAGTTTTTTTCCCTCCACACCGTGCAAAGTGTCCCTTCACATGGGTTGGATAAAAGTCGAGTTTTTATCTGCGGACGTGATCCCAATGAATTATTTTACATGATACTTTATGAGGCACTAAGTTCAAATAAATTATCACACGAGTCAACTCTTATCGTTTGTTGAGTAGGAAGGAAAAAAATTGAATAGAAGAGAGAGAAGAAAGGATGATTGAGAAGATTAAGCGTTTTCCTTTTTTTTTTATGTTAGTTGGATGGAAGATAATGGAAAAAACTGACAATTTAAATTGATTGGTAGGATAAAAAGAAAGATAAAATTTTAAGTTATTTTTATCATTAAACTCATCGCTTATTTTATTTATGAAATTTATTAAATATTTATGAAGGGTGATGTAATAATTTAAAAACCTTTATACTAGACTCGCTTATTTCTCTCCTATATTTTGCCCATATTTGGGCAGATAAAAATTTGTGAAGGAGAAATTATGACTCATCCTTTCTATTATACGTAAAAAATTTGTTCCTTCTTTCCTATTTTCTTTCCACCCCTCTTTTTTCCTTCCCATCGATCATAGCATAAATGGTTAGACAAAGTATCACTTATTAATTAAACTTGAATTTGAGGTTTGTTTATTCACATTTGCCGCACTTTGATTGGGAATAGGAAAGTGATTTCGCTTCGTTAGGGGATGAGCATTGACCTAGCATCACATATTATTATAATCGGGTCAAGTGCAAAAAACACCACTCTAGTTTTAAAAAAACACCCCTATAGTTTAAAAAAGTTGCAAATAACACCCATGTTGTTCAAACACCACCCCTCTAGTTTCAAAAAATTGCAAATAAAGGCTTTTTGTCAGAGGTGTAGGTAAAAATACAAAAATACTCCCAGTAATCTTTATTCAATAATAATAAAAAATTAAAAAAATTGAAATGACCTAAATAGACATTAAACAAAACGACGTCGTTTTGGGTAATGAAACATAACACATACAAAGACAAAGTGCTGCCATTGAAAAGTTGTTGTATGCTGGTCAGACTTTTTCTGGACAATAAATTATTATAAGAGGAAGAGAGTAAATGCAATGCAACAGGAATGGGAAGGGGTTAATGAGAACTACTGCTGGACCTAGAAGTAATGCTCTAAATGCACAAAATATGCTTGGATACGATACCATTTGTAACGACTCACTCTACCATATGGTATGATATTGTCCGCTTTGGGCCTGAGCCCGCACGGTTTTGTTCTTGAGCTTCACCCCAAAAGGCCTCATACCAATTGGAGATGATGCACTTATATATAAGCATTTCACCTTTCCTCTACCCAGGCGATGTGGGACTTGTGCACCCGTAGCTCGCCAGTGTGGTAGCCTGACAGTGTCTCTTGCACCCGCCCACGGCACACCCGCCCACAAGGTCATCACAATCCACCCCCCTTGGAGGCCCGACGTCCCCGTCGGCACACTTCCGGCTGGGTCTGGCTCTGATACCATTTGTAACGACCCACTCTACCATATGGTATGATATTGTCCGCTTTGGGCCTGAGCCCGCACGGTTTTATTCTTGCGCTTCACCCCAAAAGGCCTCATACCAATTGGAGGTGACACACTTACATATAAACACTTCACCTTTCCTCTATCCAGGCGATGTGGGACTTGTGCACCCGTAGCTCGCCAGTGTGGTAGCCTGACAGTGTCTCTCGCACCCGCCCACGGCACACCCGCCCACTTGTTGTGATGACTTTGTGGGCGGGTGTGCCGTGGGAGGGTGCGAGAGACACTGTCAGGCTACCACACTGGCGAGCTACGGGTGCACAAGTCCCACATCGCCTGGGTAGAGGAAAGGTGAAATGTTTATATGTAAGTGCATCATCTCCAATTGGTATGAGGCCTTTTGGAGTGAAACCCAAGAACAAAACCGTGCGGGCTCAGGCTCAAAGCGGACAATATCATACCATATGGTAGAGTGGGTCGTTACAAATGGTATCAGAGCCTGACCCAGCCGGAAGTGTCCCGACGAGGACGTCGGGCCTCCAAGGGGGTGGATTGTGATGACCTTATGGGCGGGTGTGCAGTGGGCGGGTGCGAGAGACACTGTCAGGCTACCACACTGGCGAGCTACGGGTGCACAGTCCCACATCGCCTGGGTAGAGGAAATGTGAACTGCTTATATGTAAGTGTGTCACCTCCAATTGGTATGAGGCCTTTTGGGGTGAAGCCCAAGAACAAAACCGTGCGGGCTCAGGCCCAAAGCGGACAATATCATACCATATGGTAGAGTGGGTCGTTACACCATTTATATCGTCTCCCACAAAAAATGCACAGATAGCTCCCACAACCAGGGCACCATCACCATAACCGCCCCCATCACCACCACCACCACCACCATCCCCACCCCGCAACCACGAAAACACCGGCACCATCACCAACACAGCCCACCACCACCACAATCTTCTTCCTATAACCATAATAAAATAAAATAAAAACACTAATCACCTATCCACCGCCGTCACCACCGCAACACTTATTGGGAAGTGCCATCTGTTAGGATTTATATGCCCTGGCATAGCAAATTCCTGTTTGGATTAAAGTGACATATGTTCCTGAAGTTTCTGAAATATTTATGTTTTATACAATTGGTGAATTCAATGTATTATGTTTCGATTCATTATAGAATTGATAGTGTCCATTTGATTACAAGAGATATTTATATATATGTATGTGATGGCAATCAATGCATGATATATAAATAATAATCATAAATGATTCATAGTCGGTAAGTATGGATGGACTCATAATTAATTAAGACTTAAACTGGATCCGCATTAGGTTGAGATATATTGCGAGAGCCGTCGTATGCAATTGCTCCCTATCACCGTCATGACATTTGACTCTTAAGCATGAGAAAATTATAGACTCTTTTATTAATTAATAATTACTTTGATTTGTTCGGCGGATTCTTCGGGATCCTTAGACCGACACTTTGGGTAGTTATGTAATTAATAGTTAGAGGGTTATATTTTCAATATTTGCATCATTGCTACTTGTATTTATTTTGTATTGATTATGGTTGATCACAAAGTAAATTCGAAGGCCTTCGTGTGTTTTTAGACAAAATGATTTATTATATATTTATTTATTTAAATTATTATTTTTGTCAAACAAATATTTTATTGTGATCGAGTTAGAAATAATCAATGGTACCAAAATAAATATATTAATTAAGTAGTCGGATTGATGACTTTATTTATTCGATAACTTATTAAGAATAGAGGGGTCAAAGTGCAATATTGACTTAGAGGTTATTTATTATTTAATTGGAGTTCAATTAATTTCTTTTAGTGGGGTAGAAATTAATTTATGAATTAATTGAATTGGGTCCATGGACCGGGCCAATTATTAATTTATTGCAGCCAATAAAATAATAGGCCCAATGGATTCTCACTCATAGTCCAACTTGATATTGGAATCATATTAGATTTAAGATATATGAATTAGAGATTGAGAAGGATTTGTTATTTCTTTTTCTTTATTTTTATGTTGCCTATAAATATACATGGTTTATGTATATTTTAGGGGTGATTTTTGGAAGAAGGAAAAATGAAGCTATTTTCTCTCTCTAGAAAATTAGGGTTTATGTTCTCATCTAATGGAGGCTCCCACAAGCCTATTTTTCCAAGGTCATTCATGGAGGCATATGAGTGATTCGTAAAGGCAAAACAATTACCCAGAAGATGAAGATCCAAGGAGAAGGCATCTTTCTAAGGGATTTACAATAAATGAGAACATTCACTTTAGAGGAAAATTTTAAAGGTTTACTTAGACATTTGATGTAAGTATTCAATCTGTTAATTGAATGATACATCATGTTTTTATTTTTGCATAAAACTTGTCTCTATGTGATGAATCAAGATCTATGAATTAAAATCCCTCGAAAAGTTTTAAAAACTTGCACGTTTCCCAACACCATCATCGATGCATTTTTCCCGATCTATTTCTTGACACTGTATTCTGGCGAAATCTACCCTCAAGAACCACATTCGCCATCCTCACTCTCACAACCATCGCAACCACTGTGTATTCCGGCAAAACAACCATGCCCAAAGTTTCACGATCGACGGCGACGAGTTTGATATGGTGGAAACAACCCTTGGTTCACGATGGCTGCGTGGTTCAGACCACGAAACGGCAGCGTGATTCAGACCACGAAACGGCAGCGTGATTCACATCGGCAGCATAAGGTTCAGCCGGCGACACCTGTAGTCTTCGACATGATCTCAACTTTTCCATCGTTGTCGCTATAAACAAATCGATTTACACTTGCCATTGTCGTTTGATCAAGATCTTCACAAAACTTGCTCGAATTTGAACTCCCAAGAACCCAAAAAATAGGGGTATCAATCATCTCCCAGACTCCCAAACTCTTTCATAAAGAGGATCGAACCTGTCGGTCACTTTACTTCGAAAATCGCCTCCCACCGTTGATGTCCCCAAAGAAAAAGACGATCTTCCTCGACCTCGACGAGACTTTGGTTCACTCCACGCCGGATCTACAGCCGAAAAAGTAGGATTTCATTGTCCGGCCGACATGAGAGTGTAGAGAGATATGTAAAGTTGAGGTGTAAAGATTAGTGATAATGTGTAATTTTTCTGGATAGATCGATGGCTAGGATTGTCTGGACCATAGCAGAGGTGGTGCACCGGGACTACCTAATAATTTCTCATTGAGGGGTAGTTTGGGAAGTCCAAAAGGGCAATGTTGGTATTTAAGAGCATTTTTTGGTCACATGACATTCACATGTCGATTTTTTGGAGTCAGAAGCCCTCATTTACTCACTTTTCATATTACGGGGGTGTGATTTGAACACGAAGAGTGTTATTTGTAAATTTTTAAAATTAGAGGGGTGTTTTTTGTACGTACCCTGTTATAATCAAATTTATGTATTAGCCAGCAAATAATTGCCCTAAACAAATTCATAAATGAATAGACTTGAAGACCCCACCATGATGTATAAAACCATATACTGTAGAGACGGTGACTTAAGATTGAATAACTTTGAAATGATATTTTGTTGTTACTATTTCATTTAGATGTTATATAAAATAATGGTTTTTGTGTGAATTCATGGATGAATAAAATATTTAATCAGGCTAATATTAAATGTTGACTAGTTTTTCATGAAATTGAAATTGAGGTGTGAGACGAGGTTTGTTTATTCACAAGTGGCCGTACTTTGATGGGTAACAGGAAAGTGATTTGCAGCTTCATTATGGAATAAACATTGACCCAGCATTACCTACTCTACCAGAAAGTATAATTAAATTGTTAAGAGAGAAATAAAGATTTTGTTAGTAGTAGATTTTTTTAAAATTCCATGGCACCCTTGATCCGAGAAAAACTTGATTAAGGTGGGAGTATGGTGGTGCACTTCACTCACAAGTCACAATAGTGGCGGGTGGCGGGACCCACGAATGGGTAAATACTCGAAGTGTACAGGATTTCTAGTTGTTGACAACCCTGTTTGCTACTAAGTACTTGATACATCGGAATAAAAAAAATAAATAAATAAAAGTACTTGATACATGTGCGTATAACATTATAGAGCTTGCATAAGTAATTGAAAGTCAAATGAATATACATCTACAAGCAAAAATTATAATTGGACAGGCACAATTAGAAATATACAGTATTTATGAAGGTTCTTCTTTTATTAAATAAAAATAAATAAATTAGGTCCCTCAACTATTTGTAAGTCCCTTAAATCCACGTACTTTTACAGTTTTATATTTCATTTGTAATTTTAAATTGACGTCTGAGTGGTCTAACCTCAAATTGAAAAAGAGCGAATTTTCTTCATCTTATCATATAAATGTCCTAAATATTCGGATTATGGAAGACATTCACTTAGGGACGGAGCCAATGAAGGGCCCGGGGTAAGTGCCCCCAGGCCTACCCCGCCCTCTATAATTTATGTAGTAATTTTTTTTATATATGAAATTTTTTATACAATACACTTAAATTTTGTGGTTTCTAAAATTATTTCTTTATTTTTTCTTCTAATTTTCAAATTTCTTAAATTTTCATAAATAAAAAAAGTTAAATTTTCCTTTCTCAATTGAAACTCTTTAACTTTTTCCGTTTAAGTTCTCTCATTTTTCTTTCCTTTATCTTTTTCTATTTCTACTTCTTAAAATTCTTCTTTTTAACATGCATATTTGACTTTAAATAATAATATTCTTCTTCTTTTGTAATATATATATATATATATATATATATATATATATATATTGCACGGTGTCCCCTTACATGAAATCCGCTCGTCCCTGCATTGACTTCCAATTATTCCAAAAGAATTATTAATGGTGGAATAAATAAGGCAATTTTTTTTAAAAAAAATTACCTATAAAATTGGGAAATAGAGGAAAAGAAAAAAAAAAAAAAAAAAATCCGGCTGAATCATATATATTAAATTTCCAGAAGTTAAACATTTAAATAAAGAATGAGAAATGGATGAAATTCAATAAAACTAGAACAAACTATAATAAGTTTCCAAGTCAATTCCCCCTAACCATTGTGATTAATCACCTTGTAAACATCAAACTTTTATGAATCTATCAAATTTATTCTTAAAAAGAAAAAGGATAATTTATCTTTCGGCCAAAGAGGCAGTTTTTCCAAGCAATCACAGGTGAGGAAACTTCATAGAAATTTCCAACATCAACACATTTCCTCACTATTTCAACACACAACGTACCTCACACACTTATGTAGTATTATCGAAGGTATTCAAAATCTAGGAAAATTTACTTACATCGAAGTAACAAATGTTGGGACTCAAATTACAAACCAGAGCACAACCCGTATTACAAAGACATGGACTTTAGTTTCTGAAAATTGTGATTAGATTCCAACTTCAAAAAAATTTGTGATTGGACCCCAGAGCTGGAGAAGAATAGTGATCAGACCCTTTCGCCATATTTTCCATCTAGTATAACAGCCTTAATTGGGAACAATTTTCGGAAAATAAATACTAGCTATATGAATGACGGTTTGTCTATGACCATTAGAATACAGTAAAATAAACACAAGCCCTACTTTTACTTTTCCGAAAAGTAAAAGTACGACATTGATTTTTTAGAGATGAAATAGAAAGTAAAATTATTTTTGTTAATCTCTCATCTTTTCAAAATTTTGAAAGCAAAATAAGTATGATTTTTGCTTTTGTTTTTTAATAATTAAGAATATTTGTCATTTTTTTTAGTTCCAACATATCCAAACTAATATTTGTAGAGAAGTTAATGGTTTAAAAGTTGGTTCCTAATTTTATGATGGAAAGAGCAAATTACAAGTCATTTGATTCAATGAAGTTAATTCTCTCCTATATGTCATATAGACATCCTCTGTACTTCAATATATACATTTAAGTATAAAACTTCCAATTAATACACTTACCTTAGTACTTCCCAAGTTTTTACTTATCATTCGGTACAGTCGATGTTGTAGTTTCCTTCTTCTTGCCTATAAAACATTAAAAGCAGGTCATACATATTTCTAAAGAGAATTAAATAATAATCATCACCTAACTTAGTTCATAATCAACATGTAAGGTATTTCATCTATCTCCATGCTAAAATATTTAACATTGAAGCAAACCACATAAAAGCTTTCTTTCCAAAGAACATACTCAATTCATCTCAACAACCCTATAGTATGGATTCTTCTATAATAGCACAAATATACATTTTGATGTATTAAAGTCTATTTCAATCCCAAAACATGGATTATTCGTTACGAACTTCATTCATAAAACTTCAAGATCAATTATGATAAATATGTAATATAAGTTCTTTGAAGCATTTCATCAAGCACTTAGTGAGCAAGAATACCAAGTTCGTCATTTAACACTACCCTTCAAGTATAAATTGCAACAAGTGCTTCAAAATTAATACTAGTATGATTAAATATACTCAAATTATCCAATATAATCAAGTATTTTATAAGTAAGCAAAACAATGACTATCTCAGTTCTTGTTCTACAAACAGTCCCTGTTTTTCATCCATCTTCACGGATTAGACTGTATCAATTCTGAAAGAACCAGATGCTCTACCATACATTTATGGAAAGATCTATTAGTCGACTTTCCAACCCAACAAATGATGCGCGATTCCGAATTTTCTACTACTTTTTATGGCCATTCTCGCAAAGGACACAAAGCTGACTACACAACTCAAATTTCATCTTCTCTTCTTCTTTTTCATGCAAACTATAATACTTTGAACTTCTAACCATCAATATAAAATATATTTATAGCATGTTTCCTACCATTCTAAACCAATAATTCAGTCAAATCCATAAGAATCAATTCTACCATTCACACACTACTACACATTTTCTCTACACACACACACACACACACACACACACATGCATTCATGATGGTTTCACTTATCCAAAAAAAAAAATGATGGTTTCATGCTTTTTTTCAATGATTTTCTATGCAAAATTAAATATGTGTATTCTCATCAACATAAAACATGAAAAGAAAATTCATAAGACTTAAAAGTGTTAAACCTTTCTTCTTTTTTCCCTCTCCTACAGTCCTACCTTCTCTACAACTCCAAGGCTCCAAAAATGAGTTTTGCCAAACCAAGACTATATGTGAAGTAAAAACAAGCACCCCTATAAATCAAATCCCAATTGATTTGTCATGCTTTTTATACAAAAATTTGACACCTAGCATTATTTTAGATTTTTTCATATATCACCCCCTTCAACATTTTAAGTATACACCTTCGCCCCTTAAAGATATTTGCTTTTTAAACCATTCTAAGTTACTCTTTTTCATACAGGCAGCTCATCAACTCTTCTAAATATTGATTATTAATTAATACATAACTTTCCATTAACACTTCACAATGGTTAATACATACTTTGATATATAAACACGAACTTCACGATACAACTCACACGAGACAATACATGCTACCACACATATGAAATGTTCATATGTAAATTTTGTTTAATCAAAATTAAACTATGTTAATAAAAATGATAATGTATTGAGTTTCACAATATACGACACAAAACAAGTCATTTTATTTTTCAGAGAGACAATTTCAGGCAGGTGAACTAAAAGGATTAGCCAAGTTGGTTACCATATATCTTATCAATATTGTGAGGTTTCCAATCTTCAGCGTTATTCAATTTTATGTAATTCGTGTCGCCGCAAGGGCATTTTCGTCCTTTCACGTTATGTGTACGGGATCTTAAAAGTGTTCAATTTCATTTTTGTGCATTTTAATTTATGTGGATTAAATGGTATTTGTAAGTGGTGTATTTTTATCTATGTGTGTAAATGGAGGATTAAAGAAAAAAAAAGAGAAAATAAAAAGAAGTGGCGGGACCCACCACTAGCGTAAATAATGGTTAGAGACCATTTTTGGTCTCTCAATTCTCTCTCTCCCCGCTACCAGCTCTCTCACTCTCTCAAACTTCAATTTTCCTTCTTCTTTTGCTTCAAATCTTTGAAGCTTGATAGTTCCTTCATTACTTGCCGGATTTAGGTGCCGTTTGAGGCAAAACGAAGAGCACGACGAGCTCTACGCATACATGCAACCAATTTCAGATTTGGTGCCCTCCTTGATTTTCAAATTCCTTGACCCATTTCAAGGGTTTTGCTCATTTTGAGGTAGGGGCTTCCTAATTCACATCATCCATGCACCTTTGTGAGTTATTCTACTTGAATTGTGTTATAGCATACTTATTGGTGTTAATTGTAGCCTAAAATGTCTTGATTATATATATGTGAATATGTGAAGAATTGTCTTGATTGTGCTATATGAGAAGCATGCTTATATAATGAGTTTTATGTCTATTGTATTGTTCACATGATATGAATGGTGTATGAAAGCATGGCCTATTGTATTTTGTGATAATCCATTATTGTTTAAATATTAAAAGTATAAGAACATACTTACTTGTGTTGTGTCAAATTCCTCATATTCATAGTATTGAGATCATGAGACATGCATGTACACCATTGGGTTGCATGAAGGGAAGAAATTGTTTTTGAAATGAAAATAGGGAGTTTTGGGAAATAATATTGTGATGAAAGTGTTTTGGAAAACCAGGTCGCTGCGGAGTCACCAACGGGCCGGTAGGTTACACGTAGGTTAATGTAACCTAGAGGGAACTAGGGAGATTGCCCTAGCGTGGTTGAGCTATCTGGGCCTCATAATGACACTGCGGAGTCACCAAAGGTTAGGGACAGCAGCCAATCCTTCTCTCGGCGTTGCGGAGTCACCAAAGGGGTTTACATTAACAGTTTCAAAGCGATGATTCTGATTGTGAAAAATGGGGAGCGACATCGGTATGCATTGCATCTCTATTGCATCTTATTATTTGTGTTGAGAAGGATTACCATGTTGCATTCTCCCCTATGTTGTGTGACCCCAACTCCTATGGGCCTATTCTTTGTTTTGGATTCACGGGGTCTCATGAGGTGCGTCTTACGCGTCACCTTCTGAGCAAATTGCTCACCCCACTATATTATTATTATATTTTTCAGGTCATGGTAAGGAAATGGCGGATGAAAATCCTCCGCAAGCTTAAAAGTTGTTAGAAGATGAAATTTTTTTCTTTTTGCTATTTTGTATTTGGCTATTACATGTACAATTATAGTTTTGAGAAAATGCTATTAAGTTTTACTCACTCAAAATCAGTTTATGTATTTTAAGTAACGTGTGATAATTTATGTTATTGATGGTGGTGGTATTTTCATTTGATGTTAAAATATGAATAAAATTTCACGTAAGTGTAGTGACGTGGTGGTTGGATTACCAAAAGTTGGTGTATATGAGTTTCTACAGGTCAGTGGGAAATGGAAGTGTGAATTACCTAGAACCGGTCGACGTATGGCTTCCCAAACGTCGACCGATATCTTCACAGTGGGGTCATTGAGACATACGTTCCAAACCAGTCGACGTATGGCTCTTCATATGTCGACCGGTATCATGTCCCAAACCAGTCGACGTATGGCTACCCATACGTCGACCGGTATCTTGGTAGTGCGTTTTCCCACTGTTCATAACCCAAACCAGTCGACGTATGGTGTTGATACGTCGACCGGTTTCTGTCTCTTAAGTAAGATGTGTTTAGTTTCCCAAATTGCATTTTGGCACCCACGTGAGGTTACACGTAATTATTTTATGACCCACTAAAATGCCATAATTATATTTTAACCACCAAAAAGGACTTATTGCCCCGGACCTTATTTTGTTTGTTACGTAATGCAAATAAATGACTGTTTTACCCTTTGAGACTCAATTTATTCAATTATGGCAAATTACCATTTTTCCCTTTTGGACCTTATTATTTAAATTTAACGTGAAATGACCGTACTACCCTCGGATGTTTTTGAGTCGGGTAAGGACCCGTTTAATGATCCGGATCCATGAGGATTTGGGTCGTTACAGAATGGTATCAGAACAATGGTTCGAAACCTTAGGACGACTGGTAGAGGCCTATATAGGATTGCATGGGAAATTGAATTGCGTGACTATGTGCTACGTGTTTAACTGTTTAAGAAGCACGCTTATTTGCTTACTTGCTTGCCTGCTTAATTGCCTACGTGTTAATTTGCTTATGTGATCACATACTTATACGTTATATGTGTGTAACACTAATCTATGAAGTAGGTGTTATGTTTTCAGTATGTAATCGTTTGGCATGTGCACTTCTATGTTATGTTAGTTCTGTAAGTTATCATCTATGACTAGGGAAAGTGTCAGCATTGTGAGCAAGGGGTGATGTGAATGGTACGACCTCTTAAGTCCAGGTTCGATTTGAGCACGTTGTTCCATTAGGAGTCTTTTCCTTAGGGACTAGTAACGGTAGAAGAGTTTGATCTTAGGTGTCTTCCGAAAACGGAAGTTCTCATTTTCTTGCAGGGATAAGAGTTTGTGTTGTGTTTCCTTAGCATGTGAGTAGACTATAGGAATGATGGATTCGTATAGTATGGTGTGTGAGTCATGGGATCCTTTCAGGTAAGTAAAGTTGATTGGATGTCATAAGACGTGAGGTGGTATATAGAGTATGACTTGTGAAGTTCTAGTGTTGTACGGGTTAAGTGAGGTTGGTATTTGGATTTTATATAGAAGTTCACTGATGTTTAAGATTGCGAACTTGTCTCTTAGGTTGCCGTTTTGGGAGTAAAAGTTGAGGTTAATCTTGTGATGGCGACGAGATGGGTAGGTTGCACTTTTTATTTTGATTTCCAGTAAGGAAGATAAAAGTTCGGTTTGATGTTGTTTGGTGACCATAGAGTGTTGGTTACAGATTGTGTTGAGCCAGGATGAGGAGTGACCTCTTGGACTCGGTGGCATGTTCTATTTGATTTCTTTGTTTTGTGGCCCTGTGGGCGGGTGTGCGTGAGTGTGTGCAGGTGGCACCAGAAGGCTACCACACTGAGCGAGCTGCGGGAACATAACTCAGATGAAATCAATGTGAACATTCCATTGTGTTGGATGGTAGCCTTAACGATTGATTGGGAAATGATAGTTTTAGGGATATAAGAGTTGTGTACCCTGTTGTTTAGCCAAAAAGGTCAGTTATAGGTATGACCCGAGTGTCTAGTTAGATACCAATGAGAGACTATTATTTTATAGTTGTCTTAGAGTGTAGTTTGTGAGGTTGACTGTTTGGCGTGGTGTTTGTTTTCCTTTTTGGGATTGTTTCTGTAGTGTGCCACGTATAATTCCTTTTCTTGTAACGGTAATTGACTCTCGGTGAGTTGATTGTACGGCTAGGTCGATGAACAGAGTTTTTGGTTAGCACGACTGTCTAGAAGGTCTTGAGGTGAGGTATGGTGGTCAGCTTTAGTTGTGCAGTGCAGGGTTGCACAATAAGGTAGTTAGTACGGGGTCATTGGAGAGTTTGGTTGTTTTTGGATGAAGTGATAGCCGGTGAGTATGGCATTGTTAAGTGAATTGTGTTTTAGAATTTGAGAGTTATGGATTCAGGTTGCACTTCAATTGTGTCTGACATGTCAGGAGTTAGTGCTTGGTGTTTGAGGATTCAGAAAGATAGACTGATGATAAGAATGATTAAGACGATATTGGTCATGTAGGTTTAATGGTGGACCTTTGGACTTTTGTTGGGGTCAAGTGTTCTAAGGAATAGTAAGGAAAGGAGGTGATGACGTTGAACTTGGAGTATGAGGTTTTTCCATTTAGGCACGTAGATCACCTTAGAAAAGGTGGATTAAGTTGTCAGTTAAGCTAGTGATTGATGGCATCACTGATGGTTTTAAGGAGACAGTTAGGTGTTAAGCATTTTGGATTTCTATGCTCATTTTTATTTGTGGATTTGTTGGCATGGTATTACCTTGTGGATGTCCTTCGCTAGTGGTAAATAGTGGTTGTTAGGAGGAGCAGTGAGCGTTATACTTGTCCCTTGTTTATAATGATATTATCTTAAGGATGTTTGGAAAAAAAAAAAAAAAAATTTTTTAATAGTGACTTGATGGTCTGATGGGATAATAGGTTTGAACGGTTGTCCAAATGGGTGACAGTGGAGGTGCTATGATGTCGTGGTGTGATCTTTAGTGTGGATGAGCATGATGGTTTCAGGTATGATCCGAGGACGGATTAAGGATTGTGAGATGGGGTTGTGTGTTGTTAGATATGCGATGGGGTTGTGTGTTAGTTGAAGTGAATGGGGGCAGTTTAGTCTCTTGAGCTGGTGAGAGCGATGTTGCCAAATAGGCACTTTTTCCTTTGACGAGTCATGGGTTGATGTGACTGGCATGACGAGTCTTGTTCCTTGTGTTTCTGTGATGTGAGCGTTGGTACTCTTATCTGCCTGGCTTTGGCAAGCATAAGGGTTGCGGGGTAGCGTATGCAAAGTTCCGATGTTAACTGCGTATAACGGTCCGTTTTTGGCGAGGTCGCCTAGAGTTGCGGTCGTAGTCCTATATGTGCTTCCCAGTTGGTCCTTCTCCTTGCATATGAGAAGTTCAATTTATTTTAAGTGAGATTGAGTGTCCATGGCTGGACAATTGATAAATAGCGTGTGACTAGTCACTAGGTGCACTCGGGCATGAGTTGTTAGTCTCTTCTGAGAGCCAGGCTTGTTACTCTTTCTGTTGTTCCAGTCCTGGTAAGGACGTTGTTTGTTGTGAGTCTTATCTCTGTCTAGGAATTTTGCGCGTCTGTGAGTGGACAGATTGTAAGTAGGTATTACGCCGTTAGAGTTCATCGATTGAGGTTCTGATTGAACGGGGATCGACTTACCTTCACGAAAGAATGTACAGTCTTTGGTTTTTAGTGGTGTTTGTTTTGGGAATGGTTTTGATTGGTGGGATGTGTGGCATGGGTTGCCAAATGAGGGTTATGTTTCTGATGGCTAGTGCTAGCGGTGATAGGTAGGGAATGTGTCGTGAATTGCAATTTGAGGATATATAATTAGGGGATATGACTCATGTATTTGGATGATTTTAGAAGTGATTGATTCTACTAGTGTCTTGAGGACAAATATTGGTATTGTTTGAATGTTTTGCAGCTAGAGCGTGATTGTGGGATTCCGTTGAAGAACTGTAGGAGTGATAGACCTTGATTTTGAGGTTTCAAATATAAGATGATTGTATTGAATGTTTTAAAGAGGTAAGAATCAAAACGAATGGTGACTTGGAGTCATTTACCTGGTGAGGATGTTACGAGGAGATTGAGATCTTTTATACTAATTGGTGATTGTGATGTTTGGTGTCGTTTTGTTTCTGGCTTGTTAAGGGTTGTGTAATTAAAGTGCGATTGGGATTTTAGAACTGTTATGTGACTGTATGGCGGACGAGGTTATATAGAGCAATGGATTGATTAGAGAATGGATCTCGTGATTGCTTTGAGGACTTTAATGGGATGTGTTTGAGGTTTAAACCTGAGGACAGGAATGACGTCTGTGTTGAGATTGGATCGATGATGAGAATGGCCTGGCCAACCATTTCTCCTGAATCAATCCTTCTTTAGCACAATGTTGGGTCAAAGGTCAATAATTGTTTCGAGTTGTCATAAATGGTGAGAGTACGGTATCGCAGGTTAAGTTGGTGTGATAGGGTGGATTCAAATGCTTGTCTCGGGAGATGAGGAGTGTTAGAGGGCACTTAGTGTCCGATAAAGGGTTTATGATACGATCATTGATTATTGAAAATCTTGCTTTGAGAATTTGGGGTCTTTAGTACCTGATAAATTGTTTATTTGTTTTGGTAACTCATGATTATGTAGTCGTGAGGGAATTCATTGTTTCATTATCTTGAGGTTTTTGAATGTAATGATTGTTGAATGGTGCGATTGGTGATCGCTTGTACTGTTAGGTGCTGATGTAGTTAAGTATTTGATAACAAGTATTTGATTTGTTAGGAATGTGTAGATTAGAGTTGAAATTGATTGAGAGATGACGGGATTCCTTATTTGTGGTTTTGCGTGTATGTTCTTTAGGGGATGAGTTGTGATTGGATGTCGTCTTAATTGGGGATTTGGTGACCTTTTTTTTTTTGGGTTAGGAGCCTTTCGTGGCAGTGTTGAGTGGATCGATGTCCATTATGAGTCAGACGTATGGTCTGGTTGGTTTTGTGTATGATGTGGTGAGAGTTGGTTAATCGCAGTGGTTTTTGTGGCAGTATTGGTGACACCCGATGCTAAAGGCAATAATGTTGTTGAATTCATGGTCTTGGGGTTATGTGAGGTGTTCTTCATGAATATGTGACGGTGGGCCTTCTTTTTAAGGAAGGTAGATTTTGAGGACGAAATCTCTATAAGGAGGGTAGATTGTGACGTTTCCGATTTTTAGCGTTATTCAATTTTCTGTAATTCGTGTCGCCGCAAGGGCATTTTCGTCCTTTCACGTTATGTGTACGGGATTTTAATAGTGTCCAATTTCATTTTTGTGCATTTTAATTTATGTGTGTAAATGGAGGATCAAAGAAAAAAAAGAGAAAATAAAAAGAAGTGGCGGGACCTACCACTAGTGTAAATAATGGTTAGAGACCATTTTTGGTCTTTCAATTCTCTCTCTCCTCGCTACCAGCTCTCTCACTCTCTCAAACTTCAATTTTCCTTCTTCTTTTGCTTCAAATCTTTGAAGCTTGATAGTTCCTTCATTACTTGCCGGATTTAGGTGCCGTTTGAGGCAAAACGAAGAGCACGACGAGCTCTACGTATACATGCAAGCAATTTCAGATTTGGTGCCCTCCTTGATTTTCGAATTCCTTGACCCATTTCAAGGGTTTTGCTCATTTTAAGATAGGGGCTTCCTAATTCACATCATTCATGCACCTTTGTGAGTTATTTTACTTGAATTGTGTTATAGCATGCTTATTGGTGTTAATTGTAGCCTAAAATGTCTTGATTGTATATATGTGAATATGTGAAAACTTGTCTTGATTGTGCTATATGAGAAGCATGCTTATATAATGAGTTTTATGCCTATTGTATTGTTCACATGCTATGAATGGTGTATGAAGCATGCCCTATTGTATTTTGTGATAATCCATTATTGTTTAAATATTAAAAGTATAAGAACATACTTACTTGTGTTGTGTCAAATTCCTCATTTTCATAGTATTGAGATCATGAGACATGCATGTGCACTATTGGGTTGCATGAAGGGAAGAAATTGTTTTTGAAATGAAAATAGGGAGTTTTGGGAAATAATATTGTGATGAAAGTGTTTTGGAAAACCCAGTCGCTGCGGAGTCACCAATGGGCCGGTAGGTTAATGTAATCTAGAGGGAACTAGGGAGATTGCCGTAGCGTGGTTGAGCTATATGGGCCCCATAATGACGTTGCAGAGTTACCAAAGGTCAGGGACAGTAGCCAATCCTTCTCTCAGCGTTGCGGAGTCACCAAAGGGGGTTACATTAACAGTTTCAAAGCGATAATTCTGATTGTGAAAAATGGGGAGTGACATCGGCATGCATTGCATCTCCATTGCATCTTATTATTTGTGTTGAGAAGGATAACCATGTTGCATTCTCCCCTATGTTATGTGACCCCAACTCCTATTAGCCTATTCTTTGTTTTGGATTCACGGGGTCTCATGAGGTGCGTCTTAGGCGTTACTTACTGAGTAAATTGCTCACTCCACTATATTATTATTATATTTTTCAGGTCATGGCAAGGAAGTGGCGGATGAAAATCCTCCGCAAGCAAAGTTGTTAGAAGATGAAATTTTTTTCTTTTTGCTATTTTGTATTTGGCCATTACATGTACGATTATAGTTTTGAGAAAATGTAATTAAGTTTTACTCACTCAAAATCAGTTTATGTATTTTAAGTAACGTGTGATAATTTATGTTATTGATGGTGGTGGTATTTTTATTTGATGTTAAAATGTGAATAAAATTTCACGTAAGTGTAGTGAAGTGGTGGTTGGATTACCAAAAGTTGGTGTATATGAGTTTCCACAGGTCGGTGGGAAGTGGAAGTGTGAATTACCCAGAACCGGTCGACGTATGGCTTCCCAAACGTCGACCGGTATCTTCACAATGGGGTCATTGAGACATACGTTCCAAACCAGTCGACGTATGGCTCCCATACGTCGACCGGTATCATGTCCCAAACCAGTCGACGTATGGCTACCCATACGTGGACCAGTATTTTGGCAGTGAGTTTTCCCACTGTTCATAACCCAAACCAGTCGACGTATGGTGTTGATACATCGACCGGTTTCTGTCTCTGAAGTAATATGTGTTTAGTTTCCCAAATTGCACTTTGGCACCCACGTGAGGTTACTCGTAATTATTTTATGACCCACTAAAATACCATAATTATATTTTAACCACCAAAAAGGACTATATTGTCTCGGACCTTATTTTGTTTATTACGTAATGCTAGTAAATGACTGTTTTACCCTTTGAGACTCAATTTATTCAATTATGGCAAATTACCATTTTTCCCTTTTGAACCTTATTATTTAAATTGAACGTGAAATGACCGGACTACCCTCAAATGTTTTTGAGTTGGGTAAGGACCCGTTTAATGATCCGAATCCATGAGGAGTTGGGTCGTTACAAATATATGCATTCATCAATTAAATCAAAATACCACTTAGGGTAAAATGAAGAGCTAATATAGACTTTGAACATACATTATATTACCATAAATATTCAAATCAATCACTAGAGATATTTAAAAGTTTAAAACAAATAGTCAACCATAAACTCATGAAATCTAAAACCTCCGTTAAAAACTACGTTCCATCTGATATGGGCATGATGTGATATAGAGCATGTTATTAAACTGCCTTTTAAAAGCAAACAAGATAGATATATATATATATATATATATACACACACATCAAGGAGCATACAAATTAATGGCTTCCACAAAGAAAATGGCTCACGTCCCCTAAAGAATTCGGACGAAAAATCATTATTTGCGTATTAAAGTTTTACAAAGGGCACCAATTTTTATTGTTTTCTCCTTCAATTTATACATGGAGACTCTAGTTAGTCAATCTTTTTTGTTTTAAAATCTTTTTCTCAACTGTTTTGTTCTCCATAAGCGCTCAATGTGCCTGACTTTCAGTATATAGAATAATCACAAATTAGGAATCAAATCAATTTAGCTTAATATCACCTGGAAACCCAAGGAAATTGCAAAAAAAAAAAAAAAAAAAAAAAAAAAAAAGGCTGTACGAAAAATCTATTAATTATTTCGACAAAAACACAAACTCTAATAAACCCATGACATTAAACAAATTATAGAGATTGATGATATAAATGATAAAGTAAAGGTTTGTCTATTTATATAAAAGTGAACAAACCTGTGAAATTTCATGACCATGACTCGATCTGTCTGTGAAATTCTCTCCAAACGTCGTCCTCCCATCTGTAATACTCCCTGTTGGTAAAGCATTTCAATATATGTGCTTGGCCGATACCGTATTTCTTTCAGCGATGAGCAACTCCACATGACCACTTTCTTCAACGCTCCCAAGTTCTCCAGGCCCTCAATTTCACGTAAATTGCTGCACCCACTAATATCCAAGTCTCAACATTTTAAAGTTTGACAGATTGGGTAATCCTACTATGGATCCGCAATACCCTACATTCAAATATTCCAATGATACCAACCTATCTAGACCTTGGATCTTGTTGAGATTCCAGCAACTAATAACTTCAAAGCTTTTTAACTTTTTTAAGTTGGACACTGTCACCGCTACAGATGCCGAACATTCAAGCAGATTAAGTTCAGTTACTTCATGGCACTCGGATATATTTAAGCTTGATAGCGATTCTAGATTTCCAAGTCCTTGAATCTGTGTTAGCTTCCAACACCCATTTATTGTCAAACTAGTCAATGATTGTAGTTTTCCAAACCCTTGAATCTCTCGCAGCGCACAGCATCTCTCAAACTTCAATTTCAACAAAAATTTCAAATTTGACAGATCCGGCAAGTTTTCTAATAACTCACAATACCCAATATGTAATTCAACCAGCTTGGGAGGTAAACCCAATATACATTGAAGATCTGTACATGCTCGTATAGTGAGGATCTTGAGCTGAGAAAGGGCGTCAAGCTCTTTGGGTAGGGTTCTAATGCGCCAAGAAAACCGCAGTTCCTGTAGATTAACTAGATTTGCAAGATTATTAGGGATAACACTAAAGTTTCTGTCCCTGAGCGAAGTGACGACATTCAGAATTTTTAAACTTGAGGGCGGGTCTGGCAGTTCTCGGAGAGCATCGCATTTTTCTAAGTTGAGGGTTTGGAGGCAAAGGAGGTCGCAAATGTTTGTTGGTAGGCTTTGAATTTTGGTTTCATTAAGACTCAATTCTCTCAAATATGATAATCTCCCAATACAGCTAGGAATTTTACCCTCCAAATTATGACAAAATGAGGCATCCAGAACTTCCAGTTTCTCTAACTCCCATATTCCATCTGGCAAGCTCCTTATCACTGTATATTTAAGATTGAGCACTTTCAGATTCTTCATAGTACCAATGGATGGATCAATTTCGTCCAATCTTTCACAGTTTTCAAGATTCAATACCTCTAAAGTTGTATAGGTTGAAAAGTTGGGAGTCCTTCTCATCAACCCACAATTTGAGAGATTTAAAACTTTCAATTTTTTTGACATCTGATAAAAAAAAATAATAATAAAAATAAATAAATAAATAAATTTCAATTTCTATCAAATATAATAAAATGGAAAACGATAAGAGTAGAAATATTTCACAAACCATGATTTGACTCCAATTATTCCAGTCATTTGGTGTGCCGGAACTATATGATAATTCAAGAATGACTAAATTCTTCATATGAAAATTGGTTGCTTCAAAACGGTAAGGGCAATCTTTCCAACAAAGCCATCTTAACCCTGACAGACAATGCTCAAAATCCCCAACAAATGCTGCGCCCTCTACACGGAGATACCTAAGATTAGATAGTTTCTCGAATGTTTTCCGTGTGAAGCAAGAAGACGACTTTTTTCTAATATAAGGAAGATTTAGCACTTCAACTTTTTCAGTTCCCTGTCAATGAAAAACCATACAAATAAATAAACATTAATGGTTTACAAAACAATTTGGATTTATTACCTAAAGAAAAAATAAAAATGAGGTAATGTTTATCGTTTTGAGCTCAAATTATCTTTATGTTAGATTAAGGTGGCCGGGTTGGATTAAACGCTTGTAGGGTTGATCAGCTTTGGTATATTTCCTCTCTTGAAATATATATATATATAAAATTATAAACCAACTATACTTGAAATAATTAAAAGATGATGAATAACATTCTAATTTTTAACATTATATGAACATGAACGAGGATCAAGAATTATGTAATATATAAACATTCTACTTCATTTGTGTAGACCCCTCAAAGTAAATTGATCAACAAAGTAGCTCTCCATTCGGAACCAAGTGGACGCTGTCAAGAAAACCACGTATATTTGTGGATGTGTTATCATTGTGTACTTACCCGGTGTTATGACATGACATGAAAGAGGATCAAGAAATAAACATTAATTGATTAAGTAAACAAGTTAACACTCATGTGTTACCTTATTTTCCTCAAATACATCTTTTGCTTCTGCTTGATTCCACAACCTGCTACGTCCTCCTGGATTTATGTTATCTTCTTGATAGACCATTTCTCTACCAAAATCTCTAAGCTGATCATGCATCCTAAACAAATTATCATTCTCTATTTTTACCAGAGACAAGAGACAGAGAACATCAATTTCCCTCTTTGGGAATTAGCCACAATCATCCCACATGTAAAATGGATATGTTTTATCCATTCCAATAAACAGACATGCAATATCAAGAAATATTTTTTGTTGCTCAGGGTTCAACCCATCATAACTTATTCTCAATGCTTTTTGGACTTTATCGTCTGGCATTTTCTTCAACTTCTCCAATGTATCTTCCCATATTTGTATGTCGTTCTTGCCAAACAAAAATGAACCTATAACCTCCAGAGCTAGAGGAAGCCCTCCTGTAGTCAATGCAATATCATTAGAGATCTTCTCATAGCCTATTCGAGGAAGCTTCATTCTGAAAGCATGAATGCTAAAAAGTTCAACAGATTGCACAAGGTTCATATATGGGGGTTCATAAGACGTTCCATCTGCTTCCAGATCAATTAGGACTTTCTTGTCTCTAGTTGTAACTATGATCCTAGTTCCTGGACCGAACCAATCAAGGTTTCCCACAAGCCAATCAAATTGAGACCTTTCATTCAAATCATCAAGCACAATGAGAACTTTCGTTCTAAGAAATCGGTTTTGAATAGCATTGATTCCACTATTAGCATTAGCAATGTCTGGGTACCATTTAAGAGTGTCTGCAAGAAGCTGCTTTTGCAAAGTAACAATTCCTCTGTGTGGTTTAGCCGTTTCTAAAATATCTGCAAGGAAGCTACCACATTCAAATTCCTTGAGTAGCTTGTTGTAGATGGATTTCGCGATTGTTGTCTTTCCAATACCACCCATGCCATGGATACCAACAATCCGTTTTTCACTTGAACTAACCTCTAATAATCTCATTATATTATTTATATGGTCATCGATTCCAACCAAGTTGTTAGATAGAACCATGTCGTTCCTCTTTAACTCCATCAACACTCTTTGAACAATCATCTTTATTAGTTGACCCTCATGCCTGATTGAAGTCCAGGTGAAAAGCCACAAAAATAATTAGTGCCGAGACAAAAATTAAAGTAATCAAAAAGCTAAAATATTGATGTCTTCTACTTTAGTTATTCTCATTTTATTTCGTACTCATACCCATTGAATTTTTAACTTTTGAACTAATTAAAATTGAAAAATATTTTACTTCACGAATTTTAATTTGTGATTTTATCTTGAATTAAGTGATACTTATTTAGCTTATTTGACTGCTTTGTGTGTTTTAAAATCAAATTTTTTAACATAAAAAGTTATTAAATTTGTGTGCTTTAAAGAAAAAAAACAACAACAACAATAACAAAACTTACAATTATAGAATCCAAAATCCTCATATAACTTAATAACTTGAAATATTGATGTCTTCTACTATAGTTATTCTCATTTTATTTCGAATAAAGTGTAAAAAATTTCCTTGAACTATTGTCCTTTTACAAATAATCTCTTTGAACTAAAAACTATCCCACTAAACTATTGATTTGTTACAATTAAGGTCAAACGTATCGCAAAAGACTATTTTACCCTTTCTCGTTAAATTTGTTATTTCTTATTAAATTACTTTAATTTTGTCTTTTCTCTTATCTAAATATTAATTATACTATTTACCTTAATTTATTATTAGTATCAATTTATCATTAAAAAAATTGTAATTACAATTTCCTACAATGATTAACATATTATTAAAATTTTATTATTCATAATAAAGCTTATTATACCCAATTTAAACTTTTTTTACAGTAGAAAAATACTCCCTACCTTCTTTTTCTTACAATATATTGATGAAAAATTAATAAATTACTTAAATAAAAAATACATTCTTTTTCATGTAATATATTCATGAAAAATCAAGAAATTAATTAAATTATTTTAAAATTTTCTACTTAAGATTTTTATGAAATAATTAATTTCAATAATTAAAAGTAATTTTATGCTAATTTAATGGAGAATATGTCATTAACTTAGTATGAAATTTTTTTCATAATTTATTTTAATAAAAAAATAAATTAAGTGTAATTAAATAAGAAATAGTATTATGATTATTTAATAAAATATAATCAAAGTTTTGAAGCATTTGTTAAAGAGTATTATGTGCAAAATATAATTTAGGAGGAATTATTTATAAATTCAAACAAAGATCAGGTATTTTAATTTACACTTTACCCTTTTATTTCATACTCATACCTATTGAATTTTAAAATTTTGGACTAATTAATACTATGTATTTGATTTGAAGTACTTTACTTTAGGCACCGAGTAGTTGACTCATGAATCTAATCATCATTTTGTACTTCTTAGTAAATATATATAATATATATATCATCAAGTTGTACTTTTTGTATTAAAAGATAAATAGCAGACTTGTATTATGGGTCAAAAGAGAAGCCGGATATACATGGTCTTATCTCTTAAATAGGTTTTTTTTTTTTTTTTTAAATTTTCTTAGAACAAATAAGTCTTATTTTTTAAAAAATAATAAAATAAATTCCATACAAGGTCTAAATTACTAAATCTTCCACTTATACGTTTGTTAAATTTGATATGAAATTTAAAAATCACGCTTTCATTCAATTTACTAGATATAAAAAAATTTAAAAATAAAAGATTTATTTTATTGACTTTTTATAAAATACTTCATTTTTCTGCACTAAAGTCTTTGTGAATTCTAAGCAAATTTTTTGGATTGAATTTAAATTAAATTAATTGTTATTTAAACTCATAATTTAAGGTTCCCTAATTAATTAAAATGAATATATAAAAATTTTATATTATAGATTAATTTTTTAATAAAGTTATAATTATAAAATTTTACTTTTAGCAAGGGTGTTAATGAAAGATTTTAGTGATTTAGAACTTAAAAGTGAATTTTATTTTCAAACATAGGATTTATTGGTCCTAAAAGAAATTTACAAGATATATTTATATTTTAATTAATTAGAAAAATCAGATTTGATGGTAATATTTTACGATAATGCTTAACTACTTATTGGTGAATAGCTTTACCCTGCCCAACCCCTATGTTAAATTTAATATTAACAAAATAACACATAGCTTTAATAACAAAATAACCCATGCCTCCTCTGTTTTCTCAGATCAACTCACCCCTTGTGTATTCCAATAACAAAATAACACATTAATTTTAATAACAAAATAACCCAGACCTTCTTCTGTTTTCTTAGATCAACCATTGAATAAAGGCTTTTTTTTATTATTTTGCTGATTTTGTTATTAGAGCTGATATGTTATTTTGTTATTGGAATACATAACGGGTGAATAGAGTGAAGTGAGTAGCTAAGTATTATCCAATATTTTATTCAACTATGTGTAGGGAAAAATTAAATTAAGCAAATAAAAGAATACTTATTTATATATTTATTATTATCCTTTCCTATGTTCTCTCTGACAAACAAGGGAAGGATATATTTGAATATGGTCACACCGATTTGAAGAGTTGTGTGCGCTAAGTCTCTGATAATGCCTGCTTGTGTGTTCATGATTTATTGGATTCCGAACACTATGATGATAAAACTATGATGAAGTGTCCATGCATTAACATAAGGGGTTTATTAATTAGTAGGAAAACAATACCCGTCGGCTATTTTCTTGACTTCCCAACCTTGGAGTGCTCCAACCTTTGTCATTGCCTCCCTCCATTCTGTAACAGTTTTTCCATCGGAATGGCTCTCGTGCTCACGGAAGGCCTCCTCGTAAGTTCTCCCAGCATCACTATCCCCAGATTGATGCCGAACCGCAGATGGTTCGACGTCATAGAAGATGGGCAGAATCAATTGTCCCTTGGACTTCACCATCTCAGCAAGCTCACGGAGGCACCATTTGCTGGAAGCATAACCCTTGGTGAATATTGGGATGGAGATTCTGGACTTTGTGATTGCTTTGAGGAGTGCAGGGGCGAACTCTACTCCTTCGGGAATATCGTTATTGTCACGAAAGGTGCGTACTCCTGCGCTGACAAGATTTGTGTATAGGTGATCGTTGAAGGTGTGGCGAATGTTGGGGCCTCTGAAACTCAAGAAGACATCGTATTCACCTACTGAAGCTTTGTGGTCCATATTTATCACCTAAAGCAACTCAAGGAGAGAGATAGAGTTTGTTCAAAGAACTAGTCAAGAAAGAAAAGTTAGTAAAAGCCAACTAGAGAGAAAAAAGAGATCCTGCAAGTCTACAACATCTTAAGATTCATATATTACAAGATTATTCAAGTCTTTTCAATAAATAAAAACGTGAAAAATAAGAAAAATGTTATCAAAATGGACCTACTAATTATTCAAACTGCATTTGAGATACAGGTGTACTCTGTCCTTTCCGCTGGATCAACTGGTAACAATAGTGGGTAGCTAAAGGGTCTGTTTGATTCGCGCTTCTTACAAGAGATGTGGATGAAGATTAGACAGCATTACAGCAGTATCAATGATCGAGTTTGTGCATTGGATCTGCTAATTTATGGAAAGTGATAATCATATTTTGAGTTTTGTTTATTAACAAGTGGGTCAAGCTTTGATTGGGAATTGGAAAGTGATTTCCAGCAACCTTAGGATGAGAATTGACCCAGCATATCACCTGCTCTATATTACTCCTTTGTGTATCAAATTTATGGGTGTTTAGAATTTAACTTTGAATTGCTACTTTTAAAACAGACTTTGTGTAGAGGCCGTATATTTTAGGTAAATTTTTTATTTTTAAAAAGACAATTTTTACCATTTTTTTTTATAAAATTGCTATTATCAAATATAATAATATTATATATTAAAGAATATTAATATAATTATTTATTTATTTTTTATTTTATTATTATTATTTTTTTTTAGAATAGTGAGAGTATTATGATATGTCACTAATTACCTAACATGTTTTTTACTAACAATAATTTTTGACAAATTTTTATTTTTATTTTTAAATTCTAATAAAAAGGCCAAAACTATCCTTTTTTATTTTTTATTGTAGCGAATTTTTAATATTTTTTTATTGTATTGATAAGAGTGAACTTTTTAATTTATCTATATTACTGTAAAAGATAAGAGAGTATTTCGTAATTACTGCAATTATTTAATTAATCAATATCAAAAGAATAATGTGAGAATATTTATTTTTGGAATTGGAGAAGAATTTTGTGAGAAAGGGATAATATAATCAAAATCAATGTATTAGCCGGCCGAATAATTGTTTTAAACAAACTCATAAATGAATACATAAGAGGACCCCTCATGATGTAAATTACATTGACATCTTTCGGATTAAGTCAAATCCTACTTATATGAACATTTTGGTTTTAACTTTTCATTACACCTTAATTAACTTTTTAGACTGACACATGTAAATTGACTCATTTACTCCTAATTTTTTAATATAATATAATTTAAAATATTTATAAATTTAAATGACAAAAATATCCAAATATAAATCACACTATCTCTCTCTCCCTCTTTCTCTATGTATTTTACACAAATCCAAAGAGCCAGACTCAATGGAATTCAGAAGATTAAAGGAATATTTTGGTTTTAACTTTTCATTACTCCTTAATTAACTTTTTGGACTGACACATGTAAATTGACTCATTTATCCTTAATTTTTTAATATAATATAATTTAAAATATTTATAAATTTAAATGACAAAATTACCCAAATATAAATCACACTATCTCTCTCTCCCTCTTTCTTTATGTATTTTACGCAAATCCAAAAAGCCAGACTCAATGGAATTCAGAAGATTAATGGAATTCTTAGTTTCACCGGTTTGGTATTCTAGAAAGAGGAACTTTGAATTCCCAGATTCTCCTGCTGATTATTTTTTTCTTTCTAAAATTTATATATATATTTTTTTGGGAAATTAAGCAAAAGATATATAATATATGTGTGTGTATGTGTGTGTGATTTTTAGAGAACTACTTTTATTTTTTTGGTACTTACCTTTTATTGTTATAATTAGTGGTATTAATAAATATTAAATTTAAAAATTAAAAATAGTGATAGTGATTTTGTAATAAAAGGAAAGCATATAGATGAGTTTGGAATGTGACCATTAGAAGAATTTTTTTGTTCCACAAAGAGCAAGAGATCACTACTCTCTCTCTCTCTATATATATATATATATTGTGTGAAAGCTTCTTATCACAGTTTTCACTATTATTAGTCCAAATATAATTGAAACTTAATATGGGGCTGGATTAATAAATAATAAAAGAAACTTGGATGTTAATGGGGATGATGATATTCAATTTCTTAACACTTCATATCAATGTGTATTAACAGTCAAATTACTGAACAAATTTATGTAAATTCTCCAAATATATAGCAGGTTTATTTGGGAACGGTTGATTCCGTGGTGCAATCTACCTTTGTTTCCATATAATGCTTCTGGTGTACTTTCAATCCACTTCACCCCTCTACCCTTCAGCTCATTTTTATGTTTCCCCCGGCAGTCATCAAACAAACTTTATAAAAATTAAAAAGTATTTTCTAAAATTGAAATTACAAAAAAGTCTATGAAACACAAAACAATTTTAATACCATACAATTTTTTCTACTAACAATGGATACTTCATCTTCTCAATAATTCTCTCTCCCTCAACATCCCTCCCATCGCTACTCTTTCAATCCAACTATGATTTTTTTTTTTTTTTGGATCTTCCCTTTCATTCGGCCTGTTCTAATTCCTTCTTAAGCAACTTTAAATTGAATTAATTATCAGAAAGAAAAAAAAAAAAAAATTGAACCACACGTGTTTAATTAAATTTTTGAAATACCATGTAAAGTGACCCTTCTCATGAGTTGGGTGTAGACGTGATCTCAATAAACTATTTACACTCAAGAAAAGTCAAATCTTATACATGATGTTATATAAAATAATAGTTTATGTGAAATCATGGATGAATAATAAATTTAATCACTTCAATATTAAATGTTGACTAGTTGTCCATGAAATTGAAATTGAAATTGAGCTGTGACATGAGGTTTGTTTATTCGCAAGTGGCCACGCTTTGATGGGTAATAGGAAAGTGATTTGCAGCTTCATTATGGGATGCGCGTTGACCCAGCACCACCTACTACACTAAGAGAAAGTATAAATATTAAATCAATGTATTAGTTAGTAAATACTAATTGTTCTAAACAACTTCATAAATGAATAGACTTGAGATAAGATGTGACATGCTGCCCGAATTATAAAAAGATTATGTTTAAAGTGCTCCCACCGTATTAATTATAGATTTGATTCTCCTCCCCAACAAATTACTAACCATGGCCAAGCTAAAAAAAAAAAATCTTGAATATTAACAAGGAAGATGATATTTAATTTTTAATCGCTTTATATTAAGGTATTTGAAAAACTCTGACCTTTATAGTTGAATTATTGAATTTCTTTGCAAATTTTTATAAATTCTCCAAATAACACTCATTTAATACCTTCAATTCACTTTACTTATTTACCCTTTAGTTCATTTATATTTGGTCCCCCCAACAATCATCAGAAAAACTAAACAAAAAAAGTGGAATGTAAAATTAAGCGGATTGTATTGAAGCCACTATTTGAAAAAATAAATCATAAAATAATTTTTTATTTCTTAAATAATTGAATAGCTGAATACTTATGTTTGGTTGGTGCAATAGTTCTTCTTATCACATTCACTAACTCTATTATTGTCAAAGCTCTCAATGTCACGTAATTTTTTGATTCCAATTTGTCTAACTACCCTTTTTGACTTCTTCAAATTTGACAGGTGTGTTTTTGTCAAACCTATTTGGAGTCACTCACCTCCTAAAGATGCCAACTGTTGAAGCAAATAAGGTTAGCAGATATATCCAAACTTCTCAGTGTTTCTAATTTTCCAAGTTCCAATAAATCTATCAGCTTAGTGCAATTCTCAAGGGATAATATCAACAAAAATTTCAGATTTGACAATCTTTCCTATGGCTTACAATAATATAGAGATAAATCAACTAGCAATATTTGCTATCATATAATTTTTTGCAATAAAAGATTTTTTATTGCAAGTTTGTGTGTAATTGTTGCATTGCTGAAAGTAGAGAGTCATAAACCTAAAATTTTGTTGCAATTGGTAGGCATACGTGAAAAAAATTATTTTGTACTATCCCCGTCCCATAATAGTTGTCAATTTAAAATTTTTTGACTCACTACCACCTTTTATTTTTAAATTATTTGATGTTATTTTTAGTTATATTCCTTTAATATACTTATATACTACCTATATCTCATACTAGCGATCTATTTCAATAACTTTAACTCACAAAAATTATGAGTCAATTTTTGGAATTGACAAATAATATGGGACGAAGAGAGTAATAAATAAATTTTTTTTTTTTTTTTTTTCAACATACATAATTTCATAGCCAATAGTCTCCATTTCTCTATAATGGTCTTTGTAGCTAAACCTATTATTTATTGGTACAAACATTTTTTTTTCTTTTTATGTGGTAAAAACTAAAGTAAACCTCCAATATTCATCTCAATAATAATAGTGTCATAACTAGAGGCGGAGTCAAGAAATTATATTCGTAGAGGCCAAAAATGATAAACAGCAGAGAGAGAAATACAAGCACCATGCTTCCTTGCATTACTAATTTACAATGGGTTTTTTAGTTTGTATATTAGTAGTACATAATGCGTATATATATATATATATATATATATATTACTAATATATAATGGGTGGTTATTGTTTACTAATAGTATATGTTTTTGGTTTGTAAACTTTGAATATTAAAACTACGTAATGGGCCTTTACTGAACTCACAAACTAGGCCTACTTAGAATTTTTTTTATCAATGTTTACGTTAAAAAAAAAAAAAATTAGTAAAGGCCCATTATGTATTAGTAGTAGAATTATTTAAAATTTTGTGAGGCCATGGCGCCCTTGGTCCGAGAAAAATTTGATTGAGGCGGGGGGTACGGTGCACTTTACTTACTGTAGCGGAGAGATTGTCCGATTGAGCCGGGTATTTGGTGCGCTTTAGCAGTGGTGGGACCCATGAATGAGGTAGGTTAGAGGCCACACAGTCACGCTGCTTGAAAATAAAGACTAGCATGTCTATTATGCTAAAGTTCCGCAGTATTGAAAGATTAATTACTAGAAGTTGAACAGTTAGGTAACGAACGAGAAGTGGATTAAATTCAAGAAAGCTATTAACATATTACGGGATTCTGCTATTACAATTTGGAAATGCTCTAAAAGTAGTTCAAACTAAAGGTATATAAAATTTCTTTTGTGAATCCTTTCGACTTGAAATATGGGTATTCCATAGCAAATCTTGATTTAAAATTTAATTAAGATGTGAAATAATAAAAAAGTTATTCTTAATATATGAAAATTTTAAATGAAACTTTTAGCAGATATAATAGTAAATAATGAAAAATAACAAATATTATAAGCAAAAATGATTAGATAATAAGTATGTGATATGTATAGTGCAGCAAGCCCTGGCACACTGTGCATATGTAAAATGAATTAAAGGCCATTGTCAAGTGTTGATATTTCATAGTTATGTATATAGTGCCCTAAATTCGCTCTCTTAAATCAATATGATAACCTTTCAAACATTGATAAAAAAAGATATGCACATGTAACAGGAGAGCAAAAAAATGCAGTGAATCTACAAATTCAAAAAATTAAGTCATTGCCCAAATGTTTTCAGGCCGGGTGCAGCAACAGGTGGACGCTTGTCGATTTATCAAGTTTAAACTATTGAATAGTGTTGCATATCCACCCATTTATACTTATTTCACTTTTCATCCGAATTCGATGTGAGACAAGTGTCCCCTTATAACAATTAGCAATTAGAGGATAATCAAACCATATATTAGGAGATTGATGTGTTATCCCCGTGATGGTGTTTTATCAAAGCATATGACTATTTATTAGTTCAAATTGGTTAAACCAAATAATTATATATACTAATTATATCTTAGAATCAGTAAAATGCAGAAGATCTTAAAGTACTGTCTTAATTTGCCCCTTTAATTTGATATTGCATTACAATCTCATTCATTTCTTGAAGCATCTTGGGTTATGATTTCTCGAAGAGTAATTCTAGGCATCATAAAATTTTCATTTTCTGAGAATACACATCACAAAGATTTATTGTGACACCTTATATGCCCAAATAAATTTGATATCTTTATTGTGACCCATTATATAACAAATACTGTCCCCCAAGTTCTGTTTAATTTCATTGAATGGTGTCCCTTCATCAATGGATTTGTATTAGCCATTTAATGTTATAGTTGAAATTCTAGTGCATGCATAAATCAAGTACTCAAAACACTTATAAAGAAAAAATTGGTGGGATATTTTCTTTCATTTGAGATGGTTGATCTTGAACCATTTACAAATCTATTTACTCTTCCTTTCAGCGATTGAAAGCTGTGAACTCTGATATATGAAACTCAGTTTTGATTTTCTACAACCCGTGCGAGAAAGAATTCCTTTAGATATATTACCCACTTATCAGATGAAGCTTGATACAGTTGTAAACTTGTAATTATGTAAGAAATTGAACAAAGACGAGAAGGTGAGCGATATGCAATTTTAAGCAGCGTGTGTCAAAGTAATCAATTTTCAACAATTAAGTTTGTGAAGTTGAAGGTAAGGCACTGATTACATAATATTATCGGTGCAGATAAGTCTTTCTAGAAGGACGGTGTTTCCGATTTGTTTCTGCCTTCTAACTGAACATGAAAAATCAAGAAAATAAGAAGTTGGCGCAAATAAATTGGGAAGGCTGTTTGATAAATGTACTCCACCCACTTTTGACGTAAAATGATGTTAGTGTTCCTTATTTAAAATAACATGTTCAAGTATTAGGTGTATTTTTGTCATTTTTAAAATAAAAAAAAAAAAGTGTGCGTTTACAAGAGTAAGAGTATCACTTCCCATAAATTTGAGGGAGGGGGAGCAGGGAAGTATTCAATACCAAATTAATCTAATAATTTACAATTTAAAGGACAAGTAAGCCATTAATTTCAACTCTTTTGTAGAAAATGTTGCTTGTCCTCATACCTTTGTCTTTTTTATTTTTCTTTGTCTTAGTTATGCGACAGTAGCGATCAATGTGCCTCGACCACCTAATAATTTCTCAATTTTGTGTTCAAGCAGCTCTTTTTTGGCATTCCAAACCGGTTGCCCTCATCCATACCTCTAGATGAGCTTGGCAGGAAAAATGGAGTAATGCTTCATATGGGTTTCATTTCGTGATCCATAAGCAAGGGGGTTTATGTTGGGATGTGGCAGGAGTTCTAATATATCATTCTAGAACACCAATCTCGACACCCATTTAACCCTTTGTTGAGGATGATTGTGAAACACAAACAATACTTTCTAGACCGCGAAATTAAATTTGAACCAGATCAAAACCAAACGAAGTTTAACACATTCGAAAATATTTCTTCTTCTCAAAATGACTAATTCATAACTTGAAAGAGGACACTTATCACAAAAATACATGCAGTCTCTTATGTTAAGCGATTGGGTTTGAAGGGATGAGAGAGCTCCTAGAAGAGCTTAAAAATCTCAAAGATGAACGTCCCCTGCTGCAAAGAGAATTCAGAATATCCCTCTTCAAATAATAACAATCTGTAGCATCAATCACTTCCAGATTCTCCAGCCCCCATATTTCATCAGGTAAGTTCCTTATATGAGTCCCTGAAATGTTCAGTACTTTCAAATTCCTCAGATCACCAATAGAACGGTCAATTTCGATCAAACTTACACAGCCTCGAAGAATCAATCTCTCCAAAGATTTATATGTTGACAAGTCGGGAGTTCTCCTCAATGCACAACTTGCGAGTACTAAAACCTTCAACTTATTTGCCATCTGTCGAAAAGAAAAGCAAGACAACCACAGGAAGATCAATTTACAGCGAGTATATAATAAGAGATAGAAACTAGGAGTAGAGATATCCTACGAGACCTTCATCTGTCTCCAACCCATCCAGTCTTCTGTTATGTCACTCTGTGATAGATCAAGAACGACGAGATTCTCTAAATGAAAATTAGTTGGTTCGAAATGCGGAGGGCAACCACGCCAATTAAGCCATCTTAACCTTGAAAAATGATTTTTAAAATCCCCAACAAGTTTTACGCCATCCAGTCGGAGATACCTTAGTTTTTCTAGCCCCACAAATTCCTCATTTGTAAAGCAAGGTTGAGACCCTGATTCAAAGTCAAGATTCAAAGCTTCAACCACTTCCCTACCCTGCATATGGAAAACCTTAAAAATAAGTAAACAATGTATTAAGGCCAGAATATGGCGTACTAACAAAAATACGGCTATTAGAGGCTGCTTTCATCTTTTCTAGTTAAAATATTAATTATGTTTTCGACTTCATTTTGCTGAGTTCTATAACATAATAAAAAAAAAATATTTATTAATAAATATAGACAACCATGACAGCATCATAGAAAACAATAGCTTGAAGATAAAAAAGATATTTTTTAGCTCTGAGGGGAGAAGGTGGCCCTTATAGTTCCATCTACATGACCATTTTCGTTGAAGTTGTTGAACATCACCAGCCAAAAACAAACAAAGCAGATTGACACCAAATATATTTTGCATAAATACACTTAGCACGAAAGAAGACTCCTATGAAATGAACTATGGCATGAAACAAACTGATTAGGGAAGATAGATAGAATACAAAAATTAAAATTTTCGTAGAAAAAAGGGGGCAAATCTTACCCTCCGTTGCTTCAATATTTGCAAGGCCTCCTCGTGATCCCATACTCTACTACGCTTTTCCGGATTATCAAAATTTTCTTGACGGACAATATCTCTACCGAGATCTCTTAATTGATCATGCATCCATAACACATTATCATCTTCCATTTTTACAAGAGACATGAGACAAAGGACGTTAATTTCTATCTCTGGATGGTAGCCACAAGCATCCCACATGTAAAATAGATATGTTTTATCCATCCCGACAAAAAGGCATGCAATATCAAGAAATATTTGTTTTTGCTCATGGCCTAATGCTTGATAACTTATCATCAAGGTGTTCAAGACTTCCTTGGGTGGTACTTTCTTCAACTTCTCCAATGTATCTTTCCAAGATGTTTCCGTCTTGCCAAATAGAGATAGAAATGAACCTATAACTTCAAGAGTGAGAGGAAGACCTGCAGCAGTGGATACAATTTGTCTAGAGATACTAATGTATTCTTCGGGTGGAAACGTTCTCCTAAAGGCATGCATGCTGAAAAGTTGAAGAGATTGCTCGGAGTCCATGAATGGGGGTTCATAAGTATCTTTAATTTCAAGAGCTTCTAAAACATGTTTGTATCTAGCAGTAACTATGATTGTACTTCCTGGACCAAACCAACTCCGCTTTCCAACAAGACCATCAAATTGGGACCTTTGAGTAACATCATCAAGAACAAGGAGAACTTTCTTTCTGATAAATCTGTCTCTAATAATGTTGATTCCGCTATCAACGTTAGAAATATAAGGATGCCAATTTAAAGTTTCAGCAAGAAGCTGTTTCTGCAAACTAACAAGTCCATCGCGTTGTTCCGATTCACGAACATTTTGAAGAAAGCTACGACATGTAAATTTCTGCAAGAGTTTGTTGTAGATGAACTTGGCAATAGTTGTCTTGCCAATACCACCCAGACCACAGATACCAACAATTCTTACATCATTGGAGCCAACATTTAATAATTTCATCATTTCATTTTCATGATGATCGATTCCAATCAACTTGTCAGTTAAAAACATGTAATTCTTCTTCAACTCTAACAACACTGTTTGAACAATGATCTTTATAAGTTCTCCCTCATACCTGATTGATGTTAAGGTGGAATATAGAACAAATAGTTAGTTACTTGAATGAAATTAAAGTGAACAATAGAGATCCATTTTTTTATTATGAAGAAAACAGTGCTAATAATAGAAAATAATAGAAATTGAGGTTAATGAAAGTAAGCATAAACGAGAAGAAGGGACATTTTTGGTTATTTATTCTAATTTTAGTGACTAGCTCTAACTCACAAAACCAATAATCTTAAAAGTTCTTCTTTCAATTTTATTTCTGCTCCCCTAATTTAACTTTAATTTGAAACCCACCCAATGATTAAAGCTTTAAATAGATTATTTCATCCATTGCCTCAACATACACAAAAAAATATCTAGGGTTTATTAGGAGAAAGAAATTACCTATCAGCTTGTTTCTTGACTTCCCAACCCTCTCGTGCTCCAACCTCTGTCAATGCCTCCTTCCACTCTTCAACTTTGCTTTCGCCAAAGTTGTTCGTGTGTTGGACGAAGGCCTCCTCGTAAGTGCTCCCAGCTGGTTGATGCTTGACTTCATCGGGTGTGACTTTGTAGAAGATGGGTAAAATCAATTGCCCAGTATCTCTATTGCACTCCACCATCTTGGCGAGCTCCATAAGGCACCATTTACTGGAAGCATACTCTTGGGAGAATATTGGAATTGAGATCCTGGATTCTGTGATTGCTGTGAGGAGCGCAGGGCCGAACTTTTCTCCTTTGCGGATCTCGGTATCGTCTCGAAAGGTGCGAACTCCAACACTATCGAGATTGGTGTATAGATAATCTGTGAAGATGTAGCGAGTGTCGGGGCCTCTGAAACTCAAAAACACTTCGTATTCGCCTCCTGGAAGGGACCTGGATGAAGAAGAGTCCAAAACAGAGCTTGAACTTGCATCAAACTCCATTGTAGGATAGAATGGAAGCCGATCGATCAGGTCTCTCTTTCTCCCTTTGGGGTTTTGGCAATGGATTTGCGAAGCTCCTCAGATCTCCCAACCAACAGTAGAAAGCCAAGTTCAATTCTTTGAGTCAGCTCAACTCAACCAATAAAACAAAATGAGACTAACTTTTTCCAGCAATGAACTTTTTACTCACTCCTCTGAGACGAAAATAATAATAATAATAAAATAAAATAAAATAAATAGAGTCCTTTTTTATCCCACTGTGACGAATCTGGGTCGTTAATTTTAACTTGAGAATCCAACGGCCCCAACATTTGCATGGTCATAGAAAAATAAAAAATAGAAAAAAAAAATGATAAAAAAAAATTGTGTACCCTTTGGACAGTATGAATGGACAGTAATGCCCTTTAGTTTAAAAAATTCCCTTCATAATTTCAACATATTTTGAATGACATTTTCTATTGTCGATATTGATGATATTTTAATATTTTCAAAATCAATAGAACAACATTATAAGCATTTGAAAATTTTCAAAGATGTTATTTACAGAAGTGGTTTAGTAGTTTCTACTCCTAAACTAAAAATTTTGCTTACCCAAGTAAGATTTCTTGGTCATGAAATTTGTGATGGAACAATCAAATCCATTGACAGAAGTATTGAGTTTGCCTCTAAATTCCTTGATGAAATTAAAGACAAAACTCAACTGCAAAGATTTCTTGGTAGTTTGAATTATATTCGTAACCATTACAAGAATCTTGTACAGGATACAACAATTTTATACACACGGCTCAGAAAGTCACCTTCCCCTTAGACTGAAGAACATACAAGAGCCGTCCAAAAGATTAAACTTCGTGCTAAACAGATTCCTTGCTTAGGCCTAGCAAATTCTTCATGATTTAAAATTGTTGAGACAGATGCCTCCAATATTGGCTATGGTGGTATTCTTAAACAAAAGAATCCAAAAACAGGAATAGAGGAGCTTCTTCGCTTCACTTCAGGAGTTTGGAAAAATACACAATTAAATTATTCTACTATTAAGAAGGAAATTCTTTCTTTAGTAAATTGCATTTATAAATTCCAAGATGATTTAATTAATCAGAAATTCTTGTTACTCATTGATTGTAGTGCTGCTAAACAAGTACAAGAAAAAGATGTTAAAAATTTAGTTTCCAAACAGATATTTGCTGGATGGCAAGCTGATTTATCTGCTTTTGATTTTTCAATTGAATATATTAAAGGCAGTTCTAATTCTTTACTTGATTTCTTAACCCGTGAATTTTTACAGGGTTCATGAATCAGCCCCATAATGGGCAGGGCCGTGGTAATACCACAAAAGGCCGTGGCAAAGGCAGGGCAAAAGTCAAAGTGGTTATACCACTCATTGATGATCAGTATCCAGCTTTGGAGCATCTCTCTGATTTGCTTCGGACTCCTACTCAAGGAGAAAGCTCACAGAAGAAAACCATGAAAGAGGTTCTTATAACAGAAACTCTATGGCTACCTAATTCAAGGTATATTCAACCAGTATTGGTTCTGGATCCTTAGGATGAGCAATGGATGCCAGACCATTGGGAAGTAAAATCTAGATATTTCCAAATACGACAATATGCAGCACCAGATGGTCGCCATAGATATGTCTATGAAGCCATGCTTACTGAAACTTCCTCTGTGGAATTTACCCACACAAAGAAATTTCTGAATTCCAAAGATAGTCTTCTTACTTATAGTAAAGCTATCTTTAAAAAGCTTTATACGCCTTCTGACTGGGGATTAAATTCTAATTTATCCAGAAAACTTACTTTCGGGCATAATTATAATTACTGGGATTATATCTCAGTATGGACATATTCGTTCTTTTATCAGAATCCGACACATAAACATACTTGGTTTTTCAAGATATGTCCTCAATCTTTTAAGGTTGATTTCCCAAATTTGGCTATTCCTTGGTGGGCTATATTTGGTTCAGATCTGGATATTTTACTAGAAACAGTGAGGCACTTATTCTTCCCATGGCAGCAGTTCCATCCTCAGCTCAGAGGACAGGGTAATATTTCTGCAGGAAAATCCTCCCTCTTATTCTTTACAGAATTTGGAATCCCTTGGATTTGGAGATGGGATTTCCAATGCAGTTATAATTCTGATAAGCTGCCCATCTTGCAAAGGATTTTTTATTACAGATGGTGGGCTAGCATGTCTCAAGAGCCATCTATTACAGCTCTCTTGACCCTTATTAAACAGAAAACCGTGGAGTATCAGGATGTTATTCCTAAACTGACATTGACTCAGTTTCCAGATGCCACTGATATCTTTAATCCTTTGAATTGATTAAAGATATGATCAGAAAATAGCAGCCATTAATTACTGAAACAGATTTAATGGTTAAATGCATGGATTTCATGAAGACTAAATTTGTCAATACATTTGGTTCTTCTACTTCCACAGTTTCGGATGACATATCCATGGTATCAGTATCCAGCCAAGATGGTAATCAATACTCCTGTCTAGCTAGCGAAGCACAAGATCCAAATAAGGATCCTATTCAGGATGAGGACCCCTCTGCAAAAAATTATTGAGATTCTTTAACTATCCACTTGAAAGAAAAGATGAAGGCTCCCAAACAGTAGAGATTCTCTCTTATCCTGCTGACAGAAGATGACAAAGCACTTTCCCCAAAAGTCTTTGTTTCTACAGTACTCTTTCTTGTCAAAAGTTGATCATTACTATCCGATAAGGAGACAGAAAGTAGTGGCGGGCCATCCGACTGCATTATTCCAACACACGTCTTCCAGCCATTATGTGGACTTCATATTGAATTGTCAAGTCCAATTTTATGTATAAATAGAGGGCAATGTTTCCCCTCAATGCATCTTTCAGTTTTCCTTTCTCTTTCTTTTGTAATATTTCTCAATGTACTTTATTTTGAAGTTCAATAAAGAAGAAAGTTTTCTATAAGTGTTTCAAAGTTATTTATTGTTTTCAAAGTTATTTAATAGTTATCTTATTCTGAACTGTACTTACTGTTCAATACGATCCTCTCTCTTTTTGATATCAGAGCCATTATATTGGCTTAAACTTATATTGTTAATGCTTTTAAGTTTCTGGTAAGATGATTCTTATGATAATAATGTAAAGAATATTGAGATTACTAATCTGTTTAAATCCTGCTTATCAGTAGATTCTATTATGGGTCGTCCAAAAGTCGCGTTGGAATTTTAGACCAATTTTGCATTAAATTGCTCCAAAGGTCGTTGTTTCCAGTAAACCGTTGACAAACGAGTAATATGGCATCTCTTACGCAGCACGACGACAGAATAGTACCTTACTGTTCATTACATAATATTATAATGATTATTCTATACAGATCTTAAGCATTAGCAATCTTCAACAATCATGTTAGACCCATCTTCTAGTATGGTAGAACAGGATTCACAGGATTCTGAATTTATCAAGAATTCAGAGTTAATTGAATTTACTGATGTTCAGAATAAATTGAACAAGTGGACTATTCCACCAGTAAATGCAAGCAGCATTTACAAAATCGGGATGCTCAATATCGCTGATTTATGGGCAGTTAAAACCATGGAGCAGACGATGCAATTGAGCAACAAGGACACAATAATTAAATTATTGTCTCCTCGTGATCTTTAGAGATACATGAAGAAATACAAGTATATCCATATAGGTTTAATTTAGATTGTTTTTAAACCTTTAGCCTTACTTGGAATGGATGCTTGTATTCAAGCAACACTTAGGGATGCTAGGTGTTTAGATTTTCACCCTTCTTTGATGGGTGCACTGGAAACCAGTCTATGTCATGGACTGGTTTACTTTGATGTATATCCTAGTCTCAATCTATCTTTGACAAATAGAAACATATACGATGCAGCTAGTCTTCGTGTACAGACTCATGGGTATAATTTCTTACCTGGATCAGAGGTGATGAGTGTAATTTATCGCATCCATTATAAGGTACTTGATACCTATTGTTCGAAAGTCATTCGCAAAGACTCTAAAGGAGTAGCAGCGATTTGGGATACAAACATGTTCATTTCAAATATTGCCACAAAAAAGATGATTTCTTGGAGTGAAATAACATTCCTTGACCATTGGACAATTCCTAATGCAGTTCCTGCAAAACCTATTCTCAATAGGAATTTGGACTGTGTTATCCAGGATAATGATGGTGATGTTCTTCTTAATTTTAGAAGATCTTTAGATCTACCCAGATCTACATCATCTAGAGGAATTAATATTCCTTATAAGGTTTCCTACCCTCCTTCTCGCAACTCTGTTTCAGGAATGTCTAAGGACAAAAATGAATTCACAGAGGCTGATAGACTCAAGCTGAAGGGAATTCAGCAATCACAGAATAAAATTCCACAAGCTGTTTATGAACCAGCACCAAAGAATCCATCACGTCGAGAATTTGGAATAGACTTCACTCCCACACCATCAGAATTAGGTGTTGAAGACAAGACTGAAGACAAAAGTGATGAAAGAGAAGAATATTAGTTTTAATGGATTTTACACTTGATAGAAAAGTCATTAATGCTGAATTTTAACAGGAAAAATATCAAGAGTTTAGAAATTGGTATTTTAAAACTTTTGATACAGAAAAATTATAGTTTTATAAAACACAGTTTTATGAATATCTTCAAGAACAACAAATGGTTATACCTTTTGTTTCTTGGTTTTGTCTGACACATCATTCCATTATGAATTTAAATATTTTGGATGATTTTCTAAAAACATGGACCACTAAAACTGATAAAGTTATTCACTCAGTCCATCCTTCAACTGAAACTCTAATTTTGAGAAAATCAGATGAGGATACCGGTGCAAAAATAGAAACCAAGGCTTATAGCCAACCATCTTTTATTGACAAAGCCAGTGCTGTTGTTAAAGAAGATATTTACAAAGTATATCGACAGAATAATTATACTAATGTCTGTATGCAAATGATAGGGTCCCAATTGGGAAGAATTGAGACAGGTGTTGATACGGTATTAAATATTCTTAATACTAAGACCATCTCTGTCCAACCTTCCTTAGAAGCTCCCTTATCAAAGGCTCTTGTTCAACCTGCTATTGAGGTTTCAGGTTTCAAGTTGTCTAATCAGAAAAAGAATGAAGAATTTCTTCAACTCCTTACTTAGAAAATACAAGGATTAAAAATCCAAACTTTGTCCCATACTGAATCTGACACTGTCTCTGAAAATGAATTCTCTCCTCATATTGAGGATTTTCAAGCTGCTTTTTCAACTATGCCTAATCTTAACAGAATTGTCTATGATAAAAATATCCACTCAAATACAGCCCCTGCTCCGAGTAGATATTACTATCCTAGACCAACCCATCAAGATATCTTGTATGAAGAAGATTATTTTCATACTCAGAAATCTTGAGGGGTTGGTCTAGGATAGTAATATCTACTATTCAACATTTGTCATCTTCTGTCGGCAGGATAAGAGAGAATCTCGATTGTTCTTGTCATTAGAAGAATAACTATTACAAGGCAAATATAGTCCACCAAGGAATAGCCCAATTTGGGAAATCAACCTCCCCACCAACAGTAGAAAGCCAAGTTCAATTCTTAAAGTAAGCTCAACTCAACCAATAAAACAAAATGAGACTAACTTTTTCCAGCGATGAACTTTTTACTCACTCCTCTAAGACGAAAATAATAATAATAATAAAATAAATAGAGTCCTTTTTTATCCCACTGTGAAGAATCTGGGTCGTTAATTTTAACTTGAGAATCCAACGGCCCTAACATTTGCCTGGTCATAGAAAAATAAAAAATAGAAAAAAAAAATGATAAAAAGAAAAAAAAAAAACTCACACCAGTGGTAAACGGGAATGTTTCAGCCTCTCAGGTCATTAATTCTGTAGTGTTACAGCAAAAGAGCGCTTCCCCTCTTCTGTAAAGTTTTTGGGGTTTGGATAGTTTTCTGTTTTTTGATAATTATAAATTAAAAAATTGTAAAGAAGTTTTTTTGATAATTATTGTTTTTATAATTCTTTAAAAATAATTTTTTGTTTTTAAAATTTTTGAAAATTATTTTTAAAAAACTGAACCAAGTAAACCATCAATCTTCTTGCCTCGTATTTTTGCTAGATTTTTAAATGGTTAGCTTGGCAAGATTTATAAAGGTATTGTTTTGGGAGAATATCTTAAAAGCCCATGAAAAATAATAAAAAAACTCATTTATATTTAATTTGTGATGATTTAACGAGGAAAAAGCCTTGAAGGGTTCAGAAGTTAAAAAATTTCACTTTTGAAAGAAAAATTATATTTTTCAAATTAAGAGAATTTTAAATGAAGATGACTAATGAAGATGACTACGAATTATATTTTTCAAATTAAGAGAATTTTAAATGAAGATGACTAATGAAGATGACTGCGGTACCCGAACCTCTCAGATGACATCATTTGATGGGTTCGCCTCCTTTACTCACATAATTATTTTTAAATAACTACCTAATTTAAAAAATGTATCATTACTCATCTTGAAATAGATTTGAAATCTTTAGAGAATCTTACAATTTCGAGAGGAATCTTACACACAAAATATATATATATATATATATATATATATATATATATACTCAAGATACATAGAAATGATTTATAAATATTAGAGGATAAATGAAATAATTACTTCTTAAATATGTATTTCACTCCTGATCCTCTAGTAATTTTTAAAGGTTGTAGTTAAAATGTGAAAAGGATCAAATTTATTCTATAAAAAGTTGAAAAAGAAATGATAGATGGTACAGTGGAAGAGTGGGTATAAAGAATTTACTCTCCCCCAAAAAAAAAGATAAAGGTGAATGAACAATTGCAACTTTATTCATCACATGTCATCCACTCACTAAATTAATGTACCTTTACTATTATAAATTTTGTTTCAGTGCCGCAATATGTATTTTTTACATGCAATTAAGCTGTAATGTAGTAAGATTTGGAGATGGAAGTCCGAAACTTCTACTATGAATTGAGGTTTTGCTTCATTCTAAGGCATTTTGCAATAAGTGAACTTGTCTCTCTGGTGTGTATTCCAAGTGTTTATGCCCATGTATTCTTGCTTCAATAAAATATCTAGTGTGTTTCCATCAATTCTTCTTGCTACTTTAAAAGAAAATTTTGAACCAAAACTATATTAGAAAAAATTACACCGATCATCCATAATAATACGCTACATTTTTTTTTTTACTTATTGGACTGGAATGACTGAAATATTCTCAACTAACACGTGAAAAATGACACATTTAAACATATTTTTTCGGGTAATTTTCATTTCAAATTCATTTGAATTTCATCAAACAATTCATTCGCCAAATCCAAATTTTCCCTACTCTAATTGCATTGCGGGTGAAAATCACATCCACTCACATAGTGTACCATTTCCACCATTTTGGAATAAGTGGAGGAGAATTGGCCACATCAATTAAAAATCTTGGGTAACTAAATTTTTACCACCTTTGTATTTTATATATAAAAGCTTTAAATATTGTATTATATATATATAAACACATTTAAATATTGTATCCAAAATATCTTGTCTTCTTCCAAAATGTGGTCTTCTTCCTTGGGTGAAAATCACCTCCAGTCTCATAGTGTGCCATTTCCACCATTTTGAAATAAATGGAGGAGAATTGACCACATCAATTAAAAATCTTGGGTAACTAAATTTTCACCACCCATGTATTTTATATATAAAAGCTTTAAATATTGTATTCCATATATATAAACACATTTAAATATTGTATCCAAAATACACTTGTCTTTTTCCAAAATGTCATCTTCTTCATTTCTCTCTCTAGAAGCTTCATCAGCTTCCATTAATGGACTCTCCAAGGACACACAATAACTTTTAAACTTTAAAACTTTACTTCAAAACCCAAACACACTCCAAAAACCCATGTAATTTCACTAAAGTATTATGCAGAAACTCCAGAGTATTATCAATAGATTTAAGCTTTATTTATGTAAATCTCGATTTTTGGTCTGCTTTTTTTTTTATTTGATTAAAGAGTACAAACATCACTGGTTCGCACTCTTTTTAGTAGAATTTTGTTGGGATTTTATGTATAACATAAGTATGAAATATAGTTAGTACTGCTTGGGATACAAAATACGTATTGCTTGGGATGTTAAGTAGGATTATGTTGAGATGTTACTTACAATTTATACTCACTTAAATTACAAACTGTTGGGATGTTATGTATAAATAATCTATTAGGATTATGTTGGGATGTTGTGTACAACTTACATTGACTTAGATTACAAACTGTTTGGGATGTTATACAGTACACAAATAATTAAACAAAAAAAACTATGCCTTTGTATTTTGAAATACTTTGGAAACAAACAATATGTTGGAAAGAAATCAAAATTTGGGTTGTTAAAATGGCCGGATTTTGGAAAGAAATCAAAATCAATATTTTGGGAGAGAAGAAAATGGTGGGATTTGGGTTGCTGAAATGGGTTGCTGAAAGTAAGGAAGGGAAGAAGAAATAGTATTTGTGTATAGTGTATACATACATATATATATATGTGTGTGTGTGTGTGAAAATTGTGTATAAAACAAATAAATATTTTTACCCACCATAGTAACTACTATTCACTAACACAAAAAGGAGAGAATGGGATACTGTGGGACTAGAGGTGATCCTGGTCCCTCTAATTGCAATCTTTTCCTTAACCGTAGCAACCATAAGATAAAGGGTAGAAAATAGAAGACTTTCTCAATTATCATGTAATGATGAAAAATAAACACACATAATATTGTTATGGATTATCAAGTTCATCGAATAACTATTATTGCACGCCTCTCGATTTCCAGGTAACAAAAAAAATTTATGAATACCATAAAATATTGCTATGGATTACCAATTTCGGAATACCATCCATCATTTTAGGGATCATGTCACAGAACAAAATGTTAGAAGGTAAGAAAAAAAAGAAAAAGAGATAATAATAATAATAATACTCTCTGATAAAGTGTAACAAGTCTATTAATTTAGTTTGGTTAGCGTGAATTAGCGAGAAAGGAAAAGAAACAGAGATTTTTTAAGATTTTTAGCCGGTTAGCGTGAAAAAGAAAATTTTCAAGAAAATAATATTCCTGTAACTGCTTGATTTTCATCAAGATGTTTCCACTATAAAACACGTGAAAATTTTAGTTTCACGTGAAAATTATATCATTATATATTAATTTTCTCTTATACCCTTGTGTAAAATGTTTCCTTTTGTTTCTTCATACTTACAAAAGGAAAGTTTTCTTACCCAAATTAATACTCCTAAATTGATTACAACTCTTTTACTCTTGAAATTAAAATTTTTCGCTACAGCTACAAAACAAAGTAAACTAATCTAACAGCAGAGTCCTAATATAAAATGAAAACTTCAAAAAAAAAAAAAAAAAAACTACATAAAGAGACACGCGTACATATATAGACATATATATTTATTTATAAATCCAATTATATATATTATTTTATCAGTATTATTATTATTATTAAATTCATAAGGGTAATTTAATTGTATATATTATTTTACTAATATTATTATCATTTAATTGTATATATTATTATTATTTTACTATTAAATTCATAAGGGTAATTTTGACATATAAAATCATTTTCCTTTCATTTTTTTGCTATCCAGACTAATTAAACAACATTTTCTCACAAGTTTCTTCAAAAAAATTCTTTCTAACCAAATGCATAATAGAAAACTAATTTTCTTTTCTTTCACTTCACTTTCCTTTTTTTACTTTCCATCATCAATTTCTAACTAACCAAACGGACCCTTACTAAAAAATAAAAAATATATTCTAAAAAAAGAGTATGGAAACAGATGCTATCAAGAAAACACGTTAAACCCCTAATTGTGAAATTAGAACAAAATTTTAGATCACGAAATTATATTTGAATTTCTTATCAGACCTAAAGACAACACTCAAAAAGATTTTGTCTACTTAAAACATGCTCACTAATTTAATATTAACTAGCAAGAGAACAATTTTCACAAATTTATACATGGTATACTAATGTTGTGATTATAGCAAAAACTATAGACGAAGTTCCCAAGATTGACAAACTCAAGAGAGTGCAGTTTCTTGTAAATTAACTAGATTATAGCAAGATTAAGAATACAGACGACATCCAGATTCTTTAAACTTGAGAGGACTTCAGAAAAGCTATCTGGCAGCAGTCTCGCTCCTACATTAAGCAACAGGTGCTAAAATAATAATAATAATAATAAGAATAATAATAATAAAAAAAAAAAAAATTTTTCTAAGTGGGCCAAGTTTGTGTGTATTAGTAAAGGTCAATTATGTAGTACTAATATGCAACTAAAAAGACATATTAGTAAACACACTAAATTAGGAGTACAAATTGGATTGGGTAACCCGAATCTAATTCGAACTCAGTCCGATTTTTTAAGGGCTTAAATAATCATTTTTATAATTAGGATTGGGTTGAAGTGCTAGTAACTCGAGCTAATCCGAACCCAAATTTTAATATTATTTTCATATATATTTTTACTTTTAAATACATTATATATAATATTTAAATTATAATTACTTTTTTTCTTTTTAACTTGTTTTGTTAAGTCTTCACTTATTTTATGTTAACATTTAGGAGAATTAATTTTCTAAAAATTTGTTTGTAATTTATTAAAAATCTTTAAATTTTTTCTTATTTGAGAGTAATTTAATTTAAAACTAATTTAAGATCTGTTGGCACTAAAACTTGACAACCACCTCAGTAGTGACGTGGACCAGTGAGAAAGACGGCCAATAGAGAGATAAAAGGAGAAAATTTAGGGAAATATATTTCAGCCACATTATCGATAAGGATGTTGTTGAATATATATATATTGCAAAGGAATTTGAATTAATTCAAATTTGGTTATTGATTGGAAAAGAAACATTAGAAATTTGGTTAGAATGAAATCCCTATGAAATAGGGATTTAATTGGAGAAGGAAACCTAAAAGGGGGCAATTATATGAATCACTGCTAAGTCCAAATGGCTATTAGGCCATTTAAAGGAAGTACTTTAGCCGAGGTTTAGGAAAGGAGTTGCTAAAAAGTAGTAACTTTTTAGTGACTTTTCAGCAATAATATGACAATTTGTATTTGACTAAATCAAGGAGAGTTTTCAGCAAGAATTTTCTATTGAAGCAAGATGCAGAAGAACACTAGGTTTTGACCTAGTTTGAATAACAAAGTGAAGAAAAACAACAAAAAGAGGATTTTTAGAGCAATTACCTAGGAAATAAAGTATAATAAGACTTCTATAAATAGAAGTATTGTATTCTTTCCAAGTCGTCCAGCACCAACCACAAATCAGCATGAATCAAAAATTCATCAAATGACTCAATGTCATCTTTATCTTCATTTCATTTGTCCAAATGACAATTTTCATTCGAAGAAACTAAGTTCCAGTAACTTATTCTTCTCTTGCAATGCTTAATTATGCTATTTATAATTTATTCTTTGTTTTATGCAAATGAATTTAAATGACAAATCTTTGATCAGATTCATGTCAATTTAATTCGGCCTATTCTATTCCATTTCACCATTACTTTTCAGTTCACTTCATTTCAGTCATCTTTATTTTAAAGTCAATTTAAATTCAGCCAGTTCATTTAAATTATTTTACTTTTCATTGCATTTTTTACTTCTTTAAATATCTTAGATAAAAAGTCCTTCTATCAATGCATAAAAAGAACCTTGTTGGGAGTTCTTACTAGTCTCTCTCCCATACAATCGCTTGAGAGTTAGCCATCGAAAAAAGGGATAGGCTGGTGTTCGAATCAATATTTTGAGTGTTTTGTACAAATACTCTGGCACGCCCGCAAAGAGTCCATCAACCGGCGTAAGACCAAAAAACCACACGAACAAGATCATATTAAATTTTTAGTGTAAAGATTAGCCATATGAGTAACCTGAATTAATCCGAAACTTTTATCCGGAATCTAAGCCCATGTTGTAAGCCCGAATTTAAAAGTAGAAGGGTGGGTTGAGTAGTTAAGGTTGAAGATAGGATTACTGTTGAGCTTGGATTTAACATTTCATATGGTGCGTTGGACTCAAGTTATACCTTAAATCTGCCTAACCCGCTCGAGTTGCAACCCTGCACTAAACACCAATTATATATTAGTAATATATATATATATATATATATATATATATATATATATATATATATATTTACGTATTATATACTATTAATATACAAACTAAAAAACCCATTGTAAATTAGTATTGCAAAGAAACTGAGTGCATGTATTCCTCTCTTTACTGTTTATCATTTTTGGCCTCCCAAAATATAATTTCCTGAATCCACCCCCGGTTATGAAACTATCATTCTTGGGATGAATATTGAAGGTTTACTTTAGTTTTTACCACAAAAAAAAAAAAAAAGAGTAAAAAAATTGTTTGTACCAATAAATAACAGGTTTAGCTACAAAGACAATTATAAAGAAATGGAGATTATTGGCTATGAAATTGTGTATGTTGCAAAATAAATAAATAAATAAATCTAATATAATAAAAATTATTTATTACAAAATAAATATGATCACAATTGGCATCTTTAGGAGATGACTGAGTCCAAATACTAAAACATATCTGTCAAACAAACTTGAAGAAGTCAAAAAGGTATAGCATAGCCTTGATAAAATTACCCAATCTGTCAACTTGCTAATTGCGTGAAAATTACGTGAAATGGACAATAATAGAGTTACTGAATGTAATATGGTACATACATACCACTAGAAGAATTGCCAAACACATGTATTCAGGGGTTCAATTATTTAAAAGAAATCTCTAGTCACTTATGGTTTATTTCTTCAAATAGTGGCTTCAATACAATCGGCTTAATTATACTTTCTACTCAATATAAAGTGATTAAAAATTAAATATCACCTTCCTTGTTAATATCCAAGATTCTTTTATCATTTATTCGTGCGTGTTTTTTTATTATTTTTTGATAAGTTACGTTTTAATTATATCGTGAAAAACACTTCTCCCCAAAAGATAGATAAAAAAAAAAAAATAAAAAATAAAATCTTTTATATAAAAATAAAGTTTGTTGTCTTCAAGTAAGTCAAGTCGATGTAGTTATATATATAGAAATGGTTCTCTTCGTTGTTTTTTTTTTGTTTTTTTTTTTTAACCTATGATCAATAGAGTGGGGTCACCACAGACTAATACATTGATTTAATTATACTTTCTGATAGAGTAGGTGATGGTCAATATTCATCCCATAATGATGCTGCAAATCACTTTCTTATTACCCATCAAAGCACGGCCACTTGTGAATAAACAAACCTCATATCACACCTCAATTTCAATTTCATGGACAGCTATCAACATTTAATATTGATGTGATTAAATTTATTATTCGTCCATAAATTCACACATAAATCAACCTTTATTTTTTATTTTTTATTGTTTTATATATAACACTTAAATGAAATAGTAACAACAGAATATCATATTGAAGGTATTCTTAAGTTACTGTTTCTAAAATATATGGTTTTGTTCATCATGGCGGGTCCTCAAGTCTATTCATTCATGAATTTGTTTAGAACAATTATTCCCCGGCTAATACATTATTGTCTTGATCATATAAATTATTTGCCGGCTAATACATTGATTTGATTATAATAATAGGCGATGCTGGGCCAATGCTCATCTCCCAACAAGCTGGAAATCAATTTCCTATTACCAATCAAAGTGCGTCCACTTGTAAATAAACAAACCTCAAAATGAGGTTTAGTTAAGGGTTGAGTGCAAAAAAATCCTTCATAATATATAAAATGTGCAATTAATCCTATGTCGTTCGAAAAACTCCCTTACATTTTACAATTTGTGCAAATAAGGATATTAGGTCAATTTAGCCATTGAATTATCTAAAATACGCAAATAACAAATTTTTAAAAATATATAATAATAAAAATCAAAAAGTCCTTATTTTCTAATGTGATAGGGTACATATTTACATACCAATAGAAGAACTACTGCCTCTGCCAAACACGATTCAATTATTTAAGAAATCAAAAGTCACTTATGGTTTATTTCTCCAAATAGTGGCTTCAATATAATCTGCTTAATTTTACTTTCTACTTCTATTTTTTATTGGTTTGTGATGATTGTTGGTGGACCAAATATAAATGAGCTAAAAGGTATAAGAGTGAAGTGAATTGAAAATATTAAACGAGTGCTACTTGGAGAATTTATAAAAATTTGCAAAGAGGTTCAGTAATTCAATTGTAAAGGTTAGAGTTTCTCAAATACCGTAATATAAAATGGTGGAAGTTCAAACTTCAAAGTGCAAATGAGAGGGCATATTCCGCATAGAATACTTTTTTTATCCAAATAAATGGAGTTAGTCACATAAATTCTCTTTTTCCATTCTATTTTATTATACATAAAAAGTAGTAACTTTTTAGTGACTTTTCAGCAATAATATGACAACTTGTATTTGACTAAATCAAGGAGAGTTTTCAACAAGGATTTTCTATTGAAGCAAGATGCAGAAGAACACTGGGTTTTGACCTAGTTTGAATAACAAAGTGAAGAAAAACAACAAAAAGAGGATTTTTAGAGCAATTACTTAGGAAATAAAATATAATAAGACTTCTATAAATAGAAGTATTGTATTCTTTCCAAGTCGTCCAGCACCAACCACAAATCAGCATGAATAAAAAATTCATCAAATGACTCAATGTCATCTTTATCTTCATTTCATTTGTCCAAATGACAATTTTCATTCGAAGAAACTAAGTTCCAGTAACTTATTCTTCTCTTGCAATGCTTAATTATGCTATTTACAATTTATTCTTTGTTTTATGCAAATGAATTTAAATGACAAATCTTTGATCAGATTCATGTCAATTTAATTCGGCCTATTCTATTCCATTGCACCATTACTTTTCAGTCCACTTCATTTCAGTCATCTTTATTTTAAAGTCAATTTAAATTCAGCCAGTTCATTTAAATTACTTTACTTTTCATTGCATTTTTTACTTCTTTAAATATCTTAGATAAAAAGTCCTTCTATCAAGGCATAAAAAGAACCTTGTTGGGAGTTCTTACTAGTCTCTCTCCCACACAATCGCTTGAGAGTCAGCGATCGAAAAAAGGGATAGGCTGGTGTTCGAATCAATATTTTGAGTGTTTTGTACAAATACTCTGACACGCCCGCACAGAGTCCATTAACCGGCGTAAGACCAAAAAACCACACGAACAAGATCATATTAAATTTTTAGTGTAAAGATTAGCCATATGAGTAACCTGAATTAATCCGAAGCTTTTATCAGGAATCTAAGCCCGTGTTGTAAGCCCGAATTTAAAAGTAGAATGGTGGGTTGAGTAGTTAAGGTTGAAGATAGGATTACTGTTGAGCTTGGATTTAACATTTCATATGGTGCGTTGGACTCAAGTTATACCTTAAATCCGCCTAACCCGCTCGAGTTGCAACCCTGCACTAAACACCCATTATATATTAGTAATATATATATATATATATATATATTTACGTATTATATACTATTAATATACAAACTAAAAAACCCATTGTAAATTAGTATTGCAAAGAAACTGAGTGCATGTATTCCTCTCTCCACTGTTTATCATTTTTGGCCTCCCAAAATATAATTTCCTGAATCCACCCCGGTTATGAAACTATCATTCTTGGGATGAATATTGAAGGTTTACTTTAGTTTTTACCACAAAAAAAAAAAAAAAAAAAAAAAAAAAAAGAGTAAAAAAATTGTTTGTACCAATAAATAACAGGTTTAGCTACAAAGACAATTATAAAGAAATGGAGATTATTGGCTATGAAATTGTGTATGTTGCAAAATAAATAAATAAATAAATCTAATATAATAAAAATTATTTATTACAAAATAAATATGATCACAATTGGCATCTTTAGGAGATGACTGAGTCCAAATACTAAAACATATTTGTCAAACAAACTTGAAGAAGTCAAAAAGGGTAGTTATAAATGGTTGTCCTAAACTCGATAAAGCTTTAAACAAATTAGAATCATTGGACTATTGCATAGCCTTGATAAAATTACCCAATCTGTTAACTTGCTAATTGCATGAAAATTACGTGAAATGGACAATAATAGAGTTACTGAATGTAATATGGTACATACATACCACTAGAAGAATTGCCAAACACATGTATTCAACGGTTCAATTATTTAAAAGAAATCTATAGTCACTTATGGTTTATTTCTTCAAATAGTGGCTTCAATACAATCTGCTTAATTTTACTTTCTACTCAATATAAAGTGATTAAAAATTAAATATCACCTTCCTTGTTAATATCCAAGATTCTTTTATCATTTATTAGTGCGTGTTTTTTTTAATTTTTTGATAAGTGACGTTTTAATTATATCGTGAAAAACACTTCTCCCCAAAAGATAGATAAAAAAAATAAAATAAAAAATAAAATCTTTTATATAAAAATAAAGTTTGTTGTCTTCAAGTAAGTCAAGTCGATGTAGTTATATATATAGAAATGGTTCTCTTCGTTGTTTTTTTTTTAACCTATAATCAATAGAGTGGGGTCACCACAGACTAATACATTGATTTAATTATACTTTCTGATAGAGTAGGTGATGGTCAATATTCATCCCATAATGATGCTGCAAATCACTTCCCTATTACCCATCAAAGCACGGCCACTTGTGAATAAACAAATCTCATGTCACACCTCAATTTCAATTTCATGGACAGCTATCAACATTTAATATTGATGTGATTAAATTTATTATTCGTCCATAAATTCACACATAAATCAACCTTTATTTTTTATTTTTTATTGTTTTATATATAACACTTAAATGAAATAGTAACAACAGAATATCATATTGAAGGTATTCTTAAGTTACTGTTTCTAAAATATATGGTTTTGTTCATCATGGCGGGTCCTCAAGTCTATTCATTCATGAATTTGTTTAGAACAATTATTCCCCGGCTAATACATTATTGTCTTGATCATATAAATTATTTGCCGGCTAATACATTGATTTGATTATAATAATAGGCGATGCTGGGCCAATGCTCATCTCCCAACAAGCTGGAAATCAATTTCCTATTACCAATCAAAGTGCGTCCACTTGTAAATAAACAAACCTCAAAATGAGGTTTAGTTAAGGGTTGAGTGCAAAAAAATCCTTCATAATATATAAAATGTGCAATTAATCCTATGTCGTTCGAAAAACTCCCTTACATTTTACAATTTGTGCAAATAAGGATATTAGGTCAATTTAGCCATTGAATTATCTAAAATACGCAAATAACAAATTTTTAAAAATATATAATAATAAAAATCAAAAAGTCCTTATTTTCTAATGTGATAGGGTACATATTTACATACCAATAGAAGAACTACTGCCTCTGCCAAACACGATTCAATTATTTAAGAAATCAAAAGTCACTTATGGTTTATTTCTCCAAATAGTGGCTTCAATATAATCTGCTTAATTTTACTTTCTACTTCTATTTTTTATTGGTTTGTGATGATTGTTGGTGGACCAAATATAAATGAGCTAAAAGGTATAAGAGTGAAGTGAATTGAAAATATTAAACGAGTGCTACTTGGAGAATTTATAAAAATTTGCAAAGAGGTTCAGTAATTCAATTGTAAAGGTTAGAGTTTCTCAAATACCGTAATATAAAATGGTGGAAGTTCAAACTTCAAAGTGCAAATGAGAGGGCATATTCCGCATAGAATACTTTTTTTATCCAAATAAATGGAGTTAGTCACATAAATTCTCTTTTTCCATTCTATTTTATTATACATAAAAAGTAGTAACTTTTTAGTGACTTTTCAGCAATAATATGACAACTTGTATTTGACTAAATCAAGGAGAGTTTTCAACAAGGATTTTCTATTGAAGCAAGATGCAGAAGAACACTGGGTTTTGACCTAGTTTGAATAACAAAGTGAAGAAAAACAACAAAAAGAGGATTTTTAGAGCAATTACTTAGGAAATAAAATATAATAAGACTTCTATAAATAGAAGTATTGTATTCTTTCCAAGTCGTCCAGCACCAACCACAAATCAGCATGAATAAAAAATTCATCAAATGACTCAATGTCATCTTTATCTTCATTTCATTTGTCCAAATGACAATTTTCATTCGAAGAAACTAAGTTCCAGTAACTTATTCTTCTCTTGCAATGCTTAATTATGCTATTTACAATTTATTCTTTGTTTTATGCAAATGAATTTAAATGACAAATCTTTGATCAGATTCATGTCAATTTAATTCGGCCTATTCTATTCCATTGCACCATTACTTTTCAGTCCACTTCATTTCAGTCATCTTTATTTTAAAGTCAATTTAAATTCAGCCAGTTCATTTAAATTACTTTACTTTTCATTGCATTTTTTACTTCTTTAAATATCTTAGATAAAAAGTCCTTCTATCAAGGCATAAAAAGAACCTTGTTGGGAGTTCTTACTAGTCTCTCTCCCACACAATCGCTTGAGAGTCAGCGATCGAAAAAAGGGATAGGCTGGTGTTCGAATCAATATTTTGAGTGTTTTGTACAAATACTCTGACACGCCCGCACAGAGTCCATTAACCGGCGTAAGACCAAAAAACCACACGAACAAGATCATATTAAATTTTTAGTGTAAAGATTAGCCATATGAGTAACCTGAATTAATCCGAAGCTTTTATCAGGAATCTAAGCCCGTGTTGTAAGCCCGAATTTAAAAGTAGAATGGTGGGTTGAGTAGTTAAGGTTGAAGATAGGATTACTGTTGAGCTTGGATTTAACATTTCATATGGTGCGTTGGACTCAAGTTATACCTTAAATCCGCCTAACCCGCTCGAGTTGCAACCCTGCACTAAACACCCATTATATATTAGTAATATATATATATATATATATATATATATATATATATATATTTACGTATTATATACTATTAATATACAAACTAAAAAACCCATTGTAAATTAGTATTGCAAAGAAACTGAGTGCATGTATTCCTCTCTCCACTGTTTATCATTTTTGGCCTCCCAAAATATAATTTCCTGAATCCACCCCGGTTATGAAACTATCATTCTTGGGATGAATATTGAAGGTTTACTTTAGTTTTTACCACAAAAAAAAAAAAAAAAAAAAAAAAAAAGAGTAAAAAAATTGTTTGTACCAATAAATAACAGGTTTAGCTACAAAGACAATTATAAAGAAATGGAGATTATTGGCTATGAAATTGTGTATGTTGCAAAATAAATAAATAAATAAATCTAATATAATAAAAATTATTTATTACAAAATAAATATGATCACAATTGGCATCTTTAGGAGATGACTGAGTCCAAATACTAAAACATATTTGTCAAACAAATTTGAAGAAGTCAAAAAGGGTAGTTATAAATGGTTGTCCTAAACTCGATAAAGCTTTAAACAAATTAGAATCATTGGACTATTGCATAGCCTTGATAAAATTACCCAATCTGTTAACTTGCTAATTGCATGAAAATTACGTGAAATGGACAATAATAGAGTTACTGAATGTAATATGGTACATACATACCACTAGAAGAATTGCCAAACACATGTATTCAACGGTTCAATTATTTAAAAGAAATCTATAGTCACTTATGGTTTATTTCTTCAAATAGTGGCTTCAATACAATCTGCTTAATTTTACTTTCTACTCAATATAAAGTGATTAAAAATTAAATATCACCTTCCTTGTTAATATCCAAGATTCTTTTATCATTTATTAGTGCGTGTTTTTTTTAATTTTTTGATAAGTGACGTTTTAATTATATCGTGAAAAACACTTCTCCCCAAAAGATAGATAAAAAAAATAAAATAAAAAATAAAATCTTTTATATAAAAATAAAGTTTGTTGTCTTCAAGTAAGTCAAGTCGATGTAGTTATATATATAGAAATGGTTCTCTTCGTTGTTTTTTTTTTAACCTATAATCAATAGAGTGGGGTCACCACAGACTAATACATTGATTTAATTATACTTTCTGATAGAGTAGGTGATGGTCAATATTCATCCCATAATGATGCTGCAAATCACTTCCCTATTACCCATCAAAGCACGGCCACTTGTGAATAAACAAATCTCATGTCACACCTCAATTTCAATTTCATGGACAGCTATCAACATTTAATATTGATGTGATTAAATTTATTATTCGTCCATAAATTCACACATAAATCAACCTTTATTTTTTATTTTTTATTGTTTTATATATAACACTTAAATGAAATAGTAACAACAGAATATCATATTGAAGGTATTCTTAAGTTACTGTTTCTAAAATATATGGTTTTGTTCATCATGGCGGGTCCTCAAGTCTATTCATTCATGAATTTGTTTAGAACAATTATTCCCCGGCTAATACATTATTGTCTTGATCATATAAATTATTTGCCGGCTAATACATTGATTTGATTATAATAATAGGCGATGCTGGGCCAATGCTCATCTCCCAACAAGCTGGAAATCAATTTCCTATTACCAATCAAAGTGCGTCCACTTGTAAATAAACAAACCTCAAAATGAGGTTTAGTTAAGGGTTGAGTGCAAAAAAATCCTTCATAATATATAAAATGTGCAATTAATCCTATGTCGTTCGAAAAACTCCCTTACATTTTACAATTTGTGCAAATAAGGATATTAGGTCAATTTAGCCATTGAATTATCTAAAATACGCAAATAACAAATTTTTAAAAATATATAATAATAAAAATCAAAAAGTCCTTATTTTCTAATGTGATAGGGTACATATTTACATACCAATAGAAGAACTACTGCCTCTGCCAAACACGATTCAATTATTTAAGAAATCAAAAGTCACTTATGGTTTATTTCTCCAAATAGTGGCTTCAATATAATCTGCTTAATTTTACTTTCTACTTCTATTTTTTATTGGTTTGTGATGATTGTTGGTGGACCAAATATAAATGAGCTAAAAGGTATAAGAGTGAAGTGAATTGAAAATATTAAACGAGTGCTACTTGGAGAATTTATAAAAATTTGCAAAGAGGTTCAGTAATTCAATTGTAAAGGTTAGAGTTTCTCAAATACCGTAATATAGAGTGATTAAAAATTAAATATCATCTTCCCCGTTAACATCCAAGATTCTTTTGTCATTTATTCTTCCATCCGTAATAAATTGCGTTTTAATTATATAGATTTGGGCTAATAACCATGAAAATGGTGATAAGCACTTTTCACCAAAAGATAGACAAAAAAAATAAAACTAAAAAGTGAAAAACTTTTATATAAAAATAATGTGGTTTGTCTTCAAGTAAGTCAAGTTGATATAGTTATATATAGAAATGGTCCTCTTCATGTATTTTTTTTTTTATTTTTTTTATCAATCTACGATCAATAGGGTAGGGCCACCACACCTCATCCGCAAGTGTATTCACATGTGAGTTTGTTCAGAACAATTATTTACTAACTAATACATTGATTTAATTATACTTTTCCGTAGAGTAGTGATACTGGGCCATGCTCATCCCATTATGAAGCCGCAAATCCCTCTCCTATTACCCATCAAAGCGCGGCCGCTTGTGAATAAACAAACCTCGATCATGTCACACCTCAATTTCATTTTTTTTTTTTTTTTTTTTTTTTTACTAATGACCTCAATTTCAATTTCATGAACAACTAGTCAACTTTTAATATTGATGTGATTAAATTATTATTCATTCATGAATTCACACATAAATCATTTATTTTATATAACTTCTAAATGAAATAGTAACAATAATATCATTTTGAAGCTATTCTTAAGTCACTGTCTCTACGATACATGGTTTTGTTCATCATGTTGGGTCCTCAAGTCTATTCATTTATGAATTTGTTTAGAACAATTATTTGCCCGCTAATACATTATTGACTTGATCATATAATTATTTGCCGGCTAATACATTGATTTGATTAGAAACCACTTTCCTGTTACCAATCAAAGCGCGTCAACTTATGAATAAACAAACCTCAAAATGAGGTTTAATTAAGGATTAGGTGTAAAAACAACCTCTCATAATATACAAAATGTGCAATTAACTCCTGTTGTTTGAAAAATTCCTCTACATTTTACAATTTGTGCAAATAAGGATATTATGTCAATTTAGCAAGGGTTGTCAATTTAAGCAACCCAATAAATGCCCAAATCTGCTCACTAAAATTAAATCATTTGTACATTTAAATTTAAGTAAATGAATAACAATAGATAAAAAGTGGATACTCATATAATTCAATGGCCAATCATGAGTTAAGAGTGGGTACTTAACTCAGTCAAGCAAAACCCTCTTTTCTCTCTCTTCCATCTCCTCCATTTTTTGCCTCCCTCCTTCTCTTTTATATATATTTTTTATTTTTTTTCACCTTTTTTTTTTTTGCTCTCTCCTCCCTTTCTCTCTCTTCTCTCCTTCCTCCTGCTTTTCTTATCCTTTGTTTTTTAAAAAAATTTAACTCTTGAAATAAAAAAATGAATTAATATTGTTGATTAAGTTGTACAGTGACTTCTCTCTCTCAGTTAATTCATTCATTTCTCTCTCCTAGTTTCTCTTCTGATTATTCTCTCAGTTATCCTAATTTCACAAACATTTGGGAAGAATATCGGATGGCACAAAATCACCAGCCAAATAATAATAACAATAATAAATTGAAAAAGAAAACATACCGTCCAACAGCCTGGTAGAAAAATTATTGTCCTCCAAGACACTACTTGGAAAATATTTTGTAGGGTTTTAATCATTTAATAAATGACAAGCCAAACCACAAGTTAATGATGTTCTTGCAACAATCCTTTGCCAACTGGACCATGACCAATGTTCACCAATAACATGCACATCTGCTTCCATAATGCAAGCTGCCATTGCTTCCACAATTCTTCCGTTGCAGCTTCATTCTCCTCAACTCCACTTGTCTCCTGTGGTCTTTCAACTCAGATTTTCAATTTGTGACGATTTCACAAGGAAAAAAGCCTTGGAAGTGTTAAGAAGTTAAAAAATTTCATTTTGGAAAGAAAAATTATATATCTTCCAAATTCAGAAAATTTCAAATGAAGGTATTAAGAGAATGGTGAAATTAGAACAAAATTTTTTAAATCAAGAAATTAAATTTGAATTTCTTACCAGACCAAAAATAAAAGATAACTGTCAGAGATTTTTATCTACTTAAAATATGATCACTAATTTAATATTAACTAGCAAGAGAACAATTGTCACAAATTTATGCATGGTTTACTAATATTGACCATTGGGTGATTTCTTCGCATCAGTGGTATTGAAACTGTAACGTTTTACCTGTTAATTTCTCAGTAACAAAAACTGTAGACAGAGTTCCCAAGATTGACAATCGCAAGAAAGTGCAGTTCTTGTAAATTAACTAGATTATAGCAAGATTAAGGATACAGGCGACATTCAAATTCTTTAGACCTGAGGGCTTCACAAAAGCTATCTGGCAGCAGTTGACGCTCTGTGCAATCTAGCTCCTACTAAAATAAAAAATAAAATAAAAATTGAGCAACGCGGTTCTGAGGCAACAGAGCTCAAGAATCTTTTAGACGATTGTCCCCCAATGCAGCTTGGAATGTCCCTCTTCAAATAAAAACAATCAGTGGCATTTATTTCCAGCTTCTCTAGCATCCAAACTTCATCAGGTAATTTCCTTACATGAGTCTCTGAAATGTAAAGTACTTTTAGTTTCTTCAGATTCCCAATGGATCAACCTATTTCGATCAAACATGCACAGCCACGAAGAATCAATATCTCTAAGAGTGCATGTGTTGACAAATCCCGAGTTATCCTCATAGAACAATAGGCAAGTTTCAGAACTTTCAAATTTTTTGCCATCTGTTGAAAAACAAAATAGCCCAAAACGATCAATTTGCAACAATGATATAATGGGAGAGAACAAACAAATGTAAAGATATTCTACAAGACCTTGATCTGACTCCAACCCCCCCAGTCTTTTGTGACGTCGTTGTATGATAAATCAAGAATGACTAGATTCGTCAATTGAAAATTGGCGGGTTTAAATATTGAAGGACAACCACGCCAATTAAGCCATCTTAAATTTGGAAGAAGATCTTAAACTGGTTCAAGAAAAGCTGACCTGGTTCAACATCAGCAGAATTCAAGATTGGCCATCTTGAACCGGTTCAAGAAAAGCTAAATCGGTTCAACAGTCAAAGAGAACCTCCGAAATCATTGCTGGCCTTCTCGAACCGATTTAAGGAATCCTGAACCGGTTCAAGGCTTTTGGAAACTTGCCTTTCTTGCTCTGTTTAATTCCTTTTTGGACTAAACTTCTTTCCAAGTCCTATGCACGAAATTTTCTATATTTTCAGAGGGATTAGGACATTCGAAACTCTATATAAACCTTGATAGTCATCTAAATTTATTCATGACTTTAAGGAACATCAATTCTATATTTTGAGAAAGCCTTTAGAGAAAGAAAATTTAAAAAATCAAATTTGATTATTCTGAATGAATTTTTGAGAGCACACATATATTTTCATGAGTGATTTAGTAGTGTTGTTCTCTATCTCATCGGAAAATTCAGAGATTCCGAGAAAAAACATAATTTAATTCTTCTAAATCGAGTTCAGATCTTGAAGAACAGAAGTAAAAGAGACCACACTTTGAAAGGATCAGAGCATTCGAAGAGTGTTATCTGATCTACCTGCTACTCTTCTATAAAGATCAAGCATAAGCCTGAGGTCAAGTTGCTGTTAGACGGAACATTGCAAAGCCAGATGATTGTTAACAATTGGTGTTTGATAAAACGATAGGGTGTGAGCCAGAGTATGTACTTTGTTTCAAACATAGTGAATCGTTTTACTTTGGGCTAAACAGTCCACAAAGTTTTTCCCATACAAACAGTTAAAAATCCTGGTACAATCTCTCTAACCTTAACTTGCTTTACTTTTCAGTATTTATATTTATGATTGTAGATGGTTAATTGATCATATAATTTAATCAATTATAAATTGAGTAAGTTGACCTAAAAATCATATCTAGATCGTTAAAGGAGTTAATAACGACTAAAATTAACTAATAGCTTCCGCACCCCGCTTTAACACCGTTTTCACAACTTCTAGCAAACACATTTATTCTCTACCATTTCCAAAAGACTAAGAGTTCCACAAAAAAAAAAAAAAAAAAAAAAGAAGCAACCACGAAGTGCCATAAGAAAAGAACCACAAAAGATTAAATGGAAGCAAGCTTGCCTCCAAATTCCATCCAAAGCCGCCTTGACTCTTCAAGAGAGTCAACTGCTCTGGCCTTAGCATCCTCAAGCTGAGGGAGTTCATTAACCAGGCTTTCCCAATCCTTTTTGAAAGGCTCAGACTCAGTAAGAATGGCACTTGCTGTTTTATCCAACTCAAACTCTTCATGTTCAATTTGTTCCAATTCTTTCTGAATCCTGTTCAGCTCCACGGTCAGTACCTCTTTTTGATTTGCAAGCTTCTCAGCTTGTTCTCTAATCTCTGGATAAGGCTCCAATGCAAGTTGGAAATCTTCAAAAGCCTTATCTCTAAGCTTCACCTTCCTCTCACACTCTGCAATGGATGAAGAGCTTGAATCCACATTGGAGACAATGAATTGGAGTTGATGCTGCAGCTTGTTCAAAGAAATCTTGATACTCTCAGTAAATCCAGAATGCTTCTTGAGGGTGTTCAGAGTGCTGGCCAGATTTTGATGGAAATACACTACCTTTTCCACATCTTGAGAGAGGTATGACAGTAGCTGCTCTTTGGCTGGCATGATGGTTTCATCTGAAGGACCAGGAAGCATGAGCACACTAGCACTTGATGTTGATGTACTTGAAGATTTGGTGGCTTTGATCATTTTGTATAAATCTTCCAAGGCTGGAAGGGCTCTTCTTTTCATCATAAAAGGTGCCGAAGTTGTCAAAGAACGTGTAGCCTGAGAAGATTTGAACGTGAGTCGTTAGAAAGAAAGAAGGCGAAGTTTAAATTCGAAAAGACTTGCCTCTAGGATGGAAGGTGCTGGGCCAGTGGAAGTTCCAATGGGACCAGAAGGGATTGAAATTCCAATAGTGGGAGCTGGAAATGGCAAACTATTTCCACCTTGACTAGCCAAACTTTCCATAATAGAGGCTTGAAGGGCTATATCTTCTCCTTGTACAACTTGTTGGTCCAAATGAATGTTAAGAAGATTGTGTCCCATGGAAGGGCCCTGTGGATCAAGAATGAAAAAAGAATTTTAAAACACTAAATATTTTGGTCAAAAGAGAAAGAGTGATAAGGGGGTTACCAAAACAATCTCTGTAGACACCTTTTTCTTCTTCAGCTTTGGGGAATCTTGGGGTAAATTGAAGTCTTCAGTTTTTTCCAAATCAGAGATAATCTTTCTTTCGACCCTTCCAGTTGTTTTTTCGGAAGGGCTGCGCTTCTTGAGGGCTTTACTGGAATGCTGGGTAATAGGAAGATTCTTAGAAGCACTTTCTTTTCCACCTGAAAAGTCTTCATCATCGGAAGAGAAGAACTGGGGTTTGAATTCTTTCTTAACAGTGAGGAGGTCCTGGATAAGGAAGTGTAAGTAAAAGCCAAAAGTTGGAAAGCAGATAAAATCATGTTGGAAATACCTGAGAACGTCTCTCTTTTCCTTTGGCCTTGTATAAAGCATCTTCTCCTCCTTCCAATATTTCCACTTCCTCTTCTTCAATTTCTTCCTCCTCATCCTCACCATCACTGGAGGAAAGGCCATCATTGCTAACATCACCACTTTCGGCCACACCTTCAACCTTGCTTGGTAATTTAATGGTTTTAGTACCTCCCTCATCATTTTCGCTCTCTTCTAGAATATCTTCATCCTCATCTACCAGCAAAGAGAACAACAGTTTCAATATAGGAAGTAATAAACAAAAGAAAAATGAAATCTCAAGTTTTCAAGTTTGGCCCGGGTGGAAGAAACATAGGCAGTCCACAATGTATCAAACTCAATGGTAGACTGAGGCCTACTTGTTTGGCCTTTGAACTGAAAAGCCAATCTTTCAGACGATTGTCCCCCAATGCAACTTGGAATGTCCCTCTTCAAATAAAAACAATCAGTGGCATTTATTTCCAGCTTCTCTAGCATACGAACTTCATCAGGTAATTTCCTTACACGAGTCTCTGAAATGTCAAGTACTTTTAGTTTCTTCATATTGCCAATGGATCGACCTATTTCATTCAAACATGCACAACCTCGAAGAATCAGTATCTCTAAGAGTGCATGTGTTGATAAGTCCGGAGTTCTCCTTATAGAACAATACGCAAGTTTCAGAACTTTCAAATTTTTTGCCGTCTGTTGAAAAACAAAACAGCCCAAAAAGATCAATTTGCAACAATGATATGATGGGAGAGAACAAAGAAATGTAAAGATATTCTACAAGACCTTGATCTGACTCCAACCCCCCCAGTCTTCTGTGACGTCACTGTATGATAAATCAAGAATGACTAGATTCTTCAAATGAAAATTGGCGGGTTTAAATATTGAAGGACAACCACGCCAATTAAGCCATCTTAAATTTGGAAGAAGATCCTTAAAATCCCCAACAAGTTCTGCACCATACATTTGGAGATACCTTAACTTTATTAGCTTCACAAATTCCTTATTTGTAAAGCGAGGTTGAGATCCTAATTCAAAGTCAAGGCTCAGGGCTTCAACCATTTCTGTTCCCTGCGAATGGAAAACCTTAAATAAGTAAGCAACGTATTCTAAAACATAACAATAAACTATTCACAAATCAACGTAGTCCATGGCAGCAGCATAGAAAACAATAGCTTGGAGACTAAAAGAAAAGAAAAGAAAAGAAAAAATAGATCGTTTAGCCCTAAGGGGAGAAGGTGGCCCTTCTAGTTTCATCCATATTTCATCCATACAAATCATTGTTGTATAAGACTGCCAAACAGAAGCAAAGAAAGCAGAATGACATCAAATAATTTACCAAATGCAAATCAGTGCTTCAACCTCTTTTTTCCCCCTGAAATTGGAAAACCTTAACAATAAGTAAACAACCTCTTAAGGCCATATTATGGAGTCTAACAAAAGTATGACTGTTAGCAGCTATTTACATCTGTTTTAGTTAAAAATATTTATTATTTTTTCAACTTCATTTCAATGATTTCTAATTTCTAAAACATAATAAAAAATTATTTATTAGTAAATGTAGACAACTATAACAGCATCATAGAAAACAATAGCTTGAAGATCAAAAGATATTTATTAGCTCTAAGGGGAGTAGGTGGACCTTTTTGTTCCAACTATACAACCATTTCATTGAACATCACCAAAGCAGATTGAGACCAACTTATTTACCAAATGTAAATCATGTAAAATATATTTAATTTGCATAAATAAACTGACAGCACATAAGACTCCTATGAAACAATATGGTGTGGAAGAAAATATGAAACAAACTGAATTAGGGAAGAAAAATTAAAGACAAAAATTAACTTTCACAGAAAAAGAAAAAAAGAAAAGAAAAAGGAACTTCCATGAACCCAATTTTGTGTTTACATGTAATACAAGAGATGACATGCATAAGGATGAAGAAAAGGGGCTAAAATTTGGTGCGCACAAATCTTACCCCCCGTTGTTTCAGTATGACCAAGGCCTCCTCGTGATCCCATAGTCTGCTACGCTTTCCTGGATCAAGGAAATCTTCTTTACGGACAATTTCCATACCGAGAACTCTTAACTCGTTTTGCATCCATAACACATTATCATCTCCAATTTTTACCAAAGACATGAGACAAAGGACATTAATTTCTGTCTTTGTATCATAGCCACAATCATTCCACATGTAAAATGCATATGACTTATCCATTCCGATAAAAAGACATGCGATATCAAGAAATATTTGTTTTTGTGCATCGTTTAATGCTTGATAACTTATCATCCACTTTTTTGAGACTTGATCATCTGGTATTTTCTCCAACTCTATCAGTGTTTCTTTCCATGATTTTAAGTCCTTGTCAGATAAAAATGAACCTATAACTTCAAGAGCAAGAGGAAGACCTGCAGCAGTGGATACAATTTCTCTAGAGATACTATCATATGCTTCTGGTGGAAACTTACTTCTAAAGGCATGCATACTGAAAAGTTGAAGAGCTTGTTCGGAGTCCATGAATGGGGGTTCATAAATCCCATTAACTTCAAGAGCCCCTAAAACATGTTTGTCTCTAGTTGTAACTATGATTCTACTTCCTGGACCAAACCAAATGCAGTTCCCGACGAGACAATCAAGTTGTGACCTTTCAGTAACATCATCAAGAACAAGGAGAACTTTCTTTCTTAGAAATCTACGTTTAATCATGTCGATTCCACTATTAACATCAGCAATGTCAGGACGCAAATTTAAAGTTTCAGTAAGAAGCTGTTTCTGCAAACTCACAAGACCATTGTGTTGTTTTGCTGATTCTCGAACATTTTCAAGGAAGCTACAACAATCAAAATTTTGAATGAGTTTGTTGTAGATGACCTTGGCAATAGTTGTCTTGCCAATACCACCGATGCCACATATACCGACAATTTGTACATCATTGGAGCTAACATTTAGTAATGCCATCATTACATTTACATGATGATCGATTCAAATCAACTTGTCAGTTAAAAACATGTAATTCCTCTTCAACTCTAACAACACTGCTTGAACAATCATCTTTATAGGTTCTCCCTCATGCCTGATTGATGTGAAGGTGGAAAATAGAACAAATAATTAGTGCTTTGAAAGATATTAAAGTAAACAATAAAACTCCATTTTGATTATGAAGAAAATAGTGTTGATAAGTGAAAATAATGAAAAGACAATAAATTTTGTTGCAAGTATTCGGTTAAGATGGAACATTTATTTGAAAGTTATAGGAGAATACCATTTATGATTTGAAAAACATGAAAATCCACTTGAGAATAATACTTTCTGTGCTTTTTTACAGGAATGCTTTGGTAGTTAATTATGAGATTGAAGGACTACTCATCTTCCCAAAAATTCTCCTTTTTTCTTGATATCTTTAGTAATCAAAAGTTGAAAATTTTCTATTTCCTGGACTTTTCATCAAACAAACTAAGCATAAACAAAAAGAAGTGGAAAATTTTTGGTTATTTATTCGGACTTTTGGTTATAATGACTAATTTAACTGAATTTAAGTCATTCGAGTGACTAGCTAAGTCACAAAACCAAGAATCTTCAAAATTCTTGTTTCAATTTTGTTTATGCTCCCCTAGTATAATTTTTTATTTTGATCAAACCCACCAAATGACAGAAACTTTAAATAGATTTTCATCCATTTCCTCAATAGACACAATCCAGGGTTTAAATATAATTTTATTCCATGTATGTGAAATTTGTACATTATGATATAAAACAAATAAGGGGCTTTGGCAGGAATGTATTACCCATGAAATTCTTCTGTATTCAGATGCCAGCCGCTCAATGCTCCAACCTCCCTCAGTGCCTCCTTCCATTCATTAACAGTACTTTCACTGAATAGTCTCTCGTGCTGAAGGAAGGCCTCCCCGTAACTCCCATATTGATGCCGCACCTCTGATGGTTCGACATCGTAGAAGATGGGTAGAATCGGTCGTCCCGTAGTTCTCCTGCACTCCACCATCTTAGCGAGCTCACGGAGGCACCATTTACTGGAAGCATAGTTTTTGGATAAGATTGGGATCGAGATCTTCGATTCTGCGATTGCTTTGATGAGTTCAGCGCCGATCTCTTTTCCTATGCTGGGCTCGTAATCGTCCCGAAAGGGTCGAACACCTACATCGACGAGAGCGAAATATAGGTGATCTGTGAAGTTTATGCGAGTGTCTGAGCCTCTAAAACTCAAGAAGACGTCGTATTCGGCTCCTGGAAGGGACCTGGATGAAGAAAAGGGCAAAAAAGGGCTTGCATCAAACTCCATTTAGGATAGAGAAGAAACCGATCGATCAGGTCTCTCTCTTTTCCCTCACTTTGGAGTTCGTCAATGGATTTGCGAAGCTCCTCCTCAGATCTCCCAACCAACAACAATAGAGAAGAAACCCAACTTCAGTTCTCTGAGTCAGCTCTATTCAACGAATATTTAAAAGACAAAATGGAGACAACTTTTTCCTACCAATGAACTTTTCTCAGTCCTGGGACCCATCTCTTCTACTCCTGGAAGACCAAAAAATAAAATAAAATAATAATAATAAAATAGAGTTAAACAATTGAAATATATATCGGCAAGGATTATAAATAAATCATTTATCTCTTACTTATTTAAAATTTATCGATGCAAGACTCGACTAAATACTCCCCTATGCATATTGTTAAACTTAAATGATTCACCCTATATCTATGTTATAATACTTTCAATTCTTGCTTGACATGACTGGATCTAAATGGAACATATCAAATTGATTAATTTGATTGGAAAATGGGCTTGCTAAAATGTATCAAACTATAACTGAAAATTGATCAACCTTATTGGAAGATGAAGAATAAAGACAAAAATAGGGCTGTGAGGAATTTCATGTTGGAAATTTTAAATAAATAAAATTATTTTTGTGGTTCAAAATGTTATATCTTTCAAATTTAGATTTCAATGTAATTATTAATATTTGATGGGATAGAGTTATATTTATCAATTTTACTTGACAATACAATTTTATACTTTTGGATTGTGATTTTCAATTTATTTGGCCGAATTTTGTAATTGTCAAAACTTGCATAATTATACAATTTTGGCGTGATTTATTTTAGTGTACAAGAAGGAAAGACTAAAATAGACCTAACCAGTATTATTATATCAATGGCATCTCACTATATACTAGTCATGTTCGTTATCATCGGGCTGCCTTAATTAAGCCAAAAAATAATTGAAAAACCTATTGGACTCGTGACAACTATGCAACAGCTTTGAACCCAAGGAGAAAATTGCTACAATTTTGAAGTGTTTTATAGGAGGGAGTAAACATCTAGCAAAAATATTAAGTTGTAAAATTTGAATCAATGAAAATAATGATACACCAAACGCCACTCTCTCTCTCTCTCTCTCTCTCTCTGTCCATCTTTAATTCAAATCGCAGCTTGTACAGAATTTATTTTGAATTTCATAATATACTCTTCCTACAAAAATAAAAATAAAAATAAAGAAGAAGAAGAAAAAGAAAAAAGAAAGAAACATCTCTTATGCACCATATAAGCAACCGGAACATTGTTTATTGTGCAGCTTCAGTTCTATCTCCAGTTCTTAACACCGGCCGGTTTCTGCACGTAGTTCAGTTTTTTCAATCTCAACTCTGTTACCTATAAAAATAAAGGCAAAATGTAAATAAATAGGCTGCATATCATGCCTCAAGCTCAATTACTTTAACTAAACGAAAAAAAGGAAAGAAAATAATAATAACTCATTGTCAAAAATAACCAACCTTTTAACCATTGAACAGTCTTAATTTCATTTGTTTCTCATAAACATCATTTTAGGCAATCTAAATTTCCTAGCTTCTGATAGGCAGCCTTTTAGGCAACAAATAATCCAATTTTTATATTCGGATAACTCTCTAAGTATCAAACAATCTAAGGAATTTGAAAAATTACTTAACTAACTTCACATAGTCTAACATTGAATTTCAACCACCACTTACACTTAAAATGGTTTGACCTTTTGGTTTTTGCAAACCACCAAAATAAGCTTGGAAACATCTAATTATTGGCTTTAGAAGGTTGAAAATAATTTTTTGCTCACATTTCAGTTCGGAGATGTTACGTGGGTTAAGGTTACAAGCCATACATGATGAAACCAGAGAGCAACAAGAGAACAAACATGTTGCTATGACCCATGCTCATTTGAGAGATCATAATATGACTTGCTCTTGAGTACTGATTATAATTGAAGACTTACTAGAAGCATATAGTTTCTGGACAACTTATTTAAAAATCAACTACACCAAATCCAGGTCCTGCACGTCATGGTCACATTATACAACATTCATGGCTTTTGTTTTTTTCCTAAGCAAAAACCAAACTACGAGAAGATTATCCAGTGTGTCAATATTTGATTGTTGAGTTATGAGACCATTTTCCCTTTTCTTTTTGTAGTAGCAATTTCCATACCTGTTCAGGTTATTGACAACCAACGTTTGAATGTTTCATAATGTTTCGAACCATAACCTGAATTGATAAACACACTCTTAAAAGACAAACAATAAATCACCAGCCAAATAATAATACTAATAAATTGAAAAAAAAAAAAAAAAACATACAGTCCAACAGTCTGGAAGAAAAATTATTGTCCTCCAAGACACTACTTGGAAAATATTTTATAGGGTTTTAATCATATAAGATGTAACATTTATAAGAATGTTAAAGGAGAATACCATTTCTTGATGAGCAGCGATAGAGAAACCAAAGGTTTCTACCGAAAATAACACCGAATTTGACGTGGCCATAGCCATGTCACACAATTTCACTACGCGTAAGACGCTAACTTCTTTTTCTCTCTTTTCCTCTTCGTTTTTCTCTCATGTTCTTCATCAACTGTTCTTATCTATCCTCTCTCTCTCTCAATCTAGTGGTCAAATTTCTCAAGATTAATTCTAGTTTGGGACTGGTGCAAACCTTTGGATGGAACGTATACACATATTAAAGTTTCTGTTTGATTTTTATGGATACAAAATTTGAAAGACAGAAACAAAAGTTGTAGGTTTTTTTTTTTATTTTTTTATTATTTTTATTTTATACCTTATGTATTGGCAAAAAATGAAGAAATTTTAATTTTTTATTTTATCTTTAATTTTACAAAATCAAAAGGAGAGGGACAAAATCTAAATCAATTGAGCTAAGATTGAATAGAAAAGAAAAACCGATAATTAAAGAAAACGAGGAGAGAGAAACGAAGAGACAGAGCATCTCACGCCTTTATACTTTTAGGAAACAATCTAACGTGGCCGAGCCACGTTAAGTTCGACCTTTCATTCGGTTGTTTGGTTCAGTTCTCATAACATTTTCCTTTCTTGATTTGAAAAACATGGAATTCTACTTGAGAATATAATAGTTTGTGTGATTTTTTACGGGAATGGTTTGATAATTAATTATGGTAATTTGTCCTCATACCTTTTAAGTTTGCCTAAAAGACAAGTAGACATAAATTAGGGTGAGTGTGGTTCAATTACCCCTTCCCGGGTCTGAAAAATTGAACAAAGACACTTCTAGCATGATAAAAATATGCAATTACCCGGTGACTTCTGATTTGACCGATATAAATCTTTAAACTACCTCTATAACTTCCATTTAATTGACCAAAATGACCCTAATGAATTAAAAAAACAAATAAAAGCTAAACAATCTCAATCCCCTACCCACAGTGCCGTCACCACCACCTCGAACCACCACCACCGCTTCTTTCGTCTCTTCCTTCTCTCTTATATATATGTACATATATATATATATATGTATACGCACACATATATACATATATACCCCAAAAATTTGCAATGAGAAGATGATGATGGTCAAAAACCAAAGCATCCTTCAGTCCCTCTCGCACAAGCGTATCTACCTATATAAAGAAATGCGTGAAAGCTCAGGCTAAGAAATCAAAACCAGTAGTCTATTTTAGGCTTTTTCTGCAGCATTTCATTCGAACTTGAACCTGTGTTTGGAAGGGAAATTTTCTCGTAGAATCCGCTGCTTTGAGGTTTGCAGTGCAGACAACGATGATGGTGAGGTCGGGCTTGGCGTTGAGGCCCATGCCGAGGATGACAATGGTGAAGAAGCTGGTGATGAAGAAGCTGGTGATGTAGTGGTCATGACGCCGTTGATGAAGAAAAGAGCACCGATGGTGAAGGAATGATCGCCTTCAGTGAGGATTTGGTACTGGAACCGATGATTTCAGATATTGGTGCCGCCAATTATGAAGAAAAGAGTGCTGACGGTGAAGGGTGCCAATGGTAAAGGGATCAAACACCAGAAAAGCAGCGACAGTAGATGGGTGACGCGTAGGTGAATGGGCACGTGGATATGTGTAGAATTTCATATATGAGCACATATATAAAATGCAAGATCAAGAATAAGCGGAATATGATTATATGGTTCGGTACTAAAGTCTACATTTATAGATCAAGAACTACTAAGTGTTGCATTACTTGAAGATGTTACATTGAATTAATACACAAATATAAAGGGTATAAAGGTGTAGACAAAGGGAGTAAATTAAGGAAGAAAGAAGGGAAATAGGTTGCAGACAAAAGAAATAAAGTAAGGAGGAAAGAAGAAAAAAAGGAAACTTGAAATAGGGAATAGGATTGAGTGGCCACCTAACCAATGCAATATATAATACATATTCCAACACTCCCCGCAAACTCAAAATGGGTTTCTGGAAACCAACTTGAGTTTGGAGATAAAATCTTGAAAACAATATGGATTGAAAAAGCATCTGAAAAGTCGGAATAACGTCGAGAAAGACTGGAACAACGTTGGGAAATACCGGAACAATGTAGGGAAAGGCTAGAGCAACGCCAGAACTAAAGCCGGTAAGCTGCCGAACACACTGGCAGCCACAACAAGGCAAAGCTGCTACCACGTCTCCTCAGACCACGAATCAAAAATGTCTCCTCAGACCATAGATGAGCTATGCTACCACGTCTCCTCAGATGATGGATCAACAATGTCTCCTCAGACCATAGATGAAGCTTATGCCTCCATCTTCGACAGTGGCTCTGATACCAAGTAGAATTTCAGATACGAGCACATATATAAAATGCAAGATAAAAAATAAGCGAAAGATGAACACACAGAGATTTACATGGTTCGGCATTAAGTTCTACATCTATGAATCAAGAGCCATGCCACTAAGTGTTATATTACTTGACGATGTTACGTTGAATTGATACACAAATATATAGGGGATAAAGGTGCATGGAGTAAATCAAGGAGGAAAAAAGGGAAAAAGGAAGCTTAAAATAGGGAATGGGGTTGAGTGACCACCTAACCACTACAATACACACACACACACACACACATATATATATAAAATATTTCAACAATATGCATTAGATTTACACATAGGTTTGTCTTTATAGAGTGGTGGCGCGTGGGGGAAACGCGATTAGTTGGCCAGTTGCATCGCCGCTGCCATCGACGCGATCTCACCAACTCTTGCCAGCCTTGTTTCCTCCTTACTCTCTTTGTCGCGGGCTTGTAACAGTGGTCGTGGTGGTGGGGTTGGGTTGGGTGGGGGAGAGGAGGGGTAGGAGTGTTGCAGTGGCATGTGGAGAGAGAGAGAGAGAGAGAGAGAGAGAGAGAGCATGGTTAGGCGATAGTGAAGGCGGCGATGGTGGGGTGGTGTTGTGGTTGACCCAAGTGTTATTGCAGATAGAAAAATGTATCGTGTGTATATTGATGGAGGGTAATTTGGTAATTTTAGGTGAGCTGATATTTTGGATAAAAATATAATGTTTTACTTTGGAGCATATTAGACATTTCAAGTCATTAAGATTGTGTTTGGATGTCATTTATGAAATAGGGTGTCACTGTCCATAAAGTACCTAAGTTGTGGGCAAACCTAAGGGAGTGTAAGTACAATTTACCCAATTAATTATTAATGATTGAAGGACTCGTTGTCCCAAAAAATCTCCTTTTTCTCAATATCTTTAATCTTCAAAAGTTGAAAATTTTCTATTTCCTGTACTTGTCATCTAACAAAGTAAGCTTAAATGAAAAAAGGGAGCATATGAGCTTACTTATTATGATTTTAGGCTATAATTATTAATTTTTTTAATATATTTTTAATTAAAACTGATTTTAAGTTCATTTAGTGACTAGTAGTAAGTCATAAAACCAATAATCTTAAAAATTCTTGTTTCAATTTTGTTTCTGCTCCCCTAATATAATTTTAATTTCAAATCCACCAAATGACAGAAGCTTTAAATAGATATTCATCCATTGCTTCAATAGACACAAAAATATCCATAGAAATTTAACCCTTGTTTATGAAATTTCTATGCTTTTAACATAAGGGGTTTATTAGTAGGAAGAAATTACCCATCAGCTTGTTTCTTGGCATCCCAGCCCCTTATTGCTCCAACCTGCCTCCTTCCATTCCTTATCAGTACTATCACTGAATTGGCTCTCGTGCTGACGGAAGGCCTTCTCGTAACTTCCAGATTTGAGAGAGGCATATAGGTGATATGTGAATGTTTTGCGAGTGTCTGAGCCTCTGAAATTCGAAAAGACTGTCGTATTCGCCTCCTGGAAGGGACCTGGACGAAGAGCTCAAAGAAGTGCTTGCATCAAACATGTAATTCTTCTTCAACTCTAATAACACTCTTTGAACAATGATCTTTACAAGTTCTTCCTCATGTTAGTGCCTTGAAAAGTGAACAATAGATATCCATTTTAATGGAATAGAAATAAATGATACGGATTATTTATTTATTTAAAACAAATTAAACTTTGTTTGATTTTTCTTATGCATTACTTGCAGTGTCAAGGGTTTGAAATACATTTTCGGTTTGGAAAAGGATAATTGGAGACCTAATTGTCTAGCTCTTTACGCCTTATACTCCAATCGTTGTAATCCACATCACAACCATTTTTAAGAGCTGAAATGCTCCGTACTAACAAAGAGGTTTTTCTTTTCTTCTTCGTCTTCTTCTTCTTCTTCTTCTTCTTCTTCTTCTTCTTTTTAAATAAATAAAAAAAAGAATAATTATGAAAAATTGATTTGGTTTGATAAAAGTGATAAAACTGAAAATTTTAAAAACTACTTCACTTTTCAGTTTCAAATGCTAAATAGGTTTTATGGAAAGTAAACAGTTCACCTACAAATTATTTGTTGATAAGTGAAAATAATAGAAATTGAAGTTAATGAAAAGAAAATAAATTTTGTTGCAAGTATTTTGTTAAGATGGAACATTTATAAGAAAGTTATAGGAGAAAAAATTTGAAAAATATGGAAGTGCACTAGATAATAATACTTTTTCTGACTAAAGGGCCAGTGGCTTATCAGTATCAGCCTCTTATATCATTTTGGGAGGTTAGTAGTTTAAATCTCAGAAGAGACGTGTATGTGAGTACCAATTAAAAAAAAAAATTTTACTTTCTGTGCTTGTTTACAGGAATGCTTCGGTAATTAATTATGTGATTGAGGGACTCATCTTCCCAAAAATTATCCTTTTTCTTGATATCTTCAATAATCAAAAGTTGAAAATTTTCTATTTCCTGACTTTTCATCTAAGAAACTAAGCATAAAAAAAAAGAAGGAAAATTTTTGGTTATTTATTCTGACTTTAGATTATAATTATTAATTTAACTGATTTAAAATCATTTTAGTGACTAGCTAACTCACAAAACCCACCAAATATTCGTCTCTCAATTTTGTTTCTACTCCCCTACTATAATTTTGATTTTGATCAAACCCACCAAATGACAGAAACTTTGAATAGATTTTCATCCATTGCTTCAATAGACACAGTAATATCCATTGTTTATGAAATTTGTATCCTATAAAATAAATAAGGGGCTTTTCCCATGAATTTCTATATTCAGTTGCCAGTCCTTCAATGCTCCAACTTCCCTCCAACTTCCCTCAGTGCCTCCTTCCATTCCTTAACAATACTTTCACCGAATCGGCTCTCGTGCTGACGGAAGGCCTCCTTGTGTTAGAGTTGCACTACACAATCAACCGAATTTGATTCCAGTTGTTGTGGCGGAAACGCAAAATAACAACGCACGTTATTCGAAGAATAATCAAGCAATTACAAAGAAAAAAAATCACACAAGAACACAAGATATACATGGTTCACCCAAATCTTAGGGTTATGTCCATAGAGCACACCGAACAAATTCATTATGAAAAATATGAAGAATTACAAGGAGAATTCTCTCTTAATCTCTCTCAATTGCTCTCTTTTGTATTGGCACACATTTATCTCTAATTTTCACCCCTATTTATAGAGTCCCAAACTTGTCCTACAAGAACTTGCCTTTTGTAGAATCCAAAACCAACAAGGAAATTAAATCAGATCAGGAAACTGAATTTTCCTTAAACCAATAAGGAAGTCAAATTAGATTAGGAAACTGAATTTTCCCTAACAGATTAGGAAACTAAATTTTCCCTAAAATTCAGTGCTCTTGAAGTTTCTATATAATTAAATTTTCCTAAAAATCTTCCACCTAATCAGACTCCACAAAACCACAACAATCTCCCACTTAGAGTCTGGAGCACTTGTAAACCCATTCTATCTTCTTCTCATGCATGTCCCATACATGTCGATGCGTTTCTTTCTGTCTTCAAGCTAGAAGACCAACTGAAGTTGCGCACAACTTCAGTTTCTCCATGGTCACTGTCTTGGTCAACATGTCAGCCGGATTCTTGATGCGAAGTATTTTCTCAAGTGTCAACACCCCATCTTCTAACAAAGATCTGATAAAGTGATACCGAAGTCCTATATGCTTGGTCCTTGAATGAAATGCTGAATTCTTTACCAGATGTTTCGCACTCTGACTATCACTGTGCAAAACATTCTTCACCTGTTCGAATCCCAACTCTGTTAACAAACCTTGTAACCAAAGCATCTCCTTGCTGCCTTTGTCATCGCCACATACTCTGCCTCTAAAGTAGATAACTCTATAATCCTCTGTATTTGCGAAACCCAACTAACTGCAGTTGTACCCACCATGAATACATACCCGATAGTACTTCTTCTGTGGTCCACCTCACCAGCAAAGTCTGAATCTACATAACCATGTAGCTTCACTTCACCCCTTCTAAAACATAAATATCTATCTGTGGTACCCCATAGATATCTCAATATCCACTTTACTGCTTCCCAGTGTAGCTTTCCCGGATCCTTCATGAACATGCTTACTACTCCCACTGCATATGCAATGTCTGGTCTTGTGCACACCATGGCATATATCAAACTTCGCATGACTGAGGCATATGGAATTTTAGCCATGAAGTTTTTCTCATCTTCTATCTTCAGACACTGATCTTGAGATAAGCGGAAGTGATTAGCTAAAGGAGTACTCACCGCCTTAACATTATTCATGTTGAACCTCTTCAGAACCCGTTCAATGTACTCAGCCTGAGACAACTGCAAAATACCTTTATGTTTGTCTCTGCTAATCCTCATCCCAAGAATCTGCTTCACTGCACCAAGATCCTTCATCTCGAATTCACTAGACAATTGCTTCTTCAATTTGCTTCTTCAAAATCAGAACCTGCCACTAACATGTCATCAACATAAAGTAGAAGGATAATGAAACTTGACTTAAACCTCTTGAAGTAGCAGCAATGGTCAGCGTTGCACTTGTTGTAGCCATGTCACTTTATAAAACCATCAAACTTCTTGAACCACTGCCTCGGGGCTTGCTTTAAACCATATAAGCTTTTCTTCAACTTGCACACTAGTTTCTCTTTTCCTTTGACTGAGAAACCCTCCGGTTGTTACATGTAAATCTCCTCCTCTAGGTCACCATGGAGGAAAGCAATTTTGACATCTAACTGCTCAAGGTGCAACCCCTCTGCTGCAACAATGCTAAGAACTGAGCGAATGGTACTCAGTTTCACAACCGGGGAAAAAATATATGTGTAGTCAATGCCTTGCTTTTGCTGAAAGCCTTTGACCACCAATCGCGCCTTGTATCTCTTGGAACCATCGTGTTCCTCTTTTACCCTGTACACCCATTTGTTGTGAAGAGCTTTCTTCCCCATGGGCAACTTGGCTAGTTCCCATGTTTTGTTGGAGATAAGGGATTTCATCTCATCTTCCATTGCAAGCTCCCACTTGCTAGCATCTTCAACCTGACATGCTTTATCATAGCATTCAGGCTCACCATCATCTGTGAGCAACATATAATCCAAATATTTCCTATTCGGTACATGAGGTCACGTAGACCTTTTAGGTGCAGGTATAGGAGTTGGAATTTGCGGTGAACTATGTTCTGTGAGTTCTGGCCAAGAACCCCCATCTGTCTGCTCCGCATCAACGCTCTCTGGATCATCATCCAACTCAATTAGCTCGGGCTTACTCTGTACAGGACTAGTTAACTGTGTTGCATCTCTATCCTTGTACATCACCTTCTCATTGAAAATCACATCTCTACTTCTGATGATTTTCTTGTTCTGATTATCCCAGAGTCGATAACCAAACTCATCTTTGCCATACCCAACGAAGATACATTTCAGTGACTTAGGGTCGAGCTTTCCCCTAGCATGGTCACTAATATGCGCATATGCAATACAACCAAAAACTTTCAATCATGAAAGATTTACCTCTTTGCCACTCCATACCTCTTCTGGTATTCGATGCTCTAAAGGCACCGATGGTCCACAATTAATTAGGTAGGATGCTGTATTGACTGCTTCTGACCAAAACTGTTTGGGTAAACCTGAATGTATGCTCATGCTTCTGGCTCTTTCTGTCAATGTTCGGTTCATCCGTTCTGCCACCCCCATTTTGCTGTGGGCTTCCTTGCACAGTCCTTTTTAATCTGATCCCATTATCAAAACAGAACTTCTTGAACCCAGTGTCTTCATACTCACCACCATTGTCTGATCTCAACCTCTTGATCTTCAAACCTGTCTCATTCTCCACCATGGCCTTCCACTTCTTGAACACATCAAATACCTCAGATTTATGCTTCAAAAAATAAACCCATACCTTCCTCGTGTGATCATCAATGAAAGTCACGAAGTATGATTTTCCACTAATGAATGAAACAGTGGTTAGCCCCCAAACATCTGTGTGAACTAACTCAAGTTTTTCCTTTCTGAGATCTCTGCCACTCTTCTTGAAACTGACCCTCTTTTGCTTGCCCATCACATAACTCTCACAGAAGTCAATATCAATTGCTCGTATGCCTGGTAGTTTCCCCTTTGAGTGCATAATCTTGAGCCCCCTTTCACTTATGTGACCTAGTCTTTGGTGCCAAATGTTATGATCTTCTCTGTTTTCTGCAACTGTTATAGACCCACAAGCACTGGTAGTTGTGCAGAGAGTGCCAGATTTCTTACCACGTGTAATGGTCATAGCGCCTCTGGAAACTTTCCACGAGTCTCCATTGAAGGTTGTAACAAAACCTTCATCTGACAATTGTCTCACCGAAATCAGATTCTTCCTCAAGTCAGGGATGTGTCTCACATCCTTCAACTTCCAAGCTAACCCATTCAACTTGATTTGCACTTCACCCTTGCCAATGACGCTGCAAGGCTAGTCATCACCAAGATACACCTTGCTAAGGTTACTCGGTTCATAGCTATTAAATAGCTCTTTGTTTGAGGTGCCATGAAACGATGAGCCGGAATCTAAAACCCATGAGTCCTCCTTGCTCTCCAAAGAGCATATTAATGCATCATCTGATTATTCTGAGACAAAGTTTGCTTCAGTTTTTCTTTTGGTTCCTTTCTTTGGAAGTCTGTAATCAACACGGTAATGTCCCTTCTTTCCACAATTCCAACACTCAACGTCATTAAGATCCGTGGAATTCCTGAAATTTTGAGACTGTGTCCTTCCATTCATTGACTTGGCTTTGCCTCTGTTTCTATTATAGTTGCCCTTCTTCTTGTTTGAACCATTGCCTCTACTTTCAACATTCAACGCCAAACCACTGGTGGAAACCCCTGCTGTTTGCCTTCTGTGATACCCCTCGGATCCGAGACACGGGTTGATCAGGCCCAGGCCCAAACCCGAGGGAATATCAAACAATTAATATGTTATAGCGAACACGGAATACAAAATGAATTAAGAAATGAAAGTTTAAAGCTGAAAAGAAACTAAAAGATAATCCTTAAATAATTAAATACTTAAAGTTGATAAACCAAATATCCATAATTTGAACAACTCGGGAATCCATCTCTAGTGGACCCCTAATAAAAATCTCACACTAAATGAAAGTAAAATGAAAGATAAAACCCAAATCCAAGATCTGGAAAGAAATCCTACATCGTCGGTAGAATGGAAGATCGTCTCTGCACAGCACGAACAAGCTCAAGCCTGGAACTGACGTACACCTGAAAAATAGGAGTGGGTCAGGCCCACGAACAAGTTCTATCCTACTACAATCCAAGCAGAGACTCGATACGCATGTACAAACTAAATAGTTCAACAACAACTAATAATCCGTACATAAATATATCCACACTACTGGACTCTCGCTAGGCCATGAAGGGGGTCTCAACCTGGATAGAAGGCATCACACAATACGCACCTGAGTGGATATGAGTACCTAAACCTAAACAGGGTATACCTCAACCTTCACAGTCAGCTACACATCCAACTGCATATACGCACCCTAACCGTCGACACTGAGACTCAAGCTCATGACACGGTAACATAAAAATATATCTAAACTCCGTTTCTATCCATCCACAAGAAATCCAGTAAGTCACTCGGCGTATTCAACCGTACCGACTTATATATATAAGGAGGATTGTATTTTATAACCCGTGCCCTTACTCCAAAATAGGTAGGACTTAGCAATTTGAGCTAATCCAAACCTAGTATGTCACCGTCCCATACCGGTACATACAATCAAATCCGTCCAATAGTTGATAAAGCATCGATAATTATAACAACAATATCAACAATTCCATACTAAACATAATAGAATGCATTAGCAACCATTCTTAAAAATACCAATAATTGATTCACATTGAAAATATAAATATCAATGTCAACTACTCCTCACTATGCATATTGAAATAGATAATCAACATGCTTACTTACATTCACAGTTGATAAAATAATGACCATATAAATGTCAATACCAACAGTTCCAAACTAAACATGTTAGAACAGATTAACAAACATGCTTAAGTAAGCCAATTCAGAATCCATAATTTGATCATACAGGGCTTTATTTGTAATTATGACCTATTCCCAGTTTCCATAGAATTAACAGAGCCTAAATAAATATTTTCCCACTCAAATCTATAGCATGCAAAATAAATATAAGTAATCTATTATACTTATAGTTTCCTGTCCAACAACTTGACGCACTAATCGTTAAATTTAATCATCAACTAATTTTCAGTGAAATATAAATTTTTAGCATAATTTCTATTTCCATGAACATATAATTCGAGTGGACAAGCTCTCACAGAAAATTTCTAATATAATTAAGAAATTAGAAACTCCAAATCCACATAGTCTATGAGACATTCGTAATTAACTCCATGTAATCCTAATGATTAATGCTTTGTGTCCAATTCTATGTTAATCTGGTCTTTGCATATTTACGTTTACCCTAGACCACTCCTAAACCATCCATTACAGTATTCATTCTCCACTAAAACATATTAAAACAATCACTAGGAAGCCTAATCACTGCAAAATTGGAAAACAACCAACAGAATCAAAAACTCACGAATAAACAACCTGGAGCCGGCTCCAGAATATTGGAGCCGCCTCCAATGGCCCTGGAGCCGGCTCCTAGACCATTGGAGCCGCCTCCAGTCTAAGGGGAGCCGGCTCCAATCCAATAGGAGCCGGCTCTCTCCCTCCTCTTCTTCGTGTTCTCCTCTCCGGTCGCCGTTTACGCCTCCGACACTTCACAGAAGAGGTTTTCAGAGAGTTTCACTTAATCCTAGAAGATTCCAGTCCTTAACTCAGTCCTTATTATGCTACTAATATGGATTAAACCAAGAATTAAATAAGACAGTTCAAAGTTAAACAGTTTCCAATTTTTAAACCAAATTCAGTTTCAGTTACACTCTAAGCATGAAATAGATAACGGTTTTTATTTTTAAACATGTAATTCATCCTGGAACCATTGAGTATGCAAAGAACACGAGTATAAGGGAGAGAGTAAGGTTAGAACTTGCCTTTGAGATCTTTGTCCAAAAATCTCTACGCCGTCTCTAAAGGTCCGACGAAAAACCAACGTGAACCCTCTCTGTTCTTCCTTTGTCTCCACAGTCGTATAGGTTTTGTTATGGTTCTCAAACCCTAACCAACCATCTAACATATATTTATAGGATTTTACTAAACCTTAAGTCCAATTATATCTATAGTCTGAAACGCGGCCCATAAACACAACCTAGTTTATAAACCCTGTCGGCTCATTTAAATTAAACCTAAACAGAACTAAATCCCTAACCACACTTTTATACCTAGTCATAAATTAAAACATGTAATTACTAATTCAATTAAAGAAACAATAAAAATTCCAAGTTAACCGTAAAACAGAAAATAACATACAATTTACAGAGAATTAAAGCCAAATAAATAATTAAAACAATTAACTTAAATAATCACAAGTATCACAATTAATGTAAATAATTCAAATAATTAATTAAGCCAAAGAAAACAAATAAACGAACTAATTAATTCAAATAATACAAATAAGTCAAGTAAATCAAATCATTAAAAAGTCAATTAACATAATTCAAAACAATTAATGAACCAAAACAATTAAGGAACAGAAAACAATTAAACAAATTACCGAGACTATCCTTTTAAAAATTAGGGGTATTACATTCTTCTCCCCTAACAAAAGGAATTCCGTCCTCGGAATTCGCTCTTACTTTCTTCCAAAATTCCAGGAAACTGCGAGCGAATGACATCTGCCCGTTCCCAAGTAGACTCAGCCTCATTGTGATGACTCCACTGAACACGAACCAAAGGAATAACCTTATTACGAAGAATCTGATCGCGTCGGTCGACAATACGACACGGTGGCTCTAAATAAGTTGCATCCGGTTGCAACTCAATTTCCCCAACATCGATATGCTGATATCGATCCTCATCTCGCAGAAATTTCCGCAACATGGAAACATGAAACACGTTGTGAACGCGATCCAAAGTATCCGGAAGTGCCAACCGATAAGCGACAGCTCCAACTCGATCCGTAATCATGAATGGACCGACAAACCGCGGAGACAACTTCCCTTTCTTCCCAAAACGCATAACACCCTTCATAGGAGATACTTTAAGAAGAACCTGATCCCCAACCTGAAACTCCAAAGCACGAGTGTGACGATCAGCATAGCTCTTCTGCCTACTTTGGGCAGTACGCATGCGATCTCGAATAAGAGCAATCTTTTCAGAGGTATCCTTGATGAACTCAGGACCTAAGAATCGATTCTCTCCAACCTCCATCCAACAAACAGGTGATCGACACGGTCGACCGTATAACGCCTCAAAAGGTGCCATGCCAATAGTCTTCTGGAAACTATTGTTATAAGCAAACTCCACAAGTGGCAAATATTCTTCCCAGTGGCCCTTGAAATCCAGAACACACGACCGAAGCATATCTTCCATAATCTGGTTCACCCTCTCAGTCTGTCCGTCAGTCTGAGGATGATAAGCAGTACTAAGGTGTAACTCCGTACCTAAAGCCTGCTGAAAACTCTTCCAAAATCCAGATACAAAGCTCGAATCCCTATCCGATATAATAGACAATGGAATGCCATGTAGCTTCACAATCTCTGAAATGTAAAGCCTCGCCAACTGCTCCGAAGTGTAGTCAGTGCAAATAGGTAAGAAATGAGCTGACTTGGTCAACCTATCCACAATGACCCATATGGAATTATGCCCCTTGAAAGAATTTGGCAACCCTTCTACAAAATCCATAGATATGCTCTCCCATTTCCACTCTGGAATTGGTAGTGACTGTAAAGCTCCTGGCGGCCTCTGATGATCAATCTTAACCATCTGACAAGTACTACACTGAGAAACAAAAAGAGCAATGTCCCTCTTCATACCTGCCCACCAAAACTGCCGCTTCATATCTTGATACATCTTATCGCCTCCTGGATGAACAGAGAACTCAGAGTGATGAGTCTCAGTCATCACATCCTTCCTCAAATTATCAGCAGAAGGTACCACTAGCCGTCCCTTGTACCTTAAACCTCCATCAGCCCCAACATAGTAGAATGGAACCTCTCCGGAAGCTATCTCTGTGACCTTGTCGACACATTGCTGATCAGTGAGTTGTGCTTGTAAAACCTTGCGAATGATGGAAGGTGTAACCACCATGCAAGCCATAAAAGCATCTGACAACTCATCTACATTCTTCAAAGCATTCCACTCAGTAGTGAATAGAGCAGAAAGACTACCAACAGGTCGGCGACTGAGTGCATCCGCCACCACATTCGCTTTCCCTGGATGGTACTGTATAGAAAAATGATAGTCTTTTACAAACTCCAACCATCTGCGCTGTCTCATATTCAACTCCCGTTGAGTGAACAAGTACTGCAGACTCTTGTGATCACTGAATAATCTGAAAGACTCACCCAACAGATAATGCCTCCAAATACGCAAGGCAAAGACCACTGCTGCCAATTCCAAATCATGTGTCGGATAATTAAGCTCATGAGGCTTAAGTTTCCGAGATCCATAAGAAATCGGTCGCTCCTCCTGCATCAATACACATCCAAGACCCTGCAACGATGCATCCGTGTAAACAAGATACTCTATCCCGCTCTGCGGAGTAGCCAGAACCGGTGCAGAAGTCAGCTTCCTTTTCAGCTCATCAAAAGCTCGCTGACAGTGTTCATCCCACACGAACTGTACACCCTTCTTGGTCAGATGAGTGAGTGGTCCTGCTATCTTGGAGAACCCCTGGATGAATCTCCTGTAATATCCTGCCAGACTGAGAAAACTCCGAATCTCTGTAGGTGATGTAGGTTGTCCCCACTCAACCACCGCCGAAACCTTGGCCGGATCCACTGCTATCCCCTTTTCTGACACCACGTGACCCAGAAATTTCACCTCCCGCTGCCAAAATTCACACTTCTCGAACTTGGCATATAACTGGTGTTCACGAAACGTCTGCAAGACTATGCGAAGATGTCTAGCATGATCGTCCTCCGACCGAGAATAGATCAAGATGTCATCAATAAAGACAATAACAAATTGATCCAAATAAGCCCGGAAGACTCTATTCATTAAGTCCATGAACACTACAGGTGCATTAGTCGTCCCAAACGGCATAACACGAAACTCATAAGAACCATATCTCGTGAGAAACGCTGTCTTAGGAACATCCTGCTCCCTAACCCTCAGCTGATGATACCCAGAACGCAGATTAATCTTGGAGAAATATGTGGCTCCCCTTAACTGATCAAACAAGTCATCAATCCTGGGCAAAGGATACTTGTTACGAATCGTAACCTTGTTCAACTCCCTGTAATCTATACACAGACGAAGCGAACCATCCTTCTTCTTCACAAACAGAACTGGTACTCCCCAAGGTAATGTACTCCTACGAATAAAACCCTGGCTGAGTAACTGCTGAATCTGATCCCTCAGCTCTCTCATCTCTACCGGTGTCATCCTATAGGGTGCCCTAGCAATAGGCACAGTGCCTGGAGCTAAGTCTATCATAAAATCGATCTCGCGACTAGGTGGCAACCCTGGAATCTCCTGAAATACATCTGGGAAATCCTGTACAATTGGTATGTTATCCAATGACACAGTAATCCCCCCATCCTTTTCCTTCTCCACATGGAACAAATAGGTGCTACCGCCTCCTTTAGAACGTGGCATAGCTACTACGTACATATCCTGACCAGGTATGGTAAAAATAATAGATCTATCAAAACAATCAACTTGGGCATGGTAGTGAGACAACCAATCCATCCCAAGTATCACGTCATAAGTGTGCATGTCCAGGACCAATAGATTGGCTAGAAATCTGAGTCTGCCAATATCTAGTGTCACAGGCCCATCACTCTCATGTATAATAGCTGTATCACCCAATGGTGTAGAAATACCCTGAGGTCTAGTGCATACCCTCGTCCTCATCCCAGATAAAGCAACAAAAGTCCTAGCTACAAATGAGTGTGTAGCACCCGTATCAAATAAAACACGTCCATATAAACCATGAATAGGAAACTTACCCTCAATAGTCTGAGGTGCCTGAACATCCTGTGGCTTGGGGTTATACACCCTGCCATAATGCAACTGCTGTGGTACCTGTCCCTGAGTCTGCGGCGGTGCCGGTAAAGCCAGATGTGTCTGTCCCTGAATCCGTGGAACCTGTGGAGCTGGTAGAGGCACTGGCGCCCTCTGTCCCTGCTGCACATACTGTCCCTGTCCTGCTTTAGGACACTGCCTGGTGGTATGACCATACTCTCCACAAGTGTAACAACTACCCTGGAAAGTACCAAATGGCCTCCTCTGTCAGTTAGCCTGTGGCTGACCCTGTCCTGCCTGTGGTCCCCCATTCTGTTGCCTCTGAATGGGTGCCCCATTCCGATGAGCATCTGAACCACCCTTGTGCTTCTTCCAAGGTTGTTGCCCTTGGAACTTGCCTTTGTCATTTTGCCGATGACCATTGCCATTCCCCTTTTCAGCTGACTGATTAGTAGAGTCTTTATCTCCCCGCTTCTCACCACGAGCCTGTCTGATGTCCACAGTCAACTGATACTGTTGTAGAGCGGCGTCTACCACCTGAGCATAGGTAGTATAGGCTGGACTACCTGTAATAGCTCTCTTGATAGACCACACCAGTCCCTTGACAAAACTGTTACGCTTCTTCTCCTCTGTATCCACCTCCTCCGGTGCAAAGAGAGACAAGCGTGTGAACTGCTGCTCATACTCTGCCACTGTCATGTTTCCCTGCTGCAGACTTAGAAACTCGGTCTTCATAGCTGCCCTGACTGCATAGGGAAAATATTTCTCATCAAAGCGAGCACTGAACTCATCATAAGACAATGTCATCCTCTCCTCTGAGGTGGTAAGCATCTGCTTCTGAACCTCCGTGCACTGAACCAAACGAAGATGACGCTCAATGTCCTGTTTCCACTGGTGAGCTGCTCTCGTATCGGTTGAGCCTGAGAATACAGGTGGACTCCCCTTTGTGAAAGGGCTCCTAGCCTTTCCCCAAGAATCCGTCTGAACCACTGGTGCTGGTACAGGTGCCTGCTGAACCTGTGGTTGGTTCCGGAGTGCAGCTGTTACCCAAGCCTCTATAGCCCGAGCAACGAGGTCATTGAGGTGAGGAGGAATCTCTGGATCTCTGTCCTGACCCTGAGTCTGTTGAACTTCCTCCTGCTCCTCCTGAAACCCTGGCATTTGCTGCTCTTCTTCCATTTGCTGACGCTGTAGGAGATATTGTTGCCTACGTGCCGCTCTCCTTTCCTTCCTAGTTCCTTGCATGTTCTGTCCATTTCTAGCGTTAACCATCTGTTAACACGAAAAGATAGACATCAGTACCATTTCTATACGAACCATAAGGAATACAATGAATCCTAACTCAAGCTCTATTCACGAGAACGCTACGCAAAAGACTTAATACGAAAACACCCTAGAGACACTTGAACCTGGAGTGCTCTGATACCAACTGTGATACCCCTCGGATCCGAGACACGGGTTGATCAGGCCCAGGCCCAAACCCGAGGGAATATCAAACAATTAATATGTTATAGTGAACACGGAATACAAAATGAATTAAGAAATGAAAGTTTAAAGCTGAAAAGAAACTAAAAGATAATCCTTAAATAATTAAATACTTAAAGTTGATAAACCAAATATCCATAATTTGAACAACTCGGGAATCCATCTCTAGTGGACCCCTAATAAAAATCTCACACTAAATGAAAGTAAAATGAAAGATAAAACCCAAATCCAAGATCTGGAAAGAAATCCTACATCGTCGATAGAATGGAAGATCGTCTCTGCACAGCACGAACAAGCTCAAGCCTGGAACTGACGTACACCTGAAAAATAGGAGTGGGTCAGGCCCACGAACAAGTTTTATCCTACTACAATCCAAGCAGAGACTCGATACGCATGTACAAACTAAATAGTTCAACAATAACTAATAATCCGTACATAAATATATCCACACTACTGGACTCTCGCTAGGCCATGAAGGGGGTCTCAACCTGGATAGAAGGCATCACACAATACGCACCTGAGTGGGTATGAGTACCTAAACCTAAACAGGGTATACCTCAACCTTCACAGTCAGCTACACATCCAACTGCATATACGCACCCTAACCGTCGACACTGAGACTCAAGCTCATGACACGGTAACATAAAAATATATCTAAACTCCGTTTCTATCCATCCACAAGAAATCCAGTAAGTCACTCGGCGTATTCAACCGTACCGACTTATATATATAAGGAGGATTGTATTTTATAACCCGTGCCCTTACTCCAAAATAGGTAGGACTTAGCAATTTGAGCTAATCCAAACCTAGTATGTCACCTTCCCATACCGGTACATACAATCCAATCCGTCCAATAGTTGATAAAACAATATCAACAATTCCATACTAAATATAATAGAATGCATTAGCAACCATTCTTAAAAATACCAATAATTGATTCACATTGAAAATATAAATATCAATGTCAACTACTCCTCACTATGCATATTGAAATAGATAATCAACATGCTTACTTACATTCACAGTTGATAAAATAATGACCATATAAATGTCAATACCAACAGTTCCAAACTAAACATGTTAGAACAGATTAACAAACATGCTTAAGTAAGCCAATTCAGAATCCATAATTTGATCATACAGGGCTTTATTTGTAATTATGACCTATTCCCAGTTTCCATAGAATTAACAGAGCCTAAATAGATATTTTCCCACTCAAATCTATAGCATGCAAAATAAATATAAGTAATCTATTATACTTATAGTTTCCTGTCCAACAACTTGACGCACTAACCGTCAAATTTAATCATCAACTAATTTTCAGTGAAATATAAATTTTTAGCATAATTTCTATTTCCATGAACATATAATTCGAGTGGACAAGCTCTCACAGAAAATTTCTAATATAATTAAGAAATTAGAAACTCCAAATCCACACAGTCTATGAGACATTCGTAATTAACTCCATGTAATCCTAATGATTAATGCTTTGTGTCCAATTCTATGTTAATCTGGTCTTTGCATATTTACGTTTACCCTAGACCACTCCTAAACCATCCATTACAGTATTCATTTTCCACTAAAACATATTAAAACAATCACTAGGAAGCCTAATTACTGCAAAATTGGAAAAACAACCAACAGAATCAAAAACTCACGAATAAACAACCTGGAGCCGGCTCCAGAATATTGGAGCCGCCTCCAATGGCCCTGGAGCCGGCTCCTAGACCATTGGAGCCGCCTCCAGTCCAAGGGGAGCCGGCTCCAATCCAATAGGAGCCGGCTCTCTCCCTCCTCTTCTTCGTGTTCTCCTCTCCGGTCGCCGTTTACGCCTCCGACACTTCACAGAAGAGGTTTTCAGAGAGTTTCACTTAATCCTAGAAGATTCCAGTCCTTAACTCAGTCCTTATTATGCTACTAATATGGATTAAACCAAGAATTAAATAAGACAGTTCAAAGTTAAACAGTTTCCAATTTTTAAACCAAATTCAGTTTCAGTTACACTCTAAGCATGAAACAGATAACGGTTTTTATTTTTAAACATGTAATTCATCCTGGAACCATTGAGTATGCAAAGAACACGAGTATAAGGGAGAGAGTAAGGTTAGAACTTGCCTTTGAGATCTTTGTCCAAAAATCTCTACGCCGTCTCTAAAGGTCCGACGAAAAACCAACGTGAACCCTCTCTGTTCTTCCTTTGTCTCCACAGTCGTATAGGTTTTGTTATGGTTCTCAAACCCTAACCAACCATCTAACATATATTTATAGGATTTTACTAAACCCTAAGTCCAATTATATCTATAGTCTGAAACGCAGCCCATAAACACAACCTAGTTTATAAACCTTGTCGGCTCATTTAAATTAAACCTAAACAGAACTAAAACCCTAACCAAACTTTTATACCTAGTCATAAATTAAAACATGTAATTACTAATTCAATTAAAGAAACAATAAAAATTCCAAGTTAACCGTAAAACAGAAAATAACATACAATTTACAGAGAATTAAAGCCAAATAAATAATTAAAACAATTAACTTAAATAATCACAAGTATCACAATTAATGTAAATAATTCAAATAATTAATTCAAATAATTAATTAAGCCAAAGAAAACAAATAAACGAACTAATTAATTCAAATAATACAAATAAGTCAAGTAAATCAAATCATTAAAAAGTCAATTAACATAATTCAAAACAATTAATGAACCAAAACAATTAAGGAACAGAAAACAATTAAACAAATTACCGAGACTATCCTTTTAAAAATTAGGGGTATTACACCTTCTGATTGCTTCAGTCAGAATTATGCTCACAACTTCATTAAACTTCAACTTGGTCTTCCCTGCAGAGCTACTGATCGCTATAACTGTTCCACTCTAACTATCGGGTAACTGCCCTAGAATTAGCAGTGCTCGGAATCATCTTTGAAGTCGATATCAACAGACTCTAATTGCCCAACTATCTCGTTGAACGCATTTAGATGTTCGTTGAACTTACCACCTTCTACCAACTTCTTGATCAAGTGTACCTTGTTCACTGCAAAGGCTATTCATACATACTAGAACGGGCTGCCATGAGAAACATCGTCGTCTTCTCGTTCTTGATATTGAAGGCGACTGACTTTGACAACGTCAATCTGACGGTGCCAAGAGCCTTCCTATCAAATAATTCCCATTTTGCATCCTTTGTATCCTCTGGCTTCTCTCCAAAAGGTTGATACATATTTTTCTGAAACAAGAGGTCTTCTATTTGCATCTTCTAGAAACCAAAGTTTGTGCCATCGAACTTCTCGATCATGGATGTGGATGTCTTATCTTCTGATGCCATTACTCCCACTCGAACGGACAGATCTAATCGAAAGACTTTCAGAATTTCGTCAAACACCTTCTGTGCCCTACGTTCTTAACCAAAGGCTCTGATACCAGTTGTTAGAGTTGTACTACACAATCAACCGAATTTGATTCCAGTTGTTGTGGCGGAAACGCAAAATAATAAGGCACGTTGTTCGAGGAATAATCAAGCAATCACAAAGAAAAAAAATCACACACAAGAATACAAGATATACATGGTTCACCTAAATCTTAGGGCTACGTCCATGGAGCACACCGAACAAATTCACTATGAAAAAGATGAAGAATTACAAGGAGAATTCTCTCTCAATCTCTCTCAATTGCTCTCTCTCTTGTATTGGCACACATTTATCTTTAATTTTCATCCCTATTTATAGAGTCCCAAACTTGTCCTACAAGAACTTGCCTTTTGTAGAATCCAAAACCAATAAGGAAATTAAATCAGATCAAGAAACTGAATTTTCCTTAAACCAAGAAGGAAGTCAAATCGGATTAGGAAACTGAATTTTCCCTAACAGATTAGGAAACTGAATTTTCCCTAAAATTCAGTACTCTTGAAGTTTCCATATAATTAAATCTTCCTAAAAATCTTCCACCTATTCAGACTCCACAAAACTACAACACCTCGTAACTCCCAGATTGACGTAACACCTCTGATGGGTTGACATGGTAGAAGATGGGTAGAATCGCTCGTCCCGTAGTTTTCCTGCACTCCACCATTTTAGCAAACTCACGGAGGCACCATTCACTGGATGCATAGTTTTTGGTTAAGACTAAGATTGAGAGATCTTCGATTCTTTGATTAGTGTGACGAGCTCAGGACCGATTTCTTCTCTTATGCGGAGCTCATTATTATCCCGAAAGGTTCGAACGCCTACATCGATGAAAGAGGCACAGAGGTAATCTGTGAATGTTTTGAGAGTGTCTCTGCCTCTGAAACTCAATAAGACAGTCATATTCGCCTCTTGGAAGGGGGTACCTGGATGAAGAGAGCAAAAAGTACTTGCTTCAATGTGATACCCCCAGATTTTTGGATGAAGGTTGGCCAGGTCCACTCCCGATTACCCGAGGATATCAAACCAATTAGTAACAAACAAATACAGAATACAATTAAGATAAACAGGAATAAATAAAACTACTAAAAAGAAACTAAGAAGATAATCCAAAACTGAAACCTCAGAATAAAATTTTATAAATAAGAAAATTATTCTGATACATCCACCTTCTCCATTTTTAATACTACTCGGGAATCCATCTGGTAGACCCCTAACAAACTCCAATACTGAAAAACAACAACTGAAGAACTCCAATGCTAAATCATGAAGAAACTCCTATATCGCCGGAAGAATGAGTAGCCATCTCTGCTCAGCACGAACACGCTCTAAGATCTGGAACCGTCTGTTACCTAAAAAATAATAGTGGGTCAGGCCCACGAACAAGTGCTATCCTAACTACAATCCAAACAGAGACCCGATATGCAGATACATTCTAGATGTCTCATCCATATCTATATAGTCCGTAAATATATATATATATATATATATATATATATATATATCCACACTACAAGATTCTCACTGAACTATGATGAGGGTCTCAACCTGAATAGAAGGCAACATGCAAAACGCACCTGAGTGGGCATGACTACCTAAGCCTAACAGAGTATACCTCGACCACCATAGCCAGCTATGCATCCTACTGCATATACGCTCCCTAACTGACGATCCTAAGACTCAAGCTCATATTGCGGTACCATACATATATATATAAAGTCCGATCTTATCCAACCATAAGAAAACCAGTTAGTTGTTCAGCTTGTTCAGCCGCACAGACTAAAATAAATTATATGTATATAAATTCCATCCAAATACAATGTTAAGTCGGTCAATTATTCGTCGCCAAAACACAACATATAATTAGGATTTAAATGCTTAAATTAAATCCATATCCTTCCTATTACAGAAATATCAACAACCATCCAATATGTCGTTCAACTATTTTAGTTGACAGGACATGAAACCATGTAGGATTTAACTATTTTAGTTAATCCATTTCGTATGTATGAATGGGTAAGAATTAGCGTTGTGACCTAATTCGTCCCTCCGTATGCCACCGTCCTATACCGGTGCATACCATGCATATGATCCGTAAATGATGCAATATTTTAAGCAGTACGTCAAATTAAGTACACATTATCCATATAGTTGATAAATACATAATTTAAACAATTCATCAACTCACAATCCATAATAAAATCCATGGAATTGACGAACCAATGCTTGATCGTTCGTCAATTTAAAATCCAGATCAACCTCCATGTAATTGACAGAAAATATATAATTAATTCTTCAATTAAATCCAGGCCAACATCTATATGGTTGATAGAACCTAAGTGTTAGTTCAACAATTTAAGTCCAAACTATAAATCAAATAATTGCAGAATAGTGCTTAATAGTACAGCAATTAAAATCCAAGCTTAAATCCATGTATTGCAGAAAAGAATTTTGTATTTTAACAATTAACATCCAAGGTATGTACTGATAATCGCCGAATATTGCATATTCAAGCGCCCTTATTTGCATTAGTTAAGTCCATTAGTTGATGATAATGTACAGTTTAGCTTTATTTGTTTATTTCCGTCTTTTTTCAGGTCGGCTTCCCCATTTATGGTTAAAGAAGCGGTTTTGTCAATCTTTTGAAGAATCGAAGCACGCCGTTGCTAGGGACCGTCTTTTGGGCCAAGTTACTGTAGTCCTCATGCATGTGAGTCTTACAGCATCATATTTAAAATGACGATTGTGTCGTCGGGCCAATCCAAAGTGGCCAAAGAGAAGATTGCATGTTTTGAACACAGGCCTCCGCGGGCGCTCACCAAATCCCCCCGTAGCCAGCCTTCCTCCGCGGGGCCTGCAAGCCTCTGGGGCCTTCGTCGAGCCTCCGAGGGAGCCCGCCATTTTGTCCAGAGAGCTCATCGCGGATGCCAAGCACCCACGGGGGCCCGCCAATGTGCAGACAGTAGGTCACCTGCTCCTGAATTCAAGCTGATTCTTGTTTCCTATGCATTTTCTGTGGTTCTAATGGCTCTAGGGTGGTTGGAGCTCGTGATGGAGGGGATGGAGAGTTGATTTTGGGTAGATAAAGGAGGGGAGGCTTATTTTGAAAGATATATCTCATTCTTGTGGAGTTCTTGTAATACCCCTAATTTTAAAAGGATATTTTTGGTATTTTATTTTTGATTTAATTGTCTTTTTATTGGATTAATTGTTTTTTTATTACTTTGTTGATTATTGTTTTTATTATGGTGTTGATTATATTGCATGTATTTTGTTTAATTGTTAATTATTTGTATTAATTGTTAATTATTTAAATTGTTTTAATTATTTAATTGGTTGTTAATGGTTGTTTTTATTTCTTTATTTAAGTCATTGTTATTATAAATTTACGTAAGTTCATGTAGCTGGTACTATTTAAACCTAGGTTGTTCAATGAGCCGAGTTATATAAAGATTAGGGTTTAGGATTTAAAAGTCTATATATATGCATATTCTACGTTGGTTTAGGGTTAGAAACAAAACCCTAGTTCTCATAGTCACGACTGTGAAACAGAGAGATACACAGAGAGCAATAGAGAGAAAGTTCTGAGAGTTTAAAAGGGAGCTTTAAGGAAAAAGGAACGGGGTTGCTTCTGAGTTGAACCAAGAGCACCGGAGGAGTGGGACGGCAATCTAGGACATTGTCAGAAACTTTAGAGACAGAGGATTACAGTTTCAAATCTGAAACTACAGATAAGTCACTATTCTTCTCCTTCCCTTTAATTCGTGTTCTGTGCATGCCTATTTAGACTCCAGGGATTAATTAAGCATTAAAACAGATTAAATTGAAGTTAATATCAATCTTGGAAGTATGGTAGAATCGACTGTCAAATCGTTGTATGAATCTGTTTTGTGTGTAGGAAGTTACTCTGTTAAGAATTTGTTTGCGTGGGTTTTTAAACTTGTTAGCCTTTTGTGTTTTGGAATGAATACATGATTTTAATTAATTTTAGGACATTAATTGAACTCTAGAATAAGTTATAAAAATTGTACAGAGCCTCTGAACTTCACCGGAGGCGAAGAAGATGATCAGACTACGCTCAAGGCTCACAGTGGAGTGGAGCCGGCTCACCCCAAGGGTGGAGCCGCCTCCACAAGAGGTTGAGCTGGCTCCACATGCATTGGAGGCGGTTCCACATGCAGTGGAGGCAGCTCTAATGTGGAAGGAGGCGGCTCCAACCTCTGTTCTTGGTTTTCTACGTGGTTTTGGGTCCGGTTTGGCATGTAAGATGGATTCTAAGTTGTTTCCATAGGTGTGGATGGTTTATTCAACAATTACAGGCTTGTAAAAACCCTTAGGAAGCATGTTAGATTTATTATGTTGAAGCATGCACAAAGATAAGGAACAACATTAAACCTGTTTGGGGTACAGTGGATGAAAGAATTGAAACTGGTATACTGTTCTTACTATTTTCTGAAACAGTTGGGGTTTTTTGCCTAAATTAAAGTCATTAAACATGTCTTAATTGGGTTACAAGTATATAGTTATTTATCTAGAAACATAAACCTGTTTAGTTGGAATTAATTGCTGATTACCTTTTCTGTTTGTTACATCAATTATGGTTCTGTTTGAAGGCATTAAATGTGTAGTTTTATTTCCTGTATTTAAAGAACTGTAATGTGGTTTCTAAATCTTAAATTGGATGCAATAATTGTCCATATATATATTAGACTGTATGTATGTTTTTCTAGGGCATGATTGATGACTATCTATTACTGTGTTGTCAATAGTATTAATTGGAGGATGGTATGTACCGGTATGGGACGGTGACATAATAGGTATGGACAAGTTCAAACACTAAGTCCTGCCTAATTTGGATTAAGGTACGGATTAACTATATAGGTTAAGTCCATTGCCTACTTGTGTCAGGTCAACAAAATAGTTGGATGACTTAATATGGTTTCAAGACGAATGATTATACATATACTAGACCACTACACAGATGGATGGTATTTTGTATTAGGAGGAGTATGGACTTTATATATTTATTATATGGTACTATGGTATGAGCTTGAGTCTTAAAACCATGGTTAGGGCGCGTATATCGCCTAGGATGGATAAATGGACATAGGTGTTGTTCCTTGGTAGGTTTAGGTACACATGACCACTTTATGTGCGATTTGCATGGTATCTCTACTCAGGCTAAGACAGACCTACTGGACTGGCGAGCGTCCTATAGTGTGTATTATATATATACATATAGACTACTCTAGATATTGTTGAGTCTTCCTAGGATGTATCTGCGTATCGGATTACTGTTTGGATCGTAGTAGAATAGGACTTGCATGTGGGCCTGACCCACTCTCTTATTTTTCAGGTGTTCATCAGTTCCAGGGTTAGAGCTTGGACGTGCAGAGCAGATACAGACATTCATTCCTCCGACTATGTAGGAATCTTTTCTATGTTGACCTTAAGTTTCTATTTCAGATATTTTAGTTTCAATTGGGATTTTTAATAATAAGGGGTCCACTAGATGGATTCCCGAGTTGTAACTTATGGAGTTTTGGAGTTTGGATTTAATAGTTTTCATTAATGGTATTTTGAGGATTTCAATTAATATTCTTCCAACTTATTGTTATTATTTATTTCATCTTGTATTCTGTGTTCGGTTATATATTAATTATTTGATATTTCCCTCGGGTTTGGGCCTAGGCCTGATCAACCCGTGTCTCAGATCCGAAGGGTATCACAGTTCTAGAGAGAAATAAAAGTGGGTTGAGAGGTTTTGGGTGTTCTTGGAGCTAAAAGGGCAACAATAGAGAGTTCTTCTTCTTCATCCTCTTTATTCCTTGCAGTAATGGGTAACTAAACCTCCATCTAGGGAGGTGATGAAGCTTCCCCTTGTAATCATGTACTAGATTAGGCTCTATTTTGGGGATAATAATGTATAATTTTTGGTCTTTTCATAATCTAGAGCATATTACTTCTTGTAATGAATTCTAATGTTTATAAATGGTTGATGTAAGTTAATTATCTTGTTTTAGATGGTTCTTATAGTAATCATAATGCTTGCATTTTCATGGTGACAATGGAAGTAAGATTATGAATGGTTTTCATGGCATGTTGATAGAGAAACTTGATAGTCCATTGCTTGGGTATTTCCTTTGATGGTTTATGATTGATTCCTACTTTCATGTGCTTTATCATTTTATTGAAGGCTTGATGATCTTTTGCTTAAGAGAGTATGCTTGATGCTACACCCTAATTTAGGTAGTTCAAATGTATAAACTTTTGATGGATCATTTTTGTTTTTGATTTAATGAACTTCTTGATAATTATACGGCAATCATGTGTTGCTATATAATTCTTGACCATTATATATTGTCTATCCCCAATTTAGTCTTTATCTAGCATGTGTATAGGGTTGAAGGTAGATTCACTTCCCTAGTCCTTTCTTATTTATCTCTACTTCTTTACTTTAGTGTTTTATGCATTTTAATTCTTAATTTTAGTGACAAACCAACAAATCTCTATACCCCCCCTTCATCATTCTAAAAATGATTCTAGATACCTAGGTTGCCATAAACTAATAGCCCCAGTGGTTCGACTTACCCGATCAATAGCCCTATTTTACAATGATTTGTGCTATTGCAAAAAGGGTTGATTTATAATTGTAATCGATCCGTCGATCAAAATTTTGGCGCCGTTGCAGGGGATTGCAAACGGTTTTGCAACCGAGGTTTTAGGAATACCTTTGGTTTGATTGTCAATATTGTGTTTTGTGAATATTTTCTTGTGTTGTTTTGATCATTGTGACATTCTAAGTGTTTGTGAGATTTTAGATATTCAAGGTTTGCTGAGGAAAGCTAGCAAATTTGTAAGTCTAGATGACTTCAGGTAAGTTTTCGAGCTCTAGTTTCAAAGTTATGAATATCTTGCATATGTTTAGTTTAGATATAGTTAAGTTGTTAAGCCTTTATTGAGGCTATTTATCTTTATTATCAATTACAAGCATCGGTTCTTGTCGTGGCCATTTACATTTCTGTCTTGATAATTGAGGAGAAAGGGAACATCGTATGTGGAGTTGATGGTGATGAATTTTTGTCTTAATTGTTCTATGTGTTGTTGATGTTTGGCCATAGGTCACTTTTCTTACCAACTCTTGACTCGCCAGTTGACATAAATTCACTTGAAAGTACTCTTAGAAGAAACCTTAGGGAATCTACTAGCATAAGAGAACTTGAAACTGAATTTAACATAATGGCTAACAATGTAGGAAATGTCGAAAATAAGGGAGTTAATAATGATAGGGCCGAAATTCCAAATGTGGTTCCCGTGACTCTTAGGGACCATTTCATCCCTACCACTTATGTTTCTCCCTCTTGTATAGTGATGCCAAATATTGAGGCCGCTCAATATGAAATCAAATCTAGTACCATCCAAATGCTTCCATCTTTTCATGGCTTTGAAAATGAAGACCCTTATAAGCACATTGATGAATTCCTTGAAATATGCTCTACCATCAAGCTTAGGGGCTTCCCTGACAATGCCCTCCATTTGCATCTCTTCCCATTCTCCTTAAAAGATAGGGCAAAATATTAGTTGAACTCCTTTGCTGCAAATTCCATCACTACATGGGCTCAATTGCAACAAGAATTCTTAAAAAAATATTATCCAGTGAGTAAGACCAATCTAATGAAGCGTTCTATTCTTAGCTTTTCACAAAACGATGAAGAACAACTCTATGAGACTTTGGAAAGACTCCAAGACCTCTTTAGGAAATGTCCGCACCACCTAATTCCCAAATGGCAATTAGTGCAAGCTTTCTATGCTGGTTTGACCGATACCCATAGATTCATGGTTGACTCCTCATGTGGAGGGATGTTCATGTCTAAAAGTACGGATGAGGCGTGGACCTTACTAGAGAATCTGAGTGAGAATTCATTGCAACACAATTCTTGTAAGGTTCCAGCCTCAACCAATGCCAAGAACACCAACCCTTGTCAACTGAAGAAAACGAGGAAATAATCATCTCAAGTGGATGCCACAGCTCATAAATTATATCAATTGATGGCACCACATCTATCTCCTTTCTTGTCTCAAAATTCAGCCAGTACGGTGTGTGCATCATGCACTAGTCCTTTCCATCTCTCGGAAGATTGTCCCACACCGAAACAATTTCCTAATCCCGATCAAGAGCAAGTAAATGCGATGTTCTCAAGGCCCGGAAATAATCCATATTCCAATACTTACAATCCGGGATGGAGAGATCATCCGAATTTCTCGTGGAGGCAACAAGCCCCACAAAATTCCCAATTTCAAAATCAAGGGCATCAAAATCAACCCTCTTCTCAATTTCCAAATAGGCCATTTCAGGCCCCGTCAAGCTACCGTCCTTCGTATAATCCAAATGTCTCTGATCAACCTCCTGCGTTTCCAACTGATGAGATTTTAGCTGCAAACAAGCAAATGATGGAATCTCTAAACAAACAAATGATGGAATCCAACAAGTAACTCTTGTCATCTTTGTAACCCACTCTCCAAATGGTTCATTCCCACACTCAGTCTATTGCTAAACTTGAGAATCAAATGGGGTAAATAGCCACTTCAATGAACTAACTCCTTCAAAGAGATAAAGGGAAGCTTCCCGCTCAACCATTTGAGAATCCTAGAGGGATTCATGTGATTGACGAAACCCCTCCTCCAAGTGGGCATACTCATGAACAAGTCCAAGTAATCACCACCCTAAGGAATGGTCGAGTTGTGGATAACAAGGTTGATAGAGAGAAAGATGAAACATCCCTTCCTTTCAAAAATCCAAATCTTCTCTCTAATCCAAAAGTCACTCCTGGAAATCCAAATTCTAGCACTCATGAAAATCCCGAGCTTGTCAACCCAAATATGGAGACTTCTTATGAGCCTAAGTCTCCATTTCCTCAACGTCTCCAAGAGTCAATACATTTTGGGAAGAAGAATTGCAAAATTCAAGACATGTGGGAAGTTTTCAAGCAAGTAAAGATCAACTTGCCTCTCTTGGATGCTATAAAGCAAATCCCTCCCTATGCAAAATTTTTCAAGGATTTGTACACTCAAAAGCGCACTTCCAAAAATTATTTGCCAAAGAAGGTGAGATTAACTGAAAATGTAAGTGCAATCATTTAACACAGTGCTCCTCCAAAGTATAAGGATCCGGGTGCCCCGACATTCTCGTGTGTCATTGGTGACAACAAGATAGAGAGGGTCTTCCTCGACCTAGGAGCTAGTGTAAATTTGATTCCATATTCAGTTTACTTACAACTTGGGTTGGGAGATCTTAAGCCGACTTCCGTGGTCTTGCAACTTGCCGATAGATCGGTTAAGCACCCACGGGGCATTCTTGAAGATGTCATAATCAAAGTGGACAAATTCTACTTCCCGGTAGACTTTGTGGTTTTTGATACGGAACCAGTCCATGACCCAAAGAAGCATATTCCCGTGATCCTCGGTCGGCCCTTCTTAACTACGGCTAACACTTCCATTAATTGCTGAATCGGGGTGATGGACATTGCCTTTGGCAATATGCAAGTCAAATTTCACATCTTCCATGCAACTCAACATCCTTCCGATGAGGATGATTGCTTCCTTATTGATGTGATAGACGAAGTTGTCGAGGAATCTCTCCCCTTCATTCTAAGCAAGGATCCTCTTAAAACTTGCATGTCTTACTTTAACTTCTCAAGCTTTGACATTGACCAATCTATCCAAGAAGTAAACTCTTTGCTTGACATTAATGCTATCACGGATCTTCCTCCTTGGAAAATACCAAGAGAACCACTTCCTCAACTTTCCATTACTCATCCGGTCCCTTCTTTGAAATCTCCTCCACAACTCGAGTTAAAGCCACTCCTGGCCCACCTCAAGTATGTGTTTCTTGGCGCAAATCAAACTCTTCCAGTCATCATTGCATCGGACCTTCTTAAGGACCAAGAAACTAACCTTTTAGCAGTGCTTCAAGAGCATAAAGAAGCTATTGGCTAGGCAGTGGTTGATTTCAAAGGAATCAACCCCTCTATTTATATGCATCGCATTCATATGGAGGACGACGCAAAGCCTACTAGAAAGGTCCAGCACCGGTTAAATCCGAATATCAAGGAAGTGGTCATGAAAGAAGTGATCAAATTTCTAGATGCGGGTCATCTACCCCATCTTTGATTGCAAGTGGGTGAGTCCTACTCGAGTTGTTCCTAAGAAATCCGGCCTCACCGTCGTCGAAAATTCCATGGGAGGGCTCGTGCCACAACGCACTACCATCGGGTGGCGTGTGTGTATTGACTATCGGAAACTCAATTCTACCACTAGGAAGGATCATTTTCCACTTCCATACATTGATCAAATCCTAGAGAGGTTAGCCGGCCAAAGCTTCTATTACTTCCTTGATGGTTATTCTGACTATAACCAAGTGGCAATTGATCCGTAAGATCAAGAGAAGACCACATTCACATACCCTTTCGGAACCTTTGCTTATAGACACATGCCTTTTGGGCTATGCAATGCTCCGGCCACGTTCCAAAGATGCATGATGTCTATATTTTCCGATATGGTTGAAAAGTTCTTAGAAGTTTTCATGGACGATTTCTCCGTCTTTGGCTCCTCCTTTGACTCATGTCTCCACAATCTATCCCTTGTACTCCAAAGATGTAAAGAGACAAATCTAATTCTAAGTTGGGAGAAAAGCCATTTTATGGTCCAAAAAGGCATTGTTCTAGGACATGTCATTTCTAAACGGGGAATTGAGGTGGACAAAGCCAAAGTTGAGTTAATTTCCAACCTCCCTCCTCCAAATTTTGTCCGTCAAATCCGTTTCTTTCTTGGCCATGCCAGCTTCTATCGTCGCTTCATCAAAGACTTTAGCAAAATTTCTCGGCCCTTGTGTAATCTTCTTGCCAAGGATGTTCCGTTTAATTTTGATGAAGCTTATATGGAAGCTTTTGTGAAACTTTGCACTCTTCTCTCATCTGCGCCAATCATGAAACCGCCTAATTGGTCTCTTCTATTTGAGATCATGTATGATGCATCCGATTATGCATTAGGTGCGATTTTGGGCCAACATGTGGATAAACTTCCATACGTCATCTATTATGCTAGCAAGACACTCTCCGATGCCCAGTTAAATTACACCACCACTGAGAAAAAATTACTAGCTGTGGTGTATGCCTTGGATAAATTCCGTTCTTATCTTCTTGCATCCAAGGTTATTATTTTCTCGGATCATGCCGCTCTTAGGCATTTGCTCGCTAAAAAAGAGACCAAACCCCACCTAATTTGATGGATACTTTTACTTCAAGAGTTTGACATCGAAATTCGGGATAAAAAAAGGACTGATAATGTTGTCGCAGACCACCTCTCTCGCTTACTTATTGAAAAATCCTCTGAATTTGCTGTGGTCCGGGACTCCTTTCTAGATGAGCAACTCTTTCAGATTTCCCATTCAAGTCTCCCTTGGTTTATGGACATTGTCAACTACCTTGCGGTAGGCAAAATTCCCTCCAATTGGTCAAAACAAGAAAGAGACCGTTTCTTCTCCCAAGTTAAGCATCTCTTTTGGGAAGATCCGGAATTGTTCAAGTACTGCCCAAATCAAATCATTCGGAGATGCATTCCCGACAATGAAACCACAAGTGCCCTAAATTTCTGCTACACTCTTGCTTGTGGGGGACACTTTAGTACCAGAAAGACCGTTGACAAAATCTTTCAAAGCGAATTTTATTGGCCATCTTTGTTTCGGGATGCTTACAATTTCTGCAAATCTTGTGAGCGTCGCCAAAAGCTCGGATCCATGTCCAGGAGAGACATGATGCCCTTTACTCCTATCCTCATTATTAAAATTTGCGATGTGTGAGGGATCGACTTCATGGGACCATTTCCATCTTCTTATGGCTATGAGTATATCCTTGTAGTGGTGGATTATGTTTCCAAATGGGTTGAAGCTGAGGTTACCAAAACTGATGATTATAAAGTCATGATCCAGTTCATTCAATCTAACATTTTTAGTCATTTTGGTACGCCCCGAGCAATCATCAGTGACGGTGGATCTCATTTCCGAAATCGTTACCTTAAATCCGTCCTTTCCAAGTACTCTGTCATTCATAAGGTTGCCACACCTTACCATCCTCAAACGAGTGGTCAAATGGAAGTATCTAATAGGGAGATTAAGCATATCCTAGAAAAAATGGTTTGACCGGACCGCAAGGATTGGTCATTGAGACTAAACGATGCGCTTTGGACTTACCGGATAGATAAGACACCAATTGGCATGTCCCCATATCGACTTGTCTTTGGCAAAGCCTATCATCTTCCCGTCGAACTAGAGCACCGTGCTTATTGGGCCATAAAAAGGCTAAACTTTAACCTCAAACAAGCCAGCTCTACTCGCAAATTGCAGCTCAATGAGCTTGAGGAACTTCGCAATGATGCGTATGAAAGTGCTAAAATCTATAAGGCAAAGACTAAAACTTTTCATGACAAGCACATTGCCAATAAGTCTTTTGCCCCTGGACAAAAAGTTTGGCTTTTCAATTCTAGATTGAGACTCTTTCCCGGTAAACTCCGTTCACGGTGGGATGGTCCATATGTCATCACCGCCATCTTTCCTCATGGAGTAGTCCAGCTTCAAGATTCGGCTGATGGATCTCTGTTTAAGGTTAATGGCCAACGGCTTAAGCCTTACATTGACAGCATAGTCCCTATCCTCAAAGTAGAGAAAGTCCTATTAATGGACCCAGTCTACGAAGACTAATGTGCGATCTTGCTTCGTCTAGCTATCGATGGAAATTCTTTCATACTCCAAACTTCCTTTTCCCAAGTGTCAATTGCCTAGAATTTTTTGGGAACTCACTAAGTTTAACCAGGATATACACTTATCCGAAATTGTCTCATCTTGCAATCCGTGGTCACATTCGGTATCCTTAGTTGTTTTCAGGTCTTTGTACCATTCCTGGAATTATTCAAGGTTATTGAGGTAGTTGTCTCGTCCAATCCAAAATTTTAATTAGCATTGGGATCTCATGGCTGTCGCTTCTACTTTGAGCGCTTAATCTAGTTCCGGAGCTTCTATGCGCATGCTAGGGTCTTGGAATGCTTTCAGTCCAGGTTTGCGTTAGCTTGGTTCCCATCCCGGCCCTAGTAGGCTGCCAAATGCTACACAAGACAGCATTTGAAGAGGTCCGGCGGGCGCCCGCCAAACATGGCAGTAAGCTCAATCATTCCGCGGGGCCCTTCCACCTTTCAAGGGCCCCCACCGCATGACCGCGGGCGCCCGCTGCCCATCGCTGGTACATTGAAATGGGCTTCCAAGCCCATTCCCCCCCCCCCCCTCCCCATTTTATTTCATTTTAAACCTACCTTCTCTCAACTCTCGCCCCTAACTCTACTCTTGCCCTCTTTCAAACCGTCCATCTTCTCCCATTCTTTCTCTAACCCTCTCATTCATCCATCTCCCCATTCACCCTTCCTTTCCTCACTCTCTCATCATTCAAGCATAAGGGGATCTTGTTTCTCCACGTTTGGGTACGTCTCATTCCCTTTCTTTTTCTTTAAATTTTCACATTAAGGAGGATGGGATTCTAGTTGTGTAGGATTGATGATTGTTGGGTGTGCTTGCATGTTCATTTTCAGGTTAAATTTTTGGGATTTTCACATCTTTAACCTCATTTTGTCCCTCTTTCCATTTCTTGTGCATGCCAGGTGTTTGTAAAAAGTCCTGAACCAATTTCCTTCCTCCCAATGGCTTTTAGAGTAGCCTCCAAGCGTGCTAGATCGTCCGAGGGCCCTTCTAATGCACCTCCAACCCCAAATTAGGCTGAATGGCCAATCGTTCCCGAAACCAAGTTCTCTATCAAAGATGGTTTTGAGCATAATCATGAGACGGCGTGGTCCGTCCGCGAATTGAAGGAGCATGGTCTTAAAACTTTCTTCAAACCACATGCTCACTCCTACTACCCACGCGTGGTCCGTCTTTTCTATGCCAACATGTTCTATTCATGTGCGGAACCGGACAAAATCAAAACCACCATTGATGATTATGAGTATAAGTTCACCATTGATAACCTTGGTATGGCTATGGATTGCCCATTGGACTCTCCCATGGATGGGGCGGGCTTGCTACTCTATGTTGCTGCTCCCGACGCCACTTTTTCCGACATTGTGGAGGAGATTTGCCACGGCCAATTCATCGGCAATCTAACCACAAGCACCAACAAGTCCTTTTTGCCATGCCGGTTGTAGTTTCTTGATTTGGTCCTTGCTAAGAATGTCCTTCCCGTGCCAGGCCATTTCGAACGTAAGGGGGATTTTCTGAAAACCCTCTACAATGCTGAAAAGGGTATTGGTTTTGCGTCCCACAGCTTGTCTGAGACCAAATGCTAAAAATTTACAATGAATTACTCTTGGTTAGGTCACGCACTACCACTACATGGGCATTCCCTTTTCCTTACCTTATCACAAGGATGCTTAAAGATGCCGGATTCAAAGCACCCCGGGGTGAAGCTAAAGAAAAGACGGTTCTTGATTTCTCTCTTGGGGTCTGGAAATCGAGCATGGCTCAGCTTCAGACGTCCCGTCAGGCCCGTATTGGGGGTGAGTTGGATTGGGGTGCTCCAACACCCCCTCTGGCTCCTACTTCGCCTGTTCATGATGCTTTTGTGCCTCTGCCATTTGATGTCATGACACGAGATGACTATCTCGCCCTGAATGCTCGTCTAGTTGCATTTAGCCTACGTTTTGACGCCATAGAGGGCGCCATCCAGAAGACTCAGGAGAATCAAGAAATTTTACAGGCTATGCTCCAGTCATTGCTTGATCGTGCGCCTGGTGCACCTGGTGCATCCTCCTCCACTTCGATAGTGGAGTGATTTTATGCTTTCAATTTTATTTCCCTTTTTCCCGCAGTACTCTTTTAGACTTCTTTTGGGCCGCATTTGGCATTTATTTTCCAGTTTTTTTCGAACTTATAACTGCATTCCATTTTGTTTCTTTGCATGGATTTTCACTTTGAAATAAATTGCAATTATCGTTAGTGATTTTTGGATTCATATGATTCTTGCTCTGTATAGATGCTTTTGACAGGTTTTTGAATTCAAGTTTGGGGTTATGCTCATGGAATTCACGACGTGGTCTATTTTTGCACCGCCACTCCATTCCTCCTCAACATGGTACTATTGTTCTTGGCACTCTCCATTTTTATTTTTATTTTTCTTATCCTTTGTCTTCTCACATTGAGGACAATGTGACATTCAAGTTTGGGGGTGCATGTGCTTGCATTCTTATGATTTTTGTTCATTTTTTATGCATGGTAATTAATAAAATCATGTTGTTGGGAGCAATGATAGTGTAATTTGAAACTTTTGGAATTGAAACACATGTTTAGTACTTTGAATATAGAAGCCAAGAAATTTTTGAAAATAAAGAAAAATTTTGACATAAACATGTTGATTCGTATCGGTCGGTATAAGTATTTCAATTAGATTTTCGCGGGACTTCATACTCTTTTACACTTTACATTGCACATATGCACACAGGAAACCTAATTGTGAGGTATGTAACCCAATTGACCTTGACCAGGACTTAGTTGATCTAAATTGATGACCCTAATAAATGGATACCCTTGGCACAGTTAAAAAAAAAATGATGACCAGTTTGAGTTCGTAGTCTTTCTAACTCGAGTTATTAAGCCCTAGGAGTGTCTCTACACTTAACACCCTAAAGCCATCTGGTTTGGGAGTTGTTGGCCTAACACTTGCTACATGGGTTGGTTAGAAAGCTTAAAAGACTTAGACATTGCACGATCATTCAAAAAAATAAATAAATATGGTTCGTCGAAGTTCGTAGCCTTTTCAATTCGAGTTATTAAGCCCTAGGAGTGTCTCTACACTTAACACCCTAAAGCCATCTGATTTGGGAGTTGTTGGCTTAACACTTGCTACATGGGTTGGTTAGAAAGCTTAAATGATTTTGACATTGCACGACCATAGTAAGTGATCTCTTGAGTTTATCAATAAAATCGTCATTAAGCAACAAAAGTTGTTTTGTGAATAAAGTTAAGCCTTGGGGACCTCATTTAGAAGGAGATTTAAGGATTTGAAAGCTTGTGTTTTTGGGATTGGAAAAAGAGGGTAAAAGCCGCATATTGAGAATCCGGTTCACTTTCAATGAAGTTAGAGTTAAGTTCCATTTTTGAAATGACAATTGAAGTGTTTATATAGGTCTTAATAAGCAATGCGTAAAAGTTGTAACTTATTTTGCCATTTTGAGTATCAAGGCTTTATATATGTAAGGTAGTTTGCTTAATGAGTCTATTTCCAAATTTTTGATTGTTCCAAGTTACAGTTGAGCTTCGTAGGTAATTTCTTGTTCCATGATTGATGCATGTTGACGACATTTCATATGTTGTCATTTTGGTTAGGTTCTATATTTTGTTTGCTATGGGACTAGCAAAATGTAAATTTGGGGGTGTGATAAGCGCCGAATATTGCATATTCAAGCGTCCTTATTTGCATTAGTTAAGTCCATTAGTTAATGATAATGTACAGTTTAGCTTTATTTGTTTATTTCCGTCTTCTTTCTGGTCGGTTTCCCTATTTATGGTTAAAGAATCGGTTTTGTCAATCTTTTGAAGAATCGAAGCGCGCCATTGCTAGGGACCGTCTTTTGGGCCAAGTTATTGTAGTCCTCATGCATGTGAGTCTTGCAGCATTATATTCAGAATGACGATTGTGTCGTCGGGATAATCCAAAGTGGCAAAAGAGAAGATTGCATGTTTTGAACACAGGCCTCTGCGAGCGCCCACCAAATCCCCCAGTAGCCAGCTTTCCTCCGCGGGGCCTCGCAAGCCTTCGCGGGCCCCCATCGAGCCTCTGCGGGCACCCGCTATTTTGTCTAGAGAGCTCCTCGCGGATGCCAAGCACCCACGGGCGCCCACCAATATGCAGACAGCAGGTCACCTGCTTTTGAATTTAAGCTGATTCTTGTCTCCTATGCATTTTTCGTGGTTTTAATGGCTCTAAGGTGGTTGGAGCTCGCGATAGAGGGGATGAAAAGTTAATTTTGGGTAGATAAAGGAGGGGAGGCTTATTTTGAAAGATATATCTCATTCTTGTGGAGTTCTAGAGAGAAAAAAAAGTGGGTTGAGAGGTTTTGGGTGTTCTTGGAGCTAAAAGGGCAACAATGGAGAGTTCTTCTTCTTTATCCTCTTCATTCCTTACAGTAATAGGTAACTAAACCTCCATCTAGGGAGGTGATGAAGCCTCCCCTTGTAATCATGTACTAGATTAGGCTCTATTTTGGGGATAATAATGTATAATTTTTGGTCTTTTCATAATCTAAAGCATATTACTTCTTGTAATGAATTCTAATGTTTATAAATGGTTGATGTAAGTTAATTATCTTGTCTTAGATGGTTCTTATATTAATCATAATGCTTGCATTTTCATGGTGACAATGGAAGTAAGATTATGAATGGTTTTCATGGCATGTTGATAGAGAAATTTGATAGTCCATTGCTTAGGTATTTCCTTTGATGGTTTATACTTGATTCATACTTTCATGTGCTTCATCATTTGATTGAAGGCTTGATGATCTTTCGCTTAAGAGAGTATGCTTGATGCTACACCCTAGTTTAGGTAGTTCAAATGTATAAACTTTTAATGGATCATTCTTGTTTTTGATTTAATAAACTTCTTGATGATTATACGGCAATCATGTGTTGCTATATAATTCTTGACCATCATATATTGTATATCCCCAATTTAGTCTTTGTCTAGCATGTGTACAGGGTTGAAGGTAGATTCACTTCCCTAGTCCTTTCTTATTTATCTCTACCTCTTTACTTTAGTGTTTTATACATTTTAATTCTTAATTTTAGTGACAAACCAATAAATCTCTATACCCCCCTTCATCATTCTAAAAATGATTCTAGACACCTAGATTGTCATAAACTAGTAGTCCCAGTGGTTCGACTTACCCGATCAATAGCCATATTTTACAATGATTTGTGCTATTACAAAAGGGTTGATTTATAATTGTAATCGATCCGTCGATCATGCACAGATCAAACTTGATAAATAAATGACTCTAGCACAAAACCAAAATAAGATTTATAATTATACAAATATTCCGTTAATTTGCTAAAACTAAATTGGCAATTAAACTCCTTCCATCCGTTAATCATCTGTACCGTTGTATACTTTCCTACGGTTAAATCCATGAGCCCAAAGCCATTAATTTATTTAATGTGGCTCTAATATAGCATAATATCATGTTTAGAGTCCATGCCACAATCCGTTATATTTTTAAAACAAGATTTAGCAATTTAGTCCTTCCTATCAGTTAGCAGCGTAGAATGTTTAATAATTCTATACTGTTTGTCCCATCTCCTTAGAAGTAAACTTTAATCAATTAAAGGTTTTATTAATACCCAAGATTAACCTTTTAATCATTCTATGAAGTCCCAGAATTTTTCAGAACAATTCAATTCCTTCCATCCGTTAACAGTATGTTAAATTGTATAGTTTTATACTGTTCCATCCTTTAGTGTAGAGACATAAACCATGCAATAAGAGGCTTTAACCACACTTGAAATTGGTATTAAGAACCTTAGTATACTCACCACACAGTCCAGACCAAAATTAGAATCATCCAAACGTCGCCTAAAAATTTCAGAAACAAATCCCTGTGAGAGAGCCTGCTTTAAAACTTGTAGAGCAGGCTCCAGAAAAATAAAAGAGCAGGCTTCAAGTTCTGGGAGCCTTCTCTAAGTGGGTAGAGCCTTCTCCAAGTGGATAGAGCCTTTTCCAAGTGGACAGAGCCTTCTCCAAGTGGATAGAGCCTTTTCCAAGTGGACAGAGCCTTCTCCAAGTGGATAGAGCCTTCTCTAAGTGGGTAATCAAGCTTCTGTAATGCACAAGACCACAGAACCTGCTCAAAAAAATTCTGGAGCAAGCTCTAACTAGCCTAGAGTCAGCTCTCCCACAAGGGAAGCTGGCTCTTCTTGCCTTAGAGCCGGCTCTCTCCTTGGGAGAGCCGGCTCTCCCCCCTTTAGAGAGCCTTTTGCAACCTACGACTTCCATAGCCTTCTGCTTCGTCTCCGGCTGATTCCACCTCTTCTGTTCCTTGATTATACTGACCCTAAGAGTCTAATATACATCCAGTGATACCCCAGTTATTCATTCCAACCAGTTTACATTACAAAGAAACACAAAAACCCTTGCCGATTCAATTACGTTTTAATAATAGGCTATAAACTTCAACTTGCAGAAACAATACTAATGAATCTAAAAACATACAGATAAGCAATATAGCACCTATTAAGCATGTATTATTTAGTTAATCTCTGATTAAGATCCTAGAGATCATCTAGGGATGCACAGAACACAGGACAAAGGGATAGAGATAGAATAGAACTTGCCTATGATTTCAGTTATGAAATCCCAGCGTCGTCTCTAATTTTTCGACAATTACTGAATACTGTCAAGCCTTCCACTACTCTGGCTCTTCCGTTCTCCTAGGTCCGACCTTCAATCCACAGCCGTAACCCTCACTGATATCTCTCAGTTGTCCTCACAAGCCTCTGCCATGCTCTGCCTTCACTGTATCGTGAATAGGGTTCTAAAACCCTAGGTAGACATATAACATATATATTTATAGGTAATATTGAAACTTAGGTTCAATTGAAACCCTAATCTATATACTAAATAAATTATGTCGGCTAGCCCATGAAAATATACAAAAACCCTAATTTTATTAATTAATGAAAACCGTTAATTAAACTTCCACTTAAGCACATATAAAGACAATAAAATTTAAACCACTTAATAATTAAAACAATAATACAATTTAAAATAAAACAAACAATACAATTAACTCAGATAAATAATAACAATTAACCAAACCACAATTCAATTAAAGAAAATAATTAACCAAATAAGGAAATTCAAATACACAAGTAACAATTTAAATCAAATAAAGAATAAATAATTTAACACATAAGCAAATAGTCTCATCAAAATGAAATAAAAATAATTTAAATTCTAATTTTATCCTTTTGAAATCTAGGGGTATTACATTCTTTCCCCCTAACAAAAGGAATTCTATCCTCGGAATTCACGAATTTCTGAATTATTTTCATTAAAATTCATTTCTGTTCTCGTGTAGACTCAGCTCTATCAGTACGAATAGATTGAGTCATAACTTGGCAACTAACCCATGCATTCCTAAGTATAGTTATTTATACTTTGGCAAATAAACCATGCCCCTTTATTTATTTATATATATATATATATATATATATATATATATATATATATATATATATTATGATAAACCTTTGCAAATCAACCATGCTGACAACAAACTCAACAAAGAATCGTAAGATTTGAATATCCTATCAGTTGTTGAGAACGTCCATTTCCCTATTCCCTTCCACTAGACAGAACTTATGGCAAAGTGTGAATCACGACTTTGATGCATCCAAGTCATCTCGTAATCCCCTCTACTCACATGAACTGCTATCCCAATAGCTTCCGTCTGCACCCATTATTCAAATTGGAGTATCTAAAAAAAAAACTAACCCTGCAATTATAGCCATGCATCACCAGTTAGTGCTAAACTTACCGATAATAAAAACAACCGGTAATTCCATTCATCAAAAGTCCACTTACCCCATACATCGCTTCCTTATATAGGTTGTCGGTCTTTCCTTCCTGTCCTTGACACACCCTACTTCTTTAATATAGGTAAATGTCAATTCGACTCCTTGTCTCGCTTCAAATGAATATGAAACTTTTCCATCCTCCATATAGTCATCAACGTCGGAGCAATAGCTAATTGTTGCGAAAGATAACCCTAAAAAAAAATTTACACATTTTATACAGTGTAGAAACTTTGGTTCCTCCTCCAAGTGCAACACCAGCAACTCCTCCAAATGACACCCCCGTAAAATAATGTCTAGATCACGAATAAACTGATAAAGCTTTCATCAGTCCACTATCCTCCCTCGGCGTCATTCTAATAAGTACCTACCAGAATGAAATCCTCCATCCGAACCATAATGGCATTGCAGTGATCTTTACCTACCACAACCTTACGAATCCCTAAAACATTAACAACCACCATTTTTTTATAGCGTTGTACTAACGAATCCCCACCTAGCATAGAGCTTATGAATCTAATCATTGTAGATTATTTGCCTCTTATTGATAGTTTAACTATCCCATCCCAAGTAGCATACCATATTGATGCATATCCAGGTCCAATAGATTGGCTAGGAGTTTGTATTTATACCCAATCATATGACCATATATTCCTAAATCCTAGCGTTCGCAGCGCTATTACCCATGTCAGCAAAATAATAGTTGGCTGATCACATACTTGTGTCCCCAACCAATCCATACTCCCAATCCGGACTAATTAACAAAAATGAAACATGTAATAACAAAATGAAACACATAAATACACACATTATAATTCAGAATATAATTCTACTTAAGATATCCTCCATTCCAGAGAAGAAAACCTCCTTTGAACTCAAGTTCACAAAAGTTCGTTCCATAGTTTTGTTGGTAGTCGTCCAACCTTGAAACCTATCCGCTAAACATAGCTTAACTACACAATCGTTTGCTTAAGCAAATATCCAAAGGCTTAACCCTCATCCTCCTTATACGCGGAATGCAAACTGTCTATCGTGGCTTTACAAAGCAACTTAGAACGTCACAACCTAATCCCCATATGCTCCAGAATGTGATATAAAATCACGTCTTCATTATGATAAGAACTCCATCAATTTCGACCCTCCAGAAGAGTACTTCTCAAATAACTCCCGGAGAGACGATACGAAACTTTAACTATATATAGATTGGTTCACCCCAACCCTATTAGTGTCATTCACTATACTACTGGTGAATGAGAACACACTCATGCGATCCTTCATCCTCAAACTTCAATATCCCTTTCTTGGATACGCTGAAATCTCCTCCTTTAGGATCCTCTTCAGACTCCTACTCTTCGCTTGTCTCCTTTTTTAGAACAACTGAAGTTGTGTTGGCCCGATATGCGGTGACCTAACACCTAGACCTTACTCCTTCCTTGGCGTATACTTTCTAAGTAATGCCAACCATGGAATTACTTTCGATCCCAAGTTCTGCTTCTGGCAACAAACTCGACAACATACACTATTACTCCTTTGGGTCTGTATCGCTTTCGCCGTGAAACCCATCCTCCTCCTAGTGTCAACCATTCCATAACTATGGAATATAATTGACATCAGCTCCCTCTAACGAACCGTAAAGAGAGTACAACGAATCCTAATATGGCTCTAAGTTTTTAAGAGACGCAACGCAGAAGTCTTATAACGAAAACACTACTAAGAACACTAGAACCTGGAGTGCTCTGATACCAACTGTGATACCCCCAGATTTCCGGATGCGGGTTGGCCAGGCCCATGCCTGATTACTCGAGGATATCAAACCAACTAGCAACAAACGAACACAGAATACAATTAAGATAAACAGGAATAAATAAAATTGCTGAAAAGAAACAAAGAAGATAATCCGAAACTGAAACCTCAGAATAAAATTTTATAAATAAGAAAATTATTCTGATACATCCAACTTCTCTATTTTTAATACAACTCAGGAATCCATCTGGTGGATCCCTAATAAACTCCAATACTGAAAAATAACAACTGAAGAACTCCAATGCTAAATCATGAAGAAACTCCTATATCACCGGAAGAATGAGTAGCCGTCATCGCTCAGCACGAACAAGCTCTAAGACCTGGAACCGTCCGTTACCTGAAAAATAATAGTGGGTCAGACCCACGAACAAGTTCTATCCTAACTACAATCCAAACAGAGACCCGATACGCAGATACATTCTAGATGTCTCATCCATATCTATATAGTCCGTAAATATATATATATATATATATATATATCCACACTACAAGACTCTCACTGAACTATTATGAGGGTCTCAACCTGAATAGAAGGCAACATACAAAACGCACCTGAGTGGGCATGACTACCTAAGCCTAACAGGGTATACCTCAACGACCATAGCCAGCTACGCATCCTACTGCATATATGCTCCCTAACCGACGATCTAGAGACTCAAGCTCATATCACAGTACCATACATATATATATAAAGTCCGATCCTATCCAACCATTAGAAAACCAGTTAGTTGTTCAGCTTGTTCAACCGCACTGGCTAACATAAATTATACGTATATAAATTCCATCCAAATACAATGTTAAGCCGGTCAACTATTCGTCACTAAAACACAACATATAATTAGGATTTAAATGCTTAAATTAAATCCATATCCTTCGTATTACAGAAATATCAACAACCATCCAATATGTCATTCAACTATTTTAGTTGACAGGACATGAAACCATGTAGGATTTAACTATTTTAGTTAATCCATTCCGTATGTATAAATGGGTAGGAGTTAGCGTTGTGACCTAATCCGTCCCTTCGTATGCCACCGTCCCATACCGGTGCATACCATGCAAATGATCCGTAAATGATGCAACATTTTAAGCAGTACGTCAAATTAAGTCCATATGATCCATATAGTAAATAAATACAGAATTGAAACAATTCATCAACTCACAGTCCATAATAAAATCCATGGAATTGACGAAACAATGCTTGATCGTTCGTCAATTTAAAATCTAGACCAACCTCCATGTAATTGACAGAAAATATATAATTAATTCTACAATTAAATCCAGGCCAACATCCATATGGTTGATAGAACCTAAATGTTAGTTCAACAATTTAAGTCCAAACCATAAATCAAATAATTGCAGAATAATGCTTAATATTACAGCAATTAAAATCCAAGCTTAAATCCATGTATTGCAGAAAAGAATTTTGTATTTCAACAATTAACATCCAAGGTATGCACAGATCAAACTTGATAAATAAATGACTCTAGCACACAACCAAAATAAGATTTATAATTATACAAATATTCCGTTAATTTGCTAAAACTAAATTGGCAATTAAACTTCTTCCATCCATTAACCGCCTGCACCGTTGTATACTTTCCTACGGCTAAATCCATGAGCCTAAAGACATTAATTTATTTAATGTGGCTCTAATATAGCATAATATCATGTTTAGAGTCTATGCCACAATCCGTTATATTTTTAAAACAAGATTTAGCAATTTAGTCCTTCCTATCCGTTAGCAGCGTAGAATGTTTAATAATTCTATACTGTTTGTCCCGTTTACTTAGAAGTAAACTTTAATCAATTAAAGGTCTTATTAATACCCAAGATTAACCTTTTAATCATTCTATGAAGTCCCAGAAATTTTCAGAATAATTCAATTCCTTCCATCCGTTAACAGTATGTTAAATTATATAGTTTTATACTGTTCCATCCTTTAGTATAGAGACATAAACCATGCAATAAGATGCTTTAACCACACTTGAAATTGGTATTAAGAACCCCAGTATACTCAACACACAGTCCAGACCAAAATTAGAATCATCCAAACGTCGCCTAAAAATTTCAGAAACAAATCCCCGTGAGAGAGCCTGCTCTAAAACTTGTAGAGCAGGCTCCAGAAAAATAAAAGAGCAGGCTCCAAGTTTTGGGAGCCTTCTCTAAGTTGGTAGAGCCTTCTCTAAGTGGATAGAGCCTTCTCCAAGTGGATAGAGCCTTCTCCAAGTGGACAAAGCCTTCTCCAAGTGGATAGAGCCTTCTCTAAGTGGGTAATCAAGTTTCTGTAATGCACAAGACCACAGAACCTGCTCAAAAAAATTCTGGAGCAGGCTTTAACTAGCCTAGAGTTAGTTCTCCCATAAGGGAAGCCGGCTCTCTCCTTGGGAGAACCGGCTCTCCCTCCTTTTGAGAGCCTTCTGCAACCTACGACTTCCACAGCCTTCTGCTTAGTCTCCAGCTGCTTCCACCTCCTCTGTTCCTTGATTATACTGACCCTAAGAGTCTAATATACATTCAGTGATACCCCAGTTATTCATTCAAACCAGTTTTCATTACAAAGAAACACAAAAACCCTTGCCGATTCAATTACATTTTAATAATAAGCTATAAACTTCAACTTGCAGAAACAATACTGATGAATCTAAAAACATACAGACAAGCAATATAACACCTATGAAGCATGTATTATTCAGTTAATCTCTGATTAAGATCCTAAAGATCATCTAAGGATGCACAGAACACTGGACAAAGGGATAGGGATAGAATAGAACTTGCCTGTGATTTCAGTTATGAAATCCTGGCGTCGTCTCTAATTTTCCGGCAATTACTGAATATTGTCAAGCCTTCCACTACTCTAGCTCTTCCCTTCTCCTAGGTCCAACCTTCAATCCATAGCCGTAACCCTCACTGATATCTCTTTGTTGTCCTCACAAGCCTCTGCCATGCTCTGCCTTCACTTTATCGTGAATAGGGTTCTAAAACCCTAGGCAAACATATAACATATATATTTATAGGTAATATTGAAACTTAGGTCCAATTGAAACCCTAATCTATATACTAAATAAATTATGTCGGCTAGCCCAAGAAATTATACAAAAACCCTAATTTTATTAATTAATAAAAACCGTTAATTAAACTTCCACTTAAGCACATATAAAAGACAATTAAATTTAAACCACTTAATAATTAAAACAATAATACAATTTAAAATAAAACAAACAATACAATTAACTCAGATAAATAATAACAATTAACCAAACCACAATTCAATTAAAGAAAATAATTAACCAAATAAGGAAATTCAAATACACAAGTAGCAATTTAAATCAAATAAAGAATAAACAATTTAACACATAAGCAAATAGTCTCATCAAAATGAAATAAAAATAATTTAAATTTCAATTTTATCCTTTTGAAAACTATGGGTATTACAATCAAAGTCCATTTAAGATACAGAAGAAGTCAATCGATCAGTCTATCTTTTTCCCTATGGAGTCTGGCAATGGATTTCCGAAGCTCCTCGATCAGATCTCCCAACGAAAAGTAAAAAGTTAAAGTTCAATCCTTTTAAGTCAGCTACAGTCAACGAATACGAAAATGACAAAATGAGACGACTCTTTCCAACCAATGAACTTTTCCCACTCTCAAAAGAAAAGAAAAGAAAAAGAGTAAAGCGACAAAACTAACAAATTTGAATAATGGTATTTGAGTTTAAACCAAAATTATTTATTGAAGTTAAATTTCAAAACCCAAAGGAAATTATTTATTGAAGTTAAACTTAAATGATTCACACTACATCTGTAATGTTTTCGATTTTCGTAATTTTCTATTTACTAGAATTTTTTAATTTTTTTAGAGTACTTTCGTCTTTTCTCATTTTGCGTGCCAAACACCGCAAGGTGTGCCAAGTGTGTCTGAGAGTTGGTTGAGGCTTTTCCTTGAGTTCAGAACTCTTGAAAATGCATCGATTGCCATTTCGGCATTTTTTCGTTTTTCGAGCAGCGAAGTCTCAGGTGGGACACATTATTGGAGTCATTGAGCATGGGGATTTTTATTTGGGGTTCATTGCATATCATGCATAATTATTTTGTGCACAATTACATGAGTATATAATTTAATGTGTGGTGGTTTATATATATATATATATATATATATATATATATATATATATATATATATATATATAATGTTAATGCTACGTTATTAAGCTGTGGGATCCGCCATCATGTATAAGCCATTATAATGGCTTTAAGGCCATTTCAAGCATCAGTTTCTTTTTCTCTCTCCCACGCAGACTCTCTGTTTCTCTCACAAATTTTTTTTTTTTCTTTTCTTTTTCAACATTATCAAGCTTAGATCAAAGCTACACTTGTGAGAATTAGACTTTACCATAAAAATCAAAGTTAATGAGTGCATCGAGATCTACGTTTTGATAGGGGTAAAGTCCAATTTGGCCACCATTTGGGATTTCAAAATTGGGGTTGTTTAAGGGCTTCTTTAGATTTTACTTTCCATTTGAGGTAGGGGTGCTCTAATACACAATTTCTTGGATTTCTTGTGAAGTTTTCTTTTAATTAGACTCTAAGCATGCTTAAATTTAATTTTTCTTGATTATGTTTGTTGTGATTGTTGGTATTTAAGTGATAAAGGCATGTTAGGTGTTAAGTGAGCTTAGAAACAAGATTAAACCTTTTATGGTAAATAAGCATGCTTAGTGTTGATCTATTATATGCCTATGTTTTCATATTGCCATGAAAAGTGATGTAGTAATTATGAAAATGAATAATTATATTTTATGTTTTATCTATTTAAGTTGTTGAATTTGCTAATTGAAAGTATGTAAATTGTCATGATTTAGAAAGTATGAGAATGTAATATTATGTGAGAATTCATATTTTAAGCATGCTTGAATGATGTGAATGAAATGTAGGAAATATCTATATTGTAATGGCATTGAAGGATTTGCATAGTTCATACTTTATCATTGGGAAAGTAAAAAGGGAAAAGTTTGTTTTAAAAACAAATGAAATAATTTTTGGAAAAAGTTTTTGAAAAGTGTTGTGAAAACCCAGACGCCTAAGAGGTGCCTAATGGTCCGTGGTGTTAGTGTGATCTAGAGGGGGGGCTAGAGACAGACTCTAGTGTGGTTGAGTTACCTAGGCCCAGACGACGCCATGAAAGTGCCATGTGGTCGGGGAAAGCTAGCTAACCCCTCCCTCGTGACGCCTTGGAGGTGCTTTGGGTCGGATTGCACTAACGGTTTGGAGGATTGAAACGGTATCGTTTTGGAAATGTGAAGCGACATTACATGGCATGGCATTGCATTGGCATACATTGTACATTTGGTGGTTAGACGACTTAAGTATGCATTATTGGTATTATCGTTATTTTGCTTGTTTTCCCCGAGGCATGACCCCTACTTACTTATACTCTATTCCTTATGTGGATTCACTGTGACGAGCCTGGATTTTTCAACCCAGTGTGTTCTGTGATGACCCGAACCGGATCTAAGATGCGGAAGCAAAACAAAGACAAGTCCTTAGAGATGTACATCATCCCTAGGGCACAAGAATAGACTTTTAAAGTGTTTCGAGACTCAACGGAAACAAAATGAAGAGAAGGGCATCAAAACCCTACAAGAGAAGAGCCAGGGGTAAAATGGTCATTTTACCCTAAGAGGAAGGAATTTAACTTTTAACAAGTCAAATTTGATTTAAAACATCCCTTGGTAACTTCACATGAAGTCCCAAGGCTAAAGGAAGAGAAATCCCAGATGAACCCTATCCCGGTTCAAAACAAATCCGACATCCTCTCACTCAAACAAGGATATCTTGAGGTAGGAGAAAAATATGATACTGAAACTAATACCATTGGAAAGAAAACAAAAAATTAATGAAGTTAGACTCAAGAATCACCTGATTCGGAGTCCGGACGGAAAAGATATCAAGTCCTGAAGTCGAAGGAAGGGAAACCCTATCCCGGTTCGAACCAAATCCTGACACTACTTCACTAAAACATGAATAAAATAAGCTAAAAATGGAATCTGAAGCTCTAATTGATACCATTGGAAAGCTTATTTCGACGCGGTCAGTGTAGACTCAAGAACGGACCAATTCGGAGTTAAAACGAGTGAGATATAGCCCATTGAAAAAAAGTGTCTTGAGCAGGAACAGTACTCACGGGCGCCAACCCAAAACCTGCGGGGGCCAGCCAATTGCGGTAGAAACCTATGGGCACCCACCCAAAAGCTGCGAGGGCCCGCCAAATGCGGCAGTGGCTTGGGCTGGAACCTCCAAAAATGCAAAAACAGTGTTTTTAGCAGCAAATGGAACTTGGAGTGCGGTTTATGAGGTCAAGGTAACATTTTTCGAAAAAACACAAAGAAGAAACTCCCCTTAAAATCACATTTTCTATGTGATGGAGTCAATAATGGAATTTATTTCCCAAAGAAAATCCCCAAAATGCCCTTAAGGTTAGATTTTTCAACAAAAGGGTGAAATGAGTCCATAGGAGGCTCAAAACACAAATGAAAGGATTTTTCATGAAAACGATCATTCACACAAACGTAAATAGTGATTTTGAGAGCGCGGGAATAGTCCGCGGCTCCTGAGGATGGTCGAGTCAAAATCCGACCCCCCAACGGCCAAAAAGGCGAAAATGAACTTGAAATGGAAATTTTGGAAACCAAAATTATAAAATGGTTTCAAATGACCATTTGGCCCTTGGCCACACTTCATACATGACTAATAAGATCCTACGGCAGAATCAAAATAGGATTCCCACACCCGATACAAACATAGGGAGACAATAACTTAACATTTTCAATAATTTCATAATATTTCATGAAGTCATAAATTACATAGGATGCAAAATACATGTCATTGGCCTCCGGCCTCATCTCATACATGTAAAATACATTGTAAAAAGAGTACTCATGTACACACTACATAAATGGAATCAAATATACACATTTTGACAACTGAGGCTACAAGTGGCATTTTAAGCCAACCTTTACAAAAATTAAAGCGTTCAAGTCAACTATCATCCAAGCAATGATGAACATTATGCACCAAGTCTTCATACCTGAAACAGCCCCCAAGTAACTTCGGAGAGAGTAAACAAGTTTACTCGTAGAGAATGAGCATGTATCGACTCGATTTCTTTCAGATTTTTAGACTAACATGATACAGTTCAAAAGGGTCATGCCACCTAACGTCTATATCAAGGTGAGACTCAGGGAGCATCCAAAGCTACTCATGCAATTGAAATAAGCTACGGCACATAAGTATACATGCTCAAGTATACTAAGCAATGTTAAAACATGTTATACAACGTACAAGCATACATTTCCAAGTACACTAAACTATATTAAGACAAGTCATGCAATGTCTAGGCATATTTACACAAGTATGCATTTTATATGAAAATCTCGTAAATCAAGTATACTGACACAAGTATACTAAGCTAATAGGATTGCACATATGACAAGTATACATAGCACAAGTATACTAAATGCAATTTGAACTCGTGGAGCAAGTATACAAGTTCAGGTATACTGAATAGGATTCAAATATCCAAGTAAGCATTAATTCTCAAGCTACAAGTAATCCATGATTAATAACTTGAAATTAAATGCGAAATCAAATAGTGGAAAGACTAGGACATGTGGTTGCTAGACCAAACAAGTATTTTCGGGTAATTACGACCCACAAGGTACTACCTAGTGCGCACTTATGACTTAGAAGACTCTTGTCTCCGTACTAGAGCCAAACCCTAGCCATCACATAATTTATGTCCTCACAAGCTTTTCAAAATCAATAAGTTCAAAACTTATACAAAATCAAATGCAAGTTACCACATTCCATGCACAAGTAAGGTTGAATCCACACAATTCATGTCCTAGAATTCAAGTCTAAGTAGCATATGACAAGTCATGTCCTCAATATGCAATTTATACACTAAGTAAGAATATTTTTACAACAATTGAGTCACATTACCATCCTAAGTCACAAGTACTAAATAAGCTTCAATTTAGTAACTAGCTTCCAAGGTAAACAATTGTAATATTCTAACAAGTTATATACCTACACAAGATATATGCAAACAAGCCATTCAAGTCAATGATATTCCATACCATGCTAAGTCCAATTACCATGTTAAGGAGCCATAAGTACTAATTCTACATCAAGTTAGTAGCATGCTTACAAGGTAATTAAAATACCACATTTTAAGAGATTTTCAACCTAATCATGGAAAGCCTCTAGATTTCAAATCTATTCCAAATAATCTCAAATTAATATATGTTAAAGAACATAATATGCTTATTGTATATATCAAATCAAAAGAGCAAAATGAACAAGACATCATCATGTTCATTTTAATTAATTTTAATTAATTAAATCTCTAATTTTTCAAAAATTGTTCAAATGATCCCAATTAAATATATAATAAGGACTAAGTCATGGCCATTCTATATATCAAGTCAAAAATGGAAAACAAGCAAGGTACAATTCAATAGAATTTAAATCAAATTAAATTCATTTAAATCTCTAGATTTGAAAACTCATTCAAATGGCTCCAATTAATTATATAACAAGGATCAAGTGAAGGCTATGCCATATGCCAAGTCAAAAATGAGTTATATGTAAGTTACAACAATCATTAATTTCTCAAATTAACATTTAAACATGCATACAACTTGTATTTCGCACAAAAGCAAGTAAGATCACTTGGAAAAATAAATTATAACACCCCCTACCTCACTAGAGAAGAGTCTCTCTAGAATCCAAGGCAAATCAACACAAAATGGCAAACCCTTCAAGGGTTATGTAGAGGAGGATGAGGGGAACAAAAAGTGTTCCAAGCTTCATGGTCTAAGGTGAGTGGAAGGCTATCAAAAATCAAGGTCAAGGCCAAAGGTTCAAGCTCCATCCATGGAGGCTAGGGTTTTTTTTACAAGAGAGGGAAGAGATAGAAATTAAGTGTGAAAGAATGTGAGTGGAGGAAATGGAAATCCTCCACTCACTATGTGGTCTTACACCAAGGTCAACACACACAAGTCTTGGTCAATTGCACAAAAACCCTCCTTAACAACATAATTCCAAAGTGACCCAAAAAATAATTGCAAGACTAAATTGTGAGCCTACACTTATCAAAAATCAATGGCTCCTTCCTAGGCTTAATCTTAAGCCTACACTTGTCAACCATCCAAGCCAACAAGTGCACCAATCCTTAGCCAACAAGTGGGTGAATCTCTACCCTCCACATGTCACCATCCAAGGCATCAAAGTGTCTCCACACAAATGTCAACAAGTGGACCAATGAGAGTGTGACACTTGTCACACTTTTCGAAAATTGCAAAAAGGTCCTTTTTGAAAATATCTTCCAAATTAAATTGCAAAATGGTCCCTAAGACGAAAAATAATTACTTTACAGTAATTACACATATACCCCAAAAGTTTAGAATATTACAAAAAGGTTAAGCATCTATACCCTTTACAAGAAAAGTAAACACTTAGCATGCTTTTCTACAAAAGTGAAAATACACATAGCATGAAATTTAAATATCATGGATGCATGCAAAACCGGAATCAAATCCGAACACGAAAAGTGAGGTTATGCCAACAAAGTGACAACCAAGAAAAAGACGAGAAGTGAAAAGTGTCACAAAAGTGAAAATGACTCGGTCCTCAAAGGAAGTTATCAATCCATGAAAAAGAGTCTCGGAAACTATCCCTGAGCACTTAAGATGACACTAAGTGACGAGAAACCAAACTCAAAAAGAAAAAGATCAAAGGAAAAAAAAAAATTCCGTGAAAATCTGAGAGAAGGAAAGGAAAGAAAATGATCGGCATTACATTCACGGGGTCATAAGAAGTGTGTCTTAAACACTTCCTACTAAGCTTATGCTCACCCCTTTATTATTAACATTTTTCAAGATACGGAAGGGAAGTGGTGGATGACGCTCCTCCACAGGGTTCAATAGGTTAGTGGACTGTTTTAACATATTTTGTAACTATGATCTCTTTTTATTATTATTGCTATTAATATTTTTTTATTTAGTTTTAAACACTAGGATGACACGTATATTATGTATTGACATAGGAAAGGACGGTAACGTTTTTAGTTGACCTCAGGTTTGGGTAAGGACCCGGTTAGCAATTCGGACCCTCGGGTTCAGGTCATTACAAAGTTGGTATCAAAGTAATGGTTCGAAAACCATTAGGACGACGGGTAGAGGCCTACCTAGGGTTGCGTGGGAAGTCATTTGTATTATTTATGTGATTAAAGTGTTTTGTTGTTTGAAAAGCATACTTAACTGTCTACTTGTTTACATGTTTATGTGCTTACAGTTTTGAAAGACATGCTTCATTTCTATGTATTTTCACGTTTATATGTTTATATGCTAAAGTTTATGTTACATGGTCATGTACGAAGAATAGTTAGATGATCTAACCATGTAAATGAAATGTGAAAAAAAAAAAAAAAAAATATGTTGATTATATATGATGATTATGGTGACGAAAGTGGTAGGCATGGTGTGTGCAGTTCTTATTTAAATACTAATGTGACAAGTAATGAGCATGGTATATGCAAATATGTTTCGTGTAGTGTTGTGGGTTTCATTTATTTTGTATACATAATGTCTATATTCTTATGTGGTTATATGGTTAAGCATTGGGACGGTTGCTAGTACGGTAGGGTACTTGTCACGGCATAGATGGTTGTGTAAGTACCTGAGGAGGCGAGGAGCTCGGTTACTCCAAGGTTGCTTGGGTGCCAGTTCTTATTGAACTAATGGCATGGGCTTCTAGCTTGTGGATTGAGCTATTTGGTGTGTAGTCATCCTGATCCTATCAGATGCATTTTGTGCGATGCTTAGAGTACGACTTTAGAGTGGGTTTATATCTCATGGCATAATGTCTATGTTGTGTGTGAGTTCATGCATCGGTGGATGGGTTCCTGTGACTGTGGAAGTCAGATGTGCGAGTGAGGGTTTTGAAAGAGAAATGTATGACTTTAGGAAGTTAGTGTTTGTGACTTGGGTTACGGTTTGGTGCGAAGGTTCTTTTCGAACCGGTCGTAGTAGGTGTGATAGAGATTGTTTGAGTCATGAGTATGGTCTATCAGTTGTAGATGTGTGTTGCGGGTAATTGACTCTCGATAAGTTGATTGCGTGGCACAGCTAGCGAACAAGATTGAGTTGGCACGATTATTGAGAGAGTCTTGAGATGAGGTATATTGGTTAGTTTTAGTTGTGTAGTGGAGGATTGTACAATAAGGCAGGTAGTATGGGGTCATTGGAGTGCTTGGTTGTTTACGGATGAAATAATAGCTGGTGAGTATTGTGTTATCAAATGAATTGTGTTTTAGAATTTGAAAGTTATGGATTAGAGTTGTATTTCAGATTTGCGTCTAGAGTATCAGAAGATAGTGCTTGTTGTTTGAGGATTCGAAAAGATAGACTAATGATTGGAGTGATTGGAACGAGGTTGATCCTGTATGTTAGTTGGTAGCCCCATTTGATTTTTTTTTTTATTAGGGCCAATGATGTTTTAAGGAACGAGAATGAGGAAAAGTAACGATGTTGAACTTAGGGTATGAAGTTTTCCTGTTTAGATGTGTAGATTGCTTAGAAAAAGTGGTTTGATGTTAACAGCTAAACGTTAATGATTAATGGCATCATTGATGGTATTGGGTGACAATTGGGTGTTGAACATTTTGATATTTGCGCTCATTTTGTTTTGAGGGTTTGTCGATATAGAATTCTCGTATAGAGGTTCTTTTCTGGTGGAAAATAGTGGTCGTTGTGGAAAGTAACGAGAGTAATGCTTATTTTTCTTGTTATGATGGTGTTGTCTTGAGGATGTTTAAGGAAGAATCGCTTGGTGGTAACTTGATGGTCCAGAGGGATGATAGGTTTGAACTGTTGTTGGAATGAGTGGCAGTGGAGGTGTTATGGTGTAATGTTTTGTACTGATGAACATAACAGTTTTAAGATATTATCCGAGGGTGGATTAGAGATTTCAAGTTGTTTGTTGTGTGTTGTCAGATAGGTGATAGGATTGTGTACTGGTCGAGGCGATTGTGAATGGTTTAGCCTTTAGAGCCAGTGAGAGCGGTGTTGCCCTATAGGTATCTTTTTCTTTTGAAGAGTCAATGGGTTGTTGTGACTTAGGTTACGGGTCTTGTGTGCACAGTGATCGAGGGAGTGTCGCCTTGAAGGGTAGAAGTGGAATGGGTAATCTCGTTTAGCATTGAGGTTGTCATTTGGGAGTGACGAGTTCCAGATAGAACATGAAGCAGTGTCTGGTAGGTAATGATGGTTTTTAGTGTTAGTATGTTGAGGGCATTGGTACTCTTATCTGATTAGTTTGGTTAGCTTGGGTATCGCAGTGTAACGTATGCGAGGTTTCGGTGTTGATAGTGTATGGCAATCCGTTGGTGGCGAGATAACCTAGAGTTGAGTTCGTAGTTCCATATGTGTTTCCAATTGGTTTTTCTCCTTGTGTGTAAGGAGTTCATTTCATCTCAGGTGGGATTGGGTGTCCATGGTCGGACGATTGGTGTGTAGTGTGTGACAAGGTGTCGGGTTCATTCAGGTGCGAGTTGTCAGTCTCTTGTGAGGGCTGGGTTCGTTACCCTTTCTGTTTGTTCTAGTCCTGGCAAGGACGTCGTTTGTCGTAAGTCTTGTTCTCCATTTAAGAGTTGTGCGAGTTCATGGGTGGATGGACTTGTATGTAGTTTGTCATATTGTTAGAGTTTATCGGTAAAGATTTGGTTAATTTGGTGGACTCACTCTCGCGGAGGGAGATGAAGTCATTGGTTTTTAGTAGTGCTTGTTTGATTAGTGGTTTTGACCAGTGGAATGTGAGGCACGGGTTGCCGAATAAGGATTGTATGTTTCCGATGTTTAGTACTAGCAGTGATGGCTTGGGAATGTGTCGTGAACGGCAGTTTGAAGATGATTAGGTAATGGGATGTGTGTCATATACTCGGATGTTTTTATAGACGTTTGATTCGAGCAGTGTCTTGAGGATAAGTATTGATGTTGCCTTGGAATTTTGTGAGTAAAGAAAGTGTATGTGTGATTCTATTGAGGAATAATAGGAATGATTGACTTTGGTTTTGAAGTTCCAGGTATGAGACAGTCGTATAATGTGTTTTGAAGAAGTAAGAATTGAACCGAATGATGACATGGAGTTGTTTACTTGGTATGGTTGTTATGAGGAGATTAGAGATCTTTTCGCTGGGTGATGATTGTGACGTTTGGTACCGTGTTGTTTCCAGCTTGTTAGGGGTGGTATGATTAAGGTATGATTGGAATTTTTAGAATAGGTATGTGACTATATAACCGTTGTGGTTGCGGAGAGCGATGAATTGATAGTAAGTGAATCTCAAGGTTATTTTGTGGACTGTGTGAGACTGTATTTGAGGTTTGGACCTAAGGACAAGAACGACATTTGTGCTGAGATCAGATCGAGGATGAGAATGGCCTGGCCAACCATTTCTCCTGAATCAATCCCTTTTTAGTACGATGTCGGGTCAAAGGTCGTTGATTGTTCGATTTATTAGGAACAGTGAGAGTACAGTATTGCGAGTTGTGTTGGTGTGACAGTGTGGACTCAGATGATTTGTCTCGGGTGACGAGGTGTGTTAGGTAGGATCAAGTGTCCGATAAAAGGTTGTGGTACCACCATTGATTATTGAAGATCTTCTTTTGAGGATTTGTGACCTGGATACAGGATAGTACGTTTTATTGTTCTGGTGACTCATGATTATGTAGTCGTTGGGAAATCTGTTGTTTTGTCTTCTTGAAGTTGTCTAGTGTAATGATTGCCGAATGGTGCGGTTGGTGGTTGCTTGTACTGATATGTAGTGGTGTAGCTGTGTGTTAAGTAACAAGTGTTGGTCTGATAGAGATGTGTAGATCTGAGTTGAGCTTGATTGTGAGATAGACGGGGTTCCTCGTTTAGGGTCTTGTGTGTTCATTAAAGGATGAGTTGAGATAGGACATTGTCATATTCAAGGGTCCTGTGACCATTCTTCTTTTGGGCTCTGAAGTCTTGTGTAGCGATGTAGAGACGACCAGTGTTGGTTTTAAGTCGAGTGTAAAATCCAGCGAATTTTGTGTAGGATGTTGTGAGTGACGAGTACCCTTATAAGGTAGTGAGTATTGGATTTTTCTGGCAATAATATGTGATTGCCTATTGACATCTGGTGTCAAAGGCAATAAGGTTGTTGAGTTCTTAGTCTTGCGGTTTTGTGAGGTGCTTGTGCGTGTGGGCCTCCTTCCTTAAGGAGGGTAGATTTCGAGGACGAAATCTTTTAAGGAGGGTAGAATGTAATGTTTCCGATTTTCGTAATTTTCTATTTACAAGAATTTTCAGATTTTTCGAGAGTACTTTCGTCTTTTCTCGTTTTACGTGTCGGACACAATAGGGTGTGCCGGGTGTGTCTGAGAGTTTGTTGGGGGGTTTTCCTTGAGTTCAGGACTCTTGAAAATGCATCAGTTGCCATTTCAGTATTTTTTTGTTTTTCGAGCCGCGAAGTCCTATGTGGGACCCATTATCGAAGTCGTTGAACACGGGGATTTTTATTTTGGGTTCATTGCATATCATGCATAATTATTTTGTGCACAATTACATGAGTATATAATTTAATATGTGGTGGTTAATATATATATATATATATATATATATATATATATATATAATGTTAATGTTATGTTATTAAGCTGTGGGACCCGCTATAATGTATAAGCCATTATAATGGTTTTAAGGCCATTTCAAGCATTAGTTTCTTTTTCTCTCTCCCATGCAGACTTTCTGTTTCTCTCACAGTTTTTTCTTTTCTTTTCTTTTTCAACATTATCAAGCTTAGATCAAAGCCACACTTGTGAGAATTAGACTTTGTCGTAAAAAGCAAAGTTGATGAGCGCGTTGAGATCTACGTTTTGATCAGAACAAAGTCCAATTTGGCCACCATTTGGGATTTCAAAATTGGGGTTGTTTTGGGGTTTCTTTGGATTTTACTCTCCATTTGTGGTAGGGGTGCTCTAATACACAATTTCTTGGATTTCTTGTGAAGTTTTCTTTTAATTAGACTCTAAGCATGTTTAAATTTAATTTTTCTTGATTATGTTTATTGTGGTTGTTGGTATTTAAGTGATAAAAGCATGCTAGGTGTTAAGTGAACTTAGAAATATGATGAAACCTTTTGTGGTGAATAAGCATGCTTAGTATTGATGTATTATATGTCTATGTTTTCATATTGCCATGAAAAGTGATGTAGTAATTATGAAAATAAATAATTATATTTTATGTTTTATCTATTTAAGTTGTTGGATTTGCTAATTGAAAGTATGTAAAATGTCATGATTTAGAAAGTATGAGAATGTGATATTGTGTGGGAATTCATATTTTAAGCATGCTTGAATGATGTGAATGAAATGTAGGAAATATCTATATTGTCATGGCATTGAAGGATTTGCATAGTTCATGCTTTATCATTGGGAAAGTAAAAGGGGAAAAGTTTGTTTTAAAAACAAATAAAATTATTTTTGGAAAAAGTTTTTGAAAAATGTTGTGAAAACCCGGACTCTTAGGAGGCGCCTAGTGGTTCGTGGTGTTAGTGTGATCTAGAGGGGAGCTAGAGAGAGACTCTAGTGTGGTTGAGTTACCTAGGCCCATACGACGCCATGAAAGTGCCATGTGGTCAAGGAAAGCTAGCCAACCCTCCCTCGTGACGCCTTGGAGGTGCTTTGGGTCGGATTGCACTAACGGTTTGGAGGATTAAAACGGTATCGTTTTGGAAATGTGGAGCAACATTACATGGCATAGCATTGCATTGGCATACATTGTACATTTGGTGGTTAGACGAATTCAGTATGCATTTGTGGTATTATTGTTATTTTGCTTGTTTTCCCTGAGGCATAACCCCACTTACTTATACCCTATTCCTTATGTGGATTCACAGGGTCATAAGAAATGTGTCTTAAACACTTCCTACTGAGCTTATGATCACCCCTTTATTATTAACATTTTCCAAGATACGGAAGGGAAGTGGCGAATAACGCTCCTCCACAGGGTTCGATGGGTTTGTGGACTGTTTTAATGTATTTTGTAACTATGATCTCTTTTTATTATTATTGCTATTACTTCTTTTTTTTTTTTTTTTTTTTTTAAACACTAAAATGATACGTATATTATGTATTGACATAGAAAAGGACGGTAATGTCTTTAGTTAACCTTGAGTTTGGGTAAAGACCCGGGTAACGATTCTGACCCTCGAATTCGTGTCGTTACAACATCTATTGATCAATTTCTTTCGAAGATGAAGAACAATGACTACTTGCAAAAATGTGTCAAACTGTATTTGAACATTGATCAACAGTGGGAAGATGAAAAACAAAGACAACTATAGTGCAGGAGGAATTTCATGTTAAAAATTATAAATAAAAAAATTATTTTTTATTATTTTATATGTTATATTTTAAAATTTGAATTGCAATGTCATTTTCAATATTTGATGGGTTAGAGTTGTATTTGTCAATTTGTAATCTAATTAGCAATATAATTTTATACAGTTCGTGTTTTCCAACTTACCTGGATGAATTTCGGAAAGTTAAAACCATGTAAATTATAAAAATAATGGGTTACTAGAATTTGATGGAAAAAAAAAAAAAAAAAAATTGAACATGGTTGAATGATCAAACATGGCAGTTCAACGCCATCCTACTGCATTATATATGACTGGAAAAAAAAAAAAAAAAAAAATCAAATGTGATCTCAAGTGCTATTAGTAGGTTACGGAACAAAGAAAAAAAAATATCCTGTAATTCTCTTCCAAATAAAATAAGCAAGCGACTTACTAGTGAGATAAACGAAAAACACAAAAATTCCTTATTTTCCAAAAACCAAAAAAAAAAAAACAAAAACAAACTCAGAAACGAAAAAGAAGAGTGAATGGGCACGATTACTTGATATATTAAGAAACATTTCGAAAAATCCTCCGTTCTCAAGAAACAAGCTCATTTAGTTAGTTTCAAGGTATTGGTAATTAATTTTGGTGAAATTATAGACCCCAATTGGATAACAAGTAATTGAATAACCTATTAGACTTGTGACAACGATGCAACAGCTTTAAGGTTTACCAACATGACTAAGCCAGAGAAGCAAATTTGCTCCAATTTTGAAGTGTTTTAAAAGAGGGAGTAAACATCTAGCAAAAATATTACTCTCTGTAAAATTTGAATCAATGAATACATGATACACCAAACCCCACTCTCTCCCCATCTTCAATTCAAATTGCAGCTTGTACAGAATTTATTTTGAATTTCAGGAATTACTCTAGATGCAAAAATAAATAAAAAATAAAAAAGAAGAAAAAGAAAAAGAAAGAAACATCTCTTATGCACCATATAAGCTACCGGAACATTGTTTATCGTGCAGCTTCATTTCTATATCCAGTTCTTAACACCGGTTGCTGCATGTAGTTCAATTTTTTCAATCTCAACTCTGTCCAATACCTATAAAAAATAAAGCCAAAATGTAAATAAATAGGCTGCATATCGCACCTCAAACTCAATTACTTTAATTAAACCAAAAAAGGAAAGAAAATAATAATAACTCATTGTCAAACGTAACCAACCTTTAACCTTTGAACAGTCTTAATTTCATAGGTCTCACATAAACATCATTTTAGGTTTCAAACAATCTAAATTACATAGTTTCTGATAAAGCAGCCTTCTAGGCAACAAGAGAACTAACATGTTGCTACGACTCATGCTCATTTGAGAGATCATAATATGACTTGCTCTTGAGTACTGATTATAATTGACCACCTTCAACATTTCATGAAAGGTATGTAGCAAGAATATTATTAGCAAGCAAGAAAAATACCTTTGGCAATAATCAAACTCAACAAAAGAGAGGATCCCCACCCCATCCAAGGCAATATTAGAAATTAATCCATACCTTTGCACTGAATCAGCAGCATTCATCTCATCTGCAATATTTTGTCGTACACGTGTGTATGGCATTTCCGGTATTGTCATTTCTGATGCGCACCTTAACACGTCCAATACTTCCAAATATTTCAAAGACTCAAGGCCCTCAATCTTATGCAAGTTCTCGCAATCACGCAAATCCAAATATTTCAGCGATTCCAATCTGTCAAACCCTTGGATCTTATCAAGTTCTGAACAATTACAAATAGATAATGTTTCCAACTTCTTTAGGTTTGACAAATTCGGCATGTTTTCAGAGGTAGCTAGCATGTTGCATGCATATATGTACAAACTTGTCAATGATTCTAATTTTCCAATCCCTTGAACCCTTGCTAGCTCATCGCAATTCATAAGCAACACACTTGACAAATTTATCAAATTTGATAGATCTGGCAATCTTTCCAATGAATCACAACTTGCAATATATAACTCAACTAGACTTGAGGGTAACCCCAATATACATTGGAGATTGTCACAGAATCGTAAATCAAGCACCTTCAGCTGAGAAAGGACACCCACATCTTCGGGTAGGGACCTTATGTTGGTATGATCCAAGGTCAGTTTCTCCAATTTGGATAATCTCCCAATATCTCTGGGCATATCCACAACACTATCGCACTCAAAGAATTGCACTTCCTGTAAATTAACCACACTTGTAAGGTTAGGGATATAACCGACATTCAGAATACTTAAACTTGAGGGAAGCTCTGGCTGCAATTGAAGCTCTGTGCAGCCTCCAATGTTAAGGGTTTGGAGGTGAGTAAGCCCCGAAATGCTTGCTGGAAGGCTTCGAATTTTGGAACCATAAAAGCTCAAGAATCTCAAAGATGATAGTCCGTTGATATTACTAGGAATGTCCACGTCCAACTTACTACACTCTGTGAAGTCCATCACTTCCAAATTCTTCAACTCCCAAATTTCATCAGGTAACTCCCTTATATCAGCATATGAAATGTCTAGTACTTTCAAATTCTTTAGATTGCCAATGGACGGGTCAATATTTTCTAAACTTGTACAGCGTGCAAGAATCAATATCTCCAAAGCTGCATCTGATGAAAAGTTGGGAGTTCTTGTTAAAGCACAATCAGCCATTCCTAGAACTTTTAACTTTTTTGCCGTCTGTTAAAAAAAAAAAAAAAACAGTTAATTAATTTCAAACTAGTATGTGATGGACACCAGAAACAAAAGTTACAAGAGGTATTATACAAGACCTGGATTTGATTCCAAACTCCCAATTTTTCTGTGATGCCACTATCTGATAGATCAAGAATGACTAGATTCCTCATATGAAATTTCAATTCTTTTAAATCCCGAGGGCAACCACGCCAACTAAGCCATCTTAAGGACAACAATACACGACTAAAATTCCCTCTAAGGTCTGCCCCATCCACTCGCAGATACCTTAGATTTTTCAGTTTAGTGAATTTGTCACTTTTAAAGCAATGCTTCTTTTCAGAATCCAATGCAAAGCGAAGACTTAGGGCCTCAACCTTTGCTGTTCCCTGCCAATGAAAAGAATTAAGTTTAAATTTTTTGCAGATTTAACAAACAATTATACTTTAATCAAATGAGAGAAATAAAGTTCAGTGCACTCAGATTTTACCTTCCCATCCTCTAATAATTCAAAGGCTTCCACGTGATTCCACAATCTACTACGGTTTTCAGGAAAAATGACTTCATTGACGATTTTCTTCCCAAGAGCTCTAAGCTGATTGTGCATCCACAACTCATTAGCATTTCTCACTTTCACAAGGGACATGTCATGAAGATCATCAAATTCTGTCTTCGGAAAATAGCCACCATTATTCCACATGTAAAATACAGTTGTTTTATCCATCCCAGCGAAAAGACATGCAATATCGAGAAAGATTTGTTGTTGCCTCTTATTTAATGCTTTATAATCTACTCTCAACTTTTTCCAGACATCATCATTCAGTGTTTCTGCCAACTTCTTTGGTGCATCTTCCCATATCTCTGAAACGTTTGTCTTGCGTAGAGACAAACCAGCATACTCGAGAGTTAGAGGAAGGCCTCCAGCAACGGATGCAATCTCTCTAGAGATACTAACATAATTTTTTGGAGGGAACTCCGTGCCGAAGGCATGCTTACTAAAAAGTCGAAGAGATTGCACAGCATTCATAGTTGGGATTTCATAAGTCCAGTTAACATCAAGATCATCTAAAATGCTTTTGTTTTTGGTTGTAACTATGATCTTACTTCCCTTACGGAAGCAATCACGCCAATCACACCCTCCCACAAGACAATGAAATTGTGAAATGGAATTCACATCATCAAGAACAAGGAGAACTTTCTTGTTACAAAACTTCTTTTTAATAATGGCTATTCCTCTGTCAACATTAGCAATGTCACGCCTCCAATTTAGTGTGTCAGCGAGAAGCTGTTTTTGCAAACTAACAAGACCCTGGATTTCTTGTGCCATTTTTTGAACGTCAAGAAGGAAACTACAACATTCAAAATTTTCCAGTACTTTGTTGTAGATGAATTTGGCAACAGTTGTTTTGCCAATACCAGTCATGCCATGGATACCAACAATTCGTACATCATCAAAGGCAATATCTAATAGCCTCATCATTTCTTTTTCGTGATGATCAATTCCAATCAAGTTTTTAGTTACAACCATGACTTTCGTACACAACACAGACAACACTTCTGGAATAATTTTATCTCTTATTAGTTTTCCTTGATACCTGATTAATGCCAAGGGGGCCGAATGAGACAAAATAATTAGCAAATAGAACGAAATTGAAGAGAAAAATAAGAGAAAAAAAAATGATGATTTATTTTATTTTGTTTTTTCTGTGTAGGTTATTCATAAGCTCAACTCTAACAAAGACCCACTAGTTACAAATGCCTCTAAGTTGGACTTGAATCCTCAACCTTCCATTTGGAAGGAGGAGGAGATAGCAAATGAGTTGAAGAGTTGTGTTAAAAAGGACAATGCTTGCATCCTGCGGGCGGAGGATGGACTTCATCCTCCGCGCTGACGTGGCCTCTTATCTTGTTGACACTTGTCTAAAATAAAATAAAAAAAATAATAAAATAGGCAATGCCCATTTATCCGGGTTAAACCCGTTCCTCTAAATCAGTATCTTCTCCCTCAATAACTCATCTCTCTCAACCACCACCGTCAAATCCTCCTCCCTAGCCCCCGCCGCCCTCAAAATCAAATGGGCTCAAATGGACACCACCAACGACGACTCCAGTACCACCACCAATATTGGTGGCTGTGCTCCAGTACCATCATCCGAAGGCAAGCTCACCACTGCCAGCACGCCGCAAACCACCCCATTGCGGCTGAGTCCTCTCCACAGCCCGTCACCCACCGCTGCGAAAGCTCGCCATCGCCGTCTCGCTCCTATCTAAGCACTGCCGAAGTTCATCTACAACCCATCTTGCCCGTTGTTCTGTCAATCGCCCGCGTGCATAAGCTGCCGTCACCAACGCCGGATCCGTCGCCGCGAACCACCCCATCGCCGCTGAGTCCTCTCCACAGCCCGTCACCCACCGCTGCGAAAGCTCGCCGTCGCCGTCTCCGTCTCGCCCCCATCCGAGCACTGCCGAAGGTCGTTGTCATACTGGGTTCAGCAAATCACGGCTGTCCATCGACCTCGCCACCCGATTCTTCCCCTCCGAGGTCATCAACTCTGATAAAATCCAAGTCTACATTGGACTCGACATCACCACAAACAAGATCCCAATGCGCCAACGACTCAGAGTCCCACACCACCTGCTCGACGAGTTCGACCCAGATGAACCCGAGTTGACCCCCTCCGAGTTCCACTCACTCGCCGCCTCCACCACCTTTGACATAGCCTCGCGCCGAAACCTACCCCTCATCATAGGTGGGTCCAATTTCTTCATCTACGCACTCATCTCGAACCGATGCAACCCTGATTCGGACGTTTTCGACGATTCATGAAGAACAGATTCAATCTGTACGGACCTCCGTTACGGTTGTTGCTTTCTATAGGTGGATGTCTCTTTGTCAGTGTTGAATTTGGATGGGTATGTTTTAAAACATACCATCTCCGTTGCGATTGTTGCTTTCTATGGGTGGATGTCTCAAAACTTTCGTGATTTTGAGGGCGGCGGGGGAGGAGGATTTGACGGTGGTGGTGTGGTGGTTGAGAGAGATGAGTTATTGAGAGAGAGAGAAGATACTGATTTAAAGGAACAAGTTTAACCCGGATAAATGGGCATTGCCCATATTTTATTATTTTTTATTTTAGACAGGTGTCAACAAGATAGGAGGCCACGACAGCGCGGAGGATGAAGTTCATCCTCCGCCTGCAGGATGCAAGCATTGTCCTTTTAAAAATGATGCGACCTTCCTTCTGGAGGAGGTCTTGTACCAGCCGGGCTATTGCCCATTTAGTAGGTTATGAAATCGTAGTGTTATAAAATAAGGGATTTTTGTTTTAGCAAAGAGTGAATTACCCATTAGCAGCTTTTTCCAGTTCCCAACCCTTGAGTTGTCCAACGTCCTTCAATGCCTTCTTCCATTGCTCAATAGTCTCGTCACTGAAATTCCCAGATTCCTTGTGCTTCTTGATGGCCTGCTCGTAAGTACTCCCAGCTGGTTGATGCTTCACTTCCTCGGGTGTGACATCGTAGAAGACCGGTAAAATCTTTTGTCGCATACTTCTCTTGCACTCCACCATCTGGGTGAGCTCCATAAGGCACCATTTACTGCAAGCATACTTTTTGGAGAATATTGGGATGGAAATACTGGACTCCGTGATTGCTTTGAGGAGATCAGGGCCGATCTTTTCTCCTTGACGAAGCTCGTCAACATCTCTAAAGGTACGAACTCCTTTGTCAATGAGAGAAGTGTATAAGAAATCAGCAAAGCTGTAGCGAGTGTCTGAGCCACTGAAACTCAAGAAGACTTGGTATTCGCCTCCTGGAAGTGACGTGGATGAAGAGTCCAAAGCAGTATCTGCATCTGCTTCGCCTCCTGGAAGTGATGTGGATGAAGAGTGTGTGGCAGTATCTGCATCTGCCCCTCTGTTTTTTACAGGTACAGTTCTCCTCTTTCTTGTACCTGACTCGGACTCCATTTGAGATTCAATCGGCCTCTTTCTTTTCTGCTCCATTGATGTGCAACAATGCGGAGAAGCTAAATGTTCTATGAGTATTGTATTACCAATCCCCAATCAAATACTAGAAGAAACTCAATAGATCTCCCCATTTCTCATTAGTGTTTGAGCAGTGGATCTGCAAATTAAGGCATCCAAACAGAACAATTATCTACCTGAGCTATATCCCACATAAACAGAACAATTAGTAATGCTAATTTTTATATTTAATCACTGAACCACATAAACAGAGCAATTAGTAATGCTAATTTTTATATTTAATCAATGAACCACATAAACAGAACAATTAGTAATGCTAATTTTTATATTTAATCACTGAATTGAAAGGTATATTAAATAATTCATTTGAGTTTTCACAAATTTCAAAAATTTGTATCCAATACCGTAGAAGGCTAGAAGCGCTATGAATCTTGTACTGTTATCTAAAAGGGAAAAATAAAAATAAAAAATCTTAACTTTCAGCTACCTGTACAATGCTGTGACTCTTGCGCTACTTCAGCAACAATATGATCAAAGCTAAATCAATGAAGGTGCAGCAACTAGCGAGTGTCTGGCCTCTGAAACTCACAACAAAAAATCGCATTTGCGCCTGAATCCATTGTGTGCGAGGAGAGTACTTCAACGTCTAACCATCTAAATTATCTTGGCTAGTCAACGGCAACAAGTCAACTTCTTTGGCCAAAGTGGGTGCTGTCTAGGAACTCATCCACAAAGTTATGCCAGAAAGTCATCACCAATTCGGGTTTAACCAAAAAAAAAAAAAAAAAAAATTCAATTAGTAGCAGATCGTGTAAAAATAAATCGACTGGCTTAACCATGTGCAATGAGTCCCACCAGGAGTCAATATTTGTCACACCCCACCGCCAAGGTTCCTGTTATTATGCCTCTAAGCAACACCACCAGCGAGCAGTTCAATTATTGACATACAAAGAGCGTCTAAAAAAAAATTTCTTCCTTTCGGGTAAGTGCCAAATAATTTTAAAATAGAAACGTAAATTAGAGTTTTTAAACCAATAAATTTATTGAATTAGCACGCAACATCTCAGGGTCGCCTAAGGGAAAAATTTGATAACACTTGCATGTATGAACATCCCCCAATTGTGTGTGTGTGAAAATTGTGTATGTCTGAAAATGTAGACGTATTTTAACGTCCCCCAACCATATGCTCATGCTAATTTAGGAGACCCCTCCAGAGGGCTTACAGTTTGGGTGTTTACTCGTGTGAATGACCGTTTCACCGTTCTTTTTAAGGTTTCTTTTAAAAGAGTAATAATTTTGATACTGCTTCCTTTAGACTCGTGGTAACTGATGTTTTTTCCTTTTGTAGATAGGGGAACTCTTCCAACCATAACCTGAATGCAGACATATAAAGAAGTGAATATATATATTTTCCGAAGTCAAATATTATTAAGCCAACAAGCCAAAACAGCAAACAAGAGTACAAGACCTGAAACAACTATACAGTGAATGAATCACTATAATGCAAATACAGGTTGAAAAATAACCAATTCCAAAGACCATATACAAGGAATAACAGAAAAAGAACTGGACACCCCATCAGCTCTGCAGAAAGGATGTAGGGGTTCTTGGAAACAAAGCTGATCTTTTTCTTTGGATCCTACCAATTGAAACCACAATCAATCCAGCAACTGAACTCTGATATCTTGAAATTCAAAAGCAACTGAACCCTTAAAAAAACAAAGGAATTCCATGAATCATCAACCAGAAAGGCATGCACAATAATAATATCAAATATACAGCCCCTTCAGATTATTACTCCACACGAGCAAGCAAACAATTAATAAAGAAGTGAATATTAACAAGCAATCAAGAACAATCCCTCTTGCCCAAAAAAAACAAAAAAAGGAAGAGTAAATATTTAAAATAAATCAATACTTGTGTATACATTGAAGATCGTGAGAGAATCATGCAGCAATCACCTTAACTTGAGAAAGGACATGAATGTCTTCTGATAGACTCCTTCATGTTGGTAGAATCCAATGCCAAATTCTCCTTAAGCTTGGCCGACACTCTGGCTGCGATTTAAGCTCCATGCAGCCTCCCAATTTAAGAGTGTGGAGGTAAGAAAACTCCCAAATGCTACATTAGTAGGATTTAAATTTGGTTATCATAAAAGCTCATAGATTATAGCCTCCCCATATTACTAGAAATGTCCCTGAAATAACTACAATATTTTCAATCGCTTTCAACTTCTCTAACAATGTTTCCAATTACTTTCAGATTCTCTAACATCAAAATTTCATCAGGTAACTTCCTTATATCAGTATATGAAATGTCCAGCACTTTTAATTTCTTCAGATTACTAATGGATTCAATTTCAACCAAACTTCTACAGCGTCGAAGAATCAATATCTCTAGAGTTGTGTATGATGAAAAGTCTGGAGTTCTCTTTAAAGCACAATTAGCCAGTCGTAGAACTTTCAACTTATATGCCATCTGTTAGATAATAAATAACAAAAAAAGATTAATTTTATACCAGTATATGAGTAGATAGAAGAAACAAAAGTAGAGATATTATACAAGACCTTGATTTGATTCCAACCCCCCCAGTTCTCTGTAATGCTGCTATCAGATAGATCAAGAATGACAAGATTCTTCAAATGAAAATTGGTTGGTTTAAAATGCGGAGGGCAACCACGCCAACGAAGCCATCTTAAACAGGGAAACAGATCCTCAAAATCCCCAACAAGCTCTATGCCATCAGCTCGGAGATACCTTAGAGATGCTAGTTTTGCAAATTCCTTACTTGTAAAGCGTGGCTTCATTCCAGACCCCAATTCAAAGCAAAGACTTAGGGCTTCAACCTTTTCCGTTCCCTGCCAATGGAAAAAAGAAGCTTACAACATATTAGGACCAGATTTCACAGCCTACTACATTTAACTAAAGAACGGGTATAAAATTCAGTACACTCAAATCTTACCCTCCGTCCCACCAATACGTCCAAGGCATCCGCATGGTTCCACAACCTACTACGCTTTCCCAAAATCTTTTCTTCATAAATGATTTTCCTACCAAGAGTTCTGAACTGATCATGCATCCTCAGCTCATTAGTATCTTTTTCCACTTTTACAAGAGACGTGAGACAAAGGACATTAAATTCCTTTCCTGGATGATAGCCACAATCATCCCACATATAAAATACAGTTGCTTTATCCATCCCAGTAAAAAGACATGCAATATCAAGAAATATCTGTCGTTGCGGATAACTTAATGCTTCATAACTTACCCTCAACTTTTGTTTTCCCTGAATGCTTACCCTCAACTTTCTCTCAACTTCATCATGAGATGTTTTTTTCAGCTTCCACGATGTATATTCCCATACCACTTTCTCTTTGTTAGAAAGAAACGAACCGATGACCTCAAGAGCTAGAGGAAGCCCTGCAGCATTAGATGCAATCTCTCTAGAGAAACTAACATAGCCTTCTGGAGGAAACTTCCTTCTAAACGCATGAATACTGAAAAGTTGAAGAGATTGCATATAATTCATAAATGGAGGTTCATAAATTGCATCCACTTTAATATCATCTAAAACATTCCTGTCTTTACTTGTAACTATGATCCTACTTCCTGAACCAAACCAGTCATGCTTTCCCACAAGCCAGGAAAATTGAGATCTTTCAATCACATCATCAAGAACAACAAGAACTTTCTTTGTGCGAAATATGTTTTTAATCACATCCATTCCACCTTCAACATGAGAAATGTCGGGACACCATTTTAGGGTGTCAGTGAGAAGCTTTTTCTGCAACTCAACAAGACCATAAAATTGCTGCGCTGTTTCTTGAATATCTGCAAGGAAGCTATGACTTTCAAAGCTCCCTTTGAGAGCATCATAGATGAACTTGGCAATAGTTGTCTTGCCAATACCTCCCATGCCATGGATACCAACAATCCTTACATCATTGGAGCCAATATCTAGCAATCTCATCATTTCATTTTCGTGATGATTGATTCCCACCAAAATGTCAGTCTTTTTTAACTCTAACAACACTGCTGGAATGATCTTCTCTTTTCTTAGTCTTCCTTGATACCTGATTGACGTGAACCAGAAAAAAAAAAAAAAAAATGTATAGCAGGAAATAAAATTTAAAATGAGGGAAAAGGACGATGACTTTTTTCATTTTTGTTTGGACAATACTTGTCTTAGGCCACATAAGAAGGAACTTCCTTCTTATGGGTGATGCGGCCAATAAAAGACTGCCATGTGTCCCAAAATTATATAATATTTAAAAAACAAAAATGAATAAAATCCATTTTCGATGGGTTAACCAACTCATATATATAAGATATATATATATATATATATATATATATATATATATATATAGAAAGAAAGAGGGATTACAGATTGAGGAATGTTTCATTCCAAAGCTCTAATCACCGCCACTCCCCACCCACTGCCGCTGCCGCCGCCTCTCCCCACCTGCCGCCAGCAGCCACTCTCTCTCTCTCTCCACACTGCTCCCTCTCTTCTTCTTACTATACTTGGATTGAATTAGGGTACACCCATCATGGAAAAGGGAATAAGAATTATAGATCTTCTCTTATTTTTCACCGCCACTCCCCTAGAATTATAGGGTTGTGGTTGAAGGGTATAAAATCTTTATTGGAGCCAAATATGGTACCATAGAGAGAGAGAGGACTGCTTTGATGAGGAAGAAAGGGGGCAGATGGATGATAAGATTGTGAATATTAGGTTTTTGATGTTCTGTAATGTGAATGAGTAATTTTGTATATGCAATATGAATTCTACCCAAGTTAACCCATAAAAAATGGGTCTGATCCTTTTTTAATTTAGGACAAATGTCAGTCTTTTATTGGTCCACATCGCCATAAGAAGGAAGTTCCTTTTTATATGGCCTAAGGCAAGCATTGTCCTTTTTGTTTTAAGTTATTATTATTCCTTTTTATATGGCCTAAGGAAAGTACAGGTACACTAGGGTTTTTGGTACAAAGCTTTGTGAAGGAAGGCAAGTCTTCATCATGGAGGAGGTCAGCCCTCGTTCAATATGCTGCCAGGAATGAATACCCGTCAACATCCTAACCCACGTCCAACATGGAGTTCTTTGGTTTCCGTGAGGATCGCAGAAGTTGGTTACGAATCCAAGTTACTAATGTGAATGCAAGGAAATGGAGAAGGTTCTTGTTCGAGCACGATTGAAATCGATGTACAAGGTGAGTTTCCAGATCATATTACCACTGTTATTCATGATCAATAATGTGTAGTAAATATAGAATATGAATGGAGGCCACAGTTTTGTAATAAGTGCAAACGTGTGGATCATTTGGAATCCAATTGTCCTGATAAGGTTAAGAAGCCAGAGATGAAATCGGAGATTACTGAACAATGGGTTGTTAAAAAGCGTGGTAAATTAGTTCCTGTGGATACTAGTGTAGAAGCTACTGTTGAAGGCTTGGTTGATGAGACCAACCCTTTAAATGAATGGGGTACTTCTGATGTTCCAATGGAGACTATTCCAAACTATTCGATGAATTAACAAGGAAGGTAAAGGGGATGAGGAGGTGGATAATTCTCTGTTGCTTCCAGTTACATTCAGTGCAGAGGTTGCTGGAGTGAGGTCTCACAATTCTTTTGCAGCCTTAGAAGTTATTGCAGATGAAGAACAAGGAGGAGGAAAAGTGGATGTTCAGTTCTCCATGGATGTTTCAAGTACTGCTGAAGTGGATAAGGATGGTTTCATAATGTCCATTTCTGGGAAAAAGAAGGCAAAACAGAAGAAGCAGCAGCAATTGGTTCAATCAGATAGAATTGCAAGGACAAAGGCTGAAGGTGATCTTGGATTAGAGCTTTTAATCTCTCTTGTATCAGTTTAGTGGAAACTAGAGGTAGAGGTCAAATTTTTGAAGTTATTAGGCCTCATTGGTGCTGGATTGGAAATTATTCATCTGATGTTCATGGTAGAGTTTGGATTGGTTGGAATTCTAACGTTTTTAAGGCGGATTGGGTGGAGGAGGACTTTCAGTTTATTCATCTTAGATTGACTGTTTTAGCTACTCAGCAATTTTTCTTTCTTTCTACCATTGCAGAGAGAAGAAGATTATGGCAAGGTATCGTATGTCAGTACCAGTTGGTTAATGGGCCTTGGTTGGCCATTGGAGATTGGAATGCTGTGAGAGCTCATGGGGAGAAGCTGGGTGGTTTAAGGGTCCCTCAAGCCATTCTTAATGAGTTTAATGAAGTGCTGCATAGTTGTGGTTAGTGGATCTAGATATCCCTAATGGTGGGTGGACTTGGACTAATAATCAATCGCAACTGTGCAAAATTGCATAGGGTACTTGTTAACTCTCAATGGCATGCTTCATTTTCCGAACTCTAAATTGTTTCTTACAGCAGCTTCTATTTCTGGCCATTATGGTATGATGGTGTATTCTTCTGTTCATTGCTCAAATGGGCCTCAACCTTTCAGGTTCCTCAAATTTTGGTGTTTGATGGATGAGGTGGAAGGTATTGTGGCTAGATTTTGGAATTCTTCAGTTCAAGGCAACCCTGTTCATCAAGTCATGAAGAAGTTGAGATTATTAAAAGAAGAATTGAAAATACGGAACAAGACCAAAGGTAATGTTACTGATAAGGTGGAGAAGTGCAGAAAAATTTATTTGAAATTCAACAAAAGCTGCAGCTGGACCCATTAAGTGATGAACTTATTATGTAGGAACGCAAAGCTAGGAAAGAATTAGAAGTACCTTTGAGGTATGAAGAGGTGCTTTGGGGTCAGATATCCAGAATTCAGTGGTTCCAAGAGAACAACAGATGCACAAGGTATTTCCACCAGAAAGTGAAACAGAGAAGAGCTCATAATTTTTTTTTTTTTTTTTTTTTTGATAAGTAAGATTTTATTGAAAACGCTCAAAAGGGGAGCGGAACCCAAAGAAACACAATGGCCAAAAGGCGCCTCAAACCTTCAAAGAGGCCAAAAAAACAATAATCTCCTCAATAGATCTATAATCTCTCCCTGAGACCCAACAAAAAAAATTGGAAATAATAGAGAAGAGCTCATAATTCAATTTCTATGTTACAGAATGAAGCTGGGGACTGTACTATGGATCAAGACACTGAGAGACAGTGAGTGGTGGACTTCTATATAGATTTATATTCTGTTAACGCAACTACTGCCCTCTTATGGATGGTTCTAGGAGTAAGGTTAGTGAGGCGGAAAGAGGTTTTCTGGAAGCTCCCATGACTGAAGATGAAGTCAAGCAAGTGGTTATGAACTTTAAGCCAGACAAGTCTCAGGGACCTGATGGTTTTCCTTATAGATTTTTTCAATCCTACTGGCATATCCTCAAGGTAGATGTTGTGGAGGCAGTTAAGTCCTTCATTATCTCTTTCTTCCTTTTTTTTTTTTATAAGTAGTCCTTCTTTATCTCTTATTTTATGCCTCAAGGTTTGAATAGTACTTTCATAATTTCATTACATTGATCCAAAAAAAGAATGATAGTCTTAAGGTTACAGACTTCAGGGCTGTCTCCTTATGCAACTACACATACAAGAACACTGCAAAAATCATTGCTCACAGATTGAGCAAGTTATTGTCTGAGCTTGTTGGTTGGGACTTCGGAGCAGGCTGCTTTTATCAAGGGTAGGAAGGTTCAAGGTAACATTATTTTAGCTAGTGATATTCATAAAGGTTTTTCTAGTAAAGCTTTTTGTGATGCTGTTTCCTGAATTTGGTTATGTCGCAACGACCCGACAACCCGTTGATTGAACTTTGTGTGGGCCCAAGCCCACTAAAGCTCTGGGGTTCGGGGGCAGCGCCCTGAGAACATATTTTGACCCAGTTTTATGCTTGCAGGTCGTGGACCCTATTTAGTACTTTCTTGTAGCCCGGTATATAAGGCCGCTTAGGGTTTGGAGTGGAATGATTGAGACACTGAAAATCGTAGAGAGTGAGAGTGAGAGTGAGAGCTAGGGTTTGGGTGCTGAAACTTGTAATCTCCTATTTTTCGCATAGTGAAAACTTTTGCCACACCTCCACCGTGGACGTAGGCTTTGCCGAACCACGCTAAATCTATGTGTTCTTTGTGTGTGCAATGGTATGGCTTTGGGGAGAAATGGGCTAAATGGGTAATGCAACGTGTCTCTTCAGTAAAGTTCTCTGTCCTTGTAAATGGAGTGCCTTCAGGGTAGTTTTCTTCTGGTAGAAGGTTGAGGCAGGGTTGCCCTTTCTCTCCCCTTCTTTTCTCCTTGTTACTGACTTGTTTTCACGGTTGATGAATAAAAGAGTAGCCGAAGGAAGGCTGGAATTATATTCTTCCAAGTTCTGTCACTAAAGTGAGCAAAAATTTCTCATTTTTTCTTTGCAGATGAATCACTGTCTTTCTGAAAGCTAGTATTTCAAATGCTAGAGCTCTGCATGATCTTCTTTCTAAGTTTGGGGATATGTCTGATCTCAGGGTTAAGCAATCTAACAGCATTTTATTTTTCTCCTAGTCTATGAAGAGGAAGAAAGGCATCCAAAGGATTTTGAATTCAAAGTGGGTGTCCCCGCCGCTCCATTCCTATTCCCTTGGTTGGGGAAGTTCTGTTAAAACTTCCCGTGTTTAATGAAGATTAGAATTAGACCGCTCATCCATATTGATCAGTTCGGATGCTTTACATTCCTTAGTTTGCTGCATAAGAGGTCTCAACCTGCCGTTTGGAAATCTTCCTTCTCTGGGCATGGCTAAGCGTTAAGAAATGGACGCTGAGATTCTTTTTTAGGAAGATAGAAGCTGTGTTTGAGCTTTGGGGTTTTTGGCTGCAGGAGCAAGAACAGACAAAATATTTCATATATTCCATGAACGGAACAGGGGAGGAGTCGGTCGTTGTGGTCGACTCACTTGGTGCTTGGCTACAGAAACGACTTCACTTTTTATTCACGACATATAAATCTGGTCTGCTATTCCCACTGCTCTTCAAGGGCATCTAGACAGGAAGATTAGAAACATTATTTGGGGTTATTTGGTGTTTTGGGGGGGGGGGGGGGGGGGGGGGGGGTGGGGGGGTGGGGTGAGAGATTCTATTAGTAAAGTTATTCATCCTCTTAAATGGAGTTCAGTTGTTTTGCCTAAATCAGAGGGTGGTTTGGGGTGAGATCCGTAGCTAGTATTGATATTGCTACTAAAGTTTGCCTTGCTTGGGATTTCACTCAGTCTAAGGAAACCTTGTGGATTGCGGATTGCCTGGTTTAGAGATGAGTACACAAAAAAGTTAAACTTTTGGAACTGTATTCCAAAGTCAGGTGATTCGACAATATGGAGAAGTATTCAGTCTGTTAGAGAGAAACTGCAGGATAATATAACCTTTCAGATTCAGAATGACAGAAGCTTCAGTGTATTTTTCGATCTATGGTTTACTGGGGTGTGTATAGCTAGAGCTTTTGGCCTCAGAAGGTTGAGAGGATCAAATTTTCAGTTAAATGTTGTGCTTGCAGATTTGTTGATTACAGGGCAGTGGAATATTCCAAGCTTTTGGCCTGCAAAAGTCACTGATTATCTTCAAAGATTTCAGAATCATATGAAGGAAGATAAGATCACTTGGAAGCATGGCAGGTTTTGTTTCAAATCTATCTGGAATCAATGCATATGTAGACATGAGAGTGTTTTTTGGTATCCTTCGGTTTGGAATAAATGCAAGCCAAGTGTATCTTGCACTGTAACACTTATTCTGCAGAATGCAATTTTGTCTCTTTCAAGCTCAAGGTTGAAAGTATTGTCACAAATAGCAATTTCTCATCATTGCTGGAGAGTTGAAGACTCATTGGATCACCTTTTTTGTGCTTGTTCTTTAGCTAGGGAGGAGTGGTCATGGTTCAGTTTCTTCTGTAATTGAAATATTCTGCAGATGCAGAGTTTAAAATAGGTGATGAACTGGTTTATCATTCAAACATCTTTAGATACTACAAAATCAAAGCTTTTCAAGTGTTTCTTCACTTTGATTCTTTGAAACCGTTGGGGTGAAAAGAATAGTAGGTTGCATGATGGTCACATTAGAGATGGAAATCAAATTGCCAGACAAGCTTTCTTGGAGGGAATTCAAACTTCGGGACTGACTTTACCGGATAGTTCATATATTTTCTGATTCTCGATCTTGGTTTTTGTCTTTCTAAAAAGTGTTGGCCTGTGTATTCCCTTCCAACTCCTTTAATTTAATATTTAGATTTTCTCAGTTTCTTTCGGATATGGTATGCCCTTCCATTTTTGTACTTGCTGTTTGTTTGTCATTTTTATTTTATTTTTTATTTTTATTTTATTTTTTATTTTTTATTTTTGCTTTTGGCTAGCTTTCCAATGTACTATTTTGCTCTATGTGTATAATGAAATAAACCACATTAGAAGGGGAAAAAAAATGAATTATATAGTATTTCTAAAATTATTTTAGGCACTAGCTCACTCACAAAACCAATAGTCTTATAAATCTTCTAATATTTTGCATCTGTATGTAATTTGATCTTTAATTTATCCCTCCCATTACCTAAACCTTCTTGCATATTCCTTGTGATTACTTAAATTGCAAGACTGAAGATTCTATACTTCAAATAATGCGATTATTAGCACGTATCAAAAATAAATAAATAATGGGATTATGAGCACGAAGGAATTAACATACCCGTAAGTTTTTTTCTTCACTTGCCAACCCTCGAGAGCTCCAACCTCTCTCAATGCCGCCTTCCATTGCTTAACAGTCCTTTCGTCAAAACAGCTCTGGTGCTCGCGTAAGGCCTCCTCGTAACTCCCAGTTTGATGCTTCACATCAGAGGGTTTCACGTCGTAGAAAATGGGCAAAATCAATTGTCCCGTAGCTCTCCTGCACTCCACCATCTGTGCGAGCTCGCGGAGGCACCATTTACTGGAAGCATAGTTCTTTGATAAGATTGGAATTGAAATCTTCGATTTCACGATTGCGTTGAGTAGTTCGGGGCGAATCTCATCTCCTTCGCACAGCTCATTTTCGAATCCGAAGGTGCGAACTCCTGCACATTCGAGATCGTCGTACAGGTAATCAGCGAAAGTGTCGCGAGTGTCTGGAGTTCTGAAACTCAAGAAGACTTCGTATTCTCCTGCCGGAAGTGACGTGAAGCGAGAAGCACTAATTGAGGAGAGCAAAACAGTAGTTGCAGAGCCTAGGGTTTCTGAGTTCTCTTTCTTCCCGCCTTGTAGAATTTTTTTAAATATCATCATCGTTTTAATCTTACCCCTATTCCGGTGACTCCATCGATCAACAACATTTATCAATCTGGCTAAACATACCTAACTAACCCAATCAAAATAGATGCAACAAGCTAGGTCATATCCCCTTTTATCTCTGTCTTCGGTGTTTCGGGCATTGGGACTTCAAATTTGTGATTTTCTTTCACCATCTCTCTCTATGGAGTTTGCGTAATAGATCTGCGAGCCTTCTCTCTGTAATTGGATAAGCTGAAGTCAACAAGAACTCGACAATTCTTCTTTCGCAAAGAGGTGTGGAGTAGATTTTTTATTTTGCCAAGAAATCACAAGATAAGGAATTTTCAACTTCCAAGGAATTTAGGCACTTCAAGACAAAACTTGTTAATACAAGAATACCTTAAACAATTAAATTTAGAAAATTTTTCTAGCTAGTCCTACTTTAAATTTTAAAGATAAATAAGTCTTAATTTTTTATTTTTTATTTTTTATTTATAGAGTCCATAAAATCTTACTTTTAATAAATATTTTCAACTAAGTTGTGAATTAAATAGACCATGCTTCTTTTTTACCATTATTGTCTTCAAATGTGGACGTATCGGCTACTATGCAAACAAGTGCAGAACTAAGAAGAAACTCAGTAGTCTTCACATCAAAGATGAACTAAGACTTCAATTAAGTAAATTATTACTTAATACCAGTTCTTCTGAATCTGAATCATCAGATGATTATGGGGATGTTGTTATGGAATTACATTCTTCTTCTTCCTCTGAAGCAGAAATTGGAAATCCTAGATGTTCTTGTAATCCCTCTCATGATGATTATTATAAGGCCATTGTTGAGATGAATGGGTTAAGCTTAAATGTTTTAACTTCGACTCAACAATTCTTATTGGATCTTATAGATTATATCCAGGATCCTCAAATCAAGATGAAAGTCTTTGAAATAGGTTCTGTTCTGGCACGATCTAATGAGGATTCGGATAATCCAGATTTTCTGAGAGCAGAAAATCATTACAGCATGAAAGAAGTTCTAAGCAGATTAGAACACCAAGGACAAAGTTCACGTCCTGCTAATCTCCCTGATCTCAGAATGGAGATTAATCTTTTAAAAGAAGAAATTCGTCAATTAAAGTCTCGTCAGACTAAGATGGATTTGGAAATTACTCTTTTAAAAGCAAAATCTGCAATTACACCTTCATCATCCCAGGATGAAGTCCCTCAATCAGAAGGTACTAATTATCTTCAACTCTTGAATCAAGTTACTTACCAAAAATGGTATATATCTATCAATTTGGTAATTAATCAGGGGTACACAATCACTAATAATGAAAAAGTACATAGGTTTAATTGCCACCAAAATTTAACAAGTTATTCAAATTAAACTATTGTAATAAAAATAAATATTAAAACAAGTCACAAAAAGTCTACAATTTTATATATATATATATATATGATGTCTATTTATGTACAATCAATTGAATTATGAAAATTTTCACTTTTTTTCTATTTTTTATTGTTCAGAACATAAGCGATTTTAATAATTATAGCTAAATTTATATAGCTTTAGGTCTATGATAATATATATACACACGCGCACTTCAATTTTGGTGTCCCTATCTTCTTTTACATTTTGAACAAATATATGCATCTATAGGTCGTCTTTATATATGCCCATTTATTAAAATTTATTCTCTCATTTTATTATTAATATGTGTCACTGGACTCACTCTTAGTCATCCTCACCATTCATCTTGACGTCTCATTTTATCATGTTGATACATATTGTATAATTTTTATACACATATATTGTAACTTGCGTGAAAAATTAGATTGAGAATGAATTTTGCACCACGGAAGTTTCATCCTATTATTGGAGGCCTTGTCTCAGCTAGGAGCAAAGGATGAAAAAGTGAATACACAAGTTGAAGCGAAAGAAAATATATTTTAGTTTATATTTTTATTTTTCTAGAAAAGAAGGATTGTAATAATTTTTAATTCAATTCTCCAGTGTTCTTAACCTACATTCAGTCCGCTGGATGAAAGAAGAAGGTACGGAATTATCTCCAAATCGTGGAACAAAAGAACTGAAAAGAGATGACGTTGAGCCCACTAAAAAGGCCGAGGCCCAATTCACTTGTAACACTATTAGGGAAAAATCAAACCATATATTCGGAGACTGATGATGCGTGTTATATTCGTGTCCCTTCATATAACCATGTATTAGTTCAAAATGATTAAATAAATGCTTCGGGCTTTTGTTACACCAATTTACTTGTAACACTAATCAAACCATATATTCGGAGACTGATGTTTTTTTTTTTTTTTTTTGGGTTAGTGTGTGTTCAATAACCTTATTTGGTAACCTAAATTTGTTCCAAGAATTTTAGAAGTAAAAACATAAAAGTATGTTTGGTAAAAAATGTTACAAATTTGAAATATTGAATAGCTAGATAAAAATGTCATTTTAAAAAATAAATATACATATATATTTTTTTTGAACAGTACTTTGCTACAATGAGGAAGTAAACAAAAACAGTTGAGCACTATTCAAATGACAGTAAATATTACAAAAACATGTTTCGTACTTTTACTTTGAAAAAAAAAAAAGAAAAAAAAAAAAAAAAGCATATATTTGCCCAACAAGCCCCAAATAATTGTATCTTAGAATCAGTTAAAAAACTAGATCTTAAATTACTGTCAATCTCATCCATTTTCTGAAACATGATTTCTCAATGTGATAGGCATCATGAAATTTTCATTTTTTGAAATACACACACAATTATGTTGACCATTATATACCAAATAAATCTGATATCTTTATTGTGATCCATCATATAAAAAATAAATTTTGTGGATATGGAAGAATATCTCTCCCCCTTGATTTCATAAAATGGTGTCCCTCCCTCTGTTCGTCAATGTACTTGTATTAGTGTTTTAATGTTATAATTGAAATTGTAGTGCATAAATTAAGTAATCAAACACTTTAAAGTAATAAAAAACATTATAGTCTAATGGGTAGTCTTTCAAAATTATCAGAAAATTTAAATACCAAATGTATAAAGTGGATGTATGGGTGTGTTTCTTGTAAAAAAAAAAGATAAAAAATAAAAAGAAAGGGGGGTGGGATGTATCTTGAAGGATGAAATTACTACGAAAATATTTTTATGATGTATATTTATCATGAAAATATTTCCATAATGAGTATCATTTTTTGTTTTATTTTTATTTTTTAAATCCCGTTTATTATCCTTATTTTCTCCTTATTAACCTAAAAGGCACTTCCAGTATTCTCTCCCAGTCCCAAGAAGAGAAAACTTAATTGCTTCACTAAATCCTCCTTCCACACTCTGATGCCCTCATCAAATCTGGATTGAAGGACTTTGTGAAGCCCTTGTTCTCACTTGGAAACCTGTCTTGTTTAATATCCAATTGTCTAACCAACAATTAATCCTCCTCTCATTATTGCCAATTCTCCACCCAAGGCCCTTCTTTAACCTCTCCCTAACAGGTAACAAATTTTCCATGCCTAGACTAGTCATTTCATAATTACATTGCAAATTTGCTATCACCTTAGAATCAAATTTGTGTAGATGGCTGGCAGAGAAATAAAAATATATATATTTCCAATCCAATTACAAATTTGCGAAGTACAACCCATCCGTCAAACTTTAATAATTACATTGCAATTTAATTTTAGGAAATGTAGTGCGAAGGACCACAAAATATATTTCACATTAAAATTTCCAACACAAAGGTACTTGAATATCATAATTTTGAAAACTTCACACACCAAAAATACCCAGCATAGTGCTCATTACCATTACCACGGCTTTGTAGATTCATAAGGTCTTCAATGGCTCGACCAGCTCGATTAGTTCACCAGGACCTGTTGCACCACCATTATCTCTGACAAAATGTCAGCCTACAAATATAGGGAAAACTCTTATGATTCCGAATTTCCCTAACCAAATGTGGGTTAGGAGGGTGAGTTTAGGATTTATTTTGATTCCTTCGAAGTATATATTATTATGCCAAAAACTGATTGGTATAAAGTTGCTGCTTTCAAATAAGCTTTATGTTGATTGATACTTCACAGTACCGGATGTCCAGCAGGGAGAGCCTTTTTATGCATACCACGACATTCCAATGCCTTCAAGATTGCAACTTGTGCGTTCCTTGTCAATCTTTGGAGCACCCACTTGCATTTCCAGTATGAGACCAATATTCTTTAACCAGCTGCCCAAAGAGAGAACCCTCCTTGTTCATGTGTTTCATTTGCTCATCATACTCCACTAGCTTTCCTGTAAACGTTAAACCGAGTTTATTGTCCTGCAATCTTTGGACAAATAAAATAAGACTTTTTTATATTATTTATTGTACATGACATCAGGATCTAAAACTCACCATCACTAATAGAAAGCACCATTGTGCAGTCCATAACGGTTGGTATTCTGTGGGCCACTGTTATCACAATGCATGCAGTCTGTAAATTCTGTACGTCTAGTTTTCAGGATAATAGAGGGACTTAGAGTCTGTTGCATTTTCGATAGATGCAGTGGCTTCATCAAGCACTAATATTTTCCTTCTTTTCAATAATGCCCTTCCCAAACAAATTAACTACAGTCGCATGCTCCAATTTGATCCGTCTTGCACAACTACAGTCCAGGTTGTCAATAACAGTTTTAGTTAAGAAATTCCTTTTTCTCTTGAACATCCTCTCGAAGCTAACACTTTTCAAGTACCTTCAACACATTGTTAGAAATTTTATTAGGAGCAACAAGAAGTTGGTTGATATGATGGCATTCGCCATTTTGTTATTGATGTGATGACACCTAGTTTTCTTTATAACTACTCGATGTTCCTTCTTTCTTTGTCAATTTACTTGAGGCTTTTTTTTGGTTAGAATGAAAAATGTATTGAAAAGTGAAAGTAACAGAAAGTGAAGTGGACGAAAATAAATTAAGTTTTCCAATATGTATTCTTTTAAGATGGAAATTGAGTAGGAAAGTTGAAGACGATTTCCATTTCATACTTCGGATAATGAGAGTTACAAGAAAGTATTATTGTTTACCTAAATTGTCGATTGTTTTATGTCTATATCAAATGAAATAACTAGTCTACTGTATATTTCAGAACCCCATATTATAGAGCTTGCATAAGTAACTGAAAGTAACATGAATATACATGATTTATAATTGTAAATTCTGCATAAAACCATTGGTACAATCAATATAATTGCAAATTAGGACTGGCCTACAATTAGAAATATACTAGATTTATGACGGTTCTTCTTTTATTAAATAATAAGAAATAAATTAGGTCCCTTGGCTATTTGTAAGTCCCTCAAATCCACATACTTTTACGGCTTTCTATTTTATATGCAATTTTGCATTGACATCTGACCTCAAATTGAAAAAGAGGAAATAAGCGGCAATTTGTTTGGTTTATCATTTAAATGTCCTAAATATTCGGATTATGGAAGACATTGACTTCCAATTCTTCCAAATGAGGTAATTTTTTATAATTTTAACTGTAAAATTGGGAAATCGAGGAAATGAAAATAACAATCTGGCTGCATCATATATATTAAATTTCCAGAAGTTAGACATTTAAATAAAGATTGGGAAATGGATGAAATTTAAGAAAACTAGAACAAACTTTTAATATATTAAAACATTCTCCTACCAGAATTTGGAAAATTTGCAATTTAGATGAGTGATCAAACATAGCAATTTAAGACGATACTACCAAATTTATATGCGAGGAAAATTCACGAATATCAGCTTTCAAGTGTTATAAGTGGTTTACAAATCCAAAGGAAAAATCACAACTTATCTTCAAAATGAATAAAAAAACAAAGTTGCCGCTTAGATCAACGAAAAACGAAAAATTCCTCATTTTCAGAAAGAAATAAAAAAATAATATTTAAAATATATTTTGTGAATCCTTTGGACTTGAAATATGGATATTCCATGGCACAACTTGTTTTAAACTTAATTAAGATTTGAAATGATAAAAAGTTATTATTAATATATGAAAATTTTAAATGAAACTTTTAGCAGATATAATAATAAATAATGAAAAATAACAAATATTATAAGCAAAAATAATTAGATAACAACAATGTGATATGTGTAGTGTAGCAAGCCATGCTACAATTTGCATTTATAAAATGAATTAAAGGCCACTATCAATTGTTGATCCTGGTTAAACAATGTCCCGAGATCGACCTCATTGCTATGTATATAGTGCCTTATATTCTCTCTCTTTCTAATCAATATGATATTATAATCCCCTTTCAAACATTGATAAAAGAGATATGTATGTTACCAGGAGAGCAAAAATGTAGTGAATCACCAAATTCTATGGGTGTGGGAAAGTACAAAACAGAGTTTCAAGAGAATTACCATCCTCCTTATGACGACCCATGCCCATTTTGGAGATCCTTGAGTGCGCTTATATTGTAAATGTTGATAAAAACGGCATCTTGATAAGTAACGTTTGAATATTTTATTTAGTTTCAGACAATGACCTGTAGGCTGTATTGATAAATAGATAGAACATATCAGGAAGCGAGTAATATATTTTTATACAAAGTTACAAACAGCTTGCTAGAAAGAAATCCATGCCTGATCTTCGAATATATGTGTTTGGCAGATGCGGTACTTGTTCCAGTGATTTGCACTCTATGATGTTCAGTTCCTCCAAGCTGGCTTCCGAAACATCAAGGCCCTCAATCTCACGTAACCTGGTGCGTCCACGAAGGTGTAAGCGTCTCAATGTTGTCAAGTTTGACAGATTGGGCAATCTTACTATGGATTGGCAACCCCCCAAATTCAAATATTCCAATGATACCAATCTATCTAGTCCTTGGATCTTATTGAGACTCTTGCAAGCACAAACTCGAGGTGTGTTAACTGGTTTAAGTTGAACCGTTCAGGTTTAATTTCAAGGTGTATGTACTCACTCATCTCCAAGGACTAGGAATGTAGAGACATTGAACGTTCAAGCAGATCAAGTTCAGCTATTTCATTGCACAGCTCTATACACAAAGTTGTCAGCAAGTCCAGATTTCCTAGCCCTTCAACCTCTTTTAGCGTATAGCACCCGCGTATGTACAAAGTTTTTAGTTTCCCAAGCACTTGAACCTCTTTCAGATTATGTAACCCAACTATTTCCAATGATTTTAGTTTCCCAAGCTCTTGAATTTCCGTCAGCTTACTGCAACTCTCGAGTCTCAATTTCAACAAAATTTTCAAATTTGAATTCCTTACTTGTAACAGGCTTTTCTTCATCCAAGTCAAGACTTCATACCTCAACCTTTTCTGTTCCCTGTCAATAGCGAACCATTCAGCAAGTAAATATTGAAGAACAAATTTCTGACAAACTAAAAAAAAGAATTACCAATATTAAAAATTAAATGAACTTTTTAGTTAAAAAGAGTAGAACAACTTCTAAAAAATATAATTCATACTTTAGATATTATTTCAACTTTATCGAAACAAAATTTTAAATTAATAATAAAATAACTAAAATTTATTTTTTGAGCTCAACTTAACTGGAGGTAGGATTTAGTTGGCCTTGGATGGGCTAAAAGCCAAATCCTAAGCGTGTCAAAGATTATGTAGGACTGAACTTCGTTGCGGTATTAGTAGCAAGTAACAACAATATTGACATGATTAAAGGTAAGGACAAAATAAATTGAGGTAGCTAAAATTTCAATTTAAACCCAAACAATTTGTGTAACCCCGTCAAATATCATATTGGTCAACCAAGTAGCTCCCTTTTTGGCACCCATGTGGATGCTACCACTAAAAATCACTTGTGTGTCTATATGTGTATTGTAAGATGACATGAGGTCAAGAAAACATTAATTAATCAAATAAGGGGCATAAAAATTACCCTACATTCCTTCAGGACATCCAGTGCTTTCTTTTGATTCCACAATATGCTACGTGCTTTTGGATTTCTAAGATCGAACGATTTTTCTACCGAAATCTCTAAGTTAATCATGCATTCTCAACACATTATTATCTCTGAGTTTTACTAGAGCCATGAGACAAAGGACATTAAGTTCCTTCTCTGGATAATAGCCACAATTATCCCACATGTAAAACACATAAACTTTATCGATCATTTTCTAAAAAGACATGCAATATCGAGAAAAATTTGTTGTTGCTCATAGTTTAATTCATCATAACTTATTCACACACTTTTTCTGGACTTGATCATCAGGTATTTTCTCCCACTTCTTCAATGTATCTTCCCATGCCTCTTTTGTCTTGTCGGATAGAAATGAACCTATAACCTCAAGAGCCAAAGGAAGCCCAGCAGCAGTACATGCAACCATTCTAGAGATATCGTAATAGTCCTTCCAAGGAAACTTGCTTCTAAAGGCATGCATACTGAAAAATTGAAGAGACTGCTTAGAATTCATAAATGGTGGTTCATATGGAGCATCCGCTTGAAGAACATTTAAAACATGTTTATCTCTGGTTGTAACGATGATCCTAGCTACTTCCTCGACCAAAAAAATCACGATTTCCCACAAGCCAATCAAATTGAGACTTTTCTTTCAAATCGTCGAGAACAATGAGAACTTTCTTTTCAAGGAATCGTTGTTTAATAATGTTGATTCCACTATTGATATCAACAATGTCAGGGCATGGTTTAAGAGTACAATCAGCGACAAGCTGTTTTTGCAAACTAACAAGACCATTGTGTTGTTGCTCCGTTTCTCAAATATCTACAAGGAAGCTACGACATTCAAAGCACCGGACGAGCTCGTTGTACATGCACTTGGCAATAGTTGTCTTACCAATACCAAGTGCATGTACAACGAGCCAATGTACATGCACTTGTTTTCTTTGTATATTGCGTTGTACATATACTTGTTTTCTTTGTCTTCAATGTGTTTATTCATTTTCTTCATCCTTAGCTCAAAGATAGGTGGAAATGGAAAAGAGAGAAACTACTAGACTATATAGTTAAAAAAAAATAAAAATTAAAAAAAAATAAAAAATAATAATAATAATAATAATTAGGCTATTCAAAACTTCTAGGTCAACATTCTAAATCAGCATCCAATTGTTTTTGCCCTTCTTTTTGGTCATCTTTCAATATCAAAGTCTAATAATAAAGTTTTAAAAGGCAAGTTGGCCTTGATTGTCAACTCTTTTGCAGGTTATGTTTCTTGTCTTCTCAACTCTCTCATGTCACAACTAAAATATACATGCTCGGTGCTCCTAAATGTTAAAACACATATTCCCATTGAACTTTCAGAACTCGAGGACAAACTCAAACCACGTTATTGTCACCCAACTAACATATAATTTTTTAAAGGTATTGACTTCCATGAAAGATTAATAAACAAGTATTATTGGAGGCCTTGTCTCAGCCTTGAGCTAAGGATGAAGAAAATGAATAAACACATTGAAGACAAAGAAAACAAGTATATGTACAAGTGGTTGTTCTAAGACTTAAACTCGCCAAGGTTTCACCTATCCTTCCATTTTAGCTTTTATAGGAAAGTAGGTCGAATATCCAAACCATAAGCCACATTTTTCTTTCAGGGGTTAACCACACTGTTGAAGCTGATATTCTTAGCCTTGTTGGCTTTGAAAAAGGATCCTTACCCATGAGATATCTTGGTGTTCCCCTTGTGTCCACTATGCTGAGATGCACTGATTGCAGGCTGCTTATTTGGGCTCTTTGGGCTGGGGTTCTAATATGTGCTTTAAGCTTAACTTCTAGTTAGTCTTGGGCTGGATTTATTACTATTGGCCCATTGATATGGGATATATTTTGGCTGTAAATTTTGGTCGAATATGATGTTGGGCTAGTGGTGAAGAGCATATGACATATATATATGTACATATAGTCTTGGGCTGGATTTATTACTATTGGCCCATTGATATGGGATATATTTTGGCTGTAAATTTTGGTCGAATATGATGTTGGGCTAGTGGTGAAGAGCATATGACATATATATATATATATATGTTGTCATCATCATCATTATAAATGGTACTATCTCTTTTTTATTTTATAAAAGGATTTATAATAATTAGATCCCATGCATGTTACTTTTGATGTCTCTACCTGTCTCCTACATTGTATACAAATTAGTTTTCTTATGCATGTATCATATTTCTTTTATATGTCCACAAAATTAAAGTTTACTAATCTTATTTTATCGTGTCATTCTTAATTATTTCTTTCTCACTCTATCATGTTTATATGCGTGTGTGTGTGTGTGTGTGTGTAAAAAGTGAGAATGTTTATTAAGAAAAGAAGGAATATGATAATTTTTAACTCCATTCTCCTGTAATCTTGACCTACATTAGTCCGAGGGAAAAAAAAAACAAGGGATGGAGTTGTCTTCAAACTGCGGAACAAAAGAAGAACTGAAAGCAGTTTGCGTTGAGCCCACTAAAAAGGCCGAGGCCCAATGTGTTACACCAATATACTTGTAACAGTATTGGGGGATAATCAAACCATATAATCGGAGACTGATGTGTGTTATATTTGTGCCCCTTTGTATAATTTTGAAATAGTGAATGACTAGTTAAAAATGATATTTGCAAAAAGAAGAAAATATATATATATATATATATATATATATTTCGAACAGTAAATATGAGTAAATATATATGTTTCACGCTTTTTCTTCGCTACAATACACTAGCAAAATAAAAAATAAAAAAAAAGCTAAACAAAAGCATTACCCGAACATCCCCAAGTAATTGCATCTTAGATTCAGTAAAAACTAGTTCTTAAATTACTGTCTTTGCCCCTTTAATTCGATATTGAATATCAATCTCATCCATTTTCTGAAACATGATTTCTAAATGTGATAGGCATCATGAAATTTTCATTTTTTGAGATACACACAATTATGTGGACCATTATATACCAAATAAATCTGATATCTTTATTGTGATCCATCATATAAAAAATAAATTTTGTGGATATGGAAGAATATCTCTCCCCCTTGATTTCATAAAATGGTGTCCCTCCCTCTGTTCCTCAATGTACTTGTATTAGCCGTTTAATGTTATAATTGAAATTGTAGTACATAAATTAAGTAATCAAACACTTTAAAGTAATAAAAAATATTGTAGTCTAATTGGTAACCATTCAAAGTTGTAAGAAGATTTAAATTCCAAATGTATAAGTGAGTGTATGTAGGCGTGTTTCTTATCAATAAATATAAAAAATAAAAAAACTTTAAAGTAAAAATATGTGAGATGTATCCTTCAAACTATAAGAACAATCTCAAAAGATGAAATAACTAAGAAAATATTTTTGTGATGTATATTTGTCATGAAAATATTTCCATAATAAGTATCATTTTTCATTTTTTGTTTTATTTTTATTTTTATTTTTTAAATCCCACGTATTATCCTTTTTTACTCCTTATTTACCTAAAAGGCACTTCCAGTATTCTCTCCCAGTCCCAAGAAGAGAAAATTTGCTTCACTAAATCCTCCTTCCACACTCTGATGTCCTCATCATTAAGCTTGGCTAAAATCTGGATTGAAGGACTTTGTGAAGAAGCTCTTTGTCTTACTTGGAAACGTGTCTTGTTTAATAATCCAATTGTCTAACCAACAATTAATCCTTCTCTCATTATTGCCAATTCTCCACCTAAAGCCCTTCTTTAACCTCTCCCTAACAGGTAACAAATTTTCCATGCCTATGAAGCCTAAATCCTACCTATGCTTCCTTTCAATTGTTTCTATATTCTTTCATGTTCTGCTGCATCAAAATAAGAATGTGATTCTTTCCATCCTTTACGTCACATCTGTGCCGGAGTTTCCCCCTTAGAGTTCTGACTGTTTCCTCTGTTCCATTTTTGGAGTCCATTGATACACCTTTGTAGTCTTTCAGTTGATATACAAGTGAACATTGCAATGATTTGTACCTGCTGTCCCCAACTGGGTCTGTAATGATTTTAAAGACCAAACTGGCCTAGTTCTGCCTCCTAATTTCAAAGAAGCCTTGAATAAGTCATTGAAGTTTCGTTTCCTATAAGAAGGCATTTCTTGTCCCAGCAACAGATTTTGAATCTTGGGTAATCCCATTATTGATTCCTCTCAGCATCATTACAAAAAGTATAAATTCCGGCAAAAATCCAGCCGGTGTACTTTCACTCTCATTGAGTTTTACTGTAATCTGTCTTTCATTTCAAACAATTACATCAACATTTTGTTCCACAATCCGAAAAAGTTAATTCCTCGCATGTCATTATGCCCAACTGTTTTGCCTCCATATACCCGGGGAATATTCATTCAAATTTACTCCATTATTCTCTACCAAATCTTTGGATAACCCACACTGAGGAACTAAACATCTCCAACTAAGAATATTCACTGTAGCAAGTCTCCAACTAAGAATATTCACTGTAGCAAGTCTCCAACTAAGAATAAAGATGACCCTTGCCAAGTTACCATAACTAAGTTATTATGGTAATGGGCTCTTTTAATACATTTACTTCTCAGATGCTTATTGAAAGAAAATATACTGTTGCATTGGACTCGTTTAAGACGGTATGCAAACTCGTGATGGAAAATGACAGATTGACCCTTTTAGCATGAAGATTGAGAAAGTATTGGTAGAAAGAGTGAATAAGTGACTTGACAACCAATTGAAAGCAAGAATTAATCGGTTTGTGATGTTTAACAGTTACATTGGGGTCTTTACACAACATCACATTGCTAGACAATAAGATAAAGAACAAAGGAGTGAACATGATGCAAAAATAAGAACTTGTACTGTTTTAATTATTAGAAGGAAAAAAATTGATAAAACCTCTCTTTTCCCATTTACAATTCAAAGTTTTTTTTTGTACAATCTACTACAAAAACTATTCCCATAAAAATGCTTTTGACAAGTGATTCTTAACTCATGTTTCTTGTTTCCGTAATGACAAGCCAAAAGGAGGAAGAAACACAGGGAAAAAAAAAAAAAAAAAAAAACTTTTACGCACCCCTGCTTCCCTAATGCAAGCTACCATTGCTTCCATAGTACTCCTGGTGCATCTTCACACCAATATCCACTTGCCTTCTATAGCCTTCAGCTCATGTCTTGTGGTAACCCACAAGTTTCTATAAAACCTACAAAATAAAGATAGAAATAAAATTAAGCATGTTCGAATTTGTACAATTTTGAAATGAAAGAAGACTTGCAGAGACCTAACTTTTTATACTCACAAAGTGACTGTTCACCAATGGCACCTCACTGTTAATCATGGTAGTCATCATCCCTACACCCGAAAGCACTCAATTAAGCTAACAAGTAATCACATGACTTGTTGAATTGTGACAACAATGTAACAGCTACATTTAAGGTTTACCAAACTTTACCAAGCCAGAGGAGAAAATCGCTACCAGGAAAATACCCTCAACTTGCCTTTCTGCCTTAAAGGAGGGAGAGAACATCTTGCAAAAGTATTAACTTGTAAAATTTGAATTAATAAAAAGATGATACACGAGACAAAGGGAGTGAACATGTTGCAAAATTATTGAGTTGCAAAATTTGAATTAATAAAAAGATGAAACATGAGACTACGGGAGTGAACATCCCCCCTCCCTCCCTCCCTCCCTCCCTCCCTCCCTCCCTCTCTCTCTCTCCCCTATTTGGATTCAGAAAATTACTCATGCTAAAAGAAATACAATAAAAAGAAGAGAAGAAAGAAATAAAGAAAGATCTCTTGTGCACGGTAATGTAAGCTACCATTCCTTCAACAATGCGTCTTGTGTGTAGTTTCATTTCTATATCCACTTAACACAGGTAGCCGCAAGTCCAATTTTTTCAATCTCAACTCTGTCCAATACCTATAAAAATAAAGGCAAAAAGTAAATTAATAGGCTGCATATCACGCCTCAAGCTTAATTAATAATTACTTTAATTAAACCAAAAAAGAAAAGAAAAATAATATCTCATTGTCAAACATAACCAATCTTTAAACCTTTGAACAGTCTTAATTTCATAGGTGTCACATAAACATCATTTTAGGTTTCAAACAATCTAAATTTCCTAGTTTCTGATAAGCAGCCAAAGGCATAAAATAGTCCAAATTTTAGTTTGGAAAACTACTTAACTAACTTCAGATTTCGGATGGTAAGATTCAATTTAAGACAACCACTTAGATATGGATTAACATTTGGTTTTTGATTACCACCAAAATAGGCTTGGAATTGTCTCATTCTTGATTTGCGATTGAAACTCAGTTTTATCATTAATTGCTGACATTTCACTTCCGAAATGTAGGTTAAAGTAAAAAACCAGACACCACGAGACCAGATAGCACCAAGAGAATAACACTTGCAAATTGCTCTTGAGTACTGATTATAAGTAATGTTGTTGCACATTTCATGAAATCAAACCATAACCAAAATGAGGTGCATAGCAAGAATATTATTAGCACACTAACAATCAAGAAATAAATCCATACCTGTAGACTGAATCTGCAGCAAAAATCTCACCTTCGCACCGTCGTACATATGCAGATGGCAGAATCGGTATTGTTTCCAATGATGTGCACCTTGACACGTCCAAGACTTCCAAAGATTTCAAAGCCTTAAGGCCCTCAATTTTAAGCAAGTTCTCACAACCACGCAAATTCAAATATTTCAGTGATTCCAATTTGTCAAGCCCTTGGATATCATGAAGTTTTGAACAATTACTAATAGATAATATTTCCAACTTCTTTAAGTTTGACAAATTGGGCATCTTTTCAGTGGTAGCTAGCATCTCGCATGCAAATATGTACAAACTCGTCAACGATTCTAATTTTCCAAGACCATGAACCCATGCTAGCTTATTGCAATTCTTAAGTAACAAACTCGACAAATTTTTCATATTTGACAGATCTGGCAATGTTTCCAATGAATCACAAATTGCTAGAGATAACTCAACTAGACTTGAGGGTAAGCCCAATATACACTGGAGTTCATCACACGACCGTATGTCGAGCACCTTCAGCTGAGAAAGGAGATCGATATCTTTAGGTAAGGACTTTATTTCCGTACGATCAAATGTCAGTTTCTCCAATTTGAATAATTTCCCAATATTTGTGGGCATCACAAGATTATGGCACTCAAACAATTGCAATTCCTGTAAATTAACCAGATTTGTAAGGTTGGGAATATCACTGACATTCAGAATCCTTAAACTTGAGGGAAGCTCTGGCTGTGAATGAAGCTTTGTGCAGCCTCCTATGTTAAGGGTATGGAGTTGAGTGAGCCTCCAAATTTTCGGTGGTAGGCTTTGAATTTTGGAACCATAAAAGCTCAAGAATCTCAAAGAAGATAGTTTTTTTATATTACTAGGAATGTTCACGTCCAAGTAACTACACTCGGTGAAATCCATCACTTCCAAATTCTTCAACTTCCAAATTTCATCAGGTAACTCCCTTATATCAGAATATGAAATGTCGAGCACTTTCAAATTCTTTAGATTGACTATGGACGGGTCAATATATTTTAAACTTTTGCAGCGTCCAAGAATCAATCTCTCCAAAGGTGTATATGATGAAAAGTTAGGAGTTCTCCTTAAAGCACAATCAGCCACTTGTAGAACTTTCAACTTTTTTGCCATCTATTGAAATAAATAAATAAACAAACAACACAAAAAATATTAATTTCAAACGAGTAGGTGATGGGACACAAGAAACAAAAGTAGAGTTATTAAACAAGACCTTGATTTGATTCCAACCCCCCCATTCTTCTGTGATGCCACTCTTTGATAGATCCAGAATGACTAGATTCTTCATATGAAAATTGGTTGGTTTGAAAATTGGGGAACAACCACGCCAATTAAGCCATCTTAAGGACAATAGAACACGCTTAAAATCCCCACCAAGGTTTGCACCATCCACTTGGAGATACCTCAGATTTACTAGTTTAGTGAAATCCTCACTTGTAAAGCAAGGCTTCTCTTCAGACTTTAAGTTAAAGCCAAGACTTAAGGCCTCAACCTTTTCTGTTCCCTGCCAATGAAAAGAATAACTTGAGATTGTTTTCAGATTTAACAACCGATTATGCTTAATCAAATAGGAGAAATAAAATTTAGTGCACTCAGATTTTACCATCCGTCCCTCCAATATATCAAAGGCGTCCGTGTGATTCCACAACCTACTACGGTTTCCCAAAAAAAATCCTTCATTGACGATTTTCTTCCCAAGAGCTATAAGCTGATTGTGCATCCACAACTCATTAGCATCTCCCACTTTCACAAGAGACATTAGATAAAGGCCATTAAATTCTTTCTTTGGATAATAGCCACAATCATCCCACATGTAAAATACATCTGTTTTATCCATCCCAGAGAAAAGACATGCAACATCGAGAAATATTTGTCGTTGCTCCTTATTTAATGCTTCATAATCTACTCTCAACTTTTCCCCAACGTCGTCATTGGGTGTTTCTATGAACTTCTTCAATGCATCTTCCCATATTTCTGGATCCTTCTTAGATATAAACAAAGCTATAGACTCGAGAGCTAGAGGAAGTCCTCCAGCAGTGGATGCAATCTTTCTAGAGATACTAACACATTCTTCTGGAGGAAACTCCATGTTGAAGGCATGCTTGCTGAAAAGTTGAAGAGATTGCGCATCATTCATAATGGGGAGTTCATAAGTCCATTCAACGTTAAGATCATTTAAAACACCTTTGTTTTTGGTTGTAACTATGATCTTACTTCCTTTACCAAAGCAACCACGTTCTCCCACAAGACGATGAAATTGTGAAATGGAATTCACATCATCAAGAACAATGAGAACTTTCTTGTTACGAAAATTCTGTTTACTGCTGGCTATTCTGTCGTCAACATTAGCAATGTCAAGGCTCCAATTTAGTGTGTCAGTGAGAAGCTGTTTTTGCAAACTAACAAGAGTACCCTGGAGTTTTTGTGCCGTTTGAACATCTTCAAGGAAGCTACAACAGTCAAAGTACCCTAAGAGTTTGTTGTAGATGAATTTGGCAACAGTTGTCTTGCCAATACCACTCATGCCATGGATACCAACAATTTGAACATCGTCAGAGGCAATATTAAATAGCCTCGTCATTTCATTTTCATGATGATCCATTCCAACCAAGTTTCTAGTTACTTTCATGAATTTAATCTTCAACTCTGACAACACTGTTGGAACAATCTTCTCTAGTATTAGTTTTCCTTCATGCCTGATTGATGCCAAGGGGCCAAATAAGACCAAATAATTAGTACTAGAAGGAAAATAAAGTAAACAAAGAGAAAAAAAATAAAAAATAAAAAATATATATATGATTATTATTTTATTCTGCTTTTTCTGGGTAGGTTATTCATAAACTCAGGTTAATCACAAATGCCTCTAAGTTGAACTTGAATTCCCAACCTTCCATTTGGAAAGAAGAGGAGATACCACATGAGTTGAAAAGTCCAAGTAAAAATGATGATTTCTGATTTTTTTTACAATCTGTTTGATTTTAAGATAGGGTTATTATTTTAAACTTGTTGAAGAAATTAATACTGATTTGAAATAATTTTCTAGTGACTAGTTAGCTCCCAAAAGCAATCATCTTATATTGCGTTATTTGAGGAAATTTAGTTAAAAATTTTAACTAAATTTTTTGTAATACCAAATTCAAGCCACCAATTTGGTGCTCCCAAACATAGCATTAGAGATTTTGTTGGACCTATCTTTGTCCCACATAGATATTGAATTGCAATCCTAAACATTGCCTGAAGATTCTTGCAATGATATATGGAGTTGTGAATTTCAACAAGATTATTGGGTTATAAAATAGAATAAGGGTTTTTTTTAAGCAAAAGTGAATTACCCATGAGCATCGTTTTTCAATTCCCAACCAGTGAGATGTGCAGCCTCATTCAATGCCTTCTTCCATTGCTCAATAGCCTCGTCACTGAAACCAGATTCCTTGAGCTTCTTGAAGGCCTTCTCGTAAGTACTCCCAGCTGGTTGATGCTTCACTTCCTTGGGTGTGACATGGTAGAAGATGGGTAAAATCAATTGCCCCGAACTTCTATTGCACTCCAACATCAGCTCTAGTTCCCTAAGGCACCATTCACTTTCAGCATAGGTTGCGGAGAAGATTGGAATTGAGATCCTCGAGTCCCTGATTGCTCTGTTGAGTTCAGGGCCAATTTTTGTTCCTTTGCGGAGCTCTTCATCGTCTCGAAAGGCGCGAACTCCTGATTTAATGAGAGAAGTGTAGAGGAAATCCGTGAAACCGAGGCGTGTGTCTGGGCCTCTGAAACTCAAGAAGACTTCGTATGCGCCTCCTGGAAGTGATGCGGATGAAGAGTGCGATGCAGTATCTGCATCTGCCCCGGTGTATCTTACAGGTACAGTTCTCCGCCTACTTGGACCCGCCTCACACTCCATTTGAGATACAGTCGTCCTCTGTCTTTCCACCTCCATTGAGATATTGAGAAGCTAAATCTTCTCTGAGTGCTGAAAAAAAATTAAAAATAAATAAACCTTCTAGGTGTATTGTACTACCAATCCTATCAAATACAGGAAGCTCAAATAGATCTTTCCATCTCCCTTCAGTGTTTGGGCAATGGATCTGCAAATTAAGCCATCCAAACAGCCAACTCATCTATCCTGTCAACATGAACGAAACAATTATCAAAATACTAATAATAATAACAACATTTGCGCTAGTTAATTGGGTGTATTGGGAGTTTGGGCAATGCATCTGCCAAGATTCGTTGGGAGATGGAAAGAGAGAGTAACATGTCAATAAATCTAACCATCAGTTTGCCAAGACAAGTAATGGAGTCAACTGGAAGAACACCGTTTCCCTTCTGGCTAAAGCGGCAGGCTGGCAGCACTTTCCAAAAGCACGCGGTACACGGAATAAGGATAAATTACACTAACTGCCAAAAGTTTGCCCTAATTACACATGAGCTCTTGCATTTTGTTCCACTGACCTCTTCTATGATTTGGCCCGTTATCATAATAAATACTCCTCCCTCCATACAAAATTGTGTCAAAATAATGAATTAAAATGCCCATCAACTAAAAAAAATTATTACCTTTAATGTCTCATCAAATTACAAAGAATAAAATAAATATAATTTGTTTCAGAGGACGAAAATACCCCTCCCCCTCCACTGCCAGCACCACCAACTCCATTGCAAAGAACAAACAACCTAAAATCAAATTGGGATGTGAATCTCTGTAAACCAACAAATTTTTGGTCTGTGGAATGTTAGTAACATGTACATGAAACGCATTTGAAGAATTTTATGTCCATTTCCACAAAGCGACAATAACTCACAACTTTGAATTCAAGAAAGTGCAAAGTGCAAATTCTTTGTGAAGTATCATTTGTATAACAAGTTCTATAAAGATAAAACAAAATGCCATAAAATAATTTGGGATGTACTCCGACAAAATTGATACAACCATTTTAAATGAAAGAGAAAAGCTGTTAAAAAAACAAAAAAAACCGTTAACAGTCAATGCAAAACCCCAATTGTCTTTTAACCCCAGAGATAGAGGGAAAAAATCCAAGAAAATCTTCAAGAATTGGATAGAAGGAACTTGTTGATGATCTGAAAGCATCAAGAATATCACCTTTGTTTAGAAACGGTCGCGGGCATGTGTATAATCGCCGATGTCAGAGTATAAACCGAGAATCGTCGACCCTAGAAAAGCTTTTAAACGATCGAAAGTGGGTTTTCAGGTTCTGATGAAAACTGTTCTACAAGTGAACACAACGGGTTTTTATTACTTTTTAATATGTAATACAGTAGATTTTAAAAAGGGGGAAAATGGTGGTGATTGTGATTGTTGGAATTGGGGTTGGAATCAGGGGACGTGCAGGAGGCGATGGTACCGTGGCGGGCGTGGAGGGGAGAGGGGCAAAGGAAATCAAGAGGTGAGGGGGCAGAACAAAGGCTGGAAGAGTAATTTCAGTTGAATATTAACCTCAAAATGGCCCAAACTGCAAGAAAATACATATGTTTACAAATACATATTTTTGATGGCTAATGTAACTAGAAATTTTTTTAAGAGAGGCCAGTGTTATTTATAAATAATGGGTAAATTAGCCTGAGAGGAGGTTAAGGTTTGGCTAAATTATTTGCTGATCAAACCGTTCGAAAATTTTCAATCTCTCCCTTTCAATAAACAAAATTAGTTAGACCACGTAATCAATGAAAACAAAATTAATTTGAATAAATTACGCACCATCGTCGAAAATCACTTTAATTACACCATTGTCCTTTTAAATTTTTCACAATGAGAGTTCACTATGGCTAAAAATTAATAACAAACTTGAAAAATGTTTCAAAATATTTTTAATTATATATTTATATATAATTAAAGTCTAATTATTTTTATTCAATTTTGGGTAAGTGTAAAAAAATTATATATTGCAAAATAGTCCCTATGTCAACAATTTGCTTGTGGAAGAGAGGATCCAGTATTTTCTAACTCCTTAGGTAAGGAATTTAAAACCCCCCATATATTATTGTTGCGGTGCAAATAGTTCCTTTAAAATTTTGATAATACCCTGTGTTCAGCTCCTAAAAATCGGGGTCCTTTCCAATTAGGAAAGGAGGGTGAACGTCGGGCACCTTCAAGGGTTCTTTTTGCCTTGAAAAATGATTTTTGAACTGAACTATAACTAGTGGAAAGGAAAGCTATATTGAAAGTGCGGGACTTCAAAGTGAAGTGCTGGAAAGTAGGAATAATAAGTGCAAGACTTGAATTAAACATATTGAAATTGCATTACATGAATGTAAAGAAATTGAAGTGTTGTTGGTTCTATGTGTTGAACAGGATTTGCAAACTAGCTCTAAGTGCTCTATTTATAGAGCTTTCCATGCATGCAGCAGCTTGATGTGACAGCTTCAGCAGCTTTCACGTGGCCAAATCTCGGACTGTCATATGTCCCATGATTTTTTAACATTCTCTAAATGTTGCCAAGTGTAAAATCATGTTCTCCCATGACTTGTAATTGATAGATAGTGGACTTGGTGGTTGAATACATGCTTACAAGCCTTCTCCCACGTTCTGGAATTGTCCAGATGGAAAGTCAGCAGTTAGAGCAACAATTGAGAACTTCCACCTGGAAGGTCTGGATCTTGCCACATGTCTCATGTCTTCCTTAGTCATCTCATAGTGTTGACACATGTAAGAACATGTTCTCCCATGATTTATAACTGATAGATAGTGGACTTTGGCGGTTGAATGCATGTTTGTAGACATTATCCCACATTTTGTAACTACCCAGATGGAAAGGCAGTAGTTCCAGCAGTTGAGAAATTCTATCTGGAAGGTCCAAATCATGCCACGTGTCCCATATATATATATATATATATATATATATATATATATATATATTTATTTATCTTTCTTTAGTAAATGCATCATGTTTTTAGCCTACTTGTTGATTTTTAGCAACCTCTTCACCTAAATAAGGCAAGTGGTTGCCTTATTTTTGGGGTGACTCCTACAAACTAGGAGATATTATAGGAGTGGGGGAGTTATCATTCTTGATGACTAGGTCAAAGTTACACATGGCTTTCCAGATGTTTGCCACGTGTCCCCTTGAAAAGTTCACGTCTTTCCAACTACAAATCTTGTACCAAATAGCTTCATTTCCAACTACAAATCTTGTACCAAATGGCTTCATTTGATGAAGCTACATGTTGCTTCATGATTGCGCTTTTGCATATTACCTTTCCAATGGGATTTGCCACGACAAACCTTTTCAACGGAAAAATATTTATGGTGTCAACACCCTGATTACAGTAGAATAAATTAATAAATAAAAGTACAAGTCATATAAAATGATTATTTTGTTCAATTGGTATAGGAGTTTTTTTTGTTTGGGACAAGAATAAAATAAATCTCATTTTGTCTAAGAATGGAATAAGCTGAACCAAACAACCTCGAAACCAAATATAATAAAACCCAAGCCAAACACTCCCAAACTATACAGTACACCCTTAACTTGTGGTGGTAATTAGCCTTGTCTGAACTCTCTCTCTCAAAAAAAAATTGCGGAACGGGATTCATAATTTGGTGGTTTTTGGGTTTATATATATGCATATATAAATCACCCAAAATGTGTATATGTAATATTGAGTATATATGTAATATTAGGTTATGGAGTTGAAGATCAAAGAATCAGAAATTGGGTTTGGTTTTGTTTACAAATGTGAAAAACAAGACCTGGTTTTTCTCCTCTCTCTCTATATATAGACATGCAATATACACACACAAATTAAAAAGCTACAACCCATATCCAAAACAGACGCATTACTTCAATAGACCCATGTAGAATTCCATAAGTAGATGGAAGACTTTAGATCACTCATTGACTCCTCTAATCAATAAAACCCAACAGATCCATGTTTTATTTTTTATTTTTCTTGGCAAACGGTCCCATGTGGATACAAGAGAAATTCACCTACTTTGAATCCATAGGAGATTACAGACCTTAGTCATATGCTGATTGGGGGACGTAGATTATGAACTATAATGGGCACAGACCCACTTCAAAGCCTCATGATAATTGTTGGGATGATTAGAGATTGAGCTTGGCAAACAATTGGATGGTGCAAGAAGGAGAATCGGCCGGCAAATATCGAAGTGGCCGGAAAAAATGGTCCCCTGGAAGAGAGCAACATCTTGAAAAATAAAAACATGGACAGATACAGAGGAGAGAGAACATTTTGCTCATTCATTATTATTGTTTTTATTTTTTTTATTGAAGGTATTATAGACATTTTAATTGCTAAATTGACAAAATGTCCTTCTATTGAAAAATGTAAGGGGGTGGGGGGTGTTATGCACATTATGTGGTAGGGGCAAAATGGAAACAAAAAGAATAAAATGAGATCTTCTTATTTACTTTTTGTCAAAAAGTGGTTAGAGAGGCTTATTTGTACATTTTTTTATTTTTTATTTTTTTTTACATACTGAAATGCACATTTTAAAAAAGGAGGAACTATTAACCTATATTACTGAGAGTTTTCTACACTTAACCCTTAAGTTTTAATATATATATACAAACATGTATGTATGTGTGTATGTATTAACAAATGAGATATTTTTACAAGTATCATACTAAAACTTTTGATAATATTAATGAATTTATTTGATTCACATACTTTAAGGATGAATTTATTTAAGTTCAATGCATCAAAATTATTGAGATATATTTTGGTAAGTGTCAAGTACATTTTGATTAGTGTGACACATGAATAAATTTATCCCTCTTTTAATTCATGTACTTGAGTTTTGAACACATTTATGAAAATTCACTTGAGAGGTCTATATAACACCATATTTTCCTCATTCAAGTGTGGATCAAGTTCAATCCCAATTCATACTCAGATTTTGTTGACTCTAAGTTTAGAAGTTTTCCCTTCTAATTTTCGTACTTGGGTATTCTGAAAAGAGATTAAATGTTGTATCTAAAATCGTATCGTGCAAATACACAATGGTTGGATAGGGTTCATGCTTGGTTCAATCCCGTAAATGGAGCTGCCTTGATCCCTTGCACATTGTGGGAGGCTTCAACTATCCTTAAGAAGCGTTTACGAGCCTCCAAGGTATGATCCAAATTTTCTGAAAATTGTATTTCTGCCATTTAAATAAGTGCAAGTGATTTGTCATAATAATTTTTTCCAACAATTCGAAAATACGGTATTTCTATATGGTTGTGTGGGATTGCTTGGACTTGTCTTAACACAAAAAACTTGAGTTGATGGAGATGCTCTTAACGAAAGAAGATGTATGGTGCATTCCATCGACTCCATCTAAACAATTGATCGTAATGCTCAAACTAGTGGGGTTGAACATGGAAATGGAAACTTCTCTCATGTAAGGTTAATAAAAGACTCTTTGCAACTATATTCACTCACGGTGAACTTATTTTCTACAAAAATTCTATATTTTTCTAAAGAAGTGTCTATCACAAAATTTTCTCATCCTTGGAAATCTATCACCTCATGCTATGAATGAGAATTATTAAGATTGATTATCTAGAAAGAAGAGGCTATCTGGAAAGAAAGGCTAACGAGAATTGTTCATCCGTGTGCTTAGGATGTTGAGTACATCCTTACGACAATTTATCGAATTAAAAGCAGAAATATAGAATCTGCCTTACTCAAGCTCATTACTTTGAGAAGATTCTCAAAATTTAATCAGTTTGAGAAGAAATCAACACCCACTCCATATGATTCTAGCTTAAAGTTAATGCTGAATGATAGCAACAGTGGAGCTCAACTTGAGTATTCTCAAATAATTGACAATCTTATCAATTGTACTAGGCCGAACATAGGCTTTGCAGTTGGGGAGCTAATTGGGATGCTTTGAATTGAGTTTTGAGATATGGAAAGAATCCTTTTATGCTCATATCCAAATTTAACTTAGATTCAGATTAGTAAAAGTCAATTTCTGCTTGGAGTTTTTCTTATGAGGTAGTGTTGTCTCTTAGAAATCTAAGAAGGAGACATGTTTTTCTTCGTTAGAAATAAGAAACCGAATTGAACTCTGTATATATTGATGTAAATTATAAGAAATACAAGAGGGGTTTATATAGGGAGGATTATGAATGATGAACAAGTAATCCTATACAAGGTAACTATATATTATAATCCTATACAAGGTAGTAGAATTATATAATATAGTAAGAATATATTGTAATATATTCTAACAGCCTCCCTCAAACTCAAGGTGGATTGAATGAAACCATTTTAAGTTTGGAAATGAGATCTTGAAAGCGGCATGGTGGAAGTGATTTGGTAAAAACATCAGCGATCTGATCATGTGAAGTGATAGACCGCAATTGGAAGGTCTTCTAAAGAAGATGATAATGAATAAAATGACAGTCAATCTCAATATGTTTAGTGCGCTCATGAAAAACATCCTTATGTGCAATCTAGATAGCACTCCTATTATCACAATAAATAGGAATGGCAGTGGACGAAGAAACGCCCATGTCCTGAAGGAGCCAACGCAACCATAGAAGCTCAGAAGTAGTATCAGTAAGCGCCCTGTACTCAGCTTCTGTACTAGATCATGCAACCACAGCCTGTTTCTTGCTGTGCCAAGATATAAGTGAATCACCAAGAAAGAAACAATATCCAGTGGTAGAATGACGATCAGTAGGGTCTCCTGCCCAGTCTGCATCGGAATAGGCACGAAGAATAAATGATGACTGGAAAGAATAATGCAGTCCATGAAACATAGTGCCTTTAAGATAACGAAGGATGTGATGAACAGCAGCAAAATGAGTGGACCGAGGGGCAGTCTTGAACTAATTACCTATGTGAACGGCATGAGAGATGTCGGGACGAGTGATAGTGAGATAAACCAGACTACCTACCAATTGGCGATACAAAGTACAATCTCGAAGAGATTCTCCATTATATAGATTAAGTCTGGTTTTGCACTCAAGGGGGGTATCAACAATCTTGTTGTCAGTGAGACCGGATTTTGAGAGAAGATCTGATATGTATTTCGCTTGAGTAAGATAGTATCCATCTATAGAGGTACTTATCTCAAGACCAAGAAAATAACTGAGGGGTCCAAGATCCTTCATCTCGAACTGACGATTGAGACGAGCTCCTGAATTTCTATCAAATTATCTGCAGTAATGATTATATCATCAACATAAAGTAAAAGGAGAATGATACCTCGATTGGTGCGATGAACAAATAAAACAGAGTCATATGGACTAGCAGAGTAGCCAAGTCGAGAGATAGTCTGACTGAACTTGGCAAACCAAGCTCGCGGTGCCTGTTTGAGACTATACAAAGCACGTCTAAGGCGGCACACCTTTGTAGAAGGATGAGGATAACCTGGAGGAGGCTGCATGTATACTTCCTCGAGTAAATCACCATTGAGAAAAGCATTCTTAACATCCATTTGAAAAAGTCCCCAATGATGAGAAGCTACCACGGCAATAAGAGTTCGAATAGAGGAAAGACGTGCAACAAGAGTAAATGTGTAATACCCCTAATTTTAAAAGGATAGTCTCGGCATTTTTAATATTTATTGTATTGCATTTTTCTTTATTTTATTGTCTTAATCGCATTTTTATTTATTTTATTTCATTTGTTTAAATTGGTTGTATGTGCATTATTTGGTTTAATTAATTGCTTAATGGTTTATTTGTTTAATCAGTCATGTTACTTAATATGTTTTTGGTAACTGTTTATATAATTTTATTTATTTATTTAATTGTGTTTATTTAATTGTTTAATCAATTTTATTTAATGGAAATTTAAATTTAAGGGAATTTAGTTTTCTGGTTCTTTACGTGAATTTAGGGTTGCAATTTTACATAAGGTGGCCGACGTAGGTATTTATCTTAGGTCGGTTTATGGGCCGAGATGGGCTCTGGCTTTAAGGTTACATGGATTATGGTTTAATCACTAAGCCTATAAGTATGTGTGTCACGGTGGTTTAGGGTTTGAAAAGAATTAAACGTAATTTCTGTAAACACAACATAGTGGGATACAGAGGGAGAATAGAGAGAGATAGGAGAGGAGGGATAGGTGGAAGCAAGGTAGAAGGAATGTGGGTTTGTGGAACAGCAGTGGGGAAATTGAACGGGTAATACAGAACTGGGAATTTAGAGTTTCAAGTCTGAAACTCAAAGGCAAGTTCTTATCTTCCTCCTTCCCTTTGATTTGTGTTCTGTGCACCTGGACATCTCTAGGAGATTAATTGGCCTTAAACTGAACCATGCATGTTTTATATATGTTTTACTTGATCGTTTTATCTGTGAAATTTATTTACAAAACAATTATAGCACGTATGTTTTCTTGACTCTGTTTTGGCGTAACGTCTCACAGATTTAATTTTTATTTTGAATCTTACTGAAATCAACCGAGGTCTGATTGGATACTAGATGTAATTTAAGACTTCAAATTTAAAATTGGAGGAAGAACAGAGGGGTTGGGATAAAACTGATGTCGCAATTTAGTTTCAGTATTGTTTTTCAACTATGCTAGTTTAAATGGCTTGATTAAACTCTGTAATTGTTTGCAAAACTATTGTAAACAATCTTGGGGAATGCTTCTAGACTAAATTACGAGTCCTAAGATTAGTTTTAGAGACCAACAGAGTGGTTGGATTTGATCAGAGAAGGAGCGGACAGACTGAAACGAAGCAACGGGGACAAGGCTCTCAAAGGAGGTGAGAGCCGGCTCTATGGAAGTGGGAGCCGGCTCCCACAACAAAGTAGAGCCGGCTCTAAGAAGTCCTAGAGCCGGCTCTAGGCTGGAAAAGAGCCTGCTCCAAATTCTGGAGCAGGCTCCCTTGTTATTTTTGGTTTATTTTAATTTTTTTTAAATTTTTCTACGTACTATGTTCACTGTTTGGGCAATCTGGGTTATTAATCAGTTTTAAAATTTTAGTTGGGTGTTAAATAATAATTTTAACTTGTAACTAAGGTCTTGAATTGCATAAATTTACCCCTTAGTTTAAATGGAATTAACAGTACGCTATTTGACAACTTTGCGTACAGTTAACGGCTGGAGGGAGATTTGTTGATTAATTTTAATCTAATGGTTTAGGGTGCTATAAAATGATTTTAAATTTATTTTTGATGCACAATGAAGTCTTTTAAAGTAATATATTGGACTTGTGGCATAGTGGGGGCTCTGTGCTAAAGGTTACAACACAGTATAAGTATATGACTTAGTATTCTGTTACCGGATGGAGGGAACTAGATCGCTTAGTTTAATTTAGCGATTTATTAGACTATAATATTATTATAGAACTAATTTTAAATACATGATAGGGTCATTGTTTTTATTAAATTTGAACTATGCATGTGTTGGATGTTAATTGTTAGAATAGTTTAGTCTCCGATGCAATTACATGGATTATTACTGGATTTTATTTGCTAGATTGTTAAGATTCCTTCTGCAAGTATTGGATGGTGGTTTTTGGACTGTAAATTATTGAACTGTTATATATGTTGTAATTTACATGGATATGGAGGATTGTATGTACCGGTATGGGACGGTGACATACTAGGGACGGTTTAGCTCAAAACGCATAAACCTAACCTAATGGATTAATGGAATGGATTGAAAGATATCGAATCCTAATTGTGGCTAAGTCAGATCAGCTGTAACCAAGTTGGATGACTTCCTGGATTAACGGATGGTAGTTAAGTCATATCAACTGAATAAGTTGAGTGACTAACTAGTTGGTTTATTGTATGTCAGTTTAATAAATAGTTGAATTACATACCCTGGATTTGGACGGACTTTATATATATGTTTATGGTACCGCGAGTTGAGCTTGAGTCTCAGACTCGTTGGTTAGGGTGCATATATGCAGTGGATGCGTAGCTGGTTATAATAGGTTGAGGTGTACCCTGTTAGGTCTAGGTACTCATGCCCACCTTTGGGTGCGTATTCGCATATTGCCTTCTATTCAGGTTGAGACCCCTATTATAGACTAGTGAATGTCCCTTAGTGTGGATATATTTATACGTATGGACTAGATAGATATTGTGAGGTGTCTATGGTGTATCTGCGTATCAGGTCACTGTATGGATTACAGTTATATTAGAACTTGCTCGTGGGTCTGACCCACTCCTTCATTATTCTTTTCAGGTACAGGACGGTTCCAGCCTTAGAGCTTGATCGTGCTTGTCGAGGATAGTCTCACCTTCATCTGATTACGTAGGACTTCTCTCGATGTTTTAGCATTATCTATTTTCAGTTCTCAGTTTCAGTTGAACTTTTGGTTAGGGGTCCATCAGTGGATTCCCAAGTTGTAACCTTGAAGTTTTGGAGGGTTGGAGTTTCAATTTTCAGTTACATGGAGGGTTTTATTATTATTATTTCTTTCAGCTTTATTCGATCTTTATTATTTCTTTTTGTCATCTGTGTTCGTTTTAAAATACTTTAATTGTTTGATATTCCCTAGGGTTTGGGCCTGGGCCTGATCAACCCATGTCTCGGATCTGAGGGGTATCACAAAATGTCTCCTCAAAATCAATGCCATATTCTTGTGTGAACCCTCTAGCAATAAGTCGAGCTTTGTAGCACTCGACAGACCCATCGGAACGAGTCTTGATCTTGTAAACCCATTTACATCCTACAGCAGACTTTCCAGGAGGCAGATCAACCAGATCCCATGTATGAGTTTCAGATAGTGCACCTAACTCTTCTTGCATTGCATGCTGCCATATGGGGTCAGAGGATGCCTCACGAAAATTTTGAGGTTCATGTAAGGTAGCAAGAGCATGATAATAATGAAAATCACTGAGATGTGTAGGTGGATTTCTTACCCGGGTGGAATGAGGGCGAAGATGTGTGGTAGGCACACTGGCAGGAACCTCGAACTGAGCAGATGAATCAGACGCAGCCAGCAAAGGGTTGACTATATCAGATGATTCTGTGGAAGTTGGAAAGAGATCTGCAGAGGTATCAAATGGGGGAAGAGGAAAAGTCTGATCATGGACGCCACTAAACTTAGATAATGTATGAAACGGTTTATGCTCTCAGAAAATGACATAACGAGAAATTCTGAGGCGTTTATTAACAGGATCATAACATCTATAACCCTTTTGTTCAATTCCATAGCCAAGAAAACAACAAAGTCGAGAACGTGGTTGTAACTTATTTCGCTCATGAGATTAAAGAAGAACGAAACAGGCACACCCAAAGACTCTAAGATGACTGTAGTCAGGAAGTTTTCCATAGAGACGTTCATAGGGTGTTTGAATTTGTAAAATTGGTGTAGGAACACGATTCATGGTATAAACAGCAGTAAAAGATGCTTCACCCCAAAAAGAGGAAGGCACAGAAGCAGAAAGCGTGAGTGAACGAGTTAAATCTAAAATATGGCGAAGTTTGCGTTTAGCTCAACCATTCTGTTGAGATGTGCCAGTACAAGAAGTGTGAAAAATTGTACCGTAATGTTGAAAAAAAATTTGAAATTCATTTTGTCAGTACTCTTGAGCATTATTAGACCGAAACATTTTGATTAGCTTGGAAAACTGACTAACAATCATTTGAGTAAAATCAAAAAATATTTTAAGTAATTCAGAACGATTTTTCATTAAAAAAATCCATGTGAAGCGTGAAAAATCATCAACAAAAACAACAAAATATCGTGATCCTCCTATAGTAGATATAGTCAAAGGTCCCTAAACATCAGAATGAATAAGATTAAATGGAGCAGAAGCAAAAGACTCACTTTTATTAAATGGTGAAGCAGGCTGTTTTCCCAATTGACATGAAATATAATCAAAAGACGCAAGTTTAACCTGACCTAATAAACCCGTAGATGCAAAGGTTTTGACACAAGATAATAACGCATGACCCAAATGAGAATGCCACAACTCAAGTGTAGGAGTTTTAGATAGTGTGGAGGCAGCAGAAACAGTGGTAGTAGGCAGATGTAATGAAGAAAGTTCAAATAGTCGTCCTATCTTACGGCCTATCCTAATGATCTGTCCTGTCTGAGGATCCTGTACAACACAACCATTAGAAGAAAAAGTAATGGTTAATCCCAACTCAGTTAGTTGTCTAACAGATAAAAGATTAAGGGAAAGATTTGGAACAAGATAAACATGAGGCACAAATAACTGAGATTGAGAAATTGTTCCTATGTGACTAATAGGCATAGTGGAACCATCGGCTGTGTGTATAACAGAAGGGTGAGAAGTAGAAGTCTGAGATGTGAGGAAGGTAGGATCAGGTGTCATATGATTGCAGCAAGTAGATTCAAAATACCAAGAACCATGTTTACCTGGTGTAGTAGAAAGAACAGTGGAAGATGCACCTTGATAGCGAGATAAAACCTGATTGAGAACTACTTCAAGGTCAGTTGCAGAGAAAACAAATGGGGCAGATGTAGAGTCGCCAGAATAGTTGTTGACCGGTGTTGAAAATGGTGGTGACAGAGATTCTGTGTTAGGCACAGCTGAAGTGGAGAGTCTAGCACGAGTACGACAAAAGTTAATGCTATGCCCCGGAATCCGATAGAAAGTACAGTAAAGACCGGAACGGTCATTTTTGTTATTGGATTGCTGAGAGCCAGAACGATTGTTATTGTTACGTCCCTTGGAGCTAGACTGATTGGTATTGTTGCGTCCATTTTGTCAAAAAAATGAGACGAGACGATCTGGTGCGGACTGAGGTGGCACTGACTGTGGAGCAGAAGATGGTGTGGCTAAAACAGTGATATGATTATGAGAACGACGAGTCTGCAAACGTGTCTCTTCTCGAACAAGTTCATTGAGAGCTTGATCAGGTGATGGAAAAGGTGAGCGATGGAGAAGCTGACTGCGTACAGGTTCAAAATCATCATAAAGACTCATCAGAAACTGATAAAGACGAATGTGGTTACGATACTCGAGAAATTGCTTTGCTTCCGAAGAATGCTCCCATGATGGTTCGGAAAGAGCTAATTGATCCCATATGCATTTCATCTGGGAGAAGAATTCATTAATTCGCTGACCTGAGTCTTGTTTAAGAGTTGAAAGTTGAACCATTAATTGAAATTGGCGAGCCCCATCAGAACCAGAGTAGCGAGAAACAAGTATGTCCCAGATCTTTTTGGCTGTCTCGTAATTCCCAAATTCCATACCAATAGAAAAAGTGGATGTGTTACGTAACCAAGTGATGATCTTGTGATTGTTACTATCCCAGTCTTCAACACATGTGGCATAGGCATCTGATGTCTTTGCGGTGGCTTGAGTAGGTGCTGTACGATTTCCAGTGACATAGGACCATAGTTTGCGACCTTTCAAAAAACTGAGCATAGATTGACTCCAAAAGGAGTAATTGTCACCATTAAGAATAACTGAAATAGGGTGAGTTACCTCATTTTAGGCCATTTAGAAATTCCAAATATAAAAACGGACTATGGATTCAGAATCAGCGCGAAAAACTGGGCTGGATAGGTGTCCCCAGAAAATTTGCCTGACACTGCTGACGTGGCAGAACGCTGGTGACGTGGCAGAATGTTGCTGACGTGGCACTTGCTGGCGTGTCTGATGAAGTGGCAATCTGAGTGACGTGGCAGCGGACGTGGCTTACTGATTTGGCGGAGCGTGTGGATCTAATGCACTTGGGCGTGTGGCAGCGCGTGGCGGCGCGTAGTGACGCGTGAAGGCACGTGGCTTGACGGGAAAGTGGCTGAACCTTGTGGCTGCGCGTGGGGGCGCGTGCAAGGTGTGTTCCGGCCGTTTCTGGTGGCATTGGGATGATCGGAGGGTGTTCTTTCGCCTGGTATGTTCAGAATTTGAAAAGAACTTCTGAAACCTTCTTTCAAATCCCGAACAGTATGGGAGGAAAAAGAAATATATATATATATATATATATATATATATTTAAAATTCAATATACAGAGAATTTGGCTCTAATACCATGTTAGAAATAAGAGACTGAATTGAACTCTGTATATATTGATGTAAATTATAAGAGATACAAGAATGGTTTATATAGGGAGGATTATGAGTGATGAACAAGTAATCCTATACAAGGTAACTATATATTATAATCCTATACAAGGTAGTAGAATTATATAGTATAGTAAGAATATATTCTAACATTCTTATTCCTCTCCTTCTATAATGCATGAGAGAAAAATAAGAAATATCCCTTTCGAGTCAATTAGATGATGGTACATACTTTACACTTACAAGCAAAGGAAATGATGGCCAATTTTTTAGCTATCTCGAGTTAATGAGAGAATGACTAGATTCTTTGCTCTCTCGAGTTAATGAGATAACGACTGGAGTTGTTTCTTTCTTACAAATACATGACGAATAACTCATTTTGATATTGGTAGATGTACCAGTGTGAGCTAGCAAGATTAACATTCACTTTATTGTTAAAATGGGGTTGTATTACTATATGTATACAGTGAGAATGATGAATTCAAAGAAATTCATATGTATAATCATCATTTGTGGGGTCGAGTTAGATATGGTATTAAGGCCACACATTATTTGATAGATTTGGTAGATCTATTGCCCATATACTTTTTGAATGAAATATGATCTTAAATACATTGAAAGGATTAAGACCAAGCTTGAAAATAAATTCAACTTGGGGATACCCAACGTGATAAGTTTCTCAGGTTCAATAGGAAACAAACCAAGTTAATAGTTATTGATGGTGCATTACATTATGAGATTCCCTTAAAATCAATATATTTAATTTATTGTCTAGTCTCTACAACTCGAGTTCACTTATTGAATATTAACCATTCTTTACTCCTTGTGCAGACCTCAAGGTGAGACGATTTCTTGGAACCCAGCCATCTAGCAACTACTTCTTAAATTCCCGCGATCATAAAGAGAGGGAAGGCTAGTTAAATCTTGCCTTCTATGATCTCAACCTTCCACACTTTATCCAGATAGTCGTATTCCCCTAATGGTAGCTCGTTAATGTTAGTTATAATTAGGTTTTTTAGAACTCGACCCATAATGGGGCCACTCATAAGGAAGAGAGAGACAATTCAAAGTTTATCCGTAAAGAGGAATTATAACTGTACCGTTTTCGATTTTCGTCATTTTTCATTTTCTAGAATTTTTTGATTTTTTGAGGGTATTTTTGTCTTTTCTCATTTTGCGTGCCAGACACTGTAAGGTGTGCCAAGTGTGTCAGAATGTTGATTAGGACATTTCCTTGAGTCCAGGGAAATGTATTAATTTCCAATTCGGCATTTTTTTATCTTTTGGGCCAGGAGGTCTCAGGTGGGAACCATTACTGGGGTTGTTGTGCACGGGGGTTGTATCACGAGTCCATTGCATTGCCATGCATTGTTGTATTGTGTATATTTAATTGATTATATGATTAAATGTGGTGGTGAAGTGATTGTGTACACATATCTTTATATTTTATATATTAAAATGAGATTTTTATGTTATGGGACTCATGTAATTCTTTAATGGCCTTAAAGCCATTTGGCTGAATATTTCAGCCTCAGATTTTATCTCTCATGCCAACCTCTCTCTTCCTCTTCACTTTCCCTTTTTTTTTTTTTTTTTTTTCAATCAAGCCAAGATTTAGCTTTATACCCTTTGAGATTTTGATTTTGCCACTTAAGGCAAAGTTGACAAGCATGTCAAGGCCATCGTTTTGATCGGAACAAAGTGTCGTTTGGCCACCCTTTTGGATTTCGAATTTTTGGGTGATTTTGGGGTTTTTTCTTCAATTTGAGGTAGGGGTGCTCTAATCCACTATCTTTTAGACTTTTTGTGAATTTTTCCCTCCAATTTCACTCTAAGCATGCTTAATTTTAATTACCTTAGTTATGTTTGTTGGGGTTGTTTGTATTTAAGGTATTTAATGTATGCTATGTATTAATTGAGCTTATGAATATGACTATTTTTATTGTGGAGAAGAAGCATGCTTACTATTGACATGTTGTAGGTCTTATAATTTTCAATTGCTATGAAAATTGATGTTGTAGTTGTGAAACTAAATGTTTAGAACTCCCTATCAAAGTGTAATGATGATGTAGAAGGAAGGTGTGGAATTTTATTGTTGAATTGGTATTTAGAAGCATGAAGCATTCATGCATTCATTGGGAAGAACAAGGAAAAAAATGTTTTTCTAAAGCAAATAAAATTATTTTGGGGCAATCGTTTTCGAAAAGTGTTTTGCGAAAACCCAAACACCTATGTGATGTTTCTAATTTTCATCATTTTTCATTTTCCGAAATTTTTCGAATTCTACGGGGGCATTTTCGTCTTTTTACGTTTTACGTGCTTGGTGTGTCATAGAGTTGGTTGGGGCATTCCATTGAGTTTAGGACTCTTGGAAATGTAACAGTTGTCATTTCAGCATTTTTCCCTTTTTCGGGCCGGACGGTCCCGTGTGGGACCCACCACCGGAATTGTCGCGTATGAGGGTGTCAGTTGGCTCCATTTGCATATTATTTAATTTTGTTTAAGATGTTTTATATGGTTTTAATTTGGTTTGTGTACACATATGTGTGGGTGGTGGAAAAAGAAAAGAAAAGTCAAAAGGGGGATTTTTAGTGGTGAGACCCACCACTAATGTTTTAATGGCCAAAATGCCAACATCGGCTTCATTTTTCTCCTCTCACTCCCGGCTATCTCTCTTCCCCTCTTTCTTTGTTTTCTTTTTCTTTTTCTTTCCTTCTAAATTTTTAATCTTTGATTTCTCTTCTACTGGTGAGAAATTTTGGGTGCCGTTTGCTGCAAAACGGAAAGCGCAGCAAGATTTACAAGCGGGTGTAAGCAATTTCAGCATTTGTGCATCCTAGGGATTTCGAATTTCAGAGCTCAAATTGGGATTTTTACATCTAAGTAAGGTAGGGGTTTCTAATCCATAATTTTCTTTGACTTTTGTGAGTTTTTTTATAAAAGTTGTTAAGTTGTTTACTAAATCATGAGTATTGTTTATGGTTATAGACATCTTATGCGTAATGAGCATAACAAGGTGTAAATGTGTTGAAAGTGATAGAAATTGTTTGTATTGTTTATTGATTTTGATTATATGCACTTGAATGCTTGAATGTCAAATACTATGCTATCAAAATTGTTAATTGAGAGTTTATTAATTTAATTTTCCCAAAAGCATGCAAATAAGATATAGATGAATTGTATGGAATTGTGAACTTGACAATGGTATGGTAATCAAAGCATGAAGCATTCATGCATTGCATTGGGCAAAAAAGGGAAATTTTGTTTTGAAATGAAATGAAATAATTTTTGGAAAAATTGTTTTGAAAAGTGTTTGTGAAAACCGAATGCCTAGGAGGCTCCTAGTGGTCCATGGTGTTAGTGTAGTCTAGATAGGACTAAGGATTGAGTTAACTAGGCCGGATGCGACACCTTGGAGGTGCCTTGTGGTCGTGGATAGTTAGTCAATCCCCCTTTCGTGATGCCTTAAAAGGTACCTTGGGTCGGATTACATTAATGGTTTGGAAGTTGAAACGGTATTGTTTCAAAAACGGGGAGTGATATTGCATAGCATGGAACATCATTGGCATACTTGGTGCATTCAGTAGTCAGTTGATATATGTTTGTTTGTTGATGATATAGTGGTTTTACTTGACTCCCGATATATGATCCCATTCTCTTACTTTATATTCTCTATATGGATTCACAGGGTCATAAGAGGTGTGTCTTAGACACTTCCTACTGAGCGTTTAGCTCACTCTATTATTTACCATTTTCAGGTTCAGGAAAAGAAGTGGCAGACGACAACCACCACAATTCTAAACAGGATTGGGACTTTTGTTTCGTTGCATTTTGTATATGGAGCCTAGATCCTTTGTAAAGTCCTAAATGCAACTCTTGAAAATGTAAAATTTGTAAATTGTTGTGTTTTGTTAAAGATTATAAAGAACCATGTATGAATGTGTTGATATTAATTTTAAACAGATATTGAAATCTATATTTATTAATCTTGCATGTGTGTAATACCCCTGATTTTAACAGAGAGGTTCAATGTGGAAGGAACGGATTGCTTCTGTTAACAGAGAGGTTCAATGTTCAATGTGGATTGCTTGGATCAATTTGTGGTAGTTTTGTGGATGATATTCTTGTATATTCATGGACTCGGGTGGAGCACGAGGTCTATTTGAGTATAGTGTTGCAGATTCTACGGGAGCATCGTTTGTACGCCAAATATGAAAAGTGTGAATTTTGGCTACAAGAGGTGAAAATTTTGGGACATGCTGTCTTGGAAGGCGGGGTTTCAGTTGATCCTTCAAAAATTGAGGCAGCTCTGAATTGGGAGCAACCCAAGAATGTCTTTGAGATCCGGAGCTTCCTTGGCCTAGCGGGTTAATATCGGAGATTTGTGAAGGATTTTTTCCATTTGGCAGCTCCTATGACCAGATTGACCCGGAAAGGGATTAAGTTTGCATGGAATGAAGCCTGTGAGTCTTTCTTTCAAGAGTTGAAAACAAGGTTGACTACAGCTCCGGTGTTAGTGATACCTAAGCGTGGCTTGAGTTATGTGATCTATTGTGACAAACTGATGCAAGATGATAGAGTAGTTGCTTATGGGTCTCGACCGTTGAAGACTCACGAGTTTAACTACCCTACTCATGACTTAGAACTAGCGGTAGTTATGTTTGCCTTGAAGTGTTGGAGACATTATTTGTATGGTGAGAGATTTGAGGTGTTCTCAGACCACAAAAGTCTCAAGTACCTTTTCTCCCAAAAGGACTTGAACAGCAGACAGAGGCGATGGGTTGAATTCTTAAAAGACTACAACTTTGATTTGCAGTATGATCTTGGCAAGGCAAATGTTGTAGCTGATGCTTTAAACCGAAAATCTGGTGGGACTTTGGCTAGTTTAGCCATTCGAAAATAGACGATGCTTGAATATTTGGCTGAAATGGGATTGTATTGCTTTGATGATGATGATGATGGCAATGAGTTAGTATTCTTGTTCAGTCTCGTGGCTCAACCCACTCTAGTCAGCGGGTGATTGAGTCACAGAGATACAGTTGTGAGACCATGAAGGATTGGACCTTACATGTAGATGGAGGTCTATGGTTCAGAGGTTTGTTGGTTGTTCCCACAGTTTATCATGAAGACGTCTTACGGGAGTTTCACACTTCCCGCTTTGCAGTTCATCCAGGTGGTACCAAAATGTATCACAATCTGAGACGTCAGTATTGGTGGAATGGAATGAAGAAGGACGTTGCACAGTTTGTGGCTAAGTGCCTTACCTGTCAGCCGGTGAAGGCCGAGCACCAGAGACCAACTGGTTTATTGCAGCCATTGCCGGTAGCGCAGTGGAAATTGGAGGAGATTGCAATGGATTTTGTAACGGGTCTTCCGAGGTCACGGAGGGGAAATGAAGCCGTATAGGTCATTATCGATAGATTGACCAAGACGGCTCACTTCTTGCCTATTAAGGCAACAGATGACGCAGAGGCACTCGGTGTACTTTATGTGAAAGAGATTGTGAGATTGCACGGAGTTCCAGCGGCTATTGTGTCTAGGGAAGCCAAGTTCACCTCGAAGTTCTGGGAAGGACTTCAAGCAGCGTTTGGCTCAGCGTTGCACCTTAGTACAACATTCCATCCACAGACGGACAGCCAGTCAGAGCGTACCATCCAGATCTTTGAGGATATGTTTCTGGCCTGTGTACTTGACTTGGGTGGTAGTTGGGAGGATCACCTTCCACTTATTGAGTTTGCCTACAACAACAGTTATCAAACGAGTATTCCGATGGCTCCATTTAAGGTGTTGTATGGTAGACCTTATAGGTCCCCTGTCTGTTGGACTGAGGTGGGCGAGACAGCCACCTTAGGACCCGACATTGTACTTGAGACTACTGAGAAGATTAAGCTGATCAGACAGAGATTGCTTATAGCTCAGAGCCGACAGAAGAGTTATGCAGATAGGCAGAGACAACGGCTATCCTTTGAGGTGGGAGACCACGTTTTTCTTTGGGTTTCACCATGGAAAGGGTTGATGAGGTTCGGGAAGAGTGGCAAGTTGTCGCCAAGATTCATTGGACCTTTTGAGATCTTGGACCGTATAGGAGAGGTTGCCTACAGACTTGCATTGCCACCACAGATGGACATGGTTCATAATGTCTTTCATGTATTGATGCTACGGAAGTACGAACAGGATCCATCTCACGTTTTGAGTTGGGTTGAGGTTGACATTAATGAGAATATTTCCTACGAAGAGGGACCAGTTCAGATCCTTGACACACAACAGAAGGTGTTGAGGAAAAAGACGATACCGTTGGTAAAGGTTCTTTGGAGGCATCACGGAGTTAAGGAGGCTACTTGGGAGCTCGAACAGGAGGTTCGCTCTAAGTATCTAGAGTTGTTTTCTTCCTCATGTATGGCTTGATTTCGGAGACGAAATCTTTTAAAGTTGGGGAGAATGTAATGGTTATATATATATAAAGTTAAATAAATATTTATTTACTTACCTGTAGGGCCCACATGACTTTTAAGTCAATGTAAATGACTTAAGAGTCATTACACAGACCATTTTTTTTCTTCTTCTCTCTCTCTGTGTCCAGTCTATCTCGACAGTTTCATTTTTTTTTTTTTTTTTTTTTTTTCTCTTTTTTGCAACTTCAAACCTTGATCTAGCTTTTTCCTTTGGGAATTTGGTAGAACATTGTGAAGCAAAGTTGTTGAGCTCGTTGAGGCCGTCAATTTGATAGGAGCCAATTATCATTTGGTGCACTCTAAGGAGTTCAAAATTCTAGGGTTCTTGGGCTCAAATTGGGGGTTTTCATCAATTTGAGGTAGGGGTGTTCTAATCTACAATTTCTTGGCCTTTTGTGAATTTTTCCCCTTAAATTTGATCCTAAGCATGCTAAATTTTCATTACCTCGCTTGTTGTTGTTGTAGTTATGTGTAATTAAAATGATAATTGTGTTCCATGAGTTATTTGAGTTCATATACATATCTATTTTCATTGCGATAAATGAGTATGCTTAATGTTTGATATGTTGTATGTTATATGATTATTTATTTATTTATTGTCTTGAAAATAAATGGACGCTATGGTTATAAATAAATAACTAAAATAAATGAATGTTTAGAAATTCTTATTGAATTGTGATGATGATGTAAATGGAATGTGTGAAAACCTATAGTTGAATTGATAAATTGAAACACACACATTCATGCATTCATTGGGAAAGAGAAAGGGGAAAAAATATTTTTTTTTAGAACAAACGAAATTATTTTGGGGAAAATATTTTCTAAAAGTGTTGCGAAAACCGGACGCCTAAGAGGCGCTTAGTGGTTCGTGATGTTGGTGTAGTCTAAAAGGGGATGTAGTTGAGTTAACTAGGGTGGATGGGACGCCTTGGAGGTGCCTTGTGGTCGTGGATAATTAACCAACCTTCCTTTCATGATGCCTTGGAGGTGCCTTGGGTCGGATTACACTAACGGTTTGGTTGTTGAAACGGAATTGTTTCAGAAATGGGGAGTGATATTTGCCTAACATTGCACTTCATGACATTGTGGAAAAATTGTGATTAGTTGATATTTGTTATATACTTGTTATTATGGTTGAGAATGTGCGTTTCTCTATGCCATGATCCCGTTCACTTTTTGTCTATTCATTGTATGGATTCACGGGGACATAAGAAGTATGTCTTAGACACTTACTACTGAGCTTATGCTCACCCTATTATTTTTAAGATTTTTCAGGATATGGAAAAAAGGTGGCGGACGACGATCCACCACAAGTTTAGACGAGCTTGAGGGATCTATTTTATTTTTGCTATCTTTTGTATTAGAACTCTAATATTTTATAAATGTAATATTAACTATCTCGTGAGACTTTAGTTTAATTAGTATAATGTTGTAAGTTATAAACTTTTAAATTATAACTACATTTGTAGACTATAAATTGATATAACTAAAGTGTGTCCTTTATTTAGATGAGATGGAGGAACGGGACTTTTGTATGTATGTAATCATTTTGGGAATATAATATAATATTTGTATTGTGTATTGAGACAAGATAGGTTAAATTTAAGGCCCAGTGAGGCCATTGCATTTATTTTTGGATTTCAACAGGTTGTAGAGGGACTTTTTCTGTGGAAGTCATGCCGAAATTTTTATAGATATTATTATCTTGGTATCTTTTCGGGTCGTTACAATAACAATGTCTTATAAGTAATTTGGGACATTGATTGAATCTAGAACAAGTAATAAAAACATTACAGAGGCTCTGAACATCGCCGGAGGCGAAGAAGACGAAAGAAAATCGAACGACGGCTCTTAAGGGAGAGAGCGCCGGCTCCAAAAATGAGGGAGCCAGTTCCCTCAAGGCAAGTGCTAGCTCCCAAAGGTGGGGAGCCGGCTCCCATGTGTTGCCTTCTCTCGCCCTGAAACGCACAAGAATGGGTTTTAAGGTTCTGCTTGGGCTATATGGAGTATTCTTAAGCTGTTTAAATTGCACTGGATGTTGTAAATAATTACTATGGACCTATATAAATACTGGGAAGCATTATTACATTAATGTATTAAGGAATGAAGTGACATGAAGTTAAAGAAAAGCCTGTATGTTGAATATTGTTTTGTTGATTTATTTGCTTACTGGAACTTAGCAAATCTTTTGTATATGATTTAATAATGTTTAATCATATTTCAACAGTGTTATAAGCGTAGTGGATTATCTAAAAATAGTTATGCTTGGATGGGATTAAATTGATGTTTTTAATATATTGTAAACTGCATCAATATAGAGACTGTTTGGAGGATTTAATTGCTTAGCTTTATTTTAGCAATTTAAAGGATTAGAACATGATTTTTAGATCTTGTAATGAATGCCTAATAAGGTCATATATGTATTAAAATTTATTTATGCATATCTTGGAGTATGGTTGATGAATACTTATTACTATTTTATCAATTATACTATTTGGAGGATTATATGCACCGGTATGGGACGATAGCATACTAGGGATAAATTAGTTCAAACATTAAATCCTACCTATTCTGGATTGAGGTATGGATTAACTATACAAGTTAAGTCCTACTCATATTGGTGTTAGGTCAATAAACAATTGAATGGCATGCTTTACTTTCTGGATGGATTTTTATACATATGTCAGGCCACTGTATCAGATGGATGATATTTTTGTATTAGACTTATACGGACTTTATATATTTATGATTATGGTGCCGTGATATGAGCTTGAGTCTCAGGATTATGGTTAGGGTGCGTATATCGCCTAAAATGGATAACGGGACATAGTTGCTGTTCCCTGGTAGGTCTAGGTACACATGACCACGTTATGTGCGATTTGCATGGTATCTCTACTCAGACTGAGACAGACCTATTGGGCTAGTGAGCGTCCTATAGTGTGTATTTATACATATATAGACTACTTTAGTTATTGTTGAGCTATCTAGGATGTATCTGCGTATCAGGTTTCTGTATGAATTGGAGTAGGATAGAACTTGCATGTGGGCCTGACCCACTCTTATATTTTTCCAGGTGTTCGTCGGTTCCAGGCTTAGAGCTTGATCGTGCTGGGCAGATACAGTCACTCATTCCTCTGACTACGTAGGACTGCTTTCCATGTTTAGCTTTGGATTTTGTTTTAGTTGTTTCTTTTTCAGTTTGGGATTTTAATAGGGGTCCACTAGATGGATTCCCAAGTTTAAGTAATGGAGGTTTTAGATTATTGGATTTTAATTATATTATTTTGAGGATTTTTAATTTAGAATTCTTTCAGCTTTATTATTTATTTCTTTAATTCATTTTTGTATTCCGTATTCAATTACATATTAATTGTTTGGTATCCCTCGGATTTGTGCTCGGACTTGATCACCCGTGGCTCTAGAATCGAAGGGTATCACAGTTGGTATCAGAGCATTTCAGGTTCAGTGTCTCTAGGATTCTATCGTTTAAGACTTTCGCGTAGCGTTTTCTCTTATTTAGAGCTTATGTTTAGGATTTGTTGTATTCTTTTACGGTTCGGTTTAAATCGTATTGATGCATGTCTTTCTATGTTAACAGAATGGTTAACGTTAGAACCAGACGGAACAATCAGCGGCGAAGGGAAGCGGCATGTAGGCAGTAAGACCTCCTACGGCGTCAGCAAATAGAGGAAGAACAGTAATTGCCTAGGTTTCAGGATGATGATGGTCAGTTCTACGAAGAGCAGGAGGAAGTTCAGCAGACTCAGGATCAAGGAGATCCAGAGTATCCTCTTCATATCAATGACCTCATTGTTCGGGCTATAGAATCAGGGGTAACAGCTGCACTTCGGAATCAACTACAGGTTTAGTAGGTACTTGTACCAGCACCAGTGGTTCAGACTGACCCGTGGGAAAAGGTTAGGAGTTCTTTCATAAAGGGGAGCCCACCTGAGTTCACAGGCTCCACCGATGCGAAAACAGCTCATCAGTGGAAAAGGATATCGAGCGACATCTTCGATTAGTTCAGTGCACGGAGGTTCAGAAGTAGATGTTTGCTACCTTCAAGCTAGTTGGAGATGTACTACAATGGTGGGAGTCAGTTACCACTACAGAGAAGATGACTTCGTTGACCTATGATCAGTTCAGTGTTCGCTTTGATGAGAAGTACTTTCCTTATGCGGTCAGGGCAGCTATGAAGATGGAGTTCCTTAATCTGCAATAAGGGAACATGACAGTGGCAGAGTATGAGCAACAGTTCATGCGCTTATCTCTTTTTGCACTAGAGGAGGTGGATACAGAGGAAAAAAAACGTAATAGTTTCGTTAAGGGATTGATGTGGTCTATTAAGTGAGCTATTACAGGTAGTCCAGCTTACACTACTTATGCTTAGGTGGTAGACGTCGCTCTATAGCAGTATCAGTTGACCGTGGACTTCAGACAAGCTAAATGTGATAAACGGGGTGACAGAGACTCTGCTAATCAGTCAGTTGAGAAAGGAAATGGTAATGGATACCGACAGATTAATAAGGGCAAATTCCAAGGACAGTAGTCTTGAAAAAAGCACAAGGGTGGTACAGATGCTCATAAGGATAGGGCACTTATTCTGAGGCAGTAGAATGGGGGACCACAGGCAGGACAGGGTCAGCCACCGGCTAACCGACAGAGGAGGCCATTTGGCACTTTCATGGGTAGTTGCTACACTTGTGGAGAGTATGGTCATACTTCCAAGCAGTGTCCTAAAGCAGGATAGGGACAGTGGCAGAGACAGCATGTGTAGCAGGGATAGAGGGCACCGGTACCTTTACCCGCTCCACAGGTTCCATGGATTCAGGGACAGATATATCCGGCTTTACCAGCACTGCCATAGCCTCAGGGACAGGCACCGCAACAGTTGCATTATGGCAGAGTGTACAACCCCATACCACAGGATACTCAGGCATCTCAGGCTATTGAGGGTATGTTTCCTATTCATGGTTCATTGGGGCATATTTTATTTGATACCGGTGCTACACACTCATTTGTATCTAGATCTTTTGTTGCTTTATCTTGGATGACAATGCGGGTATGTAGTAGACCTAAGGGTATTTCTACACCTTTAGGCAATACAGCCATTTTACATGAGAGTGATGGGCCTGTGACACTAGATATTGGTAGACTCAAATTTCTAGCCAATCTATTGGTCTTGGAGATGCACACTTATGATGTGATACTTGGGATGGATTGGTTATCGCACTACCATGCCCAAGTTAATTGTTATGATAGGTCTATTGTTTTTACCATACCTAGTCAGGATATGTACGTGGTCGTTATGCCACATTCTAACGGAGTTACTAGCATATATTTATTTCATATGGAAGAGGAAACGGAGGAGGAGATTACTGTGTCATTGGATAGCATACCAATCATACAAGACTTTTCAGATGTGTTTCAGGAGATTCCAAGGTTGCCACCTAGTCGTAATTTAGATTTTGTGATTGACTTAACTCCAGGCACTACGCCTATTGCTAGGGCACTATATAGGATGACACCAGTGGAGATGAGAGAGCTGGGGGATCAGATTCAGCAACTACTCAGCCAGGGTTTTATTCGTAGAAGTACTTCACCCTGGGGATCACCAATTCTGTTTGTGAAGAAGAAGAATGGTTCGTTTTGCCTGTGTATAGATTATAGGGAGTTGAATAAGGTTACTATTCGTAACAAGTACCATTTGCCCAGGATTAATGATCTTTTTGATCAGTTGAAGGGAGCTATATACTTCTCTAAGATTGATCTGCGTTCTGGATATCATTAACTTCGGGTTAAGGAGCAAGATGTTCCGAGGACAGCGTTTCTCACTAGATATGGTTCTTATGAGTTTCGTGTCATGCCTTTTGGACTAACTAAAGCACCAGCAGTTTTCATGGACTTAATGAACAAAGTCTTCAGGGCTTACTTAGATCAATTTGTCATTGTCTTCATAGATGACATTTTGATTTATTCAAAGTTAGAGGACGATCATGCTAGACATCTTCGCATAGTCATGTAAATGCTTCATGAGCACCAGTTATATGCTAAGTTCGAGAAATGAGAATTTTGGCAGCGGGAAGTGAAGTTTTTGGGTCACGTAGTGTCAAAAAGCGGGATAGCGGTATATCCAGCCAAGGTTTTAGCAGTGGTTGAGTGGGGACAACCTACTTCACCTACCGAGATTCGGAATTTTCTCAGATTCGCAGAATATTATCGTAGGTTCATCCAGGGGTTCTCAAAGATAACGGGACCACTCACTCATCTGACTAAAAAGGGTGTACGGTTCGTGTGGGATGAACACTGTCAAAAAGCTTTTGATGAGCTAAAGCGCAAGTTGACTTTTATACTGGTTCTGTCTACTCCACAAAGCAGGATTGAGTATCTTATCTACACAGATACTTCTTTGCAAGGACTTGGATGTGTTTTGTTCTAGGAGGAATGACCAATTTCTTATGGATCTCGAAAGCTTAAGCCTCATGAGCTTAATTATCCAACACATGATTTGGAGTTGGCAGCTGTGGTCTTTGCCTTACACATTTAGAGGCATTATCTGTTGGGAGAATCCTTCAAATTATTTAGTGATCACAAGAGTCTGCAGTTTTGTTCACTCAGCGAGAGCTGAATATGAGATAGCGTCGATGGTTAGAATTTGTGAAAGACTATCATTTCTCTATATAGTACCATCCAGGGAAAGCGAATGTGGTGGCAGATGCACTTAGTCATCGACCCGCTGCTAGTCTTTCTACTCTATTCACTACTGAGTAGAATGCTTTGAAGACGGTGCATGAGTTGTAGGATGCTTTTTTGACTTGCATAGTAGTTACACCTTCTATCATTCATAAAGATTTGAAGGCGCAATTTATGGATCCGCAGTGCATTGACAAAATTGCAGAGATAACTTCTGAGGAGGTCCCATTTTACTATGTTGGGACTGATGGAGGTTTGAGGTACAAGGGACGTTTAGTGGTACCTTCTGCTGATGATTTGAGGAAGGATGTAATGACTGAGACTCAGAATTTTGAGTTTTCTGTTCATCTAGGAGGAGACAAGATATATCAGGATATGAAGTGGTAGTTTTGGTGGGTAGGTATGAAGAAGGACATTGTTATTTTTGTCTCTCAATGTAGTACTTGTCAGATGGTCAAGATTGATCATCAGCGGCCGCCAGGAGCTCTATAGCCACTACCTATACCGGAGTGGAAATAGGAGAGCATTTCTATGGATTTCGTGGAAGCATTGCCTAATTCTTTTAAGGATCACAATTCCATTTGGGTCATCGTTGATAGATTGACTAAATTAGCTCATTTCTTACCTATTCGCACTAACTTCACTTCGGAGCAGTTAGCGAGACTTTACATTTCAGAGATTGTGAAGTTGCATGGCATTTCGTTATCTATTATATCAGATAGGGATTCGAGCTTTGTGTCAAGGTTTTGGAAAAGTTTTCAGTAGGCTTTGGGTATAGAGTTGCATCTTAGCACTACTTATCATCCTCAGACTAATGGACAGACCGATCGGGTTAATTGGATCATGGAGGATATGCTTCGTAAGTGCGTTCTTGATTTTAAGGGTCATTGGGAGGATTATTTGCCACTAGTCGAATTTGCGTATAACAATAGTTTCCAGAAGACTGTTAATATGGCACCGTTTGAGGCATTGCATGGCCTACCATGTCGATCTCCTGTTTGTTTGATTGAGGTTAGAGAAAACAGCTTCATTAAGGATACTTCTGAGAAGATTGCTCTTATTAGGGATCGCATGCACAGTGCCCATAATCGGTAGAAGAGTTATGCCGATCGTCGCACTCGTGCTTTGGAGTTTCGGGTTAGGAATCAGGTTTTACTCAAAGTGTCTCTTATGAAAAGAGTACTGCGCTTTGAGAAGAAAGGAAAGTTGTCACCGCGGTTTGTCGATCCATTCATAATTACGGATCGAGTTGGCGCTGTGGCTTATTAGTTGGCACTTCCGGATAATTTGGATCGCGTACACAATATGTTCCATGTTTCCATGTTGCGGAAATTTCTGCGAGATGAGGATCAGTATCAGTATATCGATGTTGGGGAGATTGAGTTACAGCCAAATGCAACATATTTGGAGCCACCGTGTCGTATTATCAACCGGAGGGATCAAATTCTTCGTAATAAGGTTATCCCTTTAGTGCGTGTTCAGTGGAGTCACCACAATAAAGCTGAGTCTACCTAGGAACGGGAGGATGTCATTCGCTCGTAGTTTCCTGAAATGTTGGAAGAAGGTAAGAGCGAATTCCGAGGACGAAATTCCTTTTGTTAGGGGAGAAGAATGTAATACCCCTAATTTTAAAAGGATAGTTTCGGCATTTTTAATTATTGTTTATTGCATCTTCTTTGATTATTTGCTTATGTGCCTAGTTGTATTATTTCTTTTTATTTTCTTTAATTGAATTAAGTGTTTTATTTATTTGTTTTATTTATTGTATTTAATTGAAATTTTATTTAATTGAATTAGTTGCTTTTATTATTATATGCTTATGTGGTGATTTAAATAAATAATTATTTTTTATTAAATGTTATATTCTGTGAGTTGGTTTTATGTATATTAGTTGTAGGGTTTTATTTTTATTTTAATTAATCGCGTGTGGGATTTAGCGGACTTATTGTTGGTTTAGAATTAGAATTAGGTTTGTAGTGAAGCCTATAAATACAACATTATACGTCTATATAGGGTTATAAACAAACCCTATTCACGTAGTGAGAGGCAGAGAGGGGGACTTGAGAGATTAACAGAGAGGTTTAAGGAGGAAGGAACAGATTGCTTCTGGGTTGAACAAAGAGCAACGGAGGTGTAGAACGGCAGTCTAGGAAGTTGTCGGAAAACTCAGAGACGGTGGTTTAGAATTTCAAAACTGGAATTGAAGGCAAGTTCCTATTCTAACTCCTTCCCTTAAATATGTGTTGTGTGCATGCCTAGGTAGACTCCAGGGTTTAAATTAATGTTAAAACATATCTTTTATGCCTGTTTAAACTGTATTAGATTTCGTTGAATTAAACTGGTTTGGGGTTGATTGAAGTTTTAATTAAATCTTGCTGCCGTTGGTTTAAAGCTTTGTTTAACTTATGTCGTTGATGCATAACAATGTCTTCTAATTAATTTGGGACATTGATTGAACCCTAGAACAAGTAATAAAAACATTACAGAGGCTCTGAACATCGCCGGAGGCAAAGAAGACGAAGGAAAATCGGACGACGGCTTTTAAGGGAGAAAGAACCAGCTCTAAAAAGGAGGGAGCCAGCTCCCTCAAGGCAAGAGCCAGCTCCCACATGGAGGAAGCCGGCTCCCAAGGGTGGGGAGCCGGATCCCATGTGTTGGGAGCAGGCTCTCAACTTGTGAGAGCCTGCTCTTGCCTTGAAATGCACAGGAATGGGTTTTAAGGCTCTGTTTGGGCTGTATGGAGTATTCTTGAGCTGTTTAAATTGCACTGGATGTTGTAAATAACTGCTATGGACCTATATAAATACTGGGAGGCATTATTACATTAATGTATTAAGGAATGAAGCAACATGAAGTTTAAGAAGAGCCTGCATGTTGTATACTGTTTTGTCGATTTATTTGCTTACTAGAACTTAGCAAATCTTTTGTATATGATTTAATAATGTTTAATCATATTTCAACAGTGTTATAAGTGTAGTGGATTATCTAAAAATAGCTGTGCTTGGATGGGATTAAATTGATGTTTTTAATATATTGTAAACTTCATCAATATAGAAACTATTTGGAGGATTTAAATGCTTAACTTTATTTTAGCAATTTAAAGGATTGGAACATGATTTTTAGCTCTTATAATGAATGCCTAATATAGTCATATATGTATTAAACTTTATTTATGCATATCTTGGAGTATGGTTGATGAATACTTATTACTATTTTATCAATTATGCTATTTGGAGGATTGTATGCACCGGTATAGGACGGTAGCATACTAGGGATAAATTAGTTCAAACATTAAGTCCTACCTATTCTGGATTGAGGTATGGATTAACCATAAAGGTTAAGTCCTACTCATATTGGTGTCAGGTCAATAAACAATTGACTGGCATGCTTTACTTTCTGGATGGATTTTTACACATATGTCAGGCCACTGTATCAGATGGATGATATTTTTGTATTAGACTTATACGGACTTTATATATTTATGATTATGGTGCTGTAGTATGAGCTTGAGTCTCAGGATCATGGTTAGGGTGTGTATATTGCCTAGGATGGATAACTGGACATAGTTGTTATTCCCTGGTAGGTCTAGGTACACATGACCACGTTATATGTGATTTGCATGGTATCTCTACTCAGGCTGAGACAGGCCTATTAGGCTGGTGACGTCCTATAGTGTGTATTTATACATATATAGACTACTTTAGTTATTATTAAGCTATCTAGGATGTATCTGCGTATTGGGTTTCTGTTTGGATTGTAGTAGGATAGAACTTGCATGTGGGCCTGACCCACTCTTATATTTTTTCAGGTGTTCGTTAGTTACAGGCTTAGAGCTTGATTTTGCTGGGTAGATACAGTCACTCATTCCTCCTACTACGTTGAACTACTTTCCATGTTTAGCTTTGGATTTTGTTTTAGTTGTTTCCTTTTCAGTTTGGGATTTTAATAAGGGTCCACTAGATGGATTCCCGAGTTGTTTAAGTAATGGAGGTTTTGGATTATTGGATTTTAATTATATTATTTTGAGGATTTTTAATTTAGAATTCTTTTAGCTTTATTATTTATTTCTTTAATTCATTTTTGTATTCCGTGTTCAATTACATATTAATTGTATGGTATCCCTCGAATCTATGCTCGGACTTGATCACTCGTGGCTCTAGAATCGAGGGGTATCACAATGTATATGGGATGGAATTATTCAGTTTTAAAGCTCTATGGTAAACTTAGTTCACTCTCAGGTTCATAGCAATCCAGCAGCTAAAACTCAGCTCGATAGGTCATTTCGATCGACCGAAATGGCAGTTTCGGCCGACCGGTACTTCCTGTAGCCTCAGTTACTGTAGAGGATCACAACCGGTCGACCAGTTGGCTACTTTGGCCAACTGGTTCAGGTGGGCTCACTTTGGCCGACCGAAGCTCCACTTCGGTCGACCGAACTCTGCTACCTTGTTCCATTTTATTCATTTCTCCAGCATGATCCATCCTATGTTAAGGGAAATTGCTTTAAGATTTTGTAAAACATATTTATGACTTAAAATGATGTAATAACACTAGACTTAATAGGATTTGACTTAGGTAACTTCGGGTTCGGGTAAGGACTCGGTTAACTGTTCAGACCTGTGGGTTCGGGTTGTTACAGCCTAGGAGTCACCTAATGGTTCGTGGTGTCAGTGTGGTCTAGAGGGGACTAGGGAGAGACCCTAGTATGGTTGAGCTACCTAGGCTAGATACGATGCCTTAGAATTGCCTTGTGGTCGTGGATAGTTAGCCAATCCTCATCTCCTGATGCCATCGAGTTGCCATGGGTCGGATTGCACTAACAGTTTAAAAAGTGAAACGGTATTGTTTCAGAAATGGGGAGCGACATTGCATGGCATAGCATTTCTTTGGCATATATTGTATATCTAGTAGTCGAATGACTTGTTTACCCACTTGTTGATGTTATTATTGTTTTACTTGCTTCCCGAGGCATGATCCCGTTCACTTGTACTCTATTCTTTATATGGATTCACGAGGTCATAAGAGGTGTGTCTTAGACACTTCCTACTGAGATGTTAGCTTACCCAATATTATTATTAACATTTTTCAGGACACAGGAAGGAAGTGGCGGATGATGATTCACCACAAGCTTGAAGGGATTTGAAGTTATTTTGCCGTCTTTTGCATTTTGGTTCTATTCTTTTGTAAAGTAATTCCCTGAAAATGTATTCATTTTGTAAAATGAAATCTTGAAATGTAACTATGTAATTATTATACTGATATTTTGTATTAAATAGGAAAAGGATGGGTTTTTTTGAGGAGTGAATTGATGTATGTGTTTGTGGAATGCTGTTCATGTTTGTCGTGAATTCGGAGTAGGTTGCGTAGTAGGATTGGGTCACAATGAGCCCAATTTTTTGGTGCTTCCAGTTGCAGTTAGTAGCATTCCAGGGCTTATCGGCCGGCTGACAAGGAGAATCGGCCGACTGACAAGGCATTTTTGGGCAAGACATAAAGTGGGGTTATAAAATGGGTTGTTTCGGCTGGCCGGCCGACTCCATCAGCCGACCGAACCCCTAGTCTCAGCCGGCCGAGAGACCAATATCTAGAAGTCCCAAGAGGGTGCAGTTTTAATCATCATTCTGGCTGGCCGACCATCTAGGTTTGCCGACCGAACTCTTATGTTTTAGCCGGCCAACATATGGCTGTCAGCTAGCCGAACCTCTTTTTTCTCCCTGCATTGAGTTTCTCCAGTGATGTCTGTAGAATGGAAGAATTGTGGACTTATGGAGGGGGTCCATGTCATACATTGACTTAGAAAAGGACAGTTGTGTCCTTAGTTGACCCTGGGTTCGGGTCACTACAGTAACAACCCAAACCGGGGGTCCAGATCGCCATTCGAGTCCTATCCTGACCCGAGAACACTCAAGGGTAAAATGGTCATTCAATGTCATAGGGTCCATTACTAGGTCTATTATAACCCAATAGATACTCGTAAGTCATTTAATGGCACTATGATAACATCCCATGAAGTTCCAGGCTTGAATGTGCAAGAGGAAAGAAATTAAAATATGGCTAAAGCATGGAGCGATCGATTGTCAAGTGTCTTGAGACACTCACGTGTGTTCAGGATTCCGCGCTGTGATACCCCTCGATTCTAGAGCCACGGGTGATCAAGTCCGAGCACAGATTCGAGGGATACCAAACAATTAATATGTAAACAAGCAGGAATAAAAACTGAATTAAGAATAAATTAATAATACGCTAAAAGAAATCTAAAATAAAAATCCTCGAACTTTAAATAATAAATTAATATCATTTAAATCCTTCAAATTCGTACAACTCGGGAATCCATCTAGTGGACCCCTAATAATTCCAACTGGTAAAACATTTACAGAATTAAAATCCAAAACCAAAATAAGAAAGAAAATCCTATGTAGTCGGAAGAGTGAGTGACTGTATCTGCATCACCACGATCAAACCCTAAGCCTGGTACTCACGAACACCTGAAAAATAAAGGTGGGTCAGGCCCACATGCAAGTTCCATCCTACTACAATCCGTACATAAACCCGATATGCAGATATACATCCTAGATAGCTCAGCAATATCTAAAATAGTCCGTATATATAAATATATCCACACTACAGGACTTCCCCTGGACTACAGGCTTGTCTCAACCTGACTAGCAGACCTAGCAGGGCACACATCAAACCATTATAGCCAGTTATGCATCCCAACGCATATACGCTCCCTAACCATCGATCCTGAGACTCAAGCTCATATCGTGGTAACATAAATATATATATATATATATATATATATATATATATATATTCCATCCAAAGCCAAATGAAGTGCCGCTCAACTGTTCATTGCCAAGACACGACATTTACTTAGGATTTAAATGTTTCAATTAAATCCCTATCCTTCCTACTGCAGAAAGATAAAACAAATATCCATTATGTCGTTCAACTTTTTTAGTTGACAGGACATGCATCTATGTAGGATTTAACTGTTTTAGTTAATCCATTCTTTATGTATGAATGGGTTGGAATTAGCGTTTTGATCTAATCCGTCCCTCCGTATGTCACCGTCCCATACTGGTACATACATGCATATGATCCACAGATGATGCACATTCAAATGAACACCAAATATATCCAGAAACCAGTATAATAGAAAACAGGTATTGTTAAGATCCTATTATGCATCCTGTATATGATTAATATCACGAAACATTCGTTCAAATTGCTATAGTAATGATAAACAATTTAAACCATCCATTCCCCATAATTGACAGAACAAGAAATATATTAATTCAGCAATTAACATCCATAACATGATATAATCATTTTCAAAATTTTAAACTGATCACATTATATTAGAATTTCCAAGTGATATTTCCATACTAGCCCATTTGAACTACTATAAAACAAAGACTAGTAAACAAATCCTCTTATATCCGGGACAGCATGCAAATAAATGTTTAAATCTCATGACATCCATTAAATCCTCAATCATAATTCCTACACTTGGTATAATGGCACTCAGAAGTCTAGACGGAGTACATTATATGAAGTCCCAATAGTATTTTTAATACTAGATCGTTTAATTTGCTAAAACAACCACTAGTACTCAAACTTCCATATTTGACGACATGTAATTTATTGTTTAAATTTCATGGATTCCATTAACACCGTAAAACCAACATTCCTGGACTTCATTAAATTATACATAAACATTATTTATATAAAATCTAAAACATAACTCCCATTCTAGTCCATTTAGTTTGCTCAACAAACTGGAAACTAAGTCATCCTCCTTACTTGGTAGCATGCCTAGATTTCTTTTAAAAATTCATGATACCCCTTTCCAGATTATAAATTCATGGGTCCGTAAATATGTTATATATATTATTTTAAAACCCCCAACTAAACTTCAGTATTGCAATATAGCCCCTGCAGTCCAAAAACCATCAAAAAACCACGTTCTGGGCATTTATAAAATTGGAGCCCCCTCCAATTTTAAGTTGAGCCGGCTCCACCCACATTGGAGCCGCCTCAACACTTTGTGGAGCCGGCTCCACTTCAATGGAGCCGCCTCCATTGAAGGGTGGAGCCTCCTCCACTTCTCCAGCCTTCGTTTGTCCTTCTCTGCTTCCTCTGGGTTGCTTTCTTCGCGTCCGGCCAAGTCTCAGTCCTCTATCCTAACTTTGTTAAAGATTTTTAAGGTTCAAATTAAGTCCTAACAATCCTAGAAACTTCTTCGATACCAGTACAAATTATTTGACAAAAGCTTAAACCATGATTGAAACAGTTCATGCTTCCTCTGTTTGTTTTCTTCACGTCCGGCGAAGTTCAACCCTCTGTTCCAGAATTTTTCTTACATTCCTAGGGTTCAATTCAAGTTCATTCAATCCTAGAAACTCCTCAAACTCTCATCTAGCATTGCTTGACAAAAATTAAAACCGAAACAAAGCAGTTTATGCAAGAAAATACAGTTCCAGTTTTATAAGCATAACACAGATTACAACCTAATCTAATATGCATACAAGTCTGTTTTAAAAGTTAATTAGGTTCCTTGAGACTATTTAGAATGCACATAACACAAGTTTACAGGAAAGAGATAGAATGAAACTTGCCTTCGGTTTTAGCTTTGAAACCTAAACCACCGACTCTGCGTTTTTCGACAGATTCCCAACTGCCGTTCAACCCCTCCGTTGCTCTTAGTTCCATCCAGAAGCAACCCTTTCTTTCTCCTTTAGCCTCACGGGTTATCTCTCAAGACCCTCTCTATTTTCCTCTCAAGTTTCCCTCTGTGCTTTCCTCACAAGAATTACTACGTAAATAGGGTTTTCAACCCTAGCTGACATAAACCAAGCATATATATATACGGCTAAACCCTAAGTTGGATTATACGGTATATATATAATATTTTCCACTAAACCCTAATTCTAAAACCCTTTAAATCACAAGTCGGCGACCCTAAGTTACATAAAGAATAAAACCCTAATATACACGACACACATAATTTAACAAACTAATCCACCTCAGCACTTATGTAAATAACACAATTAAATCAAATAAGCTATCAAATAAAATACGTCATTTAAAACCAACAAGGAAATTTAAGCACAAATAAACAATTAACTAAAACCAATAAATAACTTCAATTAACCAATTAAATAAAACGAATTAAATAATTACAATGAACCAATTAATTTAAAATAAATTTACACTAAATCAACTAAACAAATAAACCACATAAGTCACACAAATAAACAAAAAAAATGCTATAAAAATCCAAATTAAATTCCCATTTTATCTTTTTGAAAACTAGGGGTATTACACTCTCACTGGGGCACGGCTGACAAACAACGATCGATTGTAGGCTAGGACAATTGATCGTCCATATGCCAACATTCTGTTGAACAGTAAAATGGAGGCAGATTTTAACTGCTTCCAGGGATGATCGATCATCCTAAGCAACGATTAATCGTCCAAACCCAGAAATGGCCTTTATTCCCTTTGACTAATGGTTTTTCATCCCGGAATCGAAATAGGTCATTTTGATCATTCTAACCATGTCTCAACTCACAAACATGAAGGACAAAATAGCATTATGCATTTATACATCAATGTATAATAGTTAGATAAAACAAAAACATCATTTTACATTGATTCATCCCAAAACATATTTTATTGCTAGCATGCTAATGTAAAACCATTATCATCATTTACATGTTTGAAAATATACAAAAGTAATCCAAAAGAATATGGTTACATGGTTGAAGCCTCTGTGGCTATAACTACAATGTCATTACATGAAACTATCATTAACGTTTCCTTTATAAAACAATTGTCATCATTTAAGCATTGTTACAAAAATGTCAAAAATTGGGCTCTTAAATCCGCCTATGGTTGTGGGAGTGAGTCATCAACTACGTACTTGCCATGCATTGAAAAATGTTAAAAATGGAAGGGATGAGCACGGCGACTCACTAGGTAATGCTTAAACGTCAACTTTGGGCTCCCTTGAGTTAGACAACCAAATAAGTGGGAAAAAGAACAATTGGGATCATGCTTTGGGGATTTCACAAAACATAACTAATATAACTCATTCTATACTACATTCCTTGCAAAATTATGTAATGCTCATGCATGTGATGATATTATGATACAAAGCCGTTCCAACTCTGATTCAAAAACTGACACAACCTACATTGAAAATCGCTAACTAATTTTACCGAGGCGAGATTGATTAATTATCCCTAGCCTCAAATTCGACGGTCATTTAAGGCCTAGTTAATTGAACTTTTCATGTTCAAATCCGGCACGTGCTCCCTCTACGTCAAGTTGGCCCTGGACTTGCGAAATCCGGTTCCTTTCTAAAATCACTTTTACAAACTTCTCAAAATTCGCTTCATTTGATAATCTAATCCAACCTTCGTACCATACTTAAGCCATGAATGATATTATGTACCACTAAATTTCATCATCATTTTTACAATATCACGTACATTAGCATGAACATTTAGATATGCATCAATGAGCAATTTTGCAAGGTACAACACAACTAATCACAAATGGCACGCTTTGTACTTTCATTAAAATCAACTAAACATGTTTGTCAACATCACAAAATTATCACAACCAAGCAATTCCTTACATTGCGACAAATCACACATCTATATCAATCCAGTTGCACAACTTTTACATCTTGGCATATAATCATCAATTTACAATATAACTTTCTCTTCTAAAAGCAAAAATAAGTATTTCAAGACAAAAACTTTAACTTTATATCATGCTATACTTGTAATCCAATTAAAAAAAACTCATGGAAAGACAAAGTTTGAATGTTAAAACATCCCTACCTAAAGAAGTTTATCCAAACAAGCCCTTAAGCTAGGTCCAAACCCGAAATCTACCAAATGACTTCAAGATTGGTGTCAACTGATAGCCCTTGGAGAGTACTCTAAGTTTGCCTTCTTGATCCACTCTCAAATCTCACTCTAAGGCCCTCAAAATTAGACAATACTTACCTACTCACTGGTGAATAGGTTCACTGACCGATTATGTATTCCAATAATAAGTGGACGCATCAGTTTTAATAACAAATTCAAAAAAGTAATAGAAAAGAGAGAATAAAGTCAGATCAACCTGTTTTAATTGGGTAACTGACAGCCTGTATTCAAACCCTGTTTTTTTTTTTTTTTCTTCTCTCTTTCACCACCTTCCCAAGCTCTCCATTGTTCTTTTTCCTCTCACACGACATCATCAATCAATAGGCGCCTCGTTATTGTTAATTCTCTTCCTATTATGTCTTCAATGGGTTTGTAGATGTATCTCAATTAAATTATATAATTTATGTTATTTATAACATCTAATGTGATATATAAAATATTTTTTCCCAATAAATAAACAAATTAATCAGAAATATTTTTTTCGGAAATTAATCAACCATAATTTTTTTACTAACATGATCGTGGCAAAAACTTGAGAAGGTCTGTTTGTTTTTCTATCAACAAAGCTATTACATCAGTTGCATTCTTGATCTCCAAATATACATATTCAATGGTACATAGCTTATATACAAATAATTCGTATTATAAAGCATATATGATCATAATAATAGTGATCAAATAAGATCAGAAGTTCAACTTCTTAAGAAGCCGTGAGAAGAAGCGGGAAAAAGTAACCCTATAGCCCATCGTTGCCTATTGAGTGATATGAAGCCCGAGAGATTTTGCAAAAGTGCTCACCTATTGATTGATGATGTTCCATGAAAGGCGAGAGGAAGAAAAACTATGGAGAGAGGACGGCGTGAATCTGGGGAGGAGATTAAAGAGAAAAAAAATACATAAGATTTGAATACAGGCTACCCAATTGAAAAGGGTACTTAATTCTTTTTTATTACTTTTTTTATTTATTTATTTTATCAGTAAAACTGATTTATCGATATTTATTATTAAAACACATAAAAGGTTAGTGGAATAAACCTACTCACAAGTTAACAGTCAAGTATTGTCTATATGTATGTTTCGTAGATCTAGAGAGAGAATGGGTTGGCCGAAAAATGCGTAATTAGAATGAAAGAGGGAGGGCACTGTGGAGTTTTTAGCAAAAAAAGGTGGGGACCTCCACATGACACTTGGATGTATGATGACCACTTTTGCATTTTGAAACATGGCAAACCACCCCCTCTTCTCCGCATTTTTCGGCCAACCCTCTTCCTCTCTAAAATATCTTGCACCCACACATACACACACACAGAGACATATATATATATAATTTACATGACAAATTAAATTATAAATGAAAATAGAGAATCAGGTGAAATTCCCGTGCACCAAAAATGGATCCCGACACCGAAAACTCCAAAGATGATCCAGTTACGTTTCTAAGAGCAGCTCCATTAGTGCTCTGCTTGGCGAAAATGGCCCAACTTTTGGAGACTGCATGCTCCAATAGAATATGGGAAAAGTGGGCCACCATTTTGTGATCGCCATGGAGGTCGCCAAAAAGGGCGATTGGGGCTCACTTGTTGTGTGCCCATTTTTGTTTTTTTGTTTTTTTGTTTTTGTTTTTTTTTTTTTTTTTTTTAATTCAGGCCTAGAACACTGTACCAACCCAAAACACTATTCCTAAGGGCATGTTTGGCTAAAAAAAAAAAGAAGCTAAAATTTAGATTTTTGGCTTACTTTGCTCTCTCTCTTTTTTCCCTCAAAATAATTGAACCAAAGAGCCGTTAAGGCACTGTTTGGCTGACACAAACAGTGCCTTAAAGGCTTTTTTGGGCAAAAAAAAGTTTTAAAAAATTGTAAAAAAGTGATTTTTTTTCGTTTTCAAAATTTTCAATATTCCTATTGACATTATAACCGTTTTAGGTACTGTTTGGCTGGCCCAAACAGTGCCTTAACGACTATATTGACTAACCAAACAAAAAAAAAAAATTTATTTGATTTCCCTAACAAATTGAAATTTATTTTAAAATATAATTTTTTTACTAAAAAAAATGTGTCTTTGTTTTCACTATAAATTAATAAATCAAATGATATTACATTTTGTATTGTTAACAAGATTTCATACATATTGCTAAATAATTTAATCAACAAACAATTTAATTATTTATTTCAAAATAAAACATTACACAATAAATATTCCATCATATAAACTTCATAACAATTTTAAAATAAAATAATGCAACATAAATAAAACATGTTCTTCACCAAAGCGGTTCCACAAATTTTCAATTAAATCTTTCCTCAATAGCGTATTTGTCTCTTTGTTGCGAATTTGGACTTGGCGAGAGTAGATGTGTGCCGTTAAAATCGATGGATTTTGAATTAAAGCAGGAATCGAGATTGTCTCCTCCGGTGGCGAAGTCCATCTTCCAACATTAGCATGATGCTCATCTTCAATGATCATGTTGTGAAGGATGATGCACGTTTTCATTATAAGGCACAAGTCCCCTTTATCCCAAAAATGGATTGGTCTTTGCGTTATTACCCACTTGCTCTGCAAGATCCCAAAAGCTCGTTCCACATCTTTCCTACAGGCCTCTTGTCTCTGAGTAAAAAAGTTTTTTTTTATGGTAGTTGGGTGCGGGATGGTCTGCATCAAAGTTACCCACTTAAGGTATATACCATACGATAGGTAATACCCTATTGTATGGTAATGGCCATTCATAACGAAATTGACTGGAGGAATTTGGCCAGTAATGATACTGTTGAATACCGGAGAATGATCCAGCACATTAATATCATTGTGTGAACTCGGCATTCCAAAGAATGCATGCCAGATCCACAAATCTTTTAAGGCAACCACTTCCAATATGAGCGTAAGCGTATGAAAGCGTCCTTTGTGCATGCTATGCCACGCCACCAGACAATTCTTCCACTCCAGTGCATACAGTCGATGGAACCAAGCATACCCAGGAATCCTCTCTCCTCCCCTTCTTGAAGTAGTCATGTTATGTCGGCTTCGTTGGGTGGGCGCTTGTACTCTTCCCCATACACACCAATAACAACCTTACAAAATGTCATCAGGGTTTCAATGGCAGTGCTCTCGCCGATTTTAATATACTCGTCACAATGATCGGCTACACAACTATATACGAGTATACGTATTGCAGTTGTCATCTTTTGTATAGAAGACAACCCCAAATGACCTGTTGCATCCCTTTTTTTGGATGAAGTAGTCGTCATAAGCTTTAACATCATTCAGGATACGAAGAAATAGTTCTCGTCACATCTTGAATCGTCTATGAAAATACTCCGGTGGATATGTGCAATTCTCGTCAAAGTAGTTTTTCATTAGTTAACGGTGGCTTCCCTCTTGATCACGATGAATGTACCGTCTCTTACGCAGTTTAAAAACTTGTTCTACTATCTCTGGGTTCACTGAATTCAAAATCTCACGAAAGGTGTCCTGATTACGTTGAATCATTGAATCAATAAGGTTATCTGATGAAGAGGATGATGAAGAAGATGAAGAATTAGAGCCAAAGGAAAAAATCGTGATGAGGAAGCCATTGGAATTTTGAGATTGAAAGAGATGTGAATTGATATTTTGCTAGAATAAGTTGAGATGAATGTAATGATGATGAGATGAACAAATGGTTGTTTATATAATATAAAAAATATAACCGTTAGAAATATAGTCGGTAGGAAAAAGTTAAAAAATAAATTTTATTTTAAATTTTAAAAATATTAAAATTTTTGAAGAGCAAAAATGCACCATTGGAATACATGTGATAGTTAAAATTTGGAGACTCTAAAACGCTGATGTGGCTATTGAAAAATACTGATGTGACAAATTCGAATAGCCTAATTTCAGAGAGTCTTTTGGAAATAATCTAAGAGTCTTAAACTCATAGAAATGACACAAACAATCCCCAAGACCCGCACGACACCTAAGACCAAATACAAAAAATAAATAAAATAACAACACCGAAAATTTTGAAAAAATTCCAAACATTACACGAATGCTTTGAAGGAACACAGAAAAGAACCCATCCAATTAGAGCGGTATTCCTCAGCGAGGAAAGAGCACTTCAGAGTTTATTAGTAAGCATTTCAAAGTTTATTCGTAGAGAAATGCTCTGAAACAACACAGAAAGGAACCCATCAAATGCGAGGAAAGAGCACTTCATAATTTATCCGTAGAAAGGAATGCTCTGAAAGAACACGCAAAAGAACCCATCGAATTAGAGTGGGGTTCCTTTGCAAGGAAAGGACACTTCAAAGAGAGCAATGCTCTGAAGGAACACAGAAAAGAACATATCCAATTGGAGCGAGTTCCTCTGCGAGGAAGCGAGAAAGGACCGTGAGCTCTTTCATCAGGTAGATGCTTTCAGAATTGGCATTTTGGGGCCATGTGGCCTTATAATAATGGTATAAAAGTGGCAATTGACGTGGAATGCACATTTACAAAGATTAAAGGGGTTGGGTCGGCGAAGGTCTCTGATGAGTGAACAGGAAGGCTTGTTATTTGCAAGAGAATAAAATAAAAATAAAAATTGAATTCTTCACCTTTGAATCAGGATTCTTCCTGTTCTATGTGTGTCAAATAGGCGAGAGAATTTTATTGTGCTTAGAAAGGATTTTATATATACTCGTATATATCAAGACCAACTAAAGCTTCCAATATGGGTCCTTTATCCGTTCTCCTCTCCGTCACCCATCATTCAACCCCTATCTTCATACTTCTTCAATCATGATTTCCTTACACTTATACCCCACCCTTTACCCATGATCTTTTCACTACCTCATCTGCTCGAAATTTTATGTATAATGATTATAATCTTTGTTTTCTTCTTACCGTACATCCAGAAAATTTGGAAGCTTACCCATACATCCATCTTGCAAGTAACTAAACCCCAAATTATTAAAACCTTGCGAGTTGCTAATATAGCAGAAGATGACATGCACCGGGAACCATACATCCAACCTAGTAAATAGCTCATTTTGAATCTTCCGAATGAACCCGTGCAATAATAACCAAAAGTCTGTGACACATCATCATCATACACCATGCCATTTGAAATGGTTTTTAATTACCTCATCCCACACTAATTTTCTGTGTCTCTTACCTTCCAAACACAACCTATCATTTTGCGTAGATCATTCATCTTTATCAACAAAAACCTTGGCAATTGACTGCGTTCACACTCTATAATACTTCTCCCTTGTCTGAATCTCTATATGATTCTCTTCTCGAGTGAAAGAAAAATATTGCAGTTTTTTTTTCGAAAGGTTAAAAAAGAAAAGAAAAAAAACGATGGGGCATTCTCCCAACCCAAACAACCACCTAGGACAGTACCTGAGTGGCCATTATCTCTCCTCCCTCCATTAACATGAAAAATGAAGATTGAGGAAAACAAGAGTACTTAATGGGAGAACCACACAACCAGATAAGATATACTACCTTTCATTATAAACTATACTTTTCTGTACAGTGCATTATAATCTTCAGAAATTATTCTACCTATAAACCTTAAAGATGTTGTCCATAACTCATGTTTCCGTAATAATTAACATGCCAAAAGAAAAAGACATGCACCCCCGCGCGCGCACGCACACACAAGGGAGAGAGGACTCTTTCAGGTCCCATTGCCAATGCAAGTTACACTGCCCCCGCAATGCTTCTGCTACAGCTTCATCCTTATATCTATTTTTTTTCCTGTAGCATTGAGCTATTTTCTTTTCTCTCACTTGTAGAATAATCTGCAAAACTAGAGTAAAAATGTAAATTAAGCAGATTGCATAACATGCCTCAACCTCAATTACTTTAAAAGGGGGGAAAAGAAAGAAAAACTGATCATCCTCAAGCAAATCCAATCTTTTAGCTCTGTGAATAGTCTAAATCTCCTATGTTTCAAATAATCAACTTTCTTAGACATTGAATAGTTAAATTTCTAAGCTTCAATAACCAACCTTGGGCTTCAAATAGTATAAAGAAACTTGATTTCAAATAACCATAACCTTACAAACTGACTTAAATTTCCGAGGATTCAGATAATCAACTTTTTAGGCACCGGATAATCTAGTTGGTTTCATATAAAAGCTTAAGTAGGATTCAATAATCTCACTCTTGATTTTCAATAATCGTTAAACAGACTTGAGATAGTCTGAGTCTGTCTGACATTCGGTTTCAAGCAACCACATAGATGGACTTCAAATAGCTTTTGGTTTGGGATAACCACCCAAATAAACATTGAATGGTCCAAATCCTAGGTTAAAGATTGAGCCTCATTTTCTTTTTCTTTTTTTTTTGTAACTATCATAACTAACATCCCACCTTGGACAAATGTGGTGGAGGACAAAACGCAAACACGACAAAACTGGTACAGGAAACAGAATACAAGATAATTAACATGTTCCTAATGACCCATGCTAATTTAGGAGAACAGTTTGGTTGTTGACTCATGTAAATTACCATTTCATCTTTGTTTCAAGACTGACAATTTTGATACTACTTTAGGTACGGGTAACTGTTTATTTTTTATTTTTTAAATATCATGAACTCCTCCAACCATAACCTGAACTGGAATCTAGAAGGAAACCAGTAATAACAAGCAATCAAGAAAAGCCGTGGCAAACCAAAAAAAAAAAGGAAAAAAAAGAGGCAAGAGAGAGAAATTACTTCCATCGAAGCTAATATTTAAGATAAATGCATACCTGGGTATTGAATCAGTGATGCACACCCTCCTCATGGCCCTCAATCATATGTAAGTTCTTGCAACCATGCAAATCCAAACATTTCAATCCTTCCAATTTGTAAAGTCCTTCGATCTTATCAAGTTCTGAGTAATCAGTAATATATAATACTTCCAACTTCTTTTGGTTTGACAGATCTACCTTCTACTCAAGGTCTTCATGCTGGGGGGCACCCCAGCATGCTGCACGCTGCCAGTGATGGTGTGGGCACCGTGCCTAGGCACCGGATCCTTTCTAGGCATTCGGCGTGTGCTTCTCGAAGTTTCAACGGTTTTGACGTGCTTCGACTGTTCAAGCAGAAAAACGTTAACTACCACATTGCACACATACATGTCCAACCTTGTCAATGATTCTAAATTTCAAAGCTCTTGAATGGATGTCAGCGTCATGAAACTTTTGAGTGAATTTCAACAAAATTCAAATCTAACAGATCCAAAATTTACAATTAAACAACTCACCTGGGAAAAAAAAATAAAAAAATTACAATTAAACACAGATAACTCAACAGGACTCGAGGGTAACCTGAGTACACTGAAGGTCATGGCAGAATTTTACATAGAAAAACTTCAGCTGAGAAAGGCCACCAATGTCTTCTGGTAGGGTCCTAGTGTTGGTAGAATCCAAGGTCAATTTCTCCAATTTGGTTAATTGTCAAATATTTCTAGGAATCTTCACATGCTCACAGCCCCCAATAAAGTGCAACTCACATAAATTAATTAGAAATTGTAAGATGAAGGATAAAATTGAAAGCCAGACTCCTTAAGTTTGACAAACACTCAGAATTTTGGTATCATAAAAGCTCAAGAATCTCAAAGATTATGGATCCCCAATATTACTAGGAATGTCAACGCTTGAAACCTATCACTTTCAACTTCTCTAACATCCAAATTTCATCAGGTAACTTCCTTATATCAGTAAATGAAATGTCCAGCACTTTTAAATTCTTCAGATTACCTACGGATCGGTCAATTTCTACCAAACTTCTACAGTGTCGAAGAATCAATATCTCTAGAGTTGCATATGATGATAAGTCTGGAGTTCTCCTCAAAGCACAATCAGCCAGTCGTAGAACTTTCAACTTATTTTCCATCTGTTAAAAAATTTAACAAATAAAAGAAATTATTAATTTTAAACAAGTAAATGGTGGGATAGAAAAAAAAACAATAGCAGAGATATTATACAAAACCTTCATTTGATTCCAACCCCCCCAGTCTTCTGTGATGCCGCTATCAGATAGATCAAGAATGACTAAATTCTTCAAATGAAAATTGGTTGGTTTAAAATGTGGAGGGCAACCACGCCAACTAAGCCATCTTAAACAGGGAAACAGATGCTCAAAATCCCCAACAAGCTCTATGCCATCAGCTCGGAGATACCTTAGAGATATTAGTTTTGCGAATTCCTTACTTGTAAAGCGAGGCTTCTTTCCAGACCCCAATTCAAAACAAAGACTTAGGGCTTCAATCTTTTCCGTTCCCTGCCAATGCAAAAAATTAGTAAGCAACATATTAGGACCAGATTTCACAACCTACTACTTTAAATAAAGAACGGGCATAAAATTCAGTACACCCAAATCTTACCCTCCGTTCCTCCAATACATCCAAGGCATCCTCATGGTTCCACAACCTACTACGATTTCCCAAATTCTTTTCCTCAAACACAATTTTCCTACCGAGATTTCTAAACTGATCATGCATCCTCAGCTCATTAGTATCTCTTTCCACTTTTACAAGAGACATGAGACAAAGGACATTAAATTCCTTTTCCGGATGATAGCCACAATCATCCCACAAGTAAAATACAGTTGTTTTATCCATCCCGGTAAAAAGACATGCAATATCAAGAAATATCTGTTGTTGCGCATAACTTAATGCTTCATAGCTTACCCTCAATTTTCTCTCAACTTCACCATGAGATATTGTCTTCAGTTTCTTCAATGTATCATTCCATACCACTTTCTCTTTGTTAGATAGAAATGAACCTATAACCTCAAGAGTTAGAGGAATCCCTGCAGCAACGAATGCAACCTCTCTAGAGATGCTGTAATAGTCTATTGGAGGAAACTTCCTTCTAAAGGCATGCATACTGAAAAGTTGAAGAGATTGCTCAGAATCCATTAATGGAGGTTCATAAGTTGCATCCACTTTAATATCATTTAAAACATTCCTGTCTTTACTTGTAACTATGATCCTACTCCCTGAACCAAACCAGTCATGCTTTCCCACAAGCCAACAAAATTGAGAGCTTTCAATCACATCATCAAGAACAAGAAGAACTTTCTTTCTGCGAAATATGGTTTTAATCACATCCATTCCACCTTCAACATCAGAAATGTCAGGACACCATTTTAGGGTGTCAGTGAGAAGCTTTTTCTGCAAATCAACAAGACCATAAAATTCCTGAGCTGTTTCTCGAATATCAGCAAGGAAGCTATGACAGTCAAAGTTCTCTTTGAGAGCATCGTAGATGAGCTTGGCAATAGTTGTCTTGCCAATACCACCGATGCCGTAGATACCAACAATTTGTACTTCATTGGGGAAAACATTTAATAATCTCATCATTTCATTGAGCTGATGATCGATGCCAACCAAGTAGTCAGGTACATCCACGCTCTTCTTTTTTAGCTCTAACAACACCGCTGAAACAATCATCTCTTTTATTAATTTCCATTGATACCTGATTGATGTCAAGGGAGAAATAAAACAATAATTAGTGCGTAAAAGGAAGTTATAATTAACAATAAAGCAGAATAATGATGACTTCTACTTCTTTTATTCTGATTGGAAGTTATAATTGGTTGGACATTTTGAATTAATTAAAATACTGATTTTTAGTTATTTTAGGGACTAGAAATCTCATGAAACTAAAGATCATACAATTTATCTTATATTTTTGTTTATGTCCCTCTTATCAAATTTTTAAAATGAATTCCACCCATTGCCTGAAGCTTCTTGCTATTGTTTATGATTCTTGAATTCCTACACTATTGTTAGGTTTCATTGGTATAGAATAAGGGGCTTATTAGCAGGAATAAATTACTCATCCATTTCTGTCTTCACTTCCCAACCCTTCAATGCTCCAAGCTCTCTCAGTGCCTCCTTCCATTCCTTAACAGTCCCATCACTGAAACACATCTCGTGCTCTTTGAAGGCCTCCTCAAAACTCCCAGATTGATATTGCACATCTGATGGTTCAACATCATAGAAGATGGGTAAAATCATTTGTTTCGTAACTCTTTTGCACTCCACTATCTGGGCAAGCTCGCGGAGGCACCATTTACTGGAAGCATAGTTTTTGGAGAAGATTGGGATGGAGATCTTCGACGCCTTGATTGCCTTGAGCAGTCCTGGTCTCATCTCTTCTCCTGTGCAAAGCTCATTATCATATCGAAAGGTGCTAACCCGTAAACTGTTGAAATCGTGGTACAGGAAATCAGTGAAGGTGTCCTGGCCTCTAAAACTCAAAAAGACATCATAAACATATTCGCCTACTACTTCCAGCTTGTCTAACATCCAAATTTTATCGGGTAACTTCGTTATACTGAAAGACCCTGAAATGTCAAGCACTTTTAAATTCTTCAGATGACAAATGGATGGGTCAATTTCAATCAAATTTTTGCAGAATCGAATAATCAATCTCTCTAAAGTTGCATATGTAGAAAAGTCGGGAGTCCTAGTTAAAGCACAACAACTGAGATCAAGAACTTTCAACTTTTTTGCCATCTGCAACAAAGGGGGGGAAAATGAGAGATTGATTTCAAAAAATGATATGGACAGACACAAGAAACAAAGCAAAGATATTTTTACACGACCTTAATTTGATTCCAACCCTCCCAGTCTTCTGTGATGCCACTATGTGATAGATCAAGAATGACTAGATTCTCCAAATGAAAATTGGTTGGTTTGAAATGCGGAGGGCAACTGCGCCAATTAAGCCATCTTAGACAGGGAAAAAGATGCTTAAAATCCCCAACAAGATCTGCACCATCCACTTGGAGATACCTTAGATTTACTAGTCTGGTGAATTCCTCATTTGTAAAGTAGGATTCACGCACCATCTCTACCGAGTGAAGACACAGGGCTTCAACCTTTTCTGTTCCCTACCAATGGAAAACCTTAAATATAAGCAAAAACATATAAGACCAGATGTTTGTAATATGAGTTACTATCCCCGATCACTTATACTGCCCCAAACATCTGACTGCATTTTCCAGCTGAAATGGGTTATTAGTACCAAAATTGCATTGTACAATAGCATGAACTTTCATGAACACCATTTGTGTGTGACAATGTGTGTGTTTTTGCATTTCTATTAAGAGATGACATGAATGAGGATGAAGAGAGCATTAATTTATATAATAAGAGGCATGAAATATGGTGCACTCAAATCCTAGCCTTAGCCTCACCAAATCCAAAGCTTCTTCTTGATCTCTTAACAGACTACACTTCCCTGAATTCTTGACATTTTCATGACAGGCAATTTCCCTACCAAGATCTCTAGACCCATCATGTATGCACAAGCTCCTTATAATCATCTTCATTTTTACTAAAGACATTAAAAAATGGATAACAATTTCCTTCTCTAGATGATAGCTACATTCATCTCGCATGCAAAACACATATGTTTCAATGTAACTTCCCATAACACTTTCTTCTTGTCTAATATAAACAAACCTATAACCTTAGAAGTAGATGCAATTTCTCTATAGTTACTGTCATATTTTTTTAGCGGAAAACTCCTTCTGAAGGCAAGACAACTGAAAAGTTGAAGAATTTGCACAAGGTTTGTAAATTCCATTCACTTCAAGAGCATTTAAAACATACATTTCTCTCTCTACTTGTACTAATGATCCTACCTCATGGACCAACCAATCAAAGTTCCCCAAAAGATGATCAAATTGAGACTTTTCAATCACATCGTCAAGATTGTGAACTTTCTCTAAATCTGTAATTAATCAGGTCAGTTCCCCTATTAATAACAGAAATATCAGGGGTCCAATTAGGGTATCAAAAAGCAGTTGTTCCTGCAACCTTAGTTGTTTTGCCAATCACATCGTCAAAACTTGGAAATAGTTGTCTTGACAATACCAACCATGCCATGGATACCAACAATTCACACGTCATTGGACCCAATGTTTAGAATTCTCATCATTTGATTTTCATCATGAGATGTTGTGTGACCAATCAATGCCCATGTTGACAATAAGATGAACACGATTAATGCACCTGAATGTATATTATGAGATGACATGAATGAGGATTAACAAAACATTAATTAATTAAATAAGGGGCATAAAATCCGTGCATAAAATCTTACCATTTGTTTCAACAATACGGCCAAGGCTTCCTCGTGATTCCACAATCGACTAAGTTTTCCCAGATCCATAACATTTTCTTGACTGCCGATTTCTCTACCAAGGTCTCTAAGTAGATCATGCATCCTCAGCACACTACCATCTCCCAATTCTCTAGCTCGACGGACGATTTCTCTACCAAGGTCCCTAATTAGATCATGCATCCTCAGCACATTATCATCTCCCAATTCCACTAGAGACATCAGACGAAGGACATCAATTTCTTCCTTTGGATGATAGCCACAATCATCCCACATGTAAAATGCATATGTTTTATCCATTCCAACAAAAAGACATGCAATATCAAGAAAAATCTGTTGTTGCTCATAATTTAGTGCATCATAACTTATTCTCAACATATTGTAATGATAGCTGTAACAATCATCAGATGAATCATGTAGTAATGCATCCAAATTCGTCAATGTATGTTCCCAGACCACTTTGCTCTTGTCAGATAGAAATGAACCTGCAACCACAAGATTTAGAGGAAGACCTGCACTTCTGTATGCAATCACTTGAGAGAGACTATAATAGTCTGGTGGAGGGAACTCCCTTCTGAAAGCATGCATGTTGAAAAGTTCAAGAGATTGGTCCATGTCCAGTTCCCGGGGTCTATAAGTCACTCCAAGAAGATATAAAACAGATTTGTCTCTAGTTGTAACTATGATTCTACTCCCTGGCCCAAAGCAATTACAATTTCCCACAAGCATATCAAACTTCAACCTTTCATCCAGGTCGTCAAGAACAATAAGAACTTTCTTTGTCGAAAGCCTTTCTTTAATCTTGTTAATTCCACTATCAGTGTCAGCAATGTCAGGGCACCATTTTAGGGTGTCATCCAGAAGCTTCTTTTGGAGACTAACAGGTTCCTTTTCTTGAACCTGTTCAAGGAAGCTACCACAGTCAAAGCATTTCAAGAGTTTATTGTAGAGGAACAAGGCAATAGTTGTCTTGCCAATACCTCCCATGCCATGGATACCAACAATCCTGACATCATTGCAGCCAATATCTAACAATCTCATCATTTCATATTCGTGAAGATCCATTCCCACCAAAATGTCAGTCTTCTTCTTTAACCCTAACAACACTGCTGGAACAATCTTCTCTTTTCTTAGTCTTCCTAGATACCTGATTGATGTGAACAACACAAATAATTAAAGCAGAAAGGGAAATAAATTTCAAAAAAAAAAAAAAAAAAATGGGATGATGACATTTATACTTTTTTCGTTTTTCTTTGTTTTAAGTTATTATTATTTATTATAAAAAGTTTGAATTAAATAACAGCTCTAAATTATTTTAGGGACTAGCTAACTCACCAAAGCAATAATCATCTTTAAAATCTTTTTATATTTTTGTATATGTAAGTCTAATTCGATCTTTAATTTATCCCTCCCATTACCCGAACCTTCTCGCATATTGCTTGTGATTACTTAAATTCGAATACTATCTACCATGAAGTTTCTATACTACAAATGATGGGATTTACTAGCAATTAGCAAAAATAAATAAATAATGGGATTATTAGCAGGAAGGAATTTATCATACCCATCAGTTTTCTCCTTCACTTCCCAACCCTCGAGAGCTCCAACCTCTGCCAATGCCGCCCTCCATTGCTTGACAGTCCTTTCGTCAAAATACCTCTCGTGCTCGCGGAAGGCCTCCTCGTAACTCCCAGTTTGATGCTTCACATCAGAGGGTTCAACGTCGTAGAAAATGGGTATAATTACTTGTCCTTTAGTTCTCCTGCACTCCACCATTTGGGCGAGCTCGCGGAGGCACCATTCGCTGGAAGCATAGTTCTCGGAGAAGATTGGGATTGAGATCTTCGATTCCATGATTGCTTTGAGTTGTCTCGGATTAATCTCACCTCTTTTCCAAAGATTGTTATCTTCAAGAAAGAAGGTGTTAACTCGTACATTTATGAGATCCTCGTACAGGTAATCAGTGAGAGTGTAGGGAGTGTCTAGACTTCTGAAACTCAAGCATACTTCGTATTCCCTTTCTGGAGATGATGTGAATGCAGAGCGCGAAGCACTAATTGCTTTTGGCAACTCAGATGCGATCTCTTTGCCTTTGCCTTTTGGCAACTCAGATGCGATCTCTTTGCCTTTGCCAAGCTGGTCATCTCTTTGCGAAACACTAATTGCTTTGGGCAGCTCAGATGCGATCTCTATGTCTTTGCCAGGCTCTTCATCTTCTCGAATAAATTTGACAGCAGTGTCTAGGGCATCTGAGGTTTCATCCGTCCCACCTCCGAAGTGTTTTGTCACATCCGTCCCGCCTCCGAAGTGTTTTGTCACATCCTTCCCGCCTCCGAAGTTTTTTTTCATAGCGCGAAACACTGACTCAATCATGTTTGATTTAATAGCCCCGCGTCTCGACGGCCGAAACCCTTTATTTTTTTCCCCTTTCTGCGACTCCATCGATCAGCAACACTAATCGTATATCAAGCTAAATAAATCTTGTATGATTATGACTAACTCTATCAAATACAGCAAGCCCAGATCCCTTTATCTGTGTCTTCAGAGTTTTGGGCTTTGCGTCTGCGAATTTATGATTTTCTTTCACCACAATCTGATTCCATTACATAAAGATACTCCAACACAAGTATTTCAGATACCTCAATGGAGTTTGGGCAGTCAGATCTGCAAATTCTCTCTCCCTGGAGTTGCAAATTGATAAAGCCCGAAACAACCCCCATCTGCCCACGTTAAGTATTACAAATTACAAAGTGAAGTCAACAGGAACACGACAATTCTTTCCCTCTTTCGTGCAAGTGGGTTTCAAACGTCTCCAAGGGTGTGTTTTGTAAATTCACTTAATCTTATCTCGTTGTCTCTTTTGAATGGGCAAATTCCACTTTTTACCACCTTAAAATGAGTATGAGTATTGATATTTTGTCCTACCTAAAAAAAAAAATTCTATTACGTCTTTCACGTGTATGCTACTGTATGAGCTATTTTAAAATTTAAATATATCAACACACAACTGTTAACAAAAATTGAAAGATCTTTTTTTTCTCTCTATCCAAATAAAGAGATAATGTCCATCCTCTCTTCATATTCTTTTTGTGGAACGCGTGAAACTGCAATTATCATCTAAGACATGGCGGAAACCTTGAATATCTACCGCCGACGCAATCGAGCACCAATTTGACGCCCCAATTTGCAAAATTTATTTAAATTTCGATCAAATTGAATCTTTAAAGATTTGGGTTTGTGAAATTTCTGTTATTTATTTTCTATCACCTGGCTTTACTCCTTTATCAGTGTGTATATATATGAGAAATGAGAGGAAAAAAAAATTAACAAAATTCCACAAACCCAGATCTTAATTGCTTTAAAGTTGGAGTGGGAGAAAATTAAAAATCTTCCATCAAAAATCTTCTCTCTTTAATTTTCTGTGTGTTTTTTTTTTGGTAGAAATCTTATATGATATTAAGACGACAGATTAGGATAAAAATCTCATTCATTGTTATGAGTCTTTTAGTGGATAAAATATTTTATAAAAAGCCAAATTTCAAAGAAAAATATGAAGAGGATTAACATAAAAAAAGATGAAGACGATAAAAAAGGATGGAAGAAAATTACTGCAATGGTATTTTTGTCTAAAGAAACTTATTATATTTAATATGGTGTGAGGGCGCTTGAAAGAACCATTTATTTATTGCCACATTGAAATCGGTATTTTGTCAGTTTTTTTTTACTCGCCTAAAATATTTATAGTAAGTTTGAGTACTGCTATTTCACCCTACTTAAAAAAAACTGATATATTACTACTTCCACGTGTATGTTACTGTATGAGCTGCTTTAAAATCTAAATATATTAACACAGCTGTAAACAAAAATTGAAAGATCTTTTTTCTCTCTTATTCAAATAAAGAGATAATGTCCATCCTCTCTCCACATTCTTTATGTGGAACGCCGCAAAACTGCAATCATCATCGAAGACATGGCGGAAACCGTGAATATTTACCGTCGGCGCAATCGAGCACCAATTTGACGGCCCAATTTGCAAAATTTGTTCAAATTTCGATCAATGTGAATCTTTAACGATTTGGGTTTGTGGAATTTTTGTTAATTATTTTCTCTCATCTTAATTTACTCTTCTTTCTCAGTGTGTGATATGAGAGATGAGAGAAAAAAAAAAATTAACAAAATTCCACAAACCCATATCTTAATTGCTTTAAAGTTGGAAGTGGAAGAAAATTGAAAATCTTCCATCAAAAATCTTCTCTCTTTAATTTTCTATAATGAGTCTTTTAGTGGATAAAATATTTTATAAAGAGCAAAATTTCAAAGAAAAATATAAAGAGGATTAACATAAAGAGAGAAAAAAGATAAAGATGATAAAAAAGGAAATGAATTAATCATACGGTAGATATTCACGGCCTCCCCCATGTCTTTGATGATGATTATTGTAACGACCCACTCCACCACATGGTATTATATTGTCCGCTTTGGACCTGAGCCCGCACGGTTTTGCTCTTGGGCTTCACCCCAAAAGGCCTCATACCAATTGGAGATAATGTACTTACAGATAAGCACTTCACCTTTCCTCTATCCAGGCGATGTGGGACTGTGTACCCGTAGTTCGCCAACGTGGTAGCCTATCAGTGTCTCTCGCACTTGCCCACGACACACTCGCCCACAGAGTCATCACAATCCACCCCACTTGGAGGCTCGACGTCCCCGTCGGCACACTTCTGGTTGGGTCAGGCTCTGATACCATTTGTAACAACCCACTCCACCACATGGTATAATATTATTCACTTTAGGCCTGAGCCCGCACGATTTTGCTCTTGGGTTTCACCCCAAAAGGCCTCATACCAATTGGAGATGACACACTTACATAGTTACATATAAGCACCTCACTTTTCCTTTACCCAGACGATGTGGGACTGTACACCCGTAGCTCGCCAGTGTGATAGCATGTCAGTGTCTCTCGCACCCGTCCACAACACACCCGCCCACAGGGTCATTACAGTTGCAGTGGGGGTTCCACATAAAGAATGTGGAGAGATGATGGATATTATCTTTTTTTTTTGGATAGAGAGAGAAAAAAGATCTTTCAATTTTTGTTAACAGTGTTGATATATTTAGATTTTAAAGCCGCTCATACAATAACATACATGTGGAAATTGTAATATAGGTTTTTTTTAAGTAGGGCGAAATAACAGTACTCTAAAATTTAACTATAGCCTTCTACTTTTTATGAGTCCACTCATTTATGTAATAAATCAACCGTGAAAAAAAATTGATAATTGATCAATTTTACCTAAATAACAGTAAACATTATTTGATAAAATAACACATAATGTTGTCAGTCATTACTAATAATAAAAAAAATAATTAGAATTATAAACACAGCTATATACAATATTGACAAACTTTAAAAAAGTAAGTGAAATATATCCTATACTACAAAGAGATTTCACTTATTATTATTTTATATATATATATATAATAATAAAAATAATAATAATAAGATTTTATGCACTTAACCTATATATATAATAATAATAATAATAATAATAATAATAATAATATTATTATTATTATTATTATTATTATATATATAGGGTAAGTGCATAAAATCTCTTTGTAGTATAGGTTTTGTGCACAATGGATCCCTCCTTTTTAAATTTGAGTATCTTCAGTTTCTAATTTTTTTAAAAAAATGAATTTTTAGTCCATGTGTTTTTTTTTTTTTAAATTTGCAAATAACCCCATTCTTACCACTTTTCTTTTTGGCAAAAAATAAATATAAAACCCAATTTTGTCATTTTCTTCCTATTTTTGCCCCTCTCACATAATTTGCATACACCCCAACCCATTTCCTACTCTCTCCCCTGCCCCCATCTCTTTCTTTCTCCATAACTAGATTACTGCTGCTTCTTTTTCTTTTTTTTTTCTTTTTCTTTTTTTGGTGTGTTATTATATATTTTATTTTGTCCCAAACAAACAAACTCCTATAGTAATTGAATAAAATGGTCATTTTATATGGCTTGTATTGTTTACTTATTAATTTATTCTACTGACACAAGGGTATTATTGTCTTAAGGAATTATTTTCACCAAATTAATAATATATGAGGGATTTGAGCCTATATATATACATATAATCAATTATTTTAATTGCATACAGATTTCTGATTGGAAGACGGGCGTTGAATACCTTTGGATGGTTCACAAATTTTGAGGCTTTTAAATTGCGGTTGCTGAATTTTGCAAAGACAGGAACTTATCCTAATTCCAAGTTCTTGGTAACGAGCTATCACTGAGTTGAGTTGGGCTATTAATTTAAATTTTAAACTAAATTTTTTCTTTAATTTTAATTACGAGACACCATTCTTAAAAAACAACCATAAGAAAAATATAATAACAATAAGTCCATAGGTATAGTTTCTGTAAGGTATAGAGATACCATTATTCATATCTCTAAGCTTTTTCCTGATTCTTTCAGCAAAGAAGGTTGGTAAACCATCTACAAATTTTGCTTTCCAGTGCTCATGATTTGCATCATTAAGTTGGAGAACCTTTGCCAAGAATACATCTTTGTACCACCGGAAATGAGTTAAAGATGGACATCGTAGATTCTGTAGAAGTTCCCGACTCCGTTCACTATTAGCGCCTTCGGGGCCAACAAAATGTTGGATAATAGTGGTAATGAGGGTGTAAACCGCATCTGGAGCAGTGCCGGGTTGTTGGGTAGCTTCATCTTTAACTATCTTGGTATCAGAGCCATGATGGCTTAATTTTTTATTGTTAATGCTTATTAGGTACTGGTAGCATGATTATTTTCGTAATTATGTAATGAACAATATGACTATTATTCTGTCTAACTTATGTTTATCCCAGATTCAATTATGGGTCGTCCAAAAGTCGCGTTGGAATGTAAAAGCCCGCTTTTTGCATTAAATTGCTGCACAGGGTATTGTTTCCAGTAAATCGTTGACAGACGAGTAATAGAATCTCTCTTAAGCAGAACGACGACAGAATAGTAACTTACTGTTCATTATATAATATTATAATATTTATACTATGCAGACCTTAAAGCATTAACAATAATTAACAGATATGTTAAAACCATCTTCTTCCTCCTCTTCAGGAGTACAGGAAAACCAGGATTCAGAACTGGTAAAAAATACTGAATTAGTGGAATGGACCAATGTTCAAAATAAATTGAACAGATAGACTATCCCTCCAGTAAGTGCTAAGAGCATTTACAAAATCGGAATGCTTAATTTAACTGATCTATGGACTGTCAAGACCATGGAACAGACCATGCAATTAAGCACTAAGGATACAATAATTAAGTTATTGTCTTCCCGTGACCTTCAGAGGCACATGCACAAAAATAAGTACATCCATATAGGTTTAATTCAAATTGCTTTTAAACCTTTAACTTTGTTAGGTATGGATGCTTGTATTCAAGCAACTCTTCGGGATGCTCAATGTCTGAAATTTCACCCTTCCTTAATGGGTGCACTGGAAACCAGTCTATGCCATGGACCGGTTTATTTTAATGTCTATCCTAGTCTGAATTTATCTTTAACAGATAAAAATATCCATGAGGCCATCAGTCTTCGTGTTCTGACCTATGGGTATGATTATTTACCTGGATCGGAAGTGATAAGTGTTATTTATCGCATCCATTACAAAGTACTTGATACTATGTGTCCAAATGCCATACGCAAAGACTCTAAAGGAGTGACAGCGTTATGGGACACCAATATGTATACATCCAATGTTGCTACAAAAAGGATGATTCCTTGGAGTGAAATAACATTTCCTGAACATTGGACGATTTCTAACGCAGTTCCGGCAAAGCCAATTGCTAATCATAGCTTGGACTGTGTTATTCAGGACCAAGATGGTGATGTTTTTCTGAATTTCAGAAAATCAATAGATCTACCTAGATCTACATCATCTAAAGGAAGTCATCTTCCTTATTATGTTTCTTGTCCTCCTTCTCGCCATTCGATTTCGTCGGATTACAGAAAGGAAGATCTCCCTGAAGCCGTTGGTTCAAATCAACTCAAGCTGAAAGGAATACAGCAATCTCAGAATCAAATTCCAAGAGGAGTCTACGAGAAGGCACCAATAGGTATGTCTCGTCGCCAATTTGGAATTGAATTCAGCCCAACTCCATCTGAAATGGGAATCGGAAATGAATATGTCAAGGATCAATTTGATGATCCTACAGACATCAATGATCCTCATGAATATTAGTTTTAATGGATTTTGTCCCAGATAGAATTGCCATTAATATTGAATTTCAACAGGATCAATATAAAGAATTCAGAAATTGGTATTTTAAAGCTTTTGACCACAATCAATTACAGCTTTTTAAAACTCCATTTTATGATTTTCTACAAGAACGCAAAATTGTTATACCTTTTGTTTCTTGGTTCTTCATGACCAATCATTCTCTTGTTAATATAAACATACTGGATGATTTTTTCAAAACATGGACTACATCTGAAGATAAGGTTTATCACTCTGTCCATCCTCCCACTGAACATCTAATTCTGAAAAGGATTGACCCTGACAGTGGTGCCAAAGTGGAAACCAAGGCTTATAGCCAACCTAAAATAATTGATCCATCCTGTAATGCTACTAAGAAAGACATTTCTCATATTTACAGGCAGAACAATTATACGAGTGTTTGTTTGCAAATGATAGGATCTCAGCTTGGGAGAATTGAAACAGGAATAGACACAGTATTAAATACAATTAATACTAAGTGTATTACTGATAAGACTTCTCCTCCTGAAGCTTCCTTATCCAAAGCATTGGTCAAACCTGCAATTGAAGTTAAAGGCTTCAATCTTTCACATCCTAAGAAGAATGAACTCTTCTTACTCAGAAAATTCAAGGACTTAAAATTCAGACTTTATCCCATGATCAATCTGAAATAGGTTCTGATTCGGATGATTTGTTATCTCATATTGAGGTTTTTCAAACTGATTTTACTCAGATACCTGAGTTAAACAGAATTGTCTATGATAAGAATATCCACTCCAATACAGCCCCTGCTCCGAGTAGATATTATTATCCCAGACCCACACCTCAAGATATCTTGTATGAAGAAGATTATTTTCATACACAGAAATCTTTTCATGGCAAGACCATTTATGAATGGAACATAGACGGGAAATTTGATTATCAGATTTACGAGGTTATTCATCAAATGTTGATGTATAGCCAAGTTTGTAAAATCAACAACAATACTGACCCAACCATTGCTAAATTTGTTGTTGCTGGTTTTACAAGCATCCTTAAAGGATGGTGGGATAATGTTCTCACCGACATTCAGAAAGCTGAAATCTTTTCTGCTACCAAGATAGTTAAAGATGAAACTACCCAACAACCCGGCACTGCTCCAGATGCTGTTTACACCCTCATTACCACTATTATCCAACATTTTGTTGGCCCCGAAGGCGCTAATAGTGCACGGAGTCGGGAACTTCTACAGAATCTACGATGTCCATCTTTAACTCATTTCCGGTGGTACAAAGATGTATTCTTGGCAAAGGTTCTCCAACTTAATGATGCAAATCATGAGCACTGGAAAGCCAAATTTGTAGATGGTTTACCAACCTTCTTTGTTGAAAGAATCAGGAAAAAGCTTAGAGATATGAATAATGGTATCTCTATACCTTACAGAAACTATACCTATGGTGGATTAGTCAACATTGTAATCTAGGAAGGTCTAGCTCTCTGTAATGATCTGAAGTTACAATCCCAGTTAAAAGCACAAAGATTAACTGGTAGAAAAGAAGTAGGTGAATTTTGTGATCAATTTGCCTACCAGACTCCCTTATCTTATCCTAAACCTAGGAAAAGAAATAAGGTTGAAAAACCTTATAAAAGGAAGTATTCCAAAAGAAAGAATTATTCAAAGGAAAAGGATAATTCTAGACAGTATACTAAGCCTAAAAGGAAATATATTCCTAAAGCAAAGGGTAAAGGAAAGCCCAAGGCTGAGGCTAAATGTTTCAAATGTGGACGTATAGGCCACTATGCAAACAAGTGTAGAACTAAGGAGAAACTCAGTAGTCTTCACATAGAAGATGAACTGAGACTTCAATTAAGTAAATTGTTAGTTAATACTAGTTCTTCTGAATCAGAATCATCAGCTGATTATGGGGATGTTGTTATGGAATTACAGTCTTCTTCTTCCTCTGAAGCAGAAATTGGAAATCCTAGATGTTCCTGTAATCCCTCTCATGATGATTATTATAAGGCAATTGTTGAGATGAATGGATTAAGCTTAAATGTTTTGACTTCGACTCAACAATCCTTATTGGATCTTATAGATCATATCCAGGATCCTCAAATCAAGATGAAAGTCTTTGAAATAGGTTCTGCTTTGGTAAGATCTAATGAGGATACGGATAATCCAGATTTTCTGAGAGCAGAAAATCATTATAGCATGAAAGAAGTTCTAAGCAGATTAGAACACCAAGGACAAAATTCTCGTCCTGCTAATCTCCCTGATCTCAAGATGGAGATTAATCTTTTAAAAGAAGAAATTTGCCAGTTAAAGTCTCGTCAACATAAGATGGAACTGGAAATTACTCTTTTAAAAGGCAACATATGTAACTGAAACTTCATCATCCCAGATTGAAGTCCCTCAAACCGAAAGCACAAATTATCTTCAACTCTTAAATCAAGTTACTTACCAAAAATGGTATATTTCTATCAATTTGGTAATTAATCAAGAGTACACTATCACTAATGCTATTGCCTTAGTTGACAGTGGTGCCGATATGAACTGTATCCAGGAAGGATTGGTTCCCACTCAATATTTTGAGAAAACCACTCAAGGTCTTACCAGTGCAAGTGGTGGTAAGATGCAGATTAAGTATAAACTTAATCATGTTTTCATTTGTAAAGAAGGTATTTGTTTACCATCTACTTTCTTACTCATCAGGAATATGGCACAACAAGTTATTTTGGGCACCCCCTTTTTAGCTTTGATTATGCCAATTGAGAAAATTGATTCTCATGGAATATGCTCTAATTTACATGGTCAGTCAATCACTTTTCAGTTTTTGGCCCCACCAGTAAACAAGCATATCAATGCTCTTAAAGATAATATTATCTTTAAGGAAAAGCAACTGAATTATTTGCAAAAGGAGGTATCCTCCTTATCAATTAATCAAAGATTGGTACAACCCACTGAGCAACAGAAAATTGAGTCAATACGACAAAACTTTCTAAAGGAAATCTGTAGTGAGATTCCTAATGCTTTTTGGGTAAGAAAGAAGCATATTGTTTCTTTACCCTATGAAAAGGGATTTACCGATCTTATGATTCCTTCTAAAGCCAGTCCCAGCCATATGAAAGCTGACTACTTGGAATTATGCAAAACTGAAATCAGCTCTTTAATGGCAAAGAAGCTTGTCACTAATAGCTACTCCCCCTGGAGTTGCAGAGCTTTTTATGTCAATAAAAATGCTGAAAAAGAACGAGGAATTCCTCGATTGGTTATTGATTATCGACCACTTAATCTAGCTTTAAGTTGGATCAGATACCCAATTCCCAACATCAAAGATCTTTTAGATAGGTTACATTCTGCTGTAATCTTTTCTAAATTTGATCTTAAATCTGGATATTACCAGGTACAGATTGCAGAAGAGGACAGGTACAAAACAGCTTTTTGCGTACCTTTTGGACAGTACGAATGGACAGTAATGCCATTTGGATTAAAAAATGCCCCTTCAGAATTTCAACATATTTTGAATGACATATTTAATCCTTTTACTGAATTTTCTATTGTTTATATTGATGATATTCTTATATTTTCAAAATCAATCGATCAACATTATAAACACTTGAAAATTTTCAAAGATGTTATTTACCGAAGTGGTTTAGTAGTTTCTGCTCCTAAACTAAAACTGTTTTTAACTAAGGTCAGATTTCTTGGTCATGAAATTTGTGAGGGAAAAATTAGACCTATTAATCGCAGTATTGAGTTTGCTTCTAAATTTCCAGATGAAATTAAGGATAAAACTCAGCTTCAAAGGTTTCTGGGTAGTTTGAATTATATTCGAAATCACTACAGAGATCTTGCACAGGATACCGCAATTTTGTACAAAAGATTAAGGAAATCTCCTTCCCCATGGACTTTGGAACACACCAAGGCCGTCCAGAAGATTAAACTCAGAGCCAAACAAATTCCTTGCTTAGCTCTAGCCAATTCTCCATGGTTCAAAATTGTGGAAACAGATGCATCCAATATTGGATATGGTGGCATTCTTAAACAGAAGAATCCAAATACAGGAACCGAAGAGCTTGTTCGCTTCACTTCAGGAACTTGGAAAAATGCACAATTAAATTATTCAACCATCAAAAAGGAAATTATTTCTTTGGTTAAATGCATTTATAAATTCCAAGATGATTTAATCAATCAGAAATTCTTGTTACGCATTGATTGTAGTGCTGCTAAACAAGTACTGGAAAAAGATGTAAATAATTTGGTTTCCAAACAGATATTTGCTGGTTGGCAAGCTGATTTATCTGCTTTTGATTTTTCTATTGAATATATTAAAGGCAGTTCTAATTCTTTACCTGATTTTCTAACTCGTGAATTTTTGCAGGGTTCATGAATCAGACCCCCCATGGGCAGGGCCGGGGTAATACTCTAAAGGCTCGTGGCAAAAACAAGGCTAAGGCCAAAGTGGTTATACCACTAAATGATGATCAATTTCCATATTTGGATCATGTTGCTGATCTGCTTAACACACCTTCTAAAGGAAGCAGCAGTACACAACAGAAACAACAGAAACCAACCATGAAAGAGGTTCTTGAACAAGAGACTCCATGGATACCTAATCAAAGGTATATTCAGACAGTATTGGTACTGGACTCTCAGGATGAGCAATGGATGCCAGATCCTTGGGAAGTAAAATCCAGATATTTCCAAACTCAACAATATGCTGCACCGGATGGTCGCCATAGATATATCTATGAAGCCATTCTTACTGAAACTTCCTCTGTGGAGATTAACCACACGAAGCAATTTCTGAATTCCAAAGATAGTCCTCTTACTTATAGTAAAGCTATCTTTAAGAGGCTTATACGGCCTAGTGACTGGGGATTAAATCCCAATTTGCCCAGGAAAATATCCTATGGTCACAGTTACAATTATTGGGATTATATCTCAGCTTGGACATATTCGTTCTTTTATCAAAATCCGAAGCATAAGCATTCTTGGTTCTTCAAGATATGCCCTCAATCAGTTAAGGCTGATTTCCCAAACTGGGTTATACCATGGTGGGCTATATTTGGCCCTGATCTGGATATTTTGCCAGAATCAATTCGGCAGTTATACTTGCCATGGCAACAATTTCATCCTCAATTACGGGGACAGGATAATATTCCTGTAGGGAAATCCACCCTCTTGTTCTTTACTGAATTTGGAATCCCTTGGATTTGGAAATGGGATTTCCAATGCGGTTATACCACTGACAAGTTACCAGTCTTCAGAGGATCTTTTATTACAGATGGTGGTCCGGCATGACTCAAGACCCTATCCAAGCCCTCCTCCATCATATCCGAAAGAAAACACTGGAATACATGGATAAGGTTCCAAAGTTAACCATTCCCGAACCCGAAATCTTTAACCCATTTGATCTTGTTAAAGATATGATCAGAAAACAACAACCATTAATTACCGAAGCCGATTTAATGGTTAAATGCATGGATTTTATGAGGACCAAATTTGTTAAATCCTTTTATTCCTCCACACCTACAGTACGAGATGATGCATCCATGGTGTCAGTCTCTAGCCAAACCAGTCAAGACGGTAATCAGTTTTCCTGTCTTGCTGGGTATGCACAAGATCCCAATGAAGATCTTATTTCTGAAGATGAGCCTACAGTAGCCGACTATTGGAACTCTCTCACCAGTCACTTGATGGACAAGATGAATCCACCCAAAAAATAAAGATTCCTCTTATCCTGCCGACAGAAGAAGACAAAGAACTTTTCCTCAAAGTCTTTGGTTTTACTTTATTTCCTTTATCAGATGTCTACTTTCCATCAGATAAGGAGACAGAACTTAGTGGTGGGCCGACCGACTGCATATTCCAGCACACGATCCCATGCACTATGCGGACTTCAAAATGTTAATTTCAAGTCCATTTTATGTATAAATAGAGGGAAAGTTTCCCTTCAATGTATCTTTCAATTTTCCTTTTCTTCTCCTTGTAATAATTTTCTGTACTAGCTTGGAAGTCCAATAAAGAAAATTTTCTGTAAGTCTGTTTAAATTTCTTATTGTCTTATCATATATTATCGTGTTTATTTTATTTCTGTATTATCCTATAATCCTATAATCGATCTCTATAAAATCGATCTTTATAAAAGAAACGATCCCTCTCTATTATCCAACATAAAGTCCTTCAGATTGATCATGGGATAAAGTCTGAATTTTAAGTTCTTGAATTTTCTGAGTAAGAAGAGTAAGGAATTCTTTATTCTTCTTAGGATGTGAAAGATTGAAGCCTTTAACTTCAATTGCAGGTTTGACCAATGCTTTGGATAAAAAGCTTCAGGAGGAGAAGTCTTATCAGTAATACACTTAGTATTAATTGTATTTAATACTGTGTCTATTCCTATTTCAATTCTCCCAAGCTGAGATCCTATCGTTTGCAAACAAACACTCGTATAATTGTTCTGCCTGTAAATATGAGAAATGTCTTTCTTAGTAGCATTACAGGATGGATCAATTATTTTAGGTTGGCTATAAGCCTTGGTTTCCACTTTGGCACCACTGTCAGGGTCAATCCTTTTCAGAATTAGATGTTCAGTGGGAGGATGGACAGAGTGATAAACCTTATCTTCAGATGTAGTCCATGTTTTGAAAAAATCATCCAGTATGTTTATATTAACAAGAGAATGATTGGTCATGAAGAACCAAGAAACAAAAGGTATAACCATTTTGCGTTCTTGTAGAAAATCATAAAATTGAGTTTTAAAAAGCTGTAATTGATTGTGGTCAAAAGCTTTAAAATACCAATTTCTGAATTCTTTATATTGATCCTGTTGAAATTCAGTATTAATGGCAATTCTATCTGGGACAAAATCCATTAAAACTAATATTCATGAGGATCATTGATGTCTGTAGGATCATCAAATTGATCCTTGACAGATTCATTTCCGATTCCCATTTCAGATGGAGTTGGGCTGAATTCAATTCCAAATTGGCGACGAGACATACCTATTGGTGCCTTCTCGTAGACTCCTCTTGGAATTTGATTATGAGATTGCTGTATTCCTTTCAGCTTGAGTTGATTTGAACCAACGGCTTCAGGGAGATCTTCCTTTCTGTAATCCGACGAAATCGAATGGCGAGAAGGAGGACAAGAAACATGATAAGGAAGATGACTTCCTTTAGATGATGTAGATTTAGGTAGATCTATTGATTTTCTGAAATTCAGAAAAACATCACCATCTTGGTCCTGAATAACACAGTCCAAGCTATGATTAGCAATTGGCTTTGCCGGAACTGCGTTAGAAATCGTCCAATGTTCAGGAAATGTTATTTCACTCCAAGGAATCATCCTTTTTGTAGCAACATTGGATGTGTACATATTGGTGTCCCATAACGCTGTCACTCCTTTAGAGTCTTTGCGTATGGCATTTGGACACATAGTATCAAGTACTTTGTAATGGATGCGATAAATAACACTTATCACTTCCGATCCAGGTAAATAATCATACCCATAGGTCTGAACACGAAGACTGACGGCCTCATGGATATTTTTATCTGTTAAAGATAAATTCAGACTAGGATAGACATTAAAATAAACCGGTCCATGGAATAGATTGGTTTCCAGTGCACCCATTAAGGAAGGGTGAAATTTCAGACATCGAGCATCCCGAAGAGTTGCTTGAATACAAGCATCCATACCTCACAAAGTTAAAGGTTTAAAAGCAATATGAATTAAACCTATATGGATGTACTTATATTTGTGCATGTGCCTCTGAAGGTCACGGGAAGACAATAACTTAATTATTGTATCCTTAGTGCTTAATTGCATGGTCTGTTCCATGGTCTTGACAGTCCATAGATTAGTTAAATTAAGCATTCCGATTTTGTAAATGCTCTTAGCACTTACTGGAGGGATAGTCCATCTGTTCAATTTATTTTGAACATTGGTCCATTCCACTAATTCAGTATTTTTTACCAGTTCTGAATCCTGGTTTTCCTGTACTCCTGAAGAGGAGGAAGAAGATGGTTTTAACATGTCTGTTAATTATTGTTAATGCTTTAAGGTCTGCATAGTATAAATATTATAATATTATAGAATGAACAGTAAGTTACTATTCTGTCGTCGTTCTGCTTAAGAGAGATTCTATTACTCGTCTGTCAACGATTTACTGGAAACAATACCATGTGCAGCAATTTAATGCAAAAAGCGGGCTTTTACATTCCAACGCGACTTTTGGACGACCCATAATTGAATCTGGGATAAACATAAGTTAGACAGAATAATAGTCATATTGTTCATTACATAATTACGATAATAATCATGCTACCAGTACCTAATAAGCATTAACAATAAAAAATTAAGCCATCATGGCTCTGATACCAAATAAAGAGGGATCGTTTCTTTTATAAAGATCGATTTTATAGAGATCGATTATAGGATTATAGGATAATACAGAAATAAAATAAACATGATAATATATGATAAGACAAAAAGAAATTTAAACAGACTTACAGAAAACTTTCTTTATTGGACTTCCAAGCTAGTACAGAAAATTATTACAAGGAGAAGAAAAGGAAAATTGAAAGATACATTGAAGGGAAACTTTCCCTCTATTTATACATAAAATGGACTTGAAATTAACATTTTGAAGTCCGCATAGTGCATGGGATCGTGTGCTGGAATATGCAGTCGGTCGGCCCACCACTAAGTTCTGTCTCCTTATCTGATGGAAAGTAGACATCTGATGAAGGAAATACTGTAGAACCAAAGACTTTGAGGAAAAGTTCTTTGTCTTCTTTTGTCGGCAGGATAAGAGGAATCTTTACTTTTTGGGTGGATTCATCTTGTCCATCAAGTGACTGGTGAGAGAGTCCCAATAGTCGGCTACTGTAGGCTCATCTTCAGAAATACGATCTTCATTGGGATCTTGTGCATACCCAGCAAGACAGGAAAACTGATTACTGTCTTGACTGGTTTGGCTAGAGATTGACACCATGGATGCATCATCTCGTACTGTAGGTGTGGAGGAATCAAAGGATTTAACAAATTTGGTCCTCATAAAATCCATGCATTTAACCATTAAATCGGCTTCGGTAATTAATGGTTGTTGTTTTCTGATCATATCTTTAACAAGATCAAATGGGTTAAAGATTTCGGGTTCGGGAATAGTTAACTTTGGAACCTTATCCATGTATTCCAGTGTTTTCTTTCGGATATGATGGAGGAGGGCTTGGATAGGGTCTTGAGTCATGCCGGACCACCATCTGTAATAAAAGATCCTCTGAAGGACTGGTAACTTGTCAGTGGTATAACCACATTGGAAATCCCATTTCCAAATCCAAGGGATTCCAAATTCAGTAAAGAACAAGAGGGTGGATTTCCCTACAGGAATATTATCCTGTCCCCGTAATTGAGGATGAAATTGTTGCCATGGCAAGTATAACTGCTGAATTTATTCTGGCAAAATATCCAGATCAGGGCCAAATATAGCCCACCAGGGTATAACCCAGTTTGGGAAATCAGCCTTAACTGATTGAGGGCATATCTTGAAGAACCAAGAATGCTTATGCTTCGGATTTTGATAAAAGAACGAATATGTCCAAGCTGAGATATAATCCCAATAATTGTAACTGTGACCATAGGATATTTTCCTGGGCAAATTGGGATTTAATCCCCAGTCACTAGGCCGTATAAGCCTCTTAAAGATAGCTTTACTATAAGTAAGAGGACTATCTTTGGAATTCGAAAATTGCTTCGTGTGGTTGATCTCCACAGAGGAAGTTTCAGTAAGAATGGCTTCATAGATATATCTATGGCGACCATCCGGTGCAGCATATTGTTGAGTTTGGAAATATCTGGATTTTACTTCCCAAGGATCTGGCATCCATTGCTCATCCTGAGAGTCCAGTACCAATACTGTCTGAATATACCTTTGATTAGGTATCCATGGAGTCTCTTGTTCAAGAACCTCTTTCATGGTTGGTTTCTGTTGTTTCTGTTGTGTACTGCTGCTTCCTTTAGAAGGTGTGTTAAGCAGATCAGCAACATGATCCAAATATGGAAATTGATCATCATTTAGTGGTATAACCACTTTGGCCTTAGCCTTGTTTTTGCCACGAGCCTTTGGAGTATTACCCCGGCCCTGCCCATGGGGGGGCTGATTCATGAACCCTGCAAAAATTCACGAGTTAGAAAATCAGGTAAAGAATTAGAACTGCCTTTAATATATTCAATAGAAAAATCAAAAGCAGATAAATCAGCTTGCCAACCAGCAAATATCTGTTTGGAAACCAAATTCTTTACATCTTTTTCCAGTACTTGTTTAGCAGCACTACAATCAATGCGTAACAAGAATTTCTGATTGATTAAATCATCTTGGAATTTATAAATGCATTTAACCAAAGAAAGAATTTCATTTTTGATGGTTGAATAATTTAATTGTGCAATTTTCTAAGTTCCTGAAGTGAAGCGAACAAGCTCTTCGGTTCCTGTATTTGGATTCTTCTGTTTAAGAATGCCACCATATCTAATATTGGATGCATCTGTTTCCACAATTTTGAACCATGAAGAATTGGCTAGAGCTAAGCAAGGAATTTGTTTGGCTCTGAGTTTAATCTTCTGGACGGCCTTGGTGTGTTCCAAAGTCCATGGGGAAGGAGATTTCCTTAACCTTTTGTACAAAATTGCGGTATCCTTTGCAAGATCTTTGTAGTGATTTCGAATATAATTCAAACTACCCAGAAACCTTTGAAGCTGAGTTTTATCCTTAATTTCATCTGGAAATTTAGAAGCAAACTGAATACTGCGATTAACAGGTCTAATTTTTCCCTCACAAATTTCATGACCAAGAAATCTGACCTTAGTTAAAAACAGTTTTAGTTTAGGAGCAGAAATTACTAAACCACTTCGGTAAATAACATCTTTGAAAATTTTCAAGTGTTTATAATGCTGATCGATTGATTTTGAAAATATAAGAATATCATCAATATAAACAATAGAAAATTCAGTAAAAGGATTAAATATGTCATTCAAAATATGTTGAAATTCTGAAGGGGCATTTTTTAATCCAAATGGCATTACTATCAATTCGTACTGTCCAAAAGGTACGCAAAAAGCTGTTTTGTACCTGTCCTCTTCTGCAATCTGTACCTGGTAATATCTAGATTTAAGATCAAATTTAGAAAAGATTACAGCAGAATGTAACTTATCTAAAAGATCTTTGATGTTGGGAATTGGGTATCTGATCCAACTTAAAGCTAGATTAAGTGGTCGATAATCAATAACCAATCGAGGAATTCCTCGTTCTTTTTCAGCATTTTTATTGACATAAAAAGCTCTGCAACTCCAGGGGGAGTAGCTATTAGTGACAAACTTCTTTGCCATTAAAGAGCTGATTTCAGTTTTGCATAATTCCAAGTAGTCAGCTTTCATGTGGCTGGGACTGGCTTCAGAAGGAATCATGAGATCGGTAAATCCCTTTTCATAGGGTAAAGAAACAATATGCTTCTTTCTTGCCCAAAAAGCATTAGGAATCTCACTATAGATTTCCTTTAGAAAGTTTTGTCGTATTGACTCAATTTTCTGTTGCTCAGTGGGTTGTACCAATCTTTGATTAATTGCTAAGGAGGATACCTCCTTTTGCAAATAATTCAGTTGCTTTTCCTTAAAGGTAATATTATCTTTAAGAGCATTGATATGCTTGTTTACTGGTGGGGTCAAAAACTGAAAAGTGATTGATTGACCATGTAAATTAGAGCATATTCCATGAGAATCAATTTTCTCAATTGGCATAATCAAAGCTAAAAAGGGGGTGCCCAAAATAACTTGTTGTGCCATATTCCTGATGAGTAAGAAAGTAGATGGTAAACAAATACCTTCTTTACAAATGAAAACATGATTAAGTTTATACTTAATCTGCATCTTACCACCACTTGCACTGGTAAGACCTTGAGTGGTTTTCTCAAAATATTGAGTAGGAACCAATCCTTCCTGGATACAGTTAATATCGGCACCACTGTCAACTAAGGCAATAGCATTAGTGATAGTGTACTCTTGATTAATTACCAAATTGATAGAGATATACCATTTTTGGTAAGTAACTTGATTCAAGAGTTGAAGATAATTTGTGCTTTCGGTTTGAGGGACTTCAATCTGGGATGATGAAGTTTCAGTTACAGATGTTGCTTTTAAAAGAGTAATTTCCAGTTCCATGTTATGTTGACGAGACTTTAACTGGCGAATTTCTTCTTTTAAAAGATTAATCTCCATCTTGAGATCAGGGAGATTAGCAGGACGAGAATTTTGTCCTTGGTGTTCTAATCTGCTTAGAACTTCTTTCATGCTATAATGATTTTCTGCTCTCAGAAAATTTGGATTATCCGTATCCTCATTAGATCTTGCCAAAGCAGAACCTATTTCAAAGACTTTCATCTTGATTTGAGGATCCTGGATATGATCTATAAGATCCAATAAGGATTGTTGAGTCGAAGTCAAAACATTTAAGCTTAATCCATTCATCTCAACAATTGCCTTATAATAATCATCATGAGAGGGATTACAGGAACATCTAGGATTTCCAATTTCTGCTTCAGAGGAAGAAGAAGACTGTAATTCCATAACAACATCCCCATAATCAGCTGATGATTCTGATTCAGAAGAACTAGTATTAAGTAACAATTTACTTAATTGAAGTCTCAGTTCATCTTCTATGTGAAGACTACTGAGTTTCTCCTTAGTTCTGCACTTGTTTGCATAGTGGCCTATACGTCCACATTTGAAACATTTAGCCTCAGCCTTGGGCTTTCCTTTACCCTTTGCTTTAGGAATATATTTCCTTTTAGGCTTAGTATACTGTCTAGAATTATCCTTTTCCTTTGAATAATTCTTTTTTTGGAATACTTCCTTTTATAAGGTTTTTCAACCTTATTTCTTTTCTTATGTTTAGGATAAGATAAGGGAGTCTGGTAGGCAAATTGATCACAAAATTCACCTACTTCTTTTCTACCAGTTAATGTTTGTGCTTTTAACTGGGATTGTAACTTCAGATCATTACAGAGAGCTAGACCTTCCTGGATTACAATGTTGACTAATCCACCATAGGTATAGTTTATGTAAGGTATAGAGATACCATTATTCATATCTCTAAGCTTTTTCCTGATTCTTTCAGCAAAGAAGGTTGGTAAACCATCTACAAATTTGGCTTTCCAGTGCTCATGATTTGCATCATTAAGTTGGAGAACCTTTGCCAAGAATACATCTTTGTACCACCGGAAATGAGTTAAAGATGGACATCGTAGATTCTGTAGAAGTTCCCGACTCCGTGCACTATTAGCGCCTTCGGGGCCAACAAAATGTTGGATAATAGTGGTAATGAGGGTGTAAACAGCATCTGGAGCAGTGCCGGGTTGTTGGGTAGCTTCATCTTTAACTATCTTGGTAGCAGAAAAGATTTCAGCTTTCTGAATGTCGGTGAGAACATTATCCCACCATCCTTTAAGGATGCCTGTAAAACCAGCAACAATAAATTTAGCAATGGTTGGGTCAGTATTGTTGTTGAATTTACAAACTTGGCTATACATCAACATTTGATGAATAACCTCGTAAATCTGATAATCAGATTTCCCGTCTATGTTCCATTCATAAATGGTCTTGCCATGAAAAGATTTCTGTGTATGAAAATAATCTTCTTCATACAAGATATCTTGAGGTGTGGGTCTGGGATAATAATATCTACTCGGAGCAGGGGCTGTATTGGAGTGGATATTCTTATCATAGACAATTCTGTTTAACTCAGGTATCTGAGTAAAATCAGTTTGAAAAACCTCAGTATGAGATAACACATCATCAGAATCAGAACCTATTTCAGATTGATCATGGGATAAAGTCTGAATTTTAAGTCCTTGAATTTTCTGAGTAAGAAGAGTTCATTCTTCTTAGGATGTGAAAGATTGAAGCCTTGAACTTCAATTGCAGGTTTGACCAATGCTTTGGATAAGGAAGCTTCAGGAGGAGAAGTCTTATCAGTAATACACTTAGTATTAACTGTATTTAATACTGTGTCTATTCCTGTTTCAATTCTCCCAAGCTGAGATCCTATCGTTTGCAAACAAACACTCGTATAATTGTTCTGCCTGTAAATATGAGAAATGTCTTTCTTAGTAGCATTACAGGATGGATCAATTATTTTAGGTTGGCTATAAGCCTTGGTTTCCACTTTGGCACCACTGTCAGGGTCAATCCTTTTCAGAATTAGATGTTCAGTGGGAGGATGGACAAAGTGATAAACCTTATCTTCAGATGTAGTCCATGTTTTGAAAAAATCATCCAGTATGTTTATATTAACAAGAGAATGATTGGTCATGAAGAACCAAGAAACAAAAGGTATAACCATTTTGCGTTCTTGTAGAAAATCATAAAATTGAGTTTTAAAAAGCTGTAATTGATTGTGGTCAAAAGCTTTAAAATACCAATTTCTGAATTCTTTATATTGATCCTGTTGAAATTCAGTATTAATGGCAATTCTATCTGGGACAAAATCCATTAAAACTAATATTCATGAGGATCATTGATGTCTGTAGGATCATCAAATTGATCCTTGACAGATTCATTTCCGATTCCCATTTTAGATGGAGTTGGGCTGAATTCAATTCCAAATTGGCGACGAGACATACCTATTGGTGCCTTCTCGTAGACTCCTCTTGGAATTTGATTCTGAGATTGTTGTATTCCTTTCAGCTTGAGTTGATTTGAACCAACGGCTTCAGGGAGATCTTCCTTTCTGTAATCCGACGAAATCGAATGGCGAGAAGGAGGACAAGAAACATGATAAGGAAGCTGACTTCCTTTAGATGATGTAAATCTAGGTAGATCTATTGATTTTCTGAAATTCAGAAAAACATCACCATCTTGGTCCTGAATAACACAGTCCAAGCTATGATTAGCAATTGGCTTTGCCGGAACTACGTTAGAAATCGTCCAATGTTCAGGAAATGTTATTTCACTCCAAGGAATCATCCTTTTTGTAGCAACATTAGATGTGTACATATTGGTGTCCCATAACGCTGTCACTCCTTTAGAGTCTTTGCGTATAGCATTTGGACACATAGTATCAAGTACTTTGTAATGGATGCGATAAATAACACTTATCACTTCCGATCCAGGTAAATAATCATACCCATAGGTCTGAACACGAAGACTGACGGCCTCATGGATATTTTTATCTGTTAAAGATAAATTCAGACTAGGATAGACATTAAAATAAACCGGTCCATGGCATAGACTGGTTTCCAGTGCACCCATTAAGGAAGGGTGAAATTTCAGACATCGAGCATCCCGAAGAGTTGCTTGAATACAAGCATCCATACCTAACAAAGTTAAAGGTTTAAAAGCAATTTGAATTAAACCTATATGGATGTACTTATATTTGTGCATGTGCCTCTGAAGGTCACGGGAAGACAATAACTTAATTATTGTATCCTTAGTGCTTAATTGCATGGTCTGTTCCATGGTCTTGACAGTCCATAGATCAGTTAAATTAAGCATTCCGATTTTGTAAATGCTCTTAGCACTTACTGGAGGGATAGTCCATCTGTTCAATTTATTTTGAACATTGGTCTATTCCACTAATTCAGTATTTTTTACCAGTTCTGAATTCTGGTTTTTCTATACTCCTGAAGAGGAGGAAGAAGATGGTTTTAACATGTCTGTTAATTATTGTTAATGCTTTAAGGTTTGCATAGTATAAATATTATAATATTAAAAACACTCTTTCTGTAATAAGTTAGCAATAAATTATCTAACTAGGGTATGGTGTGGTAGTTCAGTAGTAGGCGGTCAAATAGTCCATGTTCAAGTCTCGTATATATCAATTGCTTTAACTTAAAAAATAATGATAATAAATTAAAATAAAAATAAATAAAAAAATAAAAATCAATTCCGAAAAGCACTTTGATGGACTTTAAAAAGTAGTTATTATTAACGCCCACTAAATGGGTTTTGAATCACTAGGTTTACGCATTGAATATCATTATTATCACATAACTAACATTCCATCACAGATTAGTGGGATGAAAGACTGGTACATGAAACTGAGCATCAAGAAAATTTTATGCTCCTATGACCAATGTAAATGACCATTTTCCCTTTGCTGCAACTGCTGATAACACAAGTGATAAGCTGTACTGATATTGGTGACAAATGAGCGGGTTGAAAATGTATAGGGTTAACCCGTTACGATTCGTTGATCTATTAATTATTATTTTTTAATTATATTTTTTAAAATTTTTAATTATTATTTTTAATTATTAATTATTTTTTAATTATATAATTTTTTAAAATTTTTAATTATTTTTTATTTTTAATTTTTTTGGAAAAGGTTTTAAAATTTTATTTAATAATAAATAAAAAATACAATCTCAAACTTAACAATATTTATCGACTTGTTTTAGAGAAAAAGAAGTGAAGGAAGGAGGAGAAATTTCTAAAGAGAGAAACTTAAAGAGAGAAACTTAAAGAGAGAGAATTGATGAAAGATAAATTTAGAAAGAGAAGATCGTGAGTGATTTTAGAGAGAAAGAAATGAGTTAAGTACAATTTAGAATACATATGTGCTTATTAAGTGATGGGTGAGTTATAAATTAAAAAATTACTCAACTCATTTTTGGCCCATTTTAAATATGATTCACCCAAAATTATTAAAAATTGGATGTATATGTATGGGTTGATGGGTTGTAACCCATTTTTATATAGAAGGAAAAAGACTCTTAGCAAGGAATCTATTAAATTTTTTACCTAAAAAAAAAAAAAGAAAAGAAAAGAAAAGAAGGAATCAAGTAAATTATCCAAATTGGTAAAGATTAGAAATAGAAGTACCGTTATCTTGCTGTAATTTATCAACCCCTTAATTCTGTTTTTACTGTAACTAACGTATTAAATCTGACTGGAGGTGGGTAGATTTAATTGTGTTCAAAAGGCAGGAATGGAAGGGCCCAATCTAGCCAAAAGAGTCTAAACAGGGCCCAAACACAAATGTCGCCAACTACTTGGGAACACCATAATAACTACTACTTAGGTAGGAAACATCAACAAAGCATGAGGGTTAGGCATTTAATGGAGGCATTCATCGAAGCAATCAAAAGGAGAAGAAAATGTTCCTTTCGGAGGCATCAAAGAAGGACCTTTGGAAGTTCCAGTCATCGGCAATAGACGGGGCAAGTGGGCAATTGCATCGTCGAATGACTCGAATGGAGAAGAGGCGAACTTATTCAACAATGGCGGAGAGGGTTTTCAAAGGTGGATTAGAAAGTTTCCGAAAATGTATGCTGTTTCGTTCCTTCCAAATATGGTAGACGAAGGTAGCAAAGGTAAGTTTCCATGATCAAATTCTGCTTTTCCCCAATTTCTGTTTCCAATTTGATGATGTTAGGGTTTGTGTAGAAGCCACATTTGAATGTTTAGTTTTGGGATTTATCAAAAACAACAATGGATGGATTTTCATGATAATCGAAGATTCATTATGTCATTGAAATGAATTTAGTTGGAAAACATCTTGATGTTCTGTGAAAATGAAATCACTCAAATGTTACTATAGCACTTTGAAATAGATCAAACATACTGTAATAAATCTTGTTGCACATATGGATATTGATGTTTTATTTTTCAGTTTAAATTGCATTATTTCATACTTTTTCAAACCCTATCTAGCATGTACAACTGTGTTCCAATTGATGGATTTGTTTTTATTTAAATTTTTATGGAAAACAAAATAAATCTATCTCCATGCAATGAAACATCTTTTCCAAAAAGACCCGTGTGACAGAATTGTATTACAGAGTATTAGACTTTAGAAGTCTTATTCTAGTTTCAGTAAGTTCGATCTCTTCTGCTGTAAGTTGAAGAAGAAGAAAGAGATGTCATGTTGGTAATGTTCTGTAACATCTGAATTTCCTCATATGGTGTCCACAAGGTCTAAGGCTTCTTCATTTGCCGATTTCTTCAAGCGGTCAGCGGCTTTTGCGACCTGCAATTGCAGCATGAATGGTGACTACACAAATACAACCCATGACTAACTTGTTGAGGATGATTGAATCAAAGCTAGGACTACCTCTGTATTCCAGTTTGTTCTTGCAGTTAGAATAATTAGAGTTACTGTTTGTAAGAGAACTCCAACTATCATCCCCCACCAAATACCCTGAACAAAGTCAGCACACATAAGAATGTGCATTTACACACACATGTTTATAGAGAGGGAGGGAGATCATTCATTGTACTTACGGCTACTCCTAAGCTAGTTTTGAAGCCAAGAACACATCCAATAGGGAGACCAATAACATAGTAAGTGACCAGGTTAACATATGCCACTACACCTTGCCATCCACTCCCAATGGCAACACCTGAATTATATATATATATATATATATATAGATTATAATGCTTTTCAAGAATGACCCTTGAACAAAAGAAGAGTCTTGTTCACTAATCCACTGCTAAGGTAAATCAAAATCAATTTTTTTACCTGACAGAATGGGTTGAATGCCATTCAACAAAACAGAGATGGCAAGCAGTGGGGTCAAATTGGACACAGCGTCAATAACTTGTGAGTCACTTGTAAAGAGTTTGCTCAATCCAACCTTGAATATTAGTACAATTGAACTGAAAATTATACTGATGAGGGTAGTCGTGGTGGTCACCACCACTACTGAAAACTTAGCAACCATAGGATGACCAGCACCAAGCTCATTACTGACTCGAACGCTGCAATTTTTCCGGCAAACCAATCAGCTTTACATCATCATAACTAAAATAATGAACCGTTCACATTTCGGTTAATGATGAGAAGATAGACTGTTTATTTACCTGGTTGCTGCAGCTAGCCCCAACATAAATTCTATGTCCCAGGTCAAGTAATTCATACTGAAATTTTCATCGCATAAGAAGTTATGAGTGCAAGTATATAAGCAGTCTGAAAATGAAAACTGGAAACAGAGATGTTGTCTATATACCAAATGGAAATAGAGTCAAGTGCGATGGTAGGGTTGGAGAGGAGGCCTGATATAAGAACTAGTCCTTGATTGTACCATATCTCCAAGCTACAAATTAATTATGATTAAGGTCAGAATTAATTCAAAAGAAATAATCCTATTTTTGGTAGACTCCCTCTATGTTTCATAATCCCACTTGCCTTCTATGTAACATGCTATTTTACCTTTTTGTCCATAAAATGTTTGTTGTTATTTCAGACATTGGGAGGGCAAAATTGACCTTCTGGTCATTGACAAGGAAAGTAAGTGGAGATTACAATGGAGGTAAGTGGAATTATGAAACAGAGGGGTCCAAATGTAGGATATTGACAAACCTGAGGGAGGTACATACATACATATATGTATATATATAATTTATCACATACCACAACATAACAGCAGAAGCTGCAGTTAGCTTGAAATAAGGCCAAAGCCCTCTAAAGGCTTTTGCAGAGAAACCAGTCCATGTTTGCTTGCAAGATGGACTGAAGAGTATGTAAAGGCCTTGTATGATGACCAGAAGCCACCAAGAGAGACTGAGTGTTAAGGCAGCACCGAGGAGGCCATAATTCAAGGCACACACAGCTACCCATGTGAGAAGAATGTGCAATAGGAATACCCCGACAGCAATGTAAGCCAAAGGATTGACAATATTTTGTGCTTGAAGGAACCTCTGCATCGGGCAGCTTATTGAAAATGCATAGAGTTGAGGGATCAAACCGCGAGCAAAAATTTGGCCTTGCTCGGCTATGCTCACTGACTGACCGATGGCTTTCAGGGCTGAGCCAGAGTACCAGTAAAGGAAGGTAAGCAGGATAGCTGCCCCAATGTGCAGCACAATTGCTCTCTGGCAAATCACACCCATTGTTTCATATCTCCTTGCTCCATATGATTGCCCACACACGGTTTGAACAGCACTAGCCATGCCCAACTGTAAATTAGTGCATATTGCTTATGAGTTAAATATAATCAGTTTAATTTAAATTCAATTTTAAAAAATTCTTGTTTAGAATGAGCAACGAAGTTCCACAAAAATTAAATATTCTATAAGACAAGTCAATTTATAGGACTTTTTGTCTTTTGATAAGAAAAGGAGGGCTTGCAATTTAAAGGACTTTTTGTCTTTTGATAAGAAAAGGAGAACTTGTAATTTATAGGGGTTTTTTATTTTCTTCTTTCATTTTTTACTTTTCAAAATACTTTGATTTCATTTAAACAAGTTAAAATTCCATTTTTTAATTAAACTCTAATTTATTTCCTTAAAATATGAAGAACCATCTAGAAAAGTTATAATTATATTCCATAAAAATATTATCAGTTAATATTCTAGTTCTAATATTTATCAAATATTTGTTTATTTATTTATTCGAACATTCTATATTTGTCGTTGATGAAATTGTCTCCGCCCCTCCCTATAGCGAGAAGAACATTAACTCTAATGGAAATGGAACTACTATTTTTCTGATTCGATTCTTATATATGAACGTGTACGCACAAACTAGAGTACATATATATGCAATTAGGTACCTAAGTAGCAGAGTTATGTAAGTATTATTACCATGATGCCATAAGCGAGCCCTTGAATTCCGACGCAGGCTACGGAGGCTCCGGCAAGCTCCAACGCGCCTAAATGGCCGGTATACATGAGGGTGACAAAACTGAGCATGTAGTTGAAAACGGATACGAAGATGGAAGCCCACGAAAGAATCCAGAGGAGCCTCGACTCCCAACCCACGAGCCGAGGGTACCATCGGAGAGCCACCGGCCTGTGTGATAAGATTTCCTCCACCGCCTCCGACGACAATTCTGGAATCTGACCGTTAGAGTCCAGTCCCGGCAGTAGAGTTTGGCACACTTCTTCCCCCGACTCCATTTTGCCACCAATTCAAATTAAGCACTACTTCCACTGAATATTGTTACTATATATGTACAATGATGTTATATGAACTTTAATAAACTCTATACTTCACTGTATTGAATCTATATAAATTCCTAATATTTGAAAATTTATAGCAAATTGTCACTATTGCAGGTCAAGTCTTAACTATATATATATATATATATATATATATATATATAAAGTATACATACATAGTTGAATCATGTATTATTGAACACTTGAACAGAAAAATGTCTAAAAAGAACCCATTTTTTCTCGGCAGATCACTCGTAAGATAAAATTATCAGTGAGGGAGATTAAGAGCCTAAAAGCTCGCGAGTTACAAGTAGCTCACGAGTTACAAGTACATGTTTTGAAGGTCGTAAGAGTGAAAAAAGTAGTTAACAGCTACTCCCGTCTCTCACGTGCATATCGTATTTGCTTTCTTTAATCTAACCTCGTTTTTATGTTATAAGTGGAATTTTCCAAGACAAATCAGCTGCCTGCTGGTCCTGGTCCTACCAAACCGGGTCAACCCACATGGGGGTTAGTTGGTCTTATGCTTCCAAGTTAGGAGGCCTGGGAATAACTACATATATTTGTGTTTATAACTTTATATAATAATAGTGTATATATATATATATATATATGTTTAAACGCACCACTGTATATGCAGCAGACACTTGAATGTCCCATTCTTCATTTTGTGTTTGGTAGATGTCATGATCAGGACTTATACTCCGGGTCACAGTGATTGATTGATATTAATATCTTCGTCTCTTACATTTCCAGTTGTTTTTGATGTATTTTTATTTTAAACAATATTTTCATACCATCGAAGAAATATTATATATATTTAAGTAAGGTAAATTATACAAAAAATAAAACAAAGCTTATACATGTTCTAGCGTATACCGATGCTTCGATAGTTAAGTGAGTTAGTGTTTTCGATAAATTTTGAAGTACTTAGACTTCGACTCTCGGCATCTAATAATTTAACTTCAAATACTTCTTATCTTAAAAAAAATATATATCTTGAAAAAAAAAAAAAAAAAAAAAAAAACTAATGTAAGAGGAAATGAGAGATCCATGAGTTAGGCTTTTTTTTTTTTTTTTTTTTTTTTTTTTTTTTTTTTTTTTTCAATAAATCAAATATATTAGGACTTAACAAATCTAGAAAGTCTTCTCTTACAGTAACATTGTCTTCAAACTAGCTTGAACTATTTGTAGTTAGGTTCTCCATACTTAAAACTAATTGATGAGAGGTTAAACCAAATATACAAGGGAATTGTGTACTTTACAATATAGGTTTTCACATTTTTCTACCCTGTTTATATTTATGATTTTCATGTAAAATATAGAATAATAGAGAAGTAGACAAGCATACTTTATTTAGGTTTTTGTTTTTTTTCTTTCTACTACCTTGTTAGAAATTGGGATCCTTCATTAAAAAAAAAAACAATAGTAATAATTCAAAGGGTGTTGTGGAGTCCGGGAAAAGAGGTGTGATTAAAGATGGTGATATGGAATGTTTAGTGATTATGGAGAGATTAAATTGTGAGGGCAAGTATGGTGCAATATTAGAAATTTTAAACTTCTATATATACAAAATGAAAATATTAAAAAAATTGACTTGCGCCTGTTTTAGAATTATAATTTTTTTTATATACGAAATAGAAAGAATAACCAACTATAAAAATTGAGTGCTGTTCAATAACAATGTCAGTCGATTGATTGTGGAGAACCTAGTAGGTGTCAAAGATGGCTCCATCGATCAAAACATGCAAAAAGTAAATTATTTTTTCAGAAAATTTCTCAAAACAAAATTGTTGAAAGGATTCAACTCATATTCGGTGTCTGCAAATTTTGAGACAAGCCAATTAGCTTTCCAGGTAAGTCAACATGAACCGGACAATTTGTGCTCTACTACGCGTGTTTATACTATAAATATATCCACACACACTCTTGTAGTATGCATATCACATTTCACATTTCACATTTCACATTCCTCTGGAAACATCCTAAAGTTTTAATTTGGTCTCACACATATAAACTATAATTCGAGTAAATTACCCTTATATACACATTTTATATATGATTTAAAAATCCATCATTTTATGAAATAACGAAAATGGTCATTTAGCACCTGAAGGATGTAATACGCACTGTAATCATATTATAGCTTATAAAGGTGTTTTCTACATTTTATAAACTATTATTATTTTGAATCTTTTGATCTTGACGGTTAGGTTTAATTGAAAACGTAATTGTGGAGGGAAAAATCTCCCTCCAATGATAGTCGTCCACGTCAACGCAATAAAAAAGTACATTTTTATCTTTCATGGATTACAGAAGCCCGCCCTAGTCAAGCCCAAGTAAAGTCATTACTAGCCCAAGGTCGCTAATGTTAAGCTTTCAGTCCATTAGCAAGTTTAGCCGATCCAAGTTATATTCGGCCCAAATTCATTAAAGATGGAACAAGTCTTAATAATCAAAGAATCCTACATGGAAGAAAAGTTCCATATAGGAAAAGTCTGGCATGAAAAGAATTATGAAAAAGAAAGAACTCTATATGTAAAGAATAATGTATATGGAATAAATTGGAGGACAAGTAAGGCGAGTCCTACCATAATTTCACCATATTTTTGTATATAAATAGAGGCTTAGTCCTCTAATAAAAATTATCGAGCAATATACACTTTTCTCTAGATAATTCTTGTTAACTGTTATTTTCCTTGAGTGAGTTGTATTATTTCTTTTAACTATTTTGGTTAAGGAAATTTTTGCACCTACACTTTAGTGCCGTCTATGAGAAACGTATAGAAATATACTCTCGCGAGTGATTCAAGTCGTTTATGTTACTACAATCAGGAATGTCAATCGGAGGATCCACAGCAGCAGTTGATCGGCAGATGGAATTAGTGCAAAAGATGCGAGAAGAGTTCTTACAACAATTCGAGATACTTCGTCAAGCAAACGAAGCCAGCACGGCTCAGATTACGTTGCTTCAGCAAAAGAACGACACCCTCTAAGCAGCTATGGCTCAAATAGCACCGTAGCCACCACCAGGTGATGCGGCAGCACCTCCCGCCAACCACAACATTCCTTCTGTTAACGAACCTCAAGCCAATGAAGTTCGGCCTAATAAGGTTCGGCGTAATAAGGTTCGACTAAACGGGGTTCAACAAAAGCAGAGGACGAGAACCGAGGTGGTCACTTTGGGCAATCATCCTCCTTGGACGCAGAACGAACAGGCCGAGTCCAGCCTTAAGCTCACGGTGTGGTCTAATGGCATTCCAGATGGCGCTGGTGTCCAGGACGCCTTTGACGAAAAGAAGCTCCTAAGGATTCAGACGCCCGCCTAGATGGCCAGAGAGCATAAGAACATTCTGGTGAAGATTTTGTTCACCGATAACATATATTATGTTGGCAGACCTAAGAAATTTACCATGCCTTCCTTTACTCAGTTTGATGGTACAGGAGATCCCTCTCGTCACCTCAACCACTATTCGCAGAAGATGGCTCTAGACAATCACAATGATGCATTCATGCGTAAGGTTTTCCCGACTAGTCTGATGGGAGCCGCATTGGAATGGTTCAAGAATAGGCCGCACAAGTTCATTCCGAACTATGAAACTTTGTGCGCCATATTCCTAGCACAGTATTGCGGAAACAAGAAGCAGAAGAAGACCATCACTAGTCTCTTCACCATAAGGCAAAAGAGAAGAGAAGTGTTATGTAACGACCCGAACCCTTGGGTCCGAACCGTTAACCTGGTCCTTGCCCTGACCCGAGGTTAACTAGGTCATATCCTCTATTTCCTGTGTCCAGAATCATCATAAGGATCAATCCGGGGTTTAAAATACCTTAGAATACAACCTTACAACAATAGTCAAATAATGCAGGTCAAAGGGAATGATCAGCCAACTGATGGTTCTTCATCGGCCGGTTGACAGGGCAGGTTCAGTCGGCTGACCTACAAGGTCGGCCAGTTGAAACAATAGGGAAAAATGCAAGCTCGTGGGACTTTTACTGTAGGCGTGTCGGTCGGCTGACAAGGGGGGTTCGGTCGGCCGAACCTAGGGTTTCGGTCGGCTGATGGTGAGGGTTGACCGAAACTAAACCCCTGAACCTTGAACTACCTGGAAATGCATTCTGGTTGTGCTCTTTACAATCTAAACCCAATTTGAATTCACAGCAAAATATACAACATCACACACCTATAAACATTACTAATTTCTCAAAATATAGCATCTTTCCCCCATGCTATATAAGCATTTACATGGCCTCAAACTTACATTAAATACAGTCAAATGTCTTAAATACAACACATGGTTATGGCTTGCAGCATGAATATACTTCACTATGTTTTTGAGACTTTACAAAAGATTGGGAAGTATACAAAAGGTATCAAAATTGATTTCTAATCCTCTTCATGCTTGTGGAAGGTCGGCATCCACTATTTCTTTTCCTGGCCCTGAAAAATGTTAAATAATGGGGTAAACAATTTGCTCAGTAGGTGGTGCCTAAGACACACCTCTTATGACCCCATGAATCCAAATAATGAATAGGGATTGAGGATAGAGGTCATGCCATGCCGGGACAGAGTACAACAATGAATTCCAAATTCAAAATAAATTATGACGTGCCATGAAGTATAATGCCATGTATGTCACTCCCAGTTCTCGAAATCACTTCCATTCTGCACTTGTCAAATCGTTAATGTAACCCATCCCTCGATACCCCTTTGGCGACATGAGAGAAGGATTGGCTACTGTCCCTGATCCTTGGTAACTCCGTGGCGTCATTTGGGGCTCAAATAGCTTAACCACGCTAGGGCGATCTCCCTAGTTCCCTCTAGGCTACACTAACGCCACGGACCCTCGGTACCCCCTTAGCGTCCGGATTTTCACAAAATCCTTTTATCAAAACTTTTCCCTAAAAACCCCTTTCTTTCCATTTTTAAAACAACTTTCCCATTTTCCTTACCCAATGTTATGCATGAATGCATCATGCTATTCCATGTCATGTCATTATCCATTATCATACACCAAATTCAAGTTCATATCACATAGCAAAATTTCATAAGAAATTCCAAGAGAACATCATGCTTGAAATTTGGCAAATTCTAAGAACAATAGGCAAGAAGTAATACCAATTAAGCATGTTAATTTGCACAACATCAATTACACACAAAATCATATATTTTATATACACAAATAAATCATTTTAAGGCAAAATAAACACAAATTAGGCTGCTAGATCACTAATCAAGTAAGATTAACTCACAAAGGTGCAAGATTGTATGAATTAGATACCCCTACCTCAAAAGTGATGAAAAACCCCAATTTGTCCTCAAACCCTAAATAAAATAAATATGATACCAATGAATCCAACTAAAGCCCCCGTACTCGACAATTCCGGTAGTGGGTCCCACACGGGACCGTCCGGCACGAAAAACTGAAAAATGTGAAAATGGTCACCATTGCATTTCAAAGAGTCCTGGACTCAATGAAATTTCCCAAACAACTCTCAGAGAAAGTGTTACAGTTTGCACTCCCGATGGGGATTGCTTCTTTTTCATGGGAGATCGAAGTGATTCCCAACTTTCATCGTTGTATGGAATTCGTGGACGGAGTCGTGGTGATTACTTCTTCACTAGTCTTCTAGCCGAAGAAGATGATGTTGTGAAAGAGGATTATCCTATAATTGTTCGGGATTTTCTAGATGTGTTTTCGGAGGATTTGATAGAGTTGCCTCCACACCGAGAAGTGGAGTTCACTATTGATTTGATGTCCGGTACCGCACCGATTTCTATAGCACCGTATCGTATGGCACTAGTGGAGTTAGAATAATTGAAGAAACAACTTGATGATTTGAGGAAAAAAGGTTTCATCCGACCGAGTGTGTCATCGTGGTGCGCACCGGTCTTATTTGCTAAAAAGAAAGATGGTTCTTTGAAATTGTGCATTGATTATCAGAAGTTGAATCATGCCACCATATCCTTTGTAATACCCTTAATTTTAAAAGGTAGTTGTGATACCCCTCGGATTCGAGACACGGGTTGATCAGGCCCAGGCCCAAAACCGAGGGATATCAAACAATTAATATTTTATAATGAATACAGAATACAAACCGAAATAAGAAAATAAAGTTTAAGCTGATAGAAACTAAAATAAAATCCTCAAATACTAAAGATCCAATAATCCAGCTCAAAAACCTTCAAGGTTACAACCTGGGAATCCAACTAGTGGACCCCGAAATAAAACTCCAACTAAAACTGAAAAACTGAAAGTAAAGATATTCCAAAACTAGATCATGAAGTGAAATCCTACATCGTTGGTAGAATGAATGAGAGTTCCTGCTTAGCACGATCAAACTTGTGACTGGAATCGTCCGTTACCTGAAAAGAATAATAAAAAAGTGGGTCAGGCCCACATGCAAGTCCTAAACCAACTGTAATCCATACAGTGCCTGATACACAGATACACCCTAGATACCCTCAACATAACTACGTAATCCATAAATATACATATATATCCACACTAAGGACATTCACTGAACTATAGTGGAGGTCTCAACCTGAATAGAAGGCAACATGCGAAAACGCACCCAAAGGTGGGCATGAGTACCTAGACCTAATAGGGTACACCTACCTACTATATCTAGCTACGCATCCACTGCATATACGCACCCTAACCAACGACTCTGAGACTCACGCTCATATCGTGGTACCATAACCATATATCTAAAGTCCATCCAAAACCATAGTATGTCATTCACTTATTCAATGAGGAGACATACAAAATACCGTCCAGATAAGCACTCAACTTATTCAGTTGAAGTGACTTAATTACAACCAATTAATCCAGGAAATCACTCAACCTAGTCAGTTGATTCGACTTAAACACATTAATGGATTCCATATTTTACAATCCATATTTTCCATCCGATAGGTTAGGTTAGTGTTTTTAAGCTAAACCACCCCCTAGTATGCCATCATCCCATACCGGTGCATACAATCCTCCATAATAATGTAGATTATAACCTATAAACAATTATTAAGTGATTTACAGTTCAAATCCTCATCCATGTAATTGCAGAAAAGCAGTTTATATTCTAGCAATTTAAATCCGAGCAAAAACTCAGTTAATTGCAGAAAAGATTTAAATTTGTCAACCATTAATATCCATAGCATGCATATAACACATTTATTAAACAGATAACCCTAACATGCATTTAGAATCAACACATAAGTTTATGTTAATCCACTGGATTCACAAAGTTTAGCCCAAGCAACTAAGTCTCCTTCCGTCGGTTAATCGTATACAATATACATAACCTTTCTACAATTTGTTCTGTTAGTTCAGAGGCAAGCTTTGATCAATCAAGGATCCTATTAGCACTTAAAATTAGTTTCTTAGTCACACTGAAAAGTCCCAGAATTTTTAGACATAGTTCAGACCCTCAAAATTCTAAACAGCTTGTTAAAATTCAACTTCAGAACAAAGTTTGAGAAAGAGCCTGCTCTACTTTTGAAAAAGCAGGCTCTTGGAATTCCTAGAGCCGCCTCTACCTCTCCTAGAGCCAGCTCCTTGATGGGGGAGCCGGCTCTTTGTATTCCAGAGCTGGCTTTCTCCTCCTCCTCGAGCCTCCTTCAACCTCTATTGCTCCTACAACTTTCTGTAGTGTTTCCGGCCATTCACAACCTGTCTAATTGGTTTTAAACTGATCCTAAGAGTTCCATCTAAGTCCAGTATCATTCCCAAGATGTGTTTATAGCAGTTAAATACAAAAACAGAGGCTATAGATTCATCAGATTTTTTCTTGCTTCAAGAAACAAATAAATCACAGACACACACAAACTGTAACTGAATAAATTTTCACACATACAGAACATTGATATACCATCAAATATACATAAGAAACTCAGTTAATTCTTAATTAAATCCTGGAGGCCACCTAGGTGCACATAACACAAGCAAAGGGAAAAAGAAGGAAAAGAACTTGCCTTTGAGTTTCAGACTTGAAACTTTAAATTCTCAGCTTCTGTATTATTATTTTTGTGGATGATTTAGAACATAATTAGACCTCTAGGAACTTAAACCAAGACATTACAGAGAGTTTTTAACATCGTCGAAGACGAAGGCGATGACAGGAAGCAGGGACAGAACCGGCTCCCAAGGGAATGGAGCCGGCTCCCAAGGTAGGGGAGCCGGCTCCCATTGGTTGAGAGCTGGCTCTCAACTTTTAAGAGCTTGTTCTCATGCCTAAATGTGTACTGAACATGGTTTTAAGTATTGTTTTGATATTTTTGGGGTTCTTGGACTGTTCTGGGTTAATATTAAGGATTTTAAACATTATTTCATGTAATATTAAACCCCATATTGCATAATTTATATCTATATGCTAATGGATTTAATAGTATGAAAGTTTAAACAATTGTGCATGCTGTTAACGAATATAAATGATATAATTCTTAATTTTATTTTAGCAATTTAAGGATTGGAACATGATTTTTAAATCTTGTATTAGATGTTTAATATGGTCATACACATATTAGACTTTGTTTATGCTTATTTTTTAGTATAATTGATTAACTACTTATTTCTGTTTTATCAATTATTGGATTGTTTTGTGGATTTTAATTGATGTTTAAATTTATCATTTATTGCATCAATTATTGGTTTTGTGGATTTATTTGATGTACTATTTTGGATGTTGCATCATTTATGGATTTTGTGGATTTTATGCACCGGTATGGGACGGTGGCATATTAGGGATGGATTAGATCAAAACGCTAATTCCTACCTATTCATACATAACGGAATGGATTAACTAAAAAAGTTAAATCCTACATATATTCATGTCAGGTCAACTAAAACAGTTGAATGACATACCGGATGTTTGTTTTTTTTATGTTCTATATTAGGATAGATTATATTCATATATTTTTTGATTATAGTACCGCGATATGAGCTTAAGTCTCAGAGTTGATGGTTAGGGCACGTATATGTAGTGGGATGCATAACTGGCTATGATAGGTTAAGGTATACCCTGTTAGGCTTAGATACTCATGCCCACTTCAGGTGCGTTTTGCATGTTGCCTTCTATTCAGGTTGAGACCCTCTTTGTAGTCCACTGAGAGTCCCTTAGTGTGGATATATATATGTATGGACTAGATAGATATTGTTGAGTTATCTAGGATGTATCTACGTATAGGATCTCTGTTTGGATTGTAGTTAGAATAGAACTTGTTCGTGGGCCTGACCCACTATTATTTTTCAGGTATCGGACGGTTCCAGTCTTAAAGCTTGTTCGTGCTGAGCAGAGACAACCACTCATTCTTCCTACTATGTAGGCCTGCAATTTATGTTTAGTTTTGGATTTCATCTTTAGTTCTATTATTTTTCGGTTGGATTTTTATTAGGGGTCCACTCGATGGATTCTCGAGTTGTTCTATTATTAGAGGATGATATGGATTATGCTGGAAGATTAATTAATTAACATTATTGAGGATTATTATTTAGAATTCTTTTCGGCTTATTTAATTATTTATTTTTAAATTCTTTTTGTATTATTTGTTCAATTACATACTTAATTATTTGGTGTCCCTCGAATCTGTGCTCGGACTTGATCACCCGTGGCTCTAGAATCGAGGGGTATCACATCCTTTGCCAAAGATAGATGATTTGTTTGATCAGTTGAGAGGAGCCAGTTGTTTCTCGAAGATTGACTTGAGGTCAGGCTATAATTAGTTGCGGGTTAGGGATGAGGATATCCTAAAGACGGCGTTCCGTATACGGTATAGACACTATGAGTTCCTTGTTATGCCTTTTGGCTTAACAAATGCGCTAGCGGCATTCATGGACTTAATGAACCGTGTCTTTCACGATTACTTGGACCAGTTTGTGGTAGTTTTCGTGGATGACATTCTTGTGTACTCGCGGACTTAGGAGGAGCATGAGGTCCATTTGAGTATTGTGTTTCAGATTTTACGGGAGCACCGTTTGTATGCCAAATATGAGAAGTGTGAGTTTTGGTTACAAGAAGTGAAGTTTTTGAGACACATTGTTTCGGAAGGTGGAGTGTTAGTGGATCCATCAAAGATAGAAGCAGTTTTGACTTGGGAGCAACTCTAGAATGTTTTTAAGATTTTTGGCCTAGCGGGTTACTATCGGAGATTTATGAAAGATTTCTCCCGTTTGACAGCGCCTAGACCCGTTTGACCTGGAAAGGGATCAAGTTTGTGTGGAACGAAGCATATGAGTCATCTTTTCAGAAGTTGTAGACAAGGTTGACTACAACTCCGGTGTTGGTGATACCTGAACATGGCTTAGGTTATGTGATTTATTGTGATGCTTCGCATGATGGTTTGGGATGTGTGTTGATACAGGATGGTAGAGTAATGGCTTATGGGTCTCGATAATTGAAGACTCATGAGTAAAACTACCCTACTCATGATCTGGAATTAAAGGCCGTTGTGTTTGCTTTGAAGTGTTGGAGACACTACTTGTATGGTGAGAGATTTGAAGTGTTTTCCGATCACAAGAGTCTTAAGTACCTTTTCTTCCAAAAGGACTTGAATAACAGACAGAGGCGATGGGTTGAGTTCTTGGAGGACTACAATTTTGATTTGCAGTATCATCCGGGCAAGACAAATGTAGTAGCTGATGCCTTAAGTCGGAAATCTCGTGGAAATTTGGCCGGTTTGGCTTTTCGGAAACGGAAGATGCTTGAGAATTTGGCAGAAATGGGATTGCAGTGTTTTGATGACGATGCTTGCTATGAGTCGGCATTTTTGTTTAGTCTTGTGGCTCAGTCTACTTTTGTCAGACAAGTGATTGAGTCATAGAGACAGGATCCAGATTTGAATGCCATTTACACCTTGATCTTCAATGGTCTGAAACCTGATTGAACTGTAGCCGACTGTGACGACCTCTACTGTGACCCTCTGCCACTACTGGTGCCTGCTCCCTGATTCAGACAATCTCGAATCAAATGGCCCTGCAGACGATACCCATAACAAGCTCTCGATGGTGCAGAAACTTTGCTCGAGTTCATAGGGCATCTAAACTTGTAATGTCCAAGCTGTTGACACTGATAACAAATAACTCCACTCTTATCAGACCTAGTTGGCATAGGAGTGGTAGGAGCGGATCGTGCAGATTGCTGCCCCTGAAATTGAGACGAACCACCCATGTTCCTTTTTTATGAAGGTCCCTTTGAAGATGACCCTGCATTCCTTTTTTGTCTCCATAGTTCCTTTCCTGCATTTCTATCTTTGGCCTCCGCCTCTAATATTAATGCCTTTTCCACTGCCTCAGAATAAACCTTGATGTACTGTGCCGTTATCAACGACCTCATCTTGCAGTCAAGCCTGGAGATAAACTTCTGAACCTTATCAACTTCATTGCTCACCATCTCTGGAGCAAAGCGAGAAAGAGACGTGGACTTGTTCTCATATTTTTTCACTGACATATTACCTTGGATAAGGCCATTAAACTGGTCCCTTAGCTCCCATCTCTTGGTGACCGGAAAATACTTCTCGTAGAACAGCTTTTTAAACTTTTCCCAACTCATCTCCTCCACCTTGTGCCGGTTGGTGACTGACTTCCACCAAATCTTGGCATCCTTGGAAAACTTGTAAGTGGCTAGGATGATTTTCACATAATCATCTATCACATCCATAGAGGTCAATTGAGTTTCAACTTGATCCATGTAGTCATCCACTACCATGGGATCTGCACCACCTTCAAATATTACTAGCATCAACTTTGAAAACCCCAAAATCAAATTGAGACGTTTCTACGCTGGCGCCTCTTCTACCTGAACTACCGATTGAGCTACCGGTTGAGGTACCGGTTGCAGAAGAGTAGAAATTGTTGCCCTCAAGGCATTCTACAACAAGCGTTTCAATGCTAGTTTTGCCGGACCGTCACCCTCTTCGACGAGTGCTTCAACATCATCCCCTCTGGTGGGAACACCTTTTGGGGTAATCAAATCCCTAAGAAATGTATCTTCTTCATTTTGCTCCGCAAGATTGGAGCTAGAGCTTTCACCAACGTCACCCTTTGTCGGCCTAGAGCCGACTTTTCTGGGTTCCTTTTGTGGCAGCATCGTACTATAAAACAAGGAAACGGTTCAATGACATGACACTAAGGTCCACCATGGACTACGTTATACAGTGATGCCATACTTACTTAGTATGCATAACTGTACAAGAAGCACTTTAATATAAACGCGTAAGCACATAAGTAATTAAACAGTTAAACATGCTTCTTCAAGTAATAAAACATGTAACAATTAATCACGTAAACAATACAAGCAACTTCCTATGAAACCCTATGTAAACCTCTACCCGTCGTCCCAATAGTGTTCGAACCATCGTTCTAATACCAATTTTGTAACGACCCGAACCCATGGGTCCGAACCGTTAACCGGTTCCTTGCCTTGACCCGAGGTTAACTAGGTTATATCCTCTATTTCCTGTGTCCAGAATCATCATAAAGATCAATCTGGGGTTCAAAATACCTTAGAATACAACCTTACAACAATAGTCAAACAATGTAGGTCAAATGGGATGATCAGCCGACTGATGGGCCTTCATCGGCCGGCTGACAGGATTGGTTCAGTCGGCTGACCTACAGGGTCGGTCGGCTGAAATGATGGGGAAAAATGTAAGCTCTCAGGACTTTTACTGTAGGCGTATCGGTCGGCTGACAAGGGGGGTTCGATTGGCCGAACCTGGGGTTTCAGTTAGCTGATGGTGAGGGTCGGCCGGCTGAAACTAAACCCCTGAACCCTGAACTACTTGGAAATGCATTCTGGCTGTGCTCTTTACAGTATAAACCCAATATGAATTCAGAGCAAAATATACAACATCACACACCTATAAACATTACTAATTTATCAAAACATAACATCTTTCCCCCATGCTATATAAGCATTTACATGGCCTCAAACTTACATTAAATATAGTCAAATATCTTAAATAAAACACATGGTTTTGGCTTGCAACATGAATACACTTCACTATGTTTTTGAGACTTTACAAAAAATTAGAAAGTATACAAAAGGTATCAAAATAGATTTCTAATCTTCTTCATGCTTGTGGAAGGTCGGCATCCACTACTTCTTTTCCCGGCCCTGAAAAATGTTAAATAATGGGGTGAGTAATTTGCTCAGTAGGTGGTGCCTAAGACATACCTCTTATGGCCACGTGAATCCAAATAATGAATAGGGATTAAGAATAGGGGTCATGCCATGTCGGGACAGAGTACAAAAATAAATTCCAAATTCAAAATAAAATATGCCGTGCCATGAAGTATGATTGCATGTATGTCACTCCCCATTCTCAAAATCACTTCAATTCTTCGTTTTTCAAACCGTTAATGTAACCCGTCCTTCAGTACCCCCTTGGCGACACAAAAGAAGGATTGGCTACTGTCCCTGACCCTTGGTAACCCCGCGGCGTCATTTGGGCCCAGATAACTCAACCATGTTAGGGCGATCTTCCTAGTTCCCTCTACGTTACACTATCACCACAGACCCTCGGTACCCCCTTGGTGTCCGGGTTTTCACAAAATCCTTTTATCTAAACTTTTTCCCAAAAACCCATTTCTTTCCATTTTCAAAACAACTTTCCCATTTTCCTTACCCAATATTATTCATGAATGCATCATGCTATTCCATGTCATGTCATTATCCATTATCATACACCAAATTCAACTTTATATCACATAGCAAAATTTCATAAGAAATCCCAATAGAACATTATGCTTGAAATTTGGCAAATTCTAAGAACAATAAGCAAGAAGTAATACCAATTAAGAATGTTAATTTGCACAACATCAACTACACACAGAATCATATACTTTATATACACAAATAAATCACTTTAAGGCAAAATAAACACAAATTAGCATGCTAGATCACCAATCAAGTAAGATTAACTCACAAAAGTGCAAGATTGAATGAATTAGAGACCCCTACGTCAAAAGTGATGAAAATTCCCAAATTCTCCTCAAACCCTAGGATCTTGAGATTCTCTAAATGGTGACCAAAAGGAGATTGGCTTCGATCAACTTGTAGATCTTGCCGTGAGTTTCAATTTGTCGCAAACGGCACTTAAAAATACTAAGTATTGAGAGAGAAATCAAGGGCTGAAGCTTTGAAGTAAAAAAAAAAAAAAGAAAAAAAGAAAAAATGGAAGCTTGAGAGAGTGAGAGAGACCAGTGGGAGAAGAGAGAAATGAGGACCAATTACCTCTTTAAGGTGGTGGTGGGTCCCACTTTCTTTTTCTTTTATTTTCTTTTTTCTTTTGTTTCCAATTTATACCACATACATCCATAAATACATATTTAATTCACACTTACTTAAAACACATTAAATAAAATAAATATGATGCAAATGAATCCAACTAAATCCCCCGTACTCGACAATTCCGGTAGTGGGTCCCATACGGGACCGTTTGGCTCGAAAAATTGAAAATTGTGAAAATGGTCACCTTTCATTTCAAAGAGTCCTGGACTCAATGAAATGTCCTAAACAACTCTCGGACACAACCGGCACACTCCGCAGTGTCCGGTACACCAAAACGATAAAAGACGAAAATGCCCTTGAAATGACAAAAATTTCGAAAAAATGAAAAATGCCGAAAAATGGAAACATCACACGCTATAGGATTTCCTGTCCAGATTTAACATGGAGGCTTCGGAGATAGCAGATTGTCATCCTGAGACTGCTATAGAAACGTTCAAGATTGGCATGATCCAGGGAACCAAGTTCCAACCTCCCTAGTCAAATATTTCCCTTCGGACATGCAGACTCTTAATGCTATGGCACAAATCTACATTAAACTTGAGGAGAATGTAGCCCACCGAGCACAACATGCCATCCTCGTCACGGTAGAAAATAAGCCTCGGGAAAAAGCTTCAAGTTCAAAAACTTAAAGAAGCCAGCATGCCTTAGCGCCAGCCGCTCAGATACCTGAGAAAAGATAAAGGACCGAGAAGAGGTTCACACCTCTTCGTACCACATTGGCTCGGTTATTCCAAGAGAACAAAGTAAGATTCACCGTCCCTCAACCAATGAGACAACCCCTGGAGTAAAGGGACAAAATCAAACACTGTGCCTACCACAGAGATTATAGGCATACAACCAATGATTGTAGATCCCTCAGGCGATAAGTGGAAAATATGATAACCAGAGGAGATCTAGCAGACTACCTCGCACCAAAAGAGCAGGCAAGGCCGAGGGAAGTCAATCCTCGAAAAGTAGAAGGAAGCCAAGTCAATGTCATTCATGCAATACATGGGAGGTCAGAGGAAGACCAAGAGTCAGAAGAGGTGTACTGTTCCAGGTTAAGGGCAGCCCATAAGCTAAGGAAATTATCCTCAGTTAACACTATTGCTTCGGGTAGTATTAATATTGGGTTTGGAGATAGAGATCTATTCAGAGTTCAACTCCCCCACGAAGATCCACTCGTCATCAGTCTTCTGATAGTAAATTGCATAATCAAAAAAGTTTTAGTAGATCCAGGTAGCAGCGCCAATATTATGACGAAGACAGTCTTTGAATAGTTGGGGATCCCATCATCTTCAATTCGGCCCACTTCCAGTTTATTGATGGGATTCGATGGGACGAAGGTGGACCCAATTAAAGTAATCGATTTATCTGTCACTGCTGCGAAAAAGATATTGAAGGAAAACTTTGTTCTGACAGAAATCCATCATTCCTAAAATCTCATTATGGGAAGAGGTTGGATCCACCGAATAAATGGGGTACCATCTACCCTTCATTAGGTAATGCGATGCTTATCCCGGGATGGGAAATAGGTCATTAATTTTTGGGGAGATTAAGTCACTGCAAAAGAGTGCTACATGCTGACACTGAATGAGGCAAATAGGAGGGTGAAGTAGTCCAGGCCAGATGCGACCCCAGAAGATATTCCCAAATAACAATTACAGAGTCTTCTGCCCAAGTACTTGAAAGCAGATGAGGAAGTTGAAGCTACAACACTTACCGAGGAATCCTTCGAAACCGTTGAAGTTATCCTCGGCGATCCCCATAAAATCACTTATATGGGTTCTTCCCCCACAGCTGAAGAGAATGGGGTATCAGTCGATGTCATCCGACAGAATGCAGATGCGTTTTCTTAGGATCATTCGGACATGCTAGGAATCAGCCCTTCGATTTCATGCTATAGCCTGAAGGTGGATTCTTCATTCAAGCCAATGAAGCAAAAGCATAGAAGGTTTGCTCCTGAGTGCAACCGAATAATTGCTGAAGAAGTAAGTAAGTTGATTCAAGCAGGTTTCATCCGAGAAGTGCATTACCCACAATGGCTCTCAAACGTAGTGGTGGTTCAAAAGAAGAGTGGAAAATGGAGGGTTTGCATAGTTTCACCAATCTCAACAAGGCTTTCCTTAAGGATAGCTTTCCACTACCCAAGATAGATAAGATGGTTGACGCTACCACTGATTATGAGCGACTCACATTCCTTGATGCGTATTCCGGGTATAATCAGATCCCTATGAATCCCGAAGATGAAGAGAAAACCTCCTTTATTACAGAGAAAGGAACTTACTGTTACAAAGTCATGCCCTTCGGACTTAAGAATGCTGGGGCTACTTACTAACGTCTTGTTAATAAGATCTTTGATAAGATGTTGGGAAGAATGGTCGAAGCCTACATCGATGACATGGTGGTTAAGAGTGTGAAGAAGGAGGATCATCTTAAGTGCCTCCAGGAAGTCTTTGACACTCTGAGAAAGTATAACATGAGGTTGAATCCTTCCAAGTGTTCCTTTATGGTCTTTTTAGGGCAATTTCTCAGCCATTTTGTCAACAAGAGAGGAATAGAAGTCAGCTTGACTCAAGCTCAGGCCCTCATACAAAATTAGGAACCAAAAACTCGCAGGGAAATATAGGTTCTAACTGGCCGAATCGCAGCTCTTAGCCGCTTCATATCCCGATTATCTGATAAGTGTAAACCATTTTTTGATGCCATAATATCTGAGCAAGGATTTATGGGGACCTTAGCAGCAGGAAACACTCAGTCGGTTAAAATATTGCATGGCCAAACCACCAATTTTGTCTGCTCCAAAGCCTGGTGAAGCCCTCATCATGTACTTAGCAATTTCTAGTATAACTATTAGTGTCGTACTAATCTGAGAAGAGGGAAAGAATCAGTACCCGATCTTTTACATAAGTAAGATGATGACAAATGCTGAAACAAGATATAGTAAAGCAGAGAAGATCATACTAGCCTTGGTATATGCAAAAAGAAAGCTTCGGCACTATTTTGAGTCTCATAGCATCGTGGTCCTCACCAACTAACCTATGCGAGCTATTCTCTCCAAACCAGATCTATCTGGAAGAATTACTAAGTGGGCAATAGAACTCAGTTCCTTCGATATAGCTTATGAGTCAGAGGTGTCATACAAAGGACAGACGTTGGCCGATTTTCTCTTAGAATATGAAGATAAGCTTGAAGAGCCAGAGCTTCCTGAACCACAATGGGAGCTTCGGGTGGACGGTTCCTCGAATCTAACTAGTGCAGGGTATCGTTATTACAACTCCTGAAGGCACCAAGCTGCAGCAGTCAATCCATTTAAATTTTCCTACCACTAATAATGAGGCCAAGTATGAGGCCTTACTTGCCGGGCTTCAGTTGGCAAACCAGCTCCAGGTAAGGTGTCTAAAGGTTTTTAGTGACTCCCAACTTGTTGTTAATCAGGTGACAGGCAAGTATCAGTCCCAAAAAGAAAGAATGAAAGCATACAAAAAGGCTGTAGAGAGTGCTACACATGGATTTGATCAAATCAAATTCCACCAAGTACCTCGAGAAGAGAACTCCGAAGCAGATCAACTGGCCACCGTGGCATCTTCCTCGGACGAAGATTTAGTCCGGGTAGTGCCTATCGACATCCTGGACGAACCTAGTATAATTCCTTAGTTGCAGGTAATGGTGATCCCGGACATTCCACGAGAGCCATGTTGGATGGACCCATTGGAAGCTTACCTCAAGCATGGGACCCCTTCGAACCAGAAAGCTAAGGCAAGAAAAGTAAGGTTCGCTGCAGCCTGATATTCCATTATTAATAACTAGCTGTATAGAAAATCATTTTCAGGACCTTATTTGAAGTGCTTAAACCCTACTGAGGCCCTCGAAATACTAAAGCAGATTCATGATGGGAACTTTGGCAACCACTCCGGTGGAAAATCCCTTACACATAAAGTCTTAACTCAAGGTTAATTCTGGCTATACCTGGTTCGGAATGCCGAGGAATATGCGAAGAGATGTGATAAGTGCCAGCGATACGGCCCAGTGAAGCATTAGCCTGCTGAAGATTTACACACAATGGCAAATCCATGGCCATTTGTGTAATAGGGAATTGACATGGTCGGACCTTTACCCAAAGCTGTAGAGTAGAAGGAATACATGTTACTAGCCACAAACTACTTCACAAAGTGGGTGGAGGCAGAGGCTGACTCGAGTGTGACTCATGAGTAAGTAATTTTTTTTAATTTTATGGAATAATATAATTTGCTGATTTGGAGTACCGAAGGTTATCATGATGGACAACGGTAAGAACTTGGACAACAGGAATACAAAAAAGTTCTTTGCCAAACATGGAATTAGGTAGAAGTTGGCCGCGGTTAGTCATCCACAAGGGAATGGGCAGGCTGAAATAACCAACCGAACCATTTTTAATTGTCTGAAGAAAGAGTTACAACAACTCAAATCGAAGTGGTATGAGAATCTACCTAAGGTACTTTGGGTATACCGAACCACCCCACGACGCCCGACTCGGGAAAGCCCCTTCGTAATGGCCTATAGGTCCGAAGCTGTCATCCCTACAGAGGTAGCAGTTTCGACCCTTCGGACGTACTTATTACTCGAAGGAAACAATAACCAGTAGCTCGAGCACAGCCTTAACCTTTTGGAAGAAAAAAAAGATGCCGCAGCAATTAGGCTTGCCTCATCCACGAGTCAGGTTCAGAAGCTTTGTAGTCGGAGATTGGGTGCTGAAGCAGGAAACGACACATGTAAAGAAATTGCAACCCAATTAGACCGAACCCTACATAGTCACAGAAGTGGTGGGGAAATGAGCCTACAGACTAGCAGAAGCTAATGGGCACATAATCACACGCCCATGGAATGCCATACACCTTAAAAGGTACTATCATTAGGAAGATTTGTCAATTTATTTATAATTTATTTATGCAAATAAGGCTGCTTATGGCCCATTTAACTTTCATATTAACGATTACATCCTCTTTTTTAAGTATGTGATGCTTCCCGTAATAGATGGCGTTGGGTACACGTGTGATCAACGGTTCTGTGAATTCAACGATCTTCTTTGCATCTACAAGTAATCAATCCGCATGAGTGGTCACTTTTTACACACATGTTAATACTCGGTGGAGGATGCTGTTTCACTTTATATTTTTATAGTTTTTCTTTCTTTTCGTAAAAAGGGGCAAGACTAGTACCTTACTATGTATCGATGTTACGAAAAGAAAGAAAACACAGACAAATAGACAGAATATCAACAATTATTTATTTGTGGAAACTATCTTCAATTAGACACAATAGTTGTTCATTTTTGGAATCTACTTTGAGTTTTTAAGCAAAAACTTACTTTTACTATTATCCCAAATCGATAAAAAATACCTTTATACATTTCTTTATATAGGGAAATATTAAAGTATTTGAATGCATTGCAAAGAGGGCCCGCTGGTAACAGAAACGGCCCAGCCCAAATTGGGTTCAAACCCTTAGTACCAGCGGGCATTCTTTGCAATAATTCTTTCTTTTTAAGCTCAAATTTCTGGCCCACACTCTAAACTCTATTTTTGTCCTTTATCGATCGGAAATAAGAAGAGTGTGTAGTTCATATACTCGTGGCTCACCACATCTAGAGGCCACGAAAAGAGTCTCCATGGAAGATAGTCTCCCAAACAAACAAATGGGAGACTTCCCAACCACGGTTACTCTTTTTCGTGGCCTCCTATCATTTTTAAATCTTCGGCCTCGCCTGCTGCGACTTCTACATATGTGGTATTTTTCCACCTCAAACTTCGGACCTTAAGAGTCCGAATGATACAAAACAATTCCTCTCAGGCTCATAACCGAGGAACTATAGGCTTCGAATCCTAAGTGTCTGATATAATACAATTCCTCTCAGACTCATAATCGAGGAACTATATGCTTCGGACCCTAAGTGTCTGATATAATACAATTCCTCTCAGGCTCATAGCCAAGGAACTACATGCTTCGGACCCTAAGTGTCCGATACAATACAATTCCTCTCAGGCTTATAGCTAAGGAACTACATGCTTCGGACCTTAAGTGTCCGGTACAATACAATTCCTCTCAGGCTCATTGCCGAGGAACTTTATGCTTTGAACCCTAAGTGTCCGATACAATACAATTCCCCTCAGACTCTTTGCCGATGAACTTTATGCTTCGGACCCTAAATGTCCGGTACAATACAGTTCCTCTCAGGCGCATTGCCGAGGACTTTTATGTTACGGACCCTAAGTGTCTGGTATAATACAATTCCTCTCATTGCCGAGGAAATCAACGATTCGGATCCTAATACGTCAAAGACAACAATGAAATATTCCTCTAAGGAATACATAACTATTGAAAAACTTAACAACTCGGACTTCATGAGTCCGAAGGTACTCCAATGGGTTTAAACCCAAATGGGGGCAAATATTCTTTATTGACACCTCACTTTCAGGCCCCAATATCTGGCCCAATAGTGTTAGGCCCATTAAAAGAAGTTTGTCCCACATCGAAATAATACAAGAAAAACGAGTATTGATATACCTACCTCATATAAGTTAAGGGCAAGAAGGGTTCCCTTGACAGTTATATCACTAAATGGTAGAACACTCCTCAGTTGGTGACCGAATTGTCATAGGAACTCCCTTCTTACTACTCCCCGTTTTTTGCTTCGAACCATAGGAGTCCAAAGTTTCCAGAGAAAATGAATCTTTCTCAAAGGCATGATAAATTACTCAGCAAGTATATGCAGCTCAGAAATATTTATAGATATGTAAATTTTTAAAAGTAAATATAAAAATTATAATAATTACTGTCTACAAGCAAAAAAATAGGTTGTTTCAGAGCAAATATTATACAAGTTCACTTCCTTTTGGGGTCAAAAGGAGCAGAATCAAAAGCGTCCACCAAATTCAGACTTGAGGCTAGAGGAGTTAATGGGCTTGAAGATGGAAGAGCTGACGAACTTGGAGCTGGATGATCATCTTAGTGAGACTTTACCATCTCAGCGAATAACATCTCAGCTTCTTGGGCCTGTGGACCCTCAGCATAAGGGAAGGACACTTCCATGTCAGCATCAAAAGCCTCTGGGTCCTTCAGTTTGTCACCTGAGCCTTGGTTGAAGCCGAACTTGAAGGCCTTTGCGCTGGATAAGCGTACCAATGTGGAGTAGTGTCCTTGCACCTGTTTCCCAACAGTGATACAGGTGCCAATTGCATCATTCAAATGCTGGTTCTCAGCCTCCAATGCCTCCACCTTAGCCTCAAATGCTGCCAAGTGATTCTTGTAAACATCCCTCGCCTCAGAGGCTATCTTTACATTCAGAGTTGCATTAGAAGCATTCTTCTCAGCATTGGCAAGGTCCCTTTCCAATTTCTTGATAGAAAGAGACTGAGCCTCAATTGTGGACCATAGGGCCATAGTGTGGTATAGGCTCTACACAATCAATAATAGCAATAACAGTGTAAGTAAAGTGGAAAAAAAGCTAAGGAACTAACAAATGAGGGAAAAGAATAAACCTCCACAGCACGAACTAGTGCAGAAGGAAGAAGCTGGTCTAGCCCCATGTTACCCATAATTTCTTCATCTTTGGGCATCCATACCCCCCGTGTGACTGCTAGTGCTGCAGAAGGATCTGTAACAACCGAATCCTCGGAGTGAAGGACTGATTTATTTGCCCTAGAAAAGGTAAGCCTCCAAGGCTCACCTTTCTCAGCCAAGACAAAAGCCCTCACCTCTTCTTCAGGATCAACTTCTCCAACTTTCTTCCCCTTGCTCTTTGAGTGAGTAACACTATTGGATTTAAAGGATGAGGAAGGGTTCAGCTTTGCCTTTTAATGTAAATGAGCTTAATCTACTTCCTTCTCCTACTCAGTAGATCATAATACTACCAGAGGCTAGTTCTCCACAGCCTTTTTCTTTAGAGCTTTAGCTCTCTTTTTCTCCTCGTCGGTTAAAAGGAAGCTGTCAAAAGAGGGGAGTGACAGATCCATAAGATCAGCATCTTCAGCACTGGAGGCAATTTCCATGAGATTGGAAGGAGAAAGAAAGTCCTCTGCAGATGGGGGGTTGTTCCAAACTTGATTCTCAAGGAAAACAAGTCTCTTCTTGGCTGCGGAGAAGGGAAAGTTGTTGAAAAAATACTAAGAAATTCGTAAGTGTGACGAAAAAGTAAAACTTGACATATGAAGCAACCAGTACACTTCTCATGAAGGGAAGGAAGACATTCTATACCTAACTTCCCAAATATGCGAGGGATTGGGAGTTTATTCGATTGATGCACAGACCAGTTCCCTTAACAATTATCATCCTCTCTTTCCACTTCTTCACGGAGGAAGGGAGGTCCGTACATATCCTTTGTTGAAGAGAGAAAGTAAAATAAAAACGGCCAGGCTCGGTCCCATGCCTGGAGATGGTGTCGGTAATCAATAGGTCAGCGAGAGTCAAGTCAAGACTCTCTAGTCTTCGGCGAACAAGAAGAGCCGAGACTATTCGAAGAAAGTTAGGGTTTACTTGAAGAGGGGCAAGACCTAACTTATTGAAGACTAAGTGGTAGAAGGGGTGAAGAGGAAAGCGAAGAGCATTAAGGTGCCCAACCGATAAAAGCAATTCATTCTCTCTGACGCCCTTGCCTGAACTGAAATCAGCCGTCCTTGGATATTCAACAATTTCTACCCCTTCAGGGATTTCAAATTCCTCCATTACAGAGTCAATGGTGAACTTGAGACGCTGAATAGACAAAATCATTTCTTTCTCCTCTTTGGTGAAGATACTATCCGACCCGGAGGTGGATACTTTAGCTTGAGGTAAAGAATCATCCATTTGATTGGCTGAATCGTTTGCAGATTCAAGAGGGTTAGAAATCCTAAGAGGAGGAACCCTAATAAGAGTAGGGGAAAACGAGGGTGTGGACTTAGAATCTACAATTAAGGGTAGGGGAAAACGAGGGTGTGGACTTAGAATCTACAATTTCTATGTGGTCGTGAGTGGATGAGGTGCTCATAGTGAAGGCAAAAGCAAGTCTTAAAGAGGCTCTTGGGTCAGAATAGCAATAGACACTCCTTGAACCGCCTCTTGCAAAATTGGCAACCGTGTAACTTCAATTTCCTTTTAATTAAGAGCCGTAGTCTAATTAAAAAGGGAATTGGGAGTAAAGTGTGGAGGGAAAAATCTCCCTCCAATGAGAGTCGTCCACGTCAACGCAATAAAGAAGTACATATCTATCTTTCATGGATTACAGAAGCCTAGCTCTGGTCAAGCCCAAGTAAAGTCATTACCAGCCCAAGATCGCTAATGTTAAGCTTTCAACCTGTTAGCAAGCTTAGCCGATCCAAGTTATATTCGGCCCAAATTCATTAAAGATGGAACAAGCCCTAATAATCAAAGGATCCTACATGAAAGGAAAGTTCCATATAGGAAAAGTCTGGCATGGAAAGAATTATGAAAAAGAAAGAACTCTATATGTGAAGAATGATGTATATAGAATAAATTGGAGGACAAACAAGGCGAGTCCTACCATAATTCCACCTCCTTTTTGTATATAAATAGAGGCTTAGTCCTCCAATAAAGATCATCGAGTAATATACGTTTTTTTCTAGATAATTCTTGTTAACTGTTATTTTTCTTGAGTGAGTTGTATTATTTCTTTTAACTATTTTGGTTAAGAGAATTTTTGCACCCACAGTAATTTTATCGTGATTTGAATAGTATGATGACGGTAGGTGATTAAACATCCATTTATTTATTTCCAATAAAGATTGAACACCGATTTGTTGCTATGTAAATAATTTTATATATATATATATATATATATATATATATATTCATATACACACATATATATTTGTGAAAATATATTTCAAATTCTAAAGTTTAAAAAATTAATATATTGTTTATATATAATGAATAAGTATTTTTAATTTAATTTTTTAATTATAAATGAAAAATGATATCTATATTAAAATTTAATTGGGAATAATTTTTTTTCTTTTTTATGATTATAAAAGGAACGAAGGTTTTCATTCCATATAATATACTGTACATTAATTTGGTAACTGTGACAACAATTTTTTTTTTTTTTTAGAGAGATAATACAGCGTTAGCGGAAATATATAGAGAGAAATTTTCTTTTTCGCAAAGGTAAGAAAATTCTTAAAAGTTAATTAAATATAGTTAATGTTCACATAACACCTCTATACAATGAAATTATTAGCTTACACACCCTTTGGCATTTTTGAAAGAGTAAAAAGGGTATTACAGTTTTAAAAAAATAGGGGTAGTTTTAGTACACTTTTTCAAATAGGAGTTGAAAGTGCTACACAAAATATACGTCAAAGTGTTTTATGCATTTAACCCATATATATATATATATATATATATATATATATATATATATGGAGTTATGGCAATGGATCTGCAAACCCTCTCTCTGGAATGTGAAAGTAATAATCTGAAGACTACCCAATAGCCAAGTTAATTTTCCAAGCCAAGCCAACGGGATAATACAATTCAGTAGCATCATTCGGCTAAAACTGCAGCATTTACCGAGCCACTAGAGGATACTTTTGTAAAGCAAGCAATTCCAAGATTAAAAATTTTGCCAAATTATCCCGAGTCGCCTTTTGGATAAAAAGTCTCAAGAACTTAGACGTACGTAGCTTTTACAAAATTTATTTTGTAAAATTTGAATTAAGAAAAAGAAACCAGAAGCCACTCCCCCCTATTTTCAATTCAAACGGTAGCTTTTACAAAATTTATTTTGAATTTTAGAACTAGCTAAAAAAGAAAATAAATAAATAATAAGAAAAAAGAGGAGGAAGAAAGGATCTCTTATGCACCGTATAAGCTACAATTGCTTCAAGCCTTCAACAATGCTTCTTCTGTAGCTTCATTTCTATATCCACTGAACACCGGTAACCGCACATTCAATTTTTTCTCTCTCAAATCCGTCCAATACCTATAAATTTAAAGGTAAAAAGCAAATTAATTTGGGCGCATATCATGCCTCAACCTCAATTACTGTAATTAAACCAAAAAAAAAAATAAAAAATTAACTCAAAATCAAAGACAACAAACCTTTTGGCCTTTGAACAGTCTAAATTTCATAGGTTTCACATAGACATCAATTTAGGCCTCAAACCATCTAAATTTCCTAGTTTCTGATAAGCAGCCTTCTAGGCATCAAATAGTTCAATTCCCCTTTTGGATAAATGTCTCTAACTAGGCTTCAAATAATCTCACTCTTGGCTTTAAATAACCACTTAGATAACTTCAGACAAACTAATAGTTAATTTAGACAAACACTTGGCCTTAAAATTGTTTTACTTTTTGGTTTTTGATAACCACCAAAATAGGCTTGCAACAGTCTAATTCTTGGCTTAGGATTGAAACTTATTATTATCTCAACCGGCATTTCACCTTGGATGCATGGGTTAAGGTTAAAAGCCAAACATGAAAAAATCACAGAGCAACAAAAGAATGACTATGCTCCTATGACCCATGGTTAGTTGAGAATGGACATGCTCCTATGACCCATGGTTATTTGACATATCTTTTGGAGGCTGCTAGCGGCATGTCCCCTTTCTTTGAAAGGAGTAATGATTTTGATACTTGCCCTTGAGTACTGATTATAAGTGACATTTTGAACATTTCATTAACTCAAACCATAACCTAAGCTGAGGTATATAAAAAGAATATTAAGCATGCTAGCAATCAAGAAAAATACCTTTTGCAAAAACCAAACAGTAAGTCAACAAGAAAAGAGGGGTGGGATTTGTAACAGCATACCATCACATAGCTTACTGGAAATGTTATTCCAATCCAAGGCAATATTAGAAATAAATCCATACCTGTACAGATGTGAATTGGCTGTACTGATCTGATCTTTGGACCGTCGTACATATGTGTTTGGAAGATGTGGTATTGTTTCCAATGATGTGCACCTTAACACGTCCAAAATCTCCAAAGATTTCAAAGCCTCAAGACCCTCAATCTTATGTAAGTTCTCGCAACCACGCAAATCCAAATATTTCAGCATTTCCAATCCACCAAGCCCTTGGACCTTATCAAGTTCTGAACAATTATTAATAGATAATATCTCCAACTTCTTTAAGTTTGACAAATTGTGCATGTTTTCAGAGGTAGCTAGCATATCACACGCAAATATGTACAAACTAGTCAATGATTCTAATTCTCCAAGCCCTTGAACCTCTGCCAGCTTCTCACAATTCTTAAGCAACAAAGTCAACAAATTTTTCGAATTTGATAGATCCGGCAATCTTTCCAATGAATCACAAAATGCAAGGGATAAATCAACTAGACTTGAGGGTAACCCCAATATACATTGGAGATCATCACAGAACCGTACATCAAGTACCTTCAGCTGAGAAAGGACACCAACATCTTCTGGTAGGGACCTTATGTTCGTATGATCCAAGGTCAGTTTCTCCAAGTTGGATAATCTCCCAATATCTCTAGGAATCTCCACAACATTATGGCACTCGGACAATTGTAATTCCTGTAAATTAACCAGATTTGTAAGGTTAGGGACATAAGTGACATTCAGAATCCTTATACTTGAGGGAAGCCCTGGCTGCAATTCAAGCTCTGTGCAGCCTCCAATATTGAGGGTTTGGAGTCGAGTGAGCCCCAATATGCTCTTTGGTAGGCTTTGAATTTTGGAATCATAAAAGCTCAAGAAGCTCAAATTTGATAGATTCCCCATATTACCAGGAATACCCCCCTCCAAATAATGACATTGTGAGGCATCCATCACTTCCAGATTCTGTAACATCCAAATTTCATCAGGTAACTTCCTTATTTCAGCACATGAAATGTCAAGCACTTTCAAATTCTTCAGACTACAAATGGATTGTTTAATTTCGAACAAACTTTTACATCCACGAAGAATCAATATCTCCAAAGTTGCATAAGATGAAAAGTCGGGAGTTTCCCTCAAAGAACAATTAGCCAGTTGTAGAACTTTCAGCTTATTTGCCATCTGTGAAAAAATAATATGACAGAAAAAGACTAAGCTCAAACAAGTATTTGAAGGGACACCGAAAAAAAAAAAAAACACTAGGGATATCTACAACACCTTGATTTGATTCCAACCCCCCCAGTCTTCTGTGATGCCACTATCTGATAGATCAAGAATGACTAGATTTTTCATATGAAAATTGATTATTTTGAAGTAGGAAGGGCAACCACGCCACTTAAGCCATCTTAACCACGATAGAAGACGCTCAAAATCCCCAACAAGTTCTGCACCATCCACCTGGAGATACCTTAGATATGCTAGCTTTGTGAATTTCTCACTTGTAAAGCAAGGCTTTTTTTGTGATCCTAATTCAAAGCGAAGACTTAAAGCCTCAACCTTTTCTGTTCCCTACCAATGGAAAAAGAAAAGAAAAGTAACAGTGAAAATTATTAGAATAAACGCTTAATCAAATAAGAGTGAAAATTTCAGTGCATTTGTAAATTCACCTTCTGTTCCTCCAAAATATATAGGGCTTCATCGTGCTTCCAAAACCTACTACGGTTTCCCAGAACCATTTCTTCACAGACAATTTTCCTCCCAAGAGCTCTAAGCTGATCATGCATCCTCAGCTTATTAGCATCTCCTACTTTTACTAGAGACAAGAGGCAAAGGACATTGAATTCTTTCTCTGGATGATACTCGCAATCCCGCCACATGTAAAATACAGTTCTTTTATCCATCCCAACAAAAAGACAAGCAATGTCGAGAAATATCTGTCGTTGCCTATGATTTAATGCTTCATAACTTACTCTCAACTTTTTCTCGACTTCATCATGCGGTGTTTCCTCCAACTCCTTCAATGTACCTTCCCATATCTCTAACTCTTTATTAAATAGAAATGAACCTATAACCTCAAGAGCTAGAGGAAGCCCTGCAGCTGAAGATGCAACCTTTCTAGAGATATTGTCGTAGTCTTTTGGAGGAGACTCCCTTCTAAAGGCATGCATGCTGAAAAGTTGAAGAGATTGCAAATGATTCATTATTGGGGGTTCGTAAGTCCCATCAACTTCAAGAGCATTCAAAAGATCTTTGTTTCTAGTTGTAACAATGATCCTACTTCCTCTACCAAATGAACCACGCTCTCCCGCAAGAGAATGAAATTGTGAACTGCCATTCACATCATCAAGAACAATGAGAACTTTCTTGTTAAGAAATTTGTTTCTGCTCATTATTAAACCGCTGTCAACATTAGCAATGTTAGGGCTCCAATTTAGAGTGTCGTTGAGAAGCTGTTTTTGCAAACTAACAAGACCCTGGTGTTTTTGCGCCATTTCTCGAACATCAGAAAGGAAGCTGTGACACTCAAAACTCTTCAAGAGTTTGTTGTAGATGAACTTGGCAATAGTCGTCTTGCCAATACCACACATGCCATGAATAACCACAATTCTTACATCACTGGTGTCAACATCTAACAATCTCATCATTTCTTTTTCGTGATGATCGATTCCAACCAAGTTGTGAGGTACAACCATGTAGTTTTTCTTCAATTCTAGCAACACTGCTGGAACAATGATCTCTTTTACTAGTTTCCCTTGGTACCTAATTGATGCCAAGGTGGAAAATGAGACCAAATAATTACAGCCTAGACGAAGATTAATGTGAAAGTAAAGAGAAAAAGAAGATGATTCTTTTATCCATTTATTTACTTTGGTAGGGAAGCCAATCACACACCCAACTCAAAAAACACCAATTATATACCAGTTGAGTTAAGAGCCAGTGCTAAAAATAATGATTTCTGCTTTTCACAAACGGGTTGATTTTAAGATATAGTTATTTGTTTTAAACTAATGGAATGAATTAATACTGAAGGTATTAAGATTCTTTTTATTATTCATTCTCTTTCCATGTGATTGATATGCAATTTCAATCTCACCCATCACCAGGACCTTGCTATGGTCAATGATCTATTAAATTCCAAAATTTATTACTACTATGAAGTGTTTTTGTACTAATAAAATAAGAGGAACTATTAGGGACAATATTAGGGGCATTAGTCTAAATGGTATGAGCTCTCCTCCTAAAAGGTGAGGGTGACTGCTCGAGCTGGTAATATTGTTAGTGTGCACGTTTGCTTGAACTTTACAAATAAAAATAAAATAAACAAGGGGAAGTAGGATGAATTACCCATAAGCTTCTTTCTCCACATCCCAACCCTTGAGTGATCCGACCTCTCTCAATGCGTCCTTCCAATTGTTAACAGTGTGTTCATCGAAAGACCTCTCGTGCTCGAGAAACGCATCCTTGTAATCCCCACATTGAAGCTTCACAACCGACGGCGCGACGTCGTAGAAAATGGGTACAATGACTTGTCCTTTAGTTCTCCTGCACTCCACCATCTGGGCAAGCTCTTGGAGGCACCATTTGCTCGAAGCATACGTTTTGGAGAAAATTGGGATTGAGATCTTTGATTCTGTAATTGCTTTGAGCAGCTCCGGGCCGATCTCTTCTCCGACGCGAAGCTCATCATCGTCTCGAAAGGTGCGAACTCCGACACCTTTGAGATCGTTGTAGAGATAATCGGTGAAAGTGTAGCGAGTGTCTGGACCTCTGAAACTCAAGAAGACTTCGTATTCACCTCTTTGAAGTGATGCTCTGCATGAACTTGAACTTGCCCTTGCCTCAAACTCCAATTCAGATACAATCCTCCTCTTACTTGGACCCACTGCTTGATCAGACTCCATTTCAGAGACAATCGTCCTCTGTCTTTTTCTCTCCATCAAGGCTCAAATATCTCTTTCTCTCTCTCCGAGATTTGGGCATAGACCTGCTGTAGTTGGAGACAACCCAACAGTTGAGTTTCTGAGTCAAGTCAACCGTAAAGGGCATCTTTTTTCACAGGATAAAAAAAATAAAAAAAAAAATTCACCATCCGAAAAATAAAAGTCCCTAATAAATTTTTTAAAAAGAGTAAATTACATAAAATCTGTTGGACAATCGGACTCTTTTACACAAAATCCTCCTTACTGAAATTTAAGAACAAAATGATAAAGGTGCAAAGTTAAAGTGATGTTATAATGATGAAAATGATTATTAATAGAATATAAAAAATTTATAATAATTTTCATTTTAAGTTTTATTTTTCCCTTTTAATTTACAAAAAATAATAAAATTTTAATTAAATTTTAAAAATTACTTACCACTAAAGTGATGTTATAATGACAAAATTACAACTTAATAAAAATTTTGTTTTTCTTTAAAATGTTATATTTTCTTTTCTATTTAATTTAAAAAAAATAGAAATTGAAGAAAATTTTGAAATTTGTTCCAAGGTTTTTTTCATTTTCTTATAGACGCATCTAATAATTTTTTTTTTACACAAATTTATTCATTTAAATAATTTTTTTGAAAGTAGTTTTTAACAATACCATCATGAAAGAGTTATTTATATTAATTTTAATTTTAATTTTATCTTTGAAAAATAATTTTTTTTAAAATGACAGAGAGTTATGTCCATGGGCATTAATTGAAGTCCTTTGCAAATTTCAATTCTATATATTTTTAGGAAAAATTACATAAACCCCTTGCCCTTGCTCAAGTAGAAAAGAAAAGGATGAGAACTGTAACAGTGGTGAAGCAATTATTTGGAAAAACATTTACAAAATTCAATATCCAAAAAAGCAAATGTGAAGGATTATTACAAGCCACGTGGAAAGAGAAAGTTCAAAACATTACTGGAATAATTGGAAATTTTAAACTCAGGCCAAACATGCTTTGACTGTTGAATCTTGTCTACGGCCTTCTGGTTGGAAACTTCAAGCTTTGATAGCTCCTGAGTGGGCTTGGCACGAAGAAGTTATCGACATTCCTTGTTCCTTCTTCATCCTACATTTCGTCAATTGTTCATCTTCACTTTGTCCAATTCTTGATTTTGCTGAGGCTAAGCTACATTCTGTGCGTAAGTTGGAATAGTCACATTAAAAATAAAAGATATTCTTGAATAATATTAAAAAGAAATGATATTCTTATATTTGCCTCCAGTAGCATCAAAATCAATTTTTTCTCCAATCTATAAAAATAGAGTAAAAATTAAGCAGATTGCATATCATGCCTTAAAATCAATTCACTTCAAAGCGGAAAAAAGAAAAGTAAAACCTCAACTCGTCATCAAATATAAGCAATTTTTAAGCTTTGAATTGTCTAAATTTCCTTGGTTTAAAATTAATCAGCCTTCGTGAACTTCAAAAAAATCTAAATTCCCTAATTGATAACAAATCTTTTCGCCTTTGAATAGTTTAAAACAACCTTCTTATGCCCCCGAATAGTTGACATTTCTAGGTTTCAATACTTCAAATAGCCCAAGTTTCCTATATCCCAATGAACAATAACATTATAGACCTCAATTAGCCTTAAATTTCCAAGGTTTCAGCCAACCCACTTTTTAGGCATTGGATAGTCTAATTGGATTCAGATAAAACCCCAAGAAGGCTTCAAAGAATCTCACTATTGATTTTGAATATTTGCTCTAACATTTGGATAGTTGGACATCAAATAGTCTTTTGTTTGCGATAACCTATCTAATTCTGGGTTAAAGATTGAGCCTCAACTTTATTTCTTAGGCCTTGAAATGCTCAAGTCAAACACAAAAAAACTGGTATATGAAACAGAGTACCAAGAGAAAACTAATCTAAGGATTGAAGCTCTGTGCAGCCTCCCAATTTAAGGATGTGGAGGCAAGTGAAATGTCAAAAACTTTTAAATTCTTCAGATTACCGAAGAATCAATATCTCTATAGTTGCATATGATGAAAAGTCTAGGGTTCTCCTTAAATCACAATTAGCCAGTTGTAGAACTTTTAACCTGTCTGCCAACAGTGAAAAAAAAAAAAAAAAATAGCAGAAAAAGATTAATTTTAAACAAGCATATAAGTTAACGTCTCATAAATTGCCCACAACTTTCTCTCAACTTTATCATGAGATAGTTCTTTCAATTTCTTCAATGTATCTTCCCATATCACTTTCTCATTTTCAGATAGAAACGAACTCAAGACCTCAAGGACTAGAGGAAGCCCCGCAGCAGAAGCAACCTCTGTGAAGATCCTAATATAGTCTTTTGAAGGTTAACACTTCTAAAGGCATGCGTGGTGAAAAGTTGAAGAGAATTCATAAATGAAGGTTCATAAGTCGCATCCACTTTAAGATCATTTAAAATATTTCTGTCTTTGGTTGTAACTATGATCCTACTTACTGAACCAAACCATCACGCTTTGCAACAAGCAAAGCAGATTGAGAGCTTTCAGTCACATTGTCCAGAACAACGAGAACTTTATTTCTGAGAAATATGTACTTTATCACAGACTCCTCTATCAACATCTAAATGTCAGGACAATAGGAAGTTGAGCTATGGTTTCGCTCCTTTGAATGCATTTACAGCCTTGAACAGCAAGCGGAGCTTTTTCCAGGGGTCTCGAATCTCGCGGTAACAGAAGAGCTTTCGCTCTTCTTTGCTCTCTGACCCCTCTCTTGGTGCTGTGAGCTCTGTTTATCTGCATAGTAAGACAAATCCCACTCTTAGTGCTTATCTGTGTAGTATTTGGCTCCTCGGAATGCATTCACAGCCTTGAAGAACACGCGCAGCTTTTGCCAGGGGTCTTGAATCTTCACTGCATAATTCCCCAACTGCATATTTCGAACTCCCTTGTAGCTTTCCTCCATCTTCCTCCTCTTCTCTCCCTCAACAGCACCACCACTTGCCTCTTGTAGCCTTATGCCCATTTTACGCTTTTCAGGAAACCTATAAAAAATAAGAGTAAGAAAGTAAATTAAGAAAACTGTGAATCATGCCTCAACCTCATTTTTTATTTTTATTTTTTATTTTTATTTTTATTTTAAAAAAACAAATCCTCAATAAACATAAACAATAAAACAATCTTTTAGCTTGGAATAGATGTGTCCTTCTTAGACTTTGAAAAGTATAAATTTCTCAGGTTTCAGATACCCAACATTTTAAGCCTTGAATAGGCTAAACCAACCTTTTTAGGCAAGAAAAGTCTAATTTTCCATTAACCAACCTTGGGTTTAGACTAGTTTAAATTTCCTAGATTTCCAATAACCAATCATATAGACTTCTGATAATCTACTCAGTTCCGGATAACTGTAACTAGGCTTCAAATTATGTCTCTCTTGACCGCTTAAATAGCATCAGATAGTTTAACATTTGATTTCAAATCACACCTAATGAAATTCAAGTAGTTTAATTTTTGGTTTTGAATAACCACCTAAATAGGCTTCAAATAGTTTTAAGTCTAGGTTTCGGATTGAGCCTCATTTTTATCATCATCAACATCCCACCACAGACACGTGGGTAGGAGGTCAAAGTCAAAACGACAAAACTGGTTTATGAAACAGAGTGTGAGAGAGTTAACAGTTTAGTTGTTGGCTCATGTAAATAACCATTTTAACTTTCTTGTTAGGAGATAATATCGATACTCTTTGTCATGATAATGATATATGATGCTTTTGTAGATTTCATCAACTCCTCCAACCACAACCTTAATTGATATATAGAAACAAAGGATAATAAGAAGCAATGAAGAAAAATCACTCTTGCAAAAACCATATAGTTACTCTACACAGAGAGAGAGAGAGAGAGAGAGAGAGAGAGAGAGCCATTTTTTAAATAAATTCCATACCTTTCTATTAAGGGGTCCAAGGTCAATTTCTCCAATTTGGCAAATTTGCCAATATTAGGGATACAAGGTACATCCAGGCTCGTTACACTTGACGGAAGCGGTGGCAATGCTTGAAGCTCTGTGCAATCTCCTAATTTAAGGGTCTGGAGGCAAGAGAGCTTCGAAAGGCTCAATGGCAGGCTTTGAATTTTGGTATCATAAAAGCTCAAGAATCTCAAAGATGTTAAACTCCCCATATTACTAGGAATGTGTCCCTTCAAATAGCTACAATGTGTGAAATCCATCACTTCCAGCTTCTCCAACATCCAAATTTCGTCAGGTAAATTCCTTAAATCAGCATATGAAATGTCAAGCACTTTTAAATTCTTCAGATTACCAATGGATTGGTCAACTTCGACCAAGCTTTTGCACCGTTGAAGAATCAAAATCTCTAGAGCTGCATATGATGAAAAGTCTGGAGTTCTCCTTAAAGCACAATTAGCCAGTTTTAGAACTTTCAACCTATTTTCCATCTGTAAAAAATAAATAAATAACAGAAAAGATTAATTTTAAACAAGTAAATGACTGAATAGAATAAAACAAAAGTAGAGCTATCACACAAAACCTGGATTTGATTCCAACCCCCCCAGTATTCCGTGATGCCGCTATCTGATAGATCAAGAATGACTAGATTTTTCAAATGAAAATTGTTTGGTTTAAAATGCGGAGGGCAACCACGCCAACTAAGCCATCTTAAATAGGGAAAAAGATTATCAAAATCCCCAACAAGGTCTATGCCATCAGCTTGGAGATACCTCAGAGATACTAGTTTCATGAACTCCTTACTTGTAAAGCGAGGCTTCTTTTCAGAACCCGATACAAAGCAAAGACATAGGGCTTCAACCTTTTCTGTTCCCTGCCAATAGAAAAAATAAGTAAACAATAATATAGTATGAGAAGATTTCACAACCATTTACATTAAACTAAGGGGTATGAAATTCAGTACGCTCAAATCTTACCATTCGTCCCTCCAATATGTCCAATGCATCATCATGATCCCACAACCTACTACGATTTCCTAGAAACTTTTCTTCATAAACGATTTTCCTACCAAGAGTTCTAAACTGGTCATGCATCCTCAGCTCATTAGCATCTCCCACTTTTACAAGAGACATGAGACAAAGGACATTAAATTCCTTTTCTGGATGATAGCCACAATCATCCCACAAGTAAAACACCGTTGCTTTTTCCATCCCAGCGAAAAGACATGCAATATCAAGAAATATCTGTTGTTGGGTATAAGTTAATGTTTCATAAATTACCCTCAACTTTCTCTCAACTTCATCATGAGATATTTTTTTCAATTTCTTCAATGTATCCTCCCATACCACTTTCTCCTTGTCAGATAGAAAGGAACCCATGACCTCAAGAGCTAGAGGAAGCCCTGCAGCAGTAGAAGCAACCTCTCTAGAGATACTAATATAGTCTTCTGAAGGAAAATACCTTCTAAAGGCATGCATGCTGAAAAGTTGAAGAGACTGCAGGGAATTCATAAATGGAGGTTCATAAGTCGCATCCACTTTAAGATCATTTAAAATATTTCTGTCTCTGGTTGTAACTATGATCCTACTTCCTGAACCAAACCAGCCACGCTTTCCAACAAGCATATCAAATTGAGAGCTTTCAGTCACATCGTCAAGAACAAGAAGAACTTTCTTTCTGAGAAATACGTACTTAATCACATTGACTCCACTATCAATGTCAGAAATGTCAGGACACCATTTTAGGGTGTCAGTGAGAAGCTTTTTCTGCAAATTAAAAAGACCATTGCATTGTTGCGTTGTTTCTTGAATATCTGCAAGGAAGCTATGACACTCAAAGCTCTCAAAGAGTTTGTTGTAGACGAACTTGGCAACGGTTGTCTTGCCAATACCATCCATGCCATGGATACCAACAATTTGTACTTCGTTGGAGATGACATTTAATAATCTCATCATTTCATTTAGGTGGTAATTCATCCCAACCAAGTAGTCAGTCACAACCATGCTTTTCCTTTTTAACTCTAACACCACTGTTGGAACAATAATCTCTTTTATTAATTTTCCTTGATACCTAATTGATGTCAACAGAAAAACAAAACAATAAATTAGTGCGGAGAAGAAAACTATAGGGCCCATTTGGCAACCATAGTTGCTTTGTGCTTTTGCTTTGACCCAAAGCAGAAGCAATGTTTCTGTTTTTAGAGTGTGTTCAACACTATTTAGAAGCTTATTTGGTAAGGTAAATTGTTACAAGATTTTTAGAAGCAAAAACACGAAAGCATGTTTGGTAAAAAGTGTTGCAATTTTGAATGGTTAGTTAAAAATGTTATTTCAGATTTTTTTTTTTTTTTTTTGAACAGTGTTTGCTACAGTGCGAAAGCAAACAAAAGCATCATTTTGATGCTTCCGAGTTCCGATTTTGGCCTCAATTTTGGAAGCGCTTCGGTACTATTCAAAAGCATAACAAATATTACCAAACATGTTTCGTGTTTTTGCTTCGCTACAGTACACTAGCAAAAGCAAAAAATACGAAGCAAAAGCACTAGCCAAACAGGCCCATAATAAACAATAGAGCAGACAAATGATTTTAAGTTGCATGTAATTATTTTGGACCACTGTTACAAGTACTCGAGTATGTGTGTCAGGTGCTGGTACGTCACGTTGGACATTTCAGATCCGAAAACAAAAGGACACAAGGACACTATTAATTATTAATATTATAAAGAAAATAATAAAATAATATCTTTATAATTTAAAACAACACTATAATAAAATTAAATTATATGATATACTTTTTAGGTACATGTGAGGGTGAATCTTGGAGCAATGGTAAGATTGCTCCACTGTGACCAAGAGATCATGGGGTCAAAAGAAGAAAATAGTGTCTCCACATGCGGAGGTATGGCTGCCTACATTTGACCCTCCCCGCAATAGCAGGAGCCTCATGCACTAGTCTAATTTATTGCTTGGTAGGTGTATGCCCAACCAAAGTGTCTCAACACACATCCCATACTCGTGTACGTGTAATGCGTGTCCGACAAGAGTATTTCACCTACTTGTGAAAAGTCTATGTAACAAAGTTTTGGACGTATTGAATTAATTAATACAGAACTTTAAGTTATTTTAGGGACTCATTAATTCAGAAAACCAATTATACTTTTGTTTGTCCCTCTAATTGGATTTTGAATTTCTATTCTACCAATAGCCTAAAGATTCTTGCTATTGTATATGATTCTTGAATTCCTACAATTTTTTTAGGTTTCTATGCTATAGAATAAAGGGCTTATTAGGAAGAATGAATTACTCATCACCTTGTTTCTCAACCTCTCAACCCTTTAATGCTACAACCTCTCCCACTGCCTCCTTCCAATCCTCAACAATCCTGTTGGGATTTTTGTCTCAAAATTCCTAATTTAATTAGGTTTCCATTTTAGAGTTGTATATTGTTTAGGCAATTTCTTGTTACACAAGTCTTGAGCTCCAAGGAATTGTAATCCTTATCCAACAAGGTACTGGGTCTAGGACTTCCATATTAGGAAGAATGAATTACTTAGGGGTGTTCAAAAAATCCAGTAAACCGAAAAACCGGACCGGACCGTATTGAATTGGGCGGTTTGAGCTAGTTGTATAGTGGTTTGATCCGGTCCTGGACCCAAAATTATTGAACCGTAATTTTTCGGTTCGGTCCTGGTTTAGGGTCGTGCTGGACCGGACCAGCTCAGACCTAACCGTTACTATGTTATATGATATATATATATATATATATATATATATATATATATATTTATATTTATATATGCATATCATATCCTAAACCTAAATCAAGTAAAATTCTCACGTGCCCCCTTCCTTTCTTTTGTTCTTTAAATTTCTTTTAAAAAAAGTCAAATTTCCCTTTTCAAATATAGCTCAATTTTCTTTCCTTTCCTTTCCTTTCCTTTCAAATATGTCTCAATTTTCTTTCTTTTTTTCTTCTTAAAATTCTTTTTTTTGCGTGTTATATCAATGTTAGTTGATTTTTTTTTTTTTTTTTGCCCCCTCTAAATTAAAATAAAATAAAAAGAAAATCAACTGAAACCGACAAACCGAACCAAACCAAACCGGTTTTTCGTGGTTTGGTTTGGTTCCATGGACATTATGGTTCGGTCTGATTTCAAAAATAGTGAAACCGTTATAAATAATTTGGTCCCAAAATACTCCTAATCCGGTCCAAATCGGACCGTGTGCACTCAATTACTCATCACCTTGTTTCTCGACTTCCCAACCCTTTAATGCTCCAACCTCTCCCACTGCCTCCTTCCAATCCTCAACAATCCTGTTGGGATTTTTGTCTCAAATTCCTAATTTAATTAGGTTTCCATTTTAGAGTTATATATTGTTTAGGCAATTTCTTATTAGATAAGTCTTGGGCTCCAAGGAATTGGGTTTAGGACTTCCATAAATAGGTACCAAAGTTTTGGGTTGATAGTTATGAAATTGAGAAAGATGTGATCTCATAGGAGAGTTGATTGGGTAGTGATACATTATAGGTTGGTTGAGTAGTGAAAACACCAGTTGCACTAGTAGCGAGCAGATAGGCTCGTGGAGTGATGTATGGTGAAAAGATATGTATACGGTAATGGTACTCTATTATTGTAATATCTCTACGGAATCTCTTCTCATCTATGGATGTAAGACGATTTTGGCCAAACCACGTATATCTTGTGTTGTGATTGCTCTGTTGGATTTCATTAGAATCTCGTTGTTAGCGCGCTTCCGCAGCCCCAACAAATTGGTATCAAAGTTAAAGGTGAAGGAGATTCAGAAAACATAAGAAGTCTCAACAGGTACTACAATGGGTTTTAGTTGCAAGTGGAGTCAATCAATCGACTTGTTTGATCATGATGGTTGGCATGGAGCTCAAGTAGTCAAAGTGGAGCCTTGGAGATTTGATGCAACATACAGTGTGGACTATCATAGTTTTGTAAAAGGATCGTGATATCTTGGCAAGCACCTAAAGAGTAAGAAGAAACTGGCTCCTTGTGTGAAAGTCCCTAAATCAAACTGGGAGGAACTAATTCCTTGGATGAAAGTCCCTAAATCAGACAACATCAAAGAGATGGTCCGTGAGTGAAAGTCCCTAAAGAGCGGTTTGGTTTGTGTGCAAGATTGAAGTTGCAATAACTTATCCTGAACAATGTCGTGGGAAGCGATGATTGGCTAGATGGAATTTGAGCCAAGTGGAGAATGTTGGGAATATCGTCTCACATTCCTAATTGAATTAGATTTCTACTTTAGAGTTGTATTTTGCTAGGTAATTTATTGTTAAATATGTCTTGGGCTCCAAGGAATTGGGTTTAGGACTACAAATACCAAGGTTTGGGGTTGAGACTTGTGAGATTAAGAGAGATGTAATCTCATGGGGGAGTTGATTGGGTAGAGATACATTATGGATTGGTAGAGTAGTAAAAACACCAGTAGCGAGGAGTTAGGATCGTGGAGTGGTACATGGTGAAAAGACATATACACGGTGTTACTTTACTACTATGATATCTCTACAAAATCTCTTCTTATCTGTGAATTAGACAGATTTTGGCCGAACCACGTTATATCTTGTGCTTGTGTGTGATTGCTTTGTTGGCTTTCATTGGATCTCGATGTTCACACATTGAAGATGGGTAAAATCACTTGTCCCATAGTTCTTTTGCACTCCACCATCTGAGCAAGATCGCAAAGGCACCATGTACTAAAGTTTTTAGACAAGATTGGGATGGAGATCTTTGACTCCCTGATTGATTTGAGCAGCTATGTTCTGCTCTCTTCTCCTTTGCGAAGTTCATAATAATCTCGAAAGGTGCAAACTTGTACACCATTGAGATCATTGTATTGGAAATGGTGAAGGTGTCTGGGCATCTAAAACTCAAAAAGACTTCATCTTCGCTTACCACTTCCAGGTCTTCCAACATCCAATTACATCAGTTAACTTTCTTATACCAAGACACCCTGAAACATCGGGCACTTTTAAGTTTTTTAAATAAACAATGGATTGATCAATATTGACCAAACTTTTGCAGAATCGAATAACCAATCTCTCAAAAGTGGTATATGTTTAAAAGTCAGGAGTTCTCCTTAAAGCACAATGACTGAGATCAGGAGCTTCCAACCTTATTGCCATCTTCTCAAGAAAGGAAAAAAGAGAGTGAGAAATAATATCAAACAATTAAATGGTGGGACACGAGAAATGAAGCAGAGATATTCTATGAGACCTTGATTTGATTCCAACACTCCCAGTCTTCTGTGATGTCACTGTGACAAATCGAGACTAACTAGATTTTTCAAACTTTCATCAAGTAACTTCCTTGCAGGTAACATCCTTATATTGAAAGACCTTGAAATGTCGAGCACCTTTAAATTCTGGAGATGACCAATGATGGGTCAATTTCGACCAAACTTTTACAGAATCAAAGAATTAATCTCTCTAAAGTTGCATATGAGTCTAGAGTTCTCCTTAAAGCACAATAACTGGGATCTCAGTAAAGTTGAATGTATTGAAAAGTCGGGAGTTCTCCTTAGAGCACAATAACTGAGATCGAGAGCTTTCAACTTTTATGCCATTTGCAAAAAAACAAAAGGAAAAAGGAACCAAAAGTTTATTAAAAATAATAATAATTTCAAACAATTAATTGGATGGACTCAAGAAACAAAGTACAGATATACCACCAAGACTTCGATTTGATTTCAACCTTCCAGTCTTCAATGATGTCACTTGGTATAGATAAAAAAATGACTAGATTCTTCAAATGAAAACTAGTTGGTCTAAAATAAGGAGGGCAATCACGCCGATTAAGTCATTTAGCTAGGGAAAAAGATGCTTAAAATACCCAACAAAGTCGGCACCATCCACTTGGAGATACCTTAATTTTTAAGTTTCGTGAATTCCTCAGTTGTTTAATTTACTATTTTCGTGAATTCCTCATTTTTAAAGCAAAGTTTGAGACATCATCTCTACAGAGAGAAGACTGAAGGTTTCAATCCTATCCGTTCCCTAACAATGGAAAACTTAAAACATAAGCCAACACCATATTAAGAACAGATTTACAGCATGAACTCCATTTTATTGTGTGCAAGTGTGTTTATGCATGTCTATTAACAGATGACATGAATGAGGATGAAGAAAATATTCAATTATTTCATAAGACGCGTAAAATTCTTTGCACTCAAATAATACCCTTCGTATCTCCAATATGTCCAAGTCTTCCTTTTGATCCCATTGCATAATACTTTTTTCCTGGATTCTTGAAAGTTTTTGTCTTTTTTTGACGATTTCCCTACCAAGATCTCTAAGCCAATCACGAATACACAACTCCTTACAGTCATCTTCCATTATTTAAATTTTTTTTTTTATAAGTAAGAATATATTAGAAAGCGTTCAAAAGGGGAATGCATCCCAAAGACTATAGAAGGGCAGAAGCCAAATAAAGGATTCTAAGGACCCAAGGAACCCAAAAAATCAACCATTTCCTCTATAAATTTACAATCTCTCCCCGTCACCCAACTAAAAAGAGAACTAATAATAAGAAATTTCAAAGCCCCAATGGAGGATTCCTCCCCCATCAAAAGATCTTCTATTCCGCTCCTTCCAATTACACCAACAAACGCAGAGGGGAATCGCCCTTCAAAAATCCCGGACCTGGACCCCACGCTGCAACCTCTCCAAGCATCAATCAAATCCCTCGAAGACTGAGACATAACCCATTGGACTCCGAACATACAATCATCTTCCATTTTACTAAAGACATTGAACAAAGGACATCAATCAATGTCCTCTAAATGATAGCCACATTCATGATTCACCCCACATGTAAAATCATATGTTTTATCCTTCTCAATAAAAGTAAAACAAGTAATATCAAGAACGATCTGCTGTTCCTCATAATTTAGTGCATCATAACTTATTCTCGATGAATCCTTCACTTGATCACTTGGTATTCTCTTCATCTTCTTCAATGTATCTTTCTATACCACTTTCTTCTTGTCTGATGGAAACAAACCTACAACCTCGAGCACTAGAGGAAGCCCTGTAGAAGTGGATCTAATTTCTCCAAAGATGCTATCATATTCTTTCGGCCGAAACATTGTTTTTGAAAGTTCAAGAGCTTGCACAGGGTTCATACATGGGCTTTCATAAGTCCCATTCACTTCAGAAGCATTTGAAACATGCATCTCTAGTTGCAACAATGATCCTGGCCAAACCAACCAACGTTCCCCACGAAGACAATCAAATTGTGACTTATTCAATCAAATCGTCAAAAACTTTCTTTTTGAAAAATTTGTGTTTTTAGTCAGCTCAATTTCACTGTTAACACCAGAAATGTCAGGGCGCAATTTAGGGTATCAATAAGTTGTTCCTAAAACCTTAGAAGATTAATGCGATGTTGCACCCATTCTTGAACATTTCCAGGAAAGCTACGACATTCAAAGCTCCTGTAGAGTTTGTTGCAGATGAACTTCGCAGTGTTTATTCATTCCAATACCAACCATGCAATGGAAACCAACAATTCAATCTGGAGTTTAGAATTCTCATTATTTAATTGTCATAAAAATGAGATAGTGGGCATAAAATCAACACCCGTGTTGACAATATGATGAACACCATTTATGCATATGTATAATATGAGATGACATGAATGAGAATTAACAAAACATCAATTATATAAATAAAAAGCATAAGATTCAATGCACTAAAATCTTACCATTCATGTCAGCAACACACCCAAGGCTTCCTTGTGATTCCAGAACCTGCTATGCTTTCCTGGATACATGATTTCTTGATCGATGATGTCGCTACCAAGGTCTCCAAGAGATCATGCATCCTCAATACATTGTCATCTCTCAATTTTACTTCAGACATTACGAAAAGGACATCTATTTTGCCCTCCTAATGATAGCCTCAATCATCCCAAAGTAAAATGCATACATATGTTTTAATCCAGTCCAATAGAATTACATGAGATATCGAGAAAAAATTATTGTTGCACATAATCTAGTCCATCATGACATATTCTCAATGTATTCATCACTGCATAACTTGGTCTTTCCTTCAACTCCTGCAATGTAGCTTCCCATTCGTAGATAGAATAGAAACTAGGAAGGAAAAAAAAACACATAGATAGAAAAGAACCTATGGCCATAAGAGCCAGAGGAAGTCCTGCAGCACTTGACATAACCTTTCTAGAGATACTAACATATGAAACTCCATTTTGAAGGCATGCATGCTGAAAAGTCGAACAGATTGCTCAGCGTCCAATTCTGAGGGTTCATAAATCTCGTTCACTTTAGAAGATATAAAACATATTTTTTCTCTAGTTGAAAACTTGAAACTATTATCCTACTTTGTGAACCAAACCATTTACAGTTTTCCAAAAGCATACAAAATTGAGAATGTTTACGCACATAAAAAAGAAAAATTCTTTTGGAGGAATTTCCCTTCAAGAAAGCTACCACATGGATTCCAAGAGTTTATTGTATATGAACTTGGCAATACTTCTTCACCGAGAGAGAGAGACTGAGAGAGAGAGAAAAGCCCTTAAACTTGGCAATAGTTATCTCGCCAACAACTCCTACATCATCGGAACAGTATTTAATAGTCTGGTTATTTCATTTGCGCAATGATTGATTCCAACCAAATTTTCAGTTACAACCATGTATTTCGTCTTCGACTTAACACTGCTGGAATAATCTTTTATTTTACTAGTTTTCCTGGATACCTGATTAAAGCTAAGGGGGGAATGAAACCAATAATTAGCCCCTAGAAGGAAATCAAAGTAAACAATAAGGGCTAAAGGGGGTGGAAATGATGATTTCTTTTCTTTCCTTTTTATTTATTTATTTATGTTGGGTAAATTATTTGTAAGCTCAACTCAAACAAACTCACAAGTGCCTCCAAGTGGGACTTGAATCCTAAGTTTCTATTTGAAAGGAGGAGATACCACCTAAGTTAAGAGTATTCATAAGAATGGTGAATTCTGCTTTTTACAGTGTGGTCGAGTTTAAGTTAAAAGTTATTTATTTTAGACTTATGGAATACTTTGGTACTGGTAGAAGTTATTTTAGTGCCTAGTTGACTCGCAAAGCAAAACCAATCATATTGAAGTTGTTCTTATATTTTTGTCCCATTCAATTTGATTCTGAATTGCAATCCTACAAATTGCCTGAAATTAAACTTCTTGCTAAGGTTTATGAATTACTGAATTCCAACAAGGTTATGAAGTTCTTAAGCTATATATATATAAAATAAAATAAAATAAATTAGGGTTTCTGGGCAAGAGTGAGTGAATTACCCATCATCATCTTCTTTATTCACTTGCCAACCCTTGAGTGCCCCAACCTCTCTCAGCGCCTCCTTCCATTCTTCAACAGTCCTTTCATCAAAACACCTCTCGTGCTTGCGAAAGGCTTCCTCGTAACTCCCAGATTGATGCCTCACATCCGATGGTTCAACATCATAGAAGATGGGTAAAATGAGCTGTCCCGTGCTTCTCTTGCAATCCACCATCTTGGCGAGCTCGCGGAGGCACCCATGACTCGAGGCATAGTTTTTGGAGAAGATTGGGATTGAGACCTTCGATTCTGTGAGGTGTTCCGGGCGGAACTTATCTCCTCCGCGAAACTCGGTATCGTCTACAAAGGTTCGAACACTTACCCCACTGAGTTGGCTGTATAGGTAAGCGGTAAAAGTGTCCCAGGTGTCTGGGCCTCTGAAACTCAAGAAGACTTCGAATTCGCCTCCTGCAAGAGGCCCAGACAATCCCGAAGCACCACTTGGCGTGTTTGGGGCCAGCTCTGCCATTTTCGTCTTCTCGCTTTCTGCAAGTCGGGATGAGGATATGGAGGGTGATGCTCGAACCCCAGTTAACTCCTGAACAAGGGCTTGGAATTCGGTGGGGGTGCAAATATAGATTTTTACACGCCCTTTGGATCGTTTCTTTGGGTTATGTGCAGAGCGGTTGATCTCGTCGGCGTGAGTGAGCTCAGATCTCAGTGTCTCGGACGAGACGGTGTAATCAACCCGAGGGGAAGAAATTGGTCTTGAAGACGGGTCGAAAGAGTAGAGAGATAGGTCAAGCATAGGTTCGGTGGTGGAAAGAGTCGGGCTGCGCTGCCAGTCGATGTAGAGCCGGTCTTTGAAGGAATCGCCGATACCGCGCTGGAACGAGACGATGTCGCCGGCGACAAGCTTATTCTCTTTGACGAAGCGTCTCCAGCCCTTGGTCATTACGTAGCTCTGGCTGCTGTTCCAGTAGGAGTAACGGAACCGCCACAGCTTCCCGTTCCGATCCTCGAAATTCAAGAGGATTCCCTTCTCCTTCGTCGACGAATCGAACGGGAAGTACTTTTCGGCATGTTGGTTAGGGATGACCAGTCGGTTGAGCTTGCCCACGTCGCTCGGCGTCACGACCTTGTCGAACATTTGCTCTCTCTCCACCACCACTGCTCGATCGGGTGGTGGTGGATCAAGCACCCGGGCAGTTGGTTTCAAGAAAGATGAGGTGGATTCGGCGCATAAATCGTACTCTACGTCATCCGTTGGCGACTCTGGCGGTGGGTTAGACGTGGGACCAAAACGGGCGGTTGGGTTCAAGAAAGCTGAGATCGATCCGAAGCGTGAATCGTACTTTTCATCGCCACCACTTGTCTCTCCAGAAGCCATTTCTTGTAGAGAGTTAGAGACAGAATCATATATATTTACAGAGATAGGGAATAATGTTTGGGAGACAGATTTGAAGTTGGGCATTGGGCAAGGATCTGCAAAATTCATAAGCTTCAGACAACCGACCCAACAGAAAAGTCAACTTAATTGACAAGCCAATCAAACAGGTACACAACGATTCATCTTTGGGCTAAAAAAGGTTGCAATACTTTCCGTAACAGGAACTTGTTTTAGTTTCTCTATTTTAAGGCCCAAAAGTTTGAGAATTTAGACCTCTAAAAGGTGCATTTTTATATTTTAAATTAAAGTTATTGAATTTCTTATCATTTGTGGACTCACTTATAAACTGTCTCTAGACACTTTAAATCTTGTGTTTATGTGTAATTATTTATTATTTGAGATTTTTTTATTTTATTTTATTATTATTATTATAATTTTTTGGGTCATTTGACAAGAAACTCAGGTTTTATTATTTGAGATTGGATTTCTATTTTTGTGCCTTTACATTGCCCCTTTGAAATTCATTCTGAATTTCAGTCCCATCCATTTCCTAACGTTCTTCAGATCTTTTACGATCTCTGGAAGAGTCATCAAAAAAAAAAATTTAAATCCATATCACGAAAATTTGTTGTGAATCCATTTTACCTAGGAATACCAAATAATTTTTGTGAATTTCAGATACTTTCCCCAAAATTAATTATAGCCATTGAATGTTATAATTAAAATTCAAGTACATAAATTAAGTAGTCAAACACTTTAAAGTTAAGTAAAAATTGGTGGGATGTTTCCTTTCAATCTATATGGTTCATCTAAATGTATGAAATTAGTCGCAAAAAGTTTATTGTGATGAATTTTTTTTGTTACTCCACAATCTAATTGTTGCCACAAAATTAGTTTATTGTAATGAATTTTTTTTTGTTGCTACACAATCTAATTGTTGCCACAAATTTTGGTTCACCCCATATAGCCCAATCTAAACTCAGTCCAGAAATTTTGAAATTTGAACTTTTAAATTCACAAATCAGACAGGAAGAGGGGGATATTCACTTCCCATGTGAAGGAAGCCTCATCATTCTCTAACCATTTATCAAGACCTTGCATTAATAAACTATCTCAGATTCGACTGTTCTTTATCACTTTTCTCAAAATAGAACATCTTAATCCTGTCACAAGAACTCATCATTGTTTCCAAATTACAACATGATTTCTTTTAATTGAATGTCAAAGTTTGAGAGAACATGTATGATCTCCTTACTGGATAGCGATTTACGCCCTCTTATTCTTTAAATTCTTCAATTTGTAGCAAGCCACTCGTTCTTCTTTTTCATACTATTCGTGCCAAGCTCTGTGCTGATGCTAATATTCCGTCTTCATTTTGTCCTTTTCCCCTGGAGGAAGCCATGAAGCAGACGTACCACAGACCTCTCAAAGCAGTAGCAGATTTTGGTTACTAGAAAGGAAGTCCCTAGCAAGTTCTTATACATATATATATATATATATCTTTAGGGAAAAAAAAATGTTCTTATACATATAGGCACCCTGGCAACCTCTTATCTCAACTATCAACCAGAGTCACAGCACATAAATTGTGTCCAAAAATCAAGGAATGCAAAAAGTGCAATTTTTGCCTCAAGTAATTTTATGGCAGTCTATTATTTAGAACAATTGACCTCAAACACTGTTTCTGGTGCAGATTGTGCAACTCAACAGAATGTATTCCTTTTTCATGGACCATAAGTGTCCATATAAAAATCAAGATTTGGATGCTCAAGGAATGAGTTGTAAAGGATGTAACTGTATATAAACATATGATTTTAGGGCAGCCGATTTGCATGTTGGTTGACCTGAGCTGCAACTTTATGAGTCTGGAGAAGTTCTTATTTAAACTCTACCGCTGCTATCGGGATTGCTTATTCATAGCATGCAAACACGTGCTAGTTGTTACATGACTCTCTTAATACAAAGCCTGAGGAAAAAAGAAATAAAGAGAATGAACAAGTCATTTAACTAGCAATTGTATGACAAGTCATTTGTTATTTACTCAACATCACGGACCTAGTAGAGCTGTAGAGGAGCAAATTGATGCTGCTACAAAAAGATAAAATCTGATTCAAATTGGCTTCTTATCTTAAAGGGTACTAAGAAGTGAACATTATGCATTTAATTCAAAATGTAGTCTTTTTACAACTTATCACAAACTTCAGGAATAACTAGCTAAAACAGTTTGAAAAGTGGTCCGTAACTAACTCATGTTTCAGTAATAACAAGCCCAGAGAAAACATAAAAAAAAATAAAAAAAGCACAAGACGAGAGAGAGAGAGCACCACTATTTTCTAATGCAAGCTTCCATTGCTTTCATAATTCTTCTTGTGTACCTTCATCATATGTATATCCACTTACCACCTGTAGCCTCGAGCTCAATCTTTCCTCTCTCAAAGCTGTCCAATACCTATAAAATTAAAGGTGAAAAGTGAATAAAGTACGTTGCGTATCATGAATCAGTCTCAATTAATTTAATTAAGAAAAAAAGGGAAAAAGTAATATAAACTCATCATAGAACAAACCAACCTAAAGCATTTAAATAGTCTAAAAGTACTAGGTTGCAAATGACCAACCACTTTAGGCTTCGGACAGTCGAAATTTTTTCTACGTTTCCAATATCAATCATTTTACACTTCAAAATATTCTAAATTTCCTCGTTACCATCCTTTTTAGCGTCAAATAATCTAATTTTGTTTCAGATAACTGCCCAAGTAGGTTTCAGATAATTACTATCAATTTGAATAACATTCAATTCCAGAAAAGCACTTAGATGGAGGTTTAAAACCACCTTACTAAGCTTTGAATCTCTAGGTTTAAGAATTCAATACCATTTTTATCATAACCAACATTCCATCACAGATTAGTGAGATGAAGAATTAAAGGCAGACATGACAAAACTGGTACATGAAACTGACCACCAAGAAAATTAACATGCTCCTATAACCCATTTAAATGACCATTTGGGAGATCCTTCAGAGGCTAGTAGTTTGGTTGTTGATTCATGTACATGACCATTTCCCCTTCTTGTTAATTAGGAATTTAGGAGTAATACTTTTGATACTACTTGCAGCAAGTACTGATGATGTTTTTTTTTTTTTCAAAAATTTACTGATAAGTGATGTTCATTTTGAACATTTCATGAACTTTCTCCAATCATAACCTGAACTGATACACAAGGAAAAGACTATTAGCAAGGAACCAAGAAAAATCCTTCTCAATTAAATAATCTAATTTTGTTTCAGATAACTGCCCAAGTAGGTTTCAGATAATTACTATCAATTTGAATAACATTCAAATTGATACCTATAAAATTAAATATTCTAAATTTCCTCGTTACCATCCTTTTTAGCGTCAAATAATCTAATTTTGTTTCAGATAACTGCCCAAGTAGGTTTCAGATAATTACTATCAATTTGAATAAAATTAAATATTCTAATTATCAATTTGAATAAATATTGATAATTACTATCAATATTTAATTACTAAAATTAAATATTTTACACTTCAAAATATTCTAAATTTCCTCGTTACCATCCTTTTTAGCGTCAAATAATCTAATTTTGTTTCAGATAACTGCCCAAGTAGGTTTCAGATAATTACTATCAATTTGAATAACATTCAATTCCAGAAAAGCACTTAGATGGAGGTTTAAAACCACCTTACTAAGCTTTGAATCTCTAGGTTTAAGAATTCAATACCATTTTTATCATAACCAACATTCCATCACAGATTAGTGAGATGAAGAATTAAAGGCAGACATGACAAAACTGGTACATGAAACTGACCACCAAGAAAATTAACATGCTCCTATAACCCATTTAAATGACCATTTGGGAGATCCTTCAGAGGCTAGTAGTTTGGTTGTTGATTCATGTACATGACCATTTCCCCTTCTTGTTAATTAGGAATTTAGGAGTAATACTTTTGATACTACTTGCAGCAAGTACTGATGATGTTTTTTTTTTTTTCAAAAATTTACTGATAAGTGATGTTCATTTTGAACATTTCATGAACTTTCTCCAATCATAACCTGAACTGATACACAAGGAAAAGACTATTAGCAAGGAACCAAGAAAAATCCTTCTTGCAGAAACCAAACAATAACTCAGCAAAAGAGAGATGATGGAATTCCATCACATAGTTCATAAAAATATTATTCCCAGCCAATATTAGAAATACATACATACCTGTACATTGAATCGGCATGATAATAAATCTGATCTTTGCACTGTTGGGTATGCGCATTTGGCGGATTTGGTTTTGTTCCCAGTGATGTGCACCCAGACAGGTTCAATACCTCCACAGATTCCAAAGCATCAAGACCCTCAATCTCAAGTAAGTTCTCACAATCATGCAAATCCAAATATTTCAGTGATTCCAATTTGTCAAGTCCTTGGATCACAAGAAGTTCAAGACAATCAGTAATACATAAGATCTCTAACTTCTTTAGATTTGAAAGATCTCGCATCTTTTCAAGGTTGGCTAGCTTATCGCACGCATTTATGTCCAAACTTGTCAACGACTCTAAGTTTCCAAGCCCTTGAACCTCTGTCAGCCCAACACAAGTATTAAGCGAAAATTTCAACAAATTTTTCAAATTTGACAGATCCGGCAACCTTTCCAATGAATCACAAAGTGCAAGAGATAAATCAACTAGACTTGAGGGTAACCCCAATATACATTGAAGATCATCACATAATCGTACATTGAGCACCTTAAGCTGAGAAAAGTCACCAATCTCTTTTGGCAGGGTCCTAATATTGGTAGAATCCAAGGTCAATTTCTCCAATTTGGATAATAACCCAATATCTCTAGGAATCTCCACATACTCACCCCCAACAAAGTGCAATTCTTGCAGATTAACCAGATTTGTAAGATTAGGGATAGAAGCAACATACAGAACCCTTAAACTTGAGGGAAGCTCTGGATGTGATTGAAGCTCTGTGCAGCCCCCTAAGTTAAGAGTTTGGAGGCAAGAGAGCTCCCCCATGCTTGTTGGTAGGCTTTGAATTTCAGTATCGCGAAAGCTCAAGAACCTAAGAGATGATAGTCTTCCCATATTACTAGGAATGTCACCTCTCAAATAACTAGAGCATGTGAAATCTATCACTTCCAGCTTCTCTAACATCCAAATTTCATCAGGTAACCTCCTTATATCAGAATATGAAATGTCTAGAATTTTTAGATTCTTCATGTTGCCAATGGATTGGTCAATTTCGACCAAACTTTCACAGCGTCGAAGAATCAATATCTCTAAACTTGCATATGATGAAAAGTCTGGAGTTCTCCTTAAAGCACAATTAGCCAGTTGTAGGACTTTCAACTTATTTGCCATCTGTTAATAAAAATAATGACATAAAATTTTTATTTTTAAACAAGTTTATGCTGGGAAACAAGGAAAAAAGAAGTAGAGATATTCTGCAAGACCTTGATATGATTCCAGCCGTCCCAGTCTTCTGTGATGCCACTATTTGATAGATCAAGAATAACTAGATTCTTCATATAAAAGTTGGTTAGTTTAAAGTATGGAGGGCACCCACGCCAATTAAGCCATCTTAACTGAGAGAAAAGATTCTCAAAATCCCCAGAAAGGTCCACGCCATCCACTCGGAGATACCTTAGACATAATAGTTTTGTGAATTCCTCATTTGTAAAGCGAGGCTTGATTCTAGACCCTAATTCAAAGCGAAGACTTAGGGCCTCAACCATTTCTGTTCCCTGCAATGAAAAAAAAAAAAAAAATGGTACTTAGACAACATATTAGGATAAGATCTTACAGCCTAATATGCTTAAAAATAAGGGGTATAAAATTCAATGAACTCAGATCTTACCATCCGTCCCTCCAAAATGTCTAGGGCTTCCTCATGATTCCACAACCTACTACGCTTTCCAGGAATCTTTTCTTCATAGACAATTTTCCTCCCAAGAGCTTTAAGCTGATTGTGCATCCTCAGCTCATTAGAATCTCCCACTTTTACAAGAGACATGAGACAAAGGACACTAAATTCTGTTTTTGGATGATAGCTACAATCATCCCACATGTAAAACACAGTTGCTTTATCCATTCCAAAGAAAAGACATGCAATATCAAGAAATATCTGTTGTTGTTCACTATTCAATGCATCATAACTTATTCTCAACTTTTTCTCGACTTCATCATGAGGAATTTTCTCCAACTTCTTCAGTGTATCTTCCCAAACCACGAACTCCTTATCAGATAGAAATGAACCTATAACCTCAAGAGCTAAAGGAAGCCCTGCAGCAGTGGATGCAACCTCTCCAGCGATAGTGTCATAGTCTTTTGGAGGAAACTTACTTCTAAAGGCATGCATGCTGAAAAGTTGAAGAGATTGCGCCGAATTCATAAATGGGGGTTCATAAGATGCATTCACTTTAAGAGCATTAAGAACATGTTTGTCTCTACTTGTAACAATGATCCTACTTCCGGCACCAAACCAATCACAATTTCCCACAAGCCAATCAAATTGAGACTTTTCATCCATATCATCAAGAACAATGAGAACTTTCTTTCTGAAAAAACTGTGTTTAATCATGGTGATTCCTCGATGAACATCAGGAATGTCATACTGGCATTTTAGGGTATCAGTGAGAAGTTTATTTTGCAAAGCACCGAAACCCCCCATGTGCTGTTGCACTGTTTCTCGAACATCTGCAAGGAAGCTACTACAATCAAAGCAATCCAAGAGTTTGTTGTAGATGAATTTGGCAATGGTAGTCTTGCCAATACCGCCCATGCCATGGATACCAACAATTCGTACATCATTAGAGTCAACATCTAATAATCTCATCATTTCATTTTCGTGGTGATTGATTCCAACCAAGTTCTCAGTTAAAACCATGTAATTCTTCTTTAACTCAAACAAAACTGTCGGAACAATTTTGTCTTTTATTAGTTTTCCTTGATACCTGATTGATATCAAGGTGGAAAACAGAACATATAATTAGTACGTAGAAGGAAAAAATCAAAGTAAATACAATAATAGGAAAGAAATATGACAATTCACTTCTACTTCTTTCTTTGAACTATTTATTTAAGTAATCATCATTCGGTAATTTAAACATTTATTAATCAAATACTGAATTTGGGTTGTTTTAGAAACTAGCTAGCTCAGTAAACTAAAATAACCTTCAAATTACCTAGATTGATTGTAATTTCTTGAATTCAAACATTACCCATTTACAAATTTATTTACAAATTTAAGGGGCTTCATTAGCAGGAAGAAGGAAGGAATTAACATACCCATCAGCTTCTTTGTTGACTTCCCAACCCTTGAGTGCTCCAACCTCTTTCAGTGCCTCTTTCCATTTCACAATAGTCCTTTCATCGAAACACCTCTCGTGCTCGCGAAATGCTTCCTCATAAGTCCCAGATTGATGCCTCACATCCGATGGTTCAACATCGTAGAAGATGGGCAAAATGAGTTGACCGGTGGTTCTCTTGTGGTCCACCATCTGAGCTAGCTCACGGAGGCACCATTTACTGGAAGCATAGTTTTTGGAGAATATTGGAATTAAAATCTGTGACTCACTGATTGCTTTGTGAAGCTCTGATCCGATCTCTTCTCCTCTGCGAAGCTCGTTATCGTCTCGAAAGGTTCGAACTCCAACACATTTGAGATGGGTGTAGAGGAAATCGGTGAAGGCGTAACGAGTGTCTGAGCCTCTAAAACTCAAGAACACTTCATATTCGCCGCCCGGAAGAGGAAGGGACTTGGATGAAGAGCGCAAAGGAGTAATTGGACCTTCCTCAGAATCCATTTCAGATTCGATTTTCCACTTACTTGGACATGCCTCTAAATCCATTTCAGATACGAACCCCATCATATGCAGGATGGTTAGATCTCTATCGCTAGATCTGGAACTGGAAAGTGATAAGAGAACCCAGCAGCTACTTTCAGAGTCAAGTCAACTCCGTTTGGCTAAAGCGGGAGCATCTTCCAGGCAATCACAGAACTAAGAAACTTCCAATAAATTTACGCAATGCTACAACCAAAACTTGTTAATAGCAAGGAGTCCACATTACTTTCAGATTTGCCTTTTAACAAAACTTTCAAATACCAATTTGCCCTTTCCTATAAAATATAAAATAAAAAATATACTCCCCTCAGTTTCAATATAATTATCGGCTATCGTTACGGGCTTTGAGAACTTTGGGGACAACTATATTGAGACGAAGGTAATATGAATTAGGAGTACATGGCATGTTTTTATTCTGTTCAATCTTTTTTTTTTTTTTTTTTTTAAATTATCATTTTAGCTTGAATGATGTTTAACACAATTTTTACTCTTTTTAAAAAAAATTTATCACGTCTTAATTAGGATTATATATTTATCTTTTAGGGTAAATTAGGATGACTTAGATCTTATGTCACACGAAAAAATATTTAGTTTTTAATTTTTACTTATACTCCAAATTACTGCTTATTGTCTAACATGTGTGAATTGACATTTTTATCCTTAATTTTTAGATGCACTTTAATACAAAGTAGTGTAAAGTCCAAAAAAAAACACCTCCACTGCATATAAAATGTGCAAGAACCACTTTTACTTATTATTTTATGCATATAAATTATGTATTATCAATTTTGAAACAAATTACCCCTTATTGCAATTTCTGCCTTATTTGGATGGAACTCAAAACTTTCTCTGTAATTATTTATTTATTCTCTTTGGATTATCTATCATTGCAGAGGGCTGAGATTTTATTGTTCACTTACCCTTTGATAAATTAAAGGTAAATTACAGAGTCCAAAAGATGCCTTGCTTACTGTCACAGGCCTAGAGATTTGGCGCAGCGGCACGGCCCGTGCGGCACCAAGGCGTTGCTTCAGCTCGCGCAAGCGCCCTGGTCAGCCACCACGACCTGCCCTCCCAAGGATACATGCTGACTGGTTTCGGCCTGCCATGGCCTCGTCAGGGGAACGGCTCCAGCTCCCGACCAGTTTGTGCAGGGATGGCCAACTCCCTTCTTCATAGTCAAGTCCACGACCAGCGACAAGCATCTCGAACTGAACCGAGTCGACCTGCCTGAACTCTGAAGAGGTACCATCCTGTGGTCCTGCACGCCCCTTCCCTGGAACCATTCCCAGTCAATGAATGTTCTTAGCCAACCAGCATGCGTATCTTCTATGCTCATGGCGTCGTTAGGAATCGGATCGTGACATTACGCTCTAACAGCGGGTCAAAATAGTGCTCTTTCTTCCTTGATTGCTACAGCAGGGAATCTTCTTTCTCGAAGTGGTTTGTCAACATACGCTCTGGAATAGACTCCGGAGGCTTCTCTGTCATTGTCCCATAGCTCAGACGGTGTCCTTTATGATTTGCCATAATTATAGAAATCTACATTTGAAAATTTACTTGAATTTTTGCTAAAAATAAAACTAACCTTACCTCCGTTGTGTTAGAATCAACTTCAGTCAATAACTAATTGGGCTACTGTCATGTACTAAATTAAGAAAAATGCTACCACTCCAACCACCCACCAGCAGCCACCACTCCAACCAACCAGCCACTGGCGGCCACCACTACAACCAACCAACCACCACCATCCAAATATATCCAACATGCTGGGTTATGCTTCGGCGTCTGCATTCTCTTAATTTATATGCAACCGCTTATATGTTCGTTCTTTTATGGTCTGATATTCAAGGAAATTTATTAGCTTAGTTATATACAGTAACTTATATGAATTAAATTTGGTCCGTTTGCATATTACTCAAATAAATCGTTCTCTCATTTATGGGATGTTAATGAATTTGTCAGTTGCTGAATATGATGCCCGTTTTGATGACTTTCTATTAACGCTTAATTATATGGTCTTTAATTAGTGTAGTAGTCTTATAGATGACTCTTACACAATATTTTTAGAAAATGGTTAAACTGGTGATCTAATAGGAAGTAAATGCATTTAAAGGAATAATTGTACTAATAGTTAACCCATTGGCCCATTTTGAGACTCCCTTTCTTGGATAAATAAACACAATTTGCAATCTAAATTTCAATCAAAAAGACTACATTTTGAATTAAATGCATGATGTTCATTTCTTAGTACTCTTTAAGATAAGAAGCCAATTTGAATCAGATTTTATCTTTTTGTAGCAGCATCAATTTGCTCCTCTACTAGGTCCGTGATGTTGAGTAAATAAAAATTGACTTGTCATACAATTGCTAGTTAAATGACTTGCTCATTCTCTTTTTTTGTTTTTTCCTCAATCTTTGTATTAAGAGAGTCATGTAACAACCAGCACGTGTTTGCATGCTATGAATAAGAAATCCCGATAGCAGCAGTAGATTTTAAATAAGAATTTCTCCAGACTTATTTAAAGTTGCAGCTCAGGTCAACCAACATGCAAATAGGCTGCCCTAAAATCTTATGTTTATTAACAGTTACATCCTTAACCACTCATTCCTTGAGCAATCCAAATCCTGATTTTTATATGGACATTTATGGTCCATGAAAAGGGAATACATTCTGTTGAGTTGCACAATGTGCACCAGAAACAGTGTTTGAGCTCAATTGTTCTAAATAATAGACTGCCATAAAATTACTTTAGGCAAAAATTGCACATTTGTTGCACTTTTTGCATTCCTTGATTTTTGGGGACAATTTATTTGCTGTGAATCTGTTTGATAGTTGAGATAAGAGGTTGCCAGGGTGCCTATATATATAAGAACATTTTTTTCCCGAAAGATGTATATATAAGAACTTGCTAGGGACTTCCTTTCTAGTAACCAAAATCAGCTGCTGCTTTGAGAGGTCTGTGGTACGTCTGCTTCACGGCTTCTTCCAGGGGAAAAGCACAAAATGAAGACGGAATATTAGCATCAGCACAGAGCTTGGCACAAATCGTATGAAAAATAAGAACAAGTGGCTTGCTACAAATTGAAGAATTTACACCCTCTTATTTTTTTATTTTTTTTTTTGGTTAAAAAAAAAAAAGAATAAGAGGGTGTAAATCACTATCTGGTAAGGAGAGCATACTCGTTCTCTCAAAATTTGACATTCAATTAAAGAAATCATGTTGTAATTTTGAAACAATGATAGAGTTTTTGTGACAGGATTAAGATGTTCTATTTTGAGAAAAGTGATAAAGAACAGTCGAACCTGAGATAGTTTATAAATGCATGGTGTTGATAAATGGTTACAGAATGATGAAGCTTCATATGGGAAGTGGATAATATATCTAAAGGAGTTCTCTGTCACAAGGGTTAGAGATGATCAAAACAAAGTTTCATAATCAGAGTTGTACTAGTAGTTTTCAATCCATTCATATTGCTGAAGGAAAGAATTAATAGAGATGCCAAAGGTACTTGATGACTTCTGATGTATAGATGTGTTGCAAGCGACTAATCATGATATGGGTGAACCAAAATCAGCAAATAAACTTCTGAAACCTCAAAATGACAGACTATTTGGCTGTGTATTACTCCCTATCTGCCTAAATAAATGGAACATCATTAGAGGATGCAAAGAAACTGCTTTTCTTTCAAGGCATTTCTTAAAAAACACACCACCCAACATTCCCAATCTTTTCCCAAAACTATGCTTCCAGTAAGTTACCTCTATGCCCTTCTTACCGTAAAGATGCTAATATGCCTGAAACCCTACGAAATACAACTCCTGAAACCTCTGTAGTTTTTCAACCATTATAGACTCATTCGACTGTTGACCTTCTCTCTCTTCACGGTCCCAAACTAGTCGAATCAAGTACTAGGAGCAGGCATTCCTCACAGACACACTGTCAATATGCAATTCTACTCTTTTTAATGATAAGCTTTTCGATTCCATTTGTTGCAGATAGAGTTCCAATGCCTTGTTTTATTTTCAGTTAGTTGGATGTTAATGACGCATTTGTGCAGGCGATATAGCAGCCCTCATTAAATGTAAAGAGTATCGAGAAATTTCAATAGCAATGCTAACGTCGCAGTGAATACCAAGCAGTGTGAGAATTTCTTGTACAATGGCGACTTCATCACCCTTTACCAACCGATTTGCAAACAAAGAATCTGGAAATCAAATTTAAAACTTTTCATTCAAAATTACATTTCACTGGTCATATATATTTTTTTATTAATTTGGTTTAATGTAATGTAAATAAAATTACCAATCAGCAAATGACTAAAAATTAGTAGCAATCAGAAAAATCCACTTGAAAGAACTCAAATCCTTCAGCAATATCTTGGACCCATTGCTTTCCATGTGATTGATGAGCAGCTAGAGTCGGTGGATTCTCACTCGCAAAACAGCTTATTACGTGGGGGGCTGATAAACTCAAAAAACCACCACAAGGCAATCTACTTACTCTTTGGAAGTCTCTCGCACCTTGAGCCCTTAAGACTTAAATACGGGTTTTGTCAAATTTAGGTGCCGATCTTAGAGATGAAAGAGAGAAGAGAAAGTGGGGGTAGGTTATATAGATATAAGGAAGAGTATTATTGTCCAATTAAAATGGATTGAAATGATCACTTTATTCATTTATTAGCTATGTTGTTGTTTGGCTGTTTTTTTAACAGTGGAGTCTCTTGACTCAAATTGAAAGTAACCAAATTTATTCTTTTGACCGAAAAAGAAAATCAGTCCTAATAGAAAATTGTTAGGAAAACAAGGATTACCACTTTCTTTTTTGGGTTCTTCAATGTCTCAATGAAGAGGACTTTTTGCAATAATGGTGGAATGGATGAATGGGAGCAAATAGAATTACACAAGCATTCATCTATTCCAAAAATTTTAAAAATAAATGAAAAACTTATTACATAAATGTTAGAGGGAACACTAAAGTTCTGGCGTACTTACAAGAATTTGATTCTAACAACACTACTCCTATAGAAAAAAGAAATACAATGCAAGAAAAAGACTATATGTGAAAACTACATTATGTAAAGTAAATGCAGAATTGTGTAGGTCGGGGACCTCTTGCATATTATCCTCTGGTAATATTTATAGTTGCATCTCTCAGTCAATTAGCAGCAGTTTACCTAACATTTGGAACTTCCATTATGAAATCAAACATTTTCTTTGAATTTAAATATAACCAAACGTGTCTTTATCTTCGTCTTCAAACACGTGTTATTGTGCCAATTATCAAGTTACATGATGATGATTATAATTTAATTACCCGTGGATAGGGGAAGATCGTTAAAGTAACGCGCTATCTCATAAGATTGAGATAGGCTCTACAGACTAAGATAAGGACTACGACTAAGATAAGGGTTACCGATTACGATAAGAATTGCAGAATACGATAAGGATTAGGCCAACAGATTATGATAAGGATTAAGGACGACGTAGACGCTACGTAACATCCTGACCCAAGTCCTATAAATAGGGAGGGCTAATCGACGTTTGGAGGTAGGCAAAAAACCCTAACTCAATATCTCGATTTCTCCAGAGAGATTATCATTCACACTGACTTGTTCATCGGAGCCTACTCCACCGGTAACACACCGGTATTTGTAGGATCACTTTTTCTTCTCTTTATTTAGGAAGTCAGATCAGATCCGGGTTGCGCAGAATCCATCTTCAACAGTTGGCGCCGTCTGTGGGAACTTATTTTTGTTCTCTAAACAAAGCATGGTTCTATTGCGATCTGGTCTGGCTGCTGGTGAGGGCGAAGGGTTGCAGGCTTCTGATGCAGGGACTTCAACGGGGCAACCCCCCGTCGTTCCAAATGATCAGGAACGCGTCGCAGCGTTGGAACAACTGGTGAACCAGTTAGTCCAGCAAAATGCGATGATTCTGCAACGCTTAGCCGCCCCCAACGAGGAGAGAAACAGTGAAGTACCCAACGATGACTCCCGTAGGGTTAACAACGATGTTGAGCTTAGTCAAATAGGGGGTCAACAGAGAAGCCATCACCATCGGTCCCCTGAACGGAATACCAACAGGCTCCGTGGAGATACTTCTAGTTATGTTAGAGACAAGACTGAGGACGCCACTCAGTTCGATCTAGAGTTGCAGGATCTGAAAGCCAAGGTTGACGATGTCATGCAAGTGATGAAAGGGAAGGGCCAGGCTGCAGTGAACTATATGGTACAAAAGACTAACCTAGCTTTTAGCCCAGCTGTTATGAGTTGTCCTCTACCTAGCAAATTCAAGATGCCAACTCTTGAGAGCTTCGATGGGACGCCGGACCCTCTCGACCATTTGGAGACCTACAAAGCTCTTATATATTTGCAAGCCGTACCGGACGAGATTATATGCAGGGCTTTCCTTACCACACTCAAGGGTTGGGCTCGTCTCTGGTTCAATAAATTAAAGCCAGGCTCCATTGAAAACTTTGAAGAGTTGAGCAAACAATTCATAGGACACTTCATCGCTGGGCAGAAGCACAGGAGACCAGCAACACATTTACTTAATGTGAAGCAGCAGAAGGGAGAGTCCCTTCGTGATTACATAAGTCGTTTTAACACTGAAATGCTGCAAGTTGAAGAGGTGGACGACAAGGTTGCCCTCACAGCCTTTATGGGAGGACTACAGACTTCTAAGTTCCTATTTTCCTTATCAAAGGAAACCCCTACAAGCATGACAGAGTTGATGGTTAGAGCGCGAAAGCACATGAACGCTGACGATGCTATGAATGCACGAAAAAACAAAGATAGTGAAGATAAGAGGTCGGATAAGAAAAGGCCAGCACCTAGCACTAGGGAGGAAAGGGAATTGAAGTACAAGAAATTCTCAAACAACCAGGCTGACAGATCGTTTCGCCACCCAGCGAGCCCAGGCAGGTATAATAACTATACCCCCCTAAATACATCTGTAGAGCAAGTCTTTCTGCAGATTCAAGATGACGCATCATTGAAATGGCCACCAAAACTAAAAGCTGATCCAACAAAGAGGTCTCGAGATAAATACTGTAGGTTTCACCGGGACCATGGACATAACACAGAGGATTGTTTCAACCTCAAAAACCAGATTGAGAACCTTGTTCGTAAAGGTCATTTACGCAAATTCACAACTAGAAATGGAAAAGGAGGCTCCAACCCAACCCGGAAGGGCCGAGATGATCGCCCTCCTCAACACCAACCAATGGGTGAGATCAAAGTTATATCGGGTGGCTTCGCTGGTGGTGGTGAGACGAGTTCAGCTCGGAAGGCTCATGCTAGGAGAATTCGGAGTTTTTCAGAGGTGAATGAAGTTGGAATGACAAGTCCTCCAACCAAATTACCTCGAGTTGAGGAGCCGATCATAACCTTTTCTGAAGAAGATGACAAGGGAATTCACCAGCCCCTCTAGTAGTTTCCATAGTCGTTGCTAATTTCACTGTTCGACGAATACTAATAGACAATGGTAGCTCGGCTGACATACTATTTCTTAGGGCGTACGAGAAATTGAAAATTGGCCGAGAGAAACTCCGACCCATGAAGTCACCACTGGTGGGATTTTCAGGCGACAAAGTATATCCACTAGGGGCAGTTACCCTTCCAGTTACTGCAGGAGCCAATCCAAAGCAGGTCACTGTAATGGTGGACTTTGTAGTGGTGGACTGCCCATCATCATATAATATTATCCTGGGGAGAACGACATTGAATGCTATGAAAGCAATCACGTCCACTTACCATCTCCTGATGCGTTTCCCAACTGAATATGGTATGGGAGAGATAAGAGGGGACCAAACAATGGCTCGTGAATGTTATGTCGCCTCTCTCAGAAAAATAAAACCGCAAGAGGCATTTACGATTGAAGGGCTGGAAGGGAAAGACAGACCAGACTTTCACAGAGCGGAACCTACAGAGGAGCTAGAAGAGGTCATCCTTAGTGAGCCCAAGAAAAAAGTGAGTATAGGGTCTTTACTCCCCCCAGGTATCAAAGATGAACTTACTCAATTCCTCAGGAAGAATCAAGACGTATTTGCATGGGTACATGAAGACATGCGGGGTATAGACCCCACTATCATGGAGCACCGCCTAAATGTAAATCCTAACTTCAAACCTGTCAGACAAAAGAGGAGGACTTTTGCTCCAGAAAAGAATCAGGCTATATCAGAAGAGGTGGAAAAGCTCTTAAAAGCCGACTTTATTCAAGAGGTGTACTACCCCGACTGGCTGGCAAATGTGGTCCTAGTGAAGAAGACAAATGGAAAATGGAGGCTATGTGTGGATTTCACCGACCTTAACAAAGCTTGCCCGAAGGGCAGCTTTCCTCTCCCAAGAATCGATATGCTCATTGAGGGAACGGCTGGACACGAACTATTAAGTTTCATGAATGCATATTCTGGATACAACCAGATATCTATGTACACCTCAGATAGAGAAAAAATGGCCTTCATCACTGATAGAGGTTTGTACTGTTACAAAGTAATGTCGTTTGGGCTCAAGAACACTGGTGCAACATACCAGAGGCTAGTGAATGCAATGTTTAAGCATCAAATTGGTAGAAACATGGAGGTATATGTTGATGACATGTTGGTGAAAAGCTTAAAAGCTGAAGACCATTTGACTGACCTGCAGGAGACCTTCGAGGTACTTAGGAGTCATAAGATGAAACTCAACCCCAGCAAGTGTGCCTTTGGGGTTTCCTCAGGAAAGTTCTTGGGATATATGGTAAGCAGAAGAGGAATTGAGGCCAATCCAGAGAAGATCCGAGCAGTCATTGACATGAGATCACCAAGATCAACCAAGGATCTACAACGACTAACAGGGAAGATTGCTGCCTTGAGTAGGCTAATCTCTCGGTCAACTGACAGGTGTCTACCTTTCTTTCGTGTGCTAAGGAAGGCTTTTGAATGGACCCCAGAATGTGAGCAGGCATTCAAAGAACTAAAGCAATACCTTAGTTCTCCCCCACTACTGTCTCGAACCATATCGGGAGAGGAACTATACATATACCTTGCAGTCTCCACGACAGCTGTCAGTTCAGCTCTGATACGAGAAGAAGAAGGGGTCCAAAGGCCAGTATACTTCGTGAGCAAAGCACTTAGGGGTGCGGAGGAAAGATATCCAAGGATGGAACAGTTGGCCTTTGCTTTAATTGTGTCCCCCAGGAAACTGAGACCATACTTTCAAGCGCATACGATAGTGGTCCTAACAGATCAACCCCTTCGACAGGTCCTACATAAGCCAGAAAGCTCTGGTCGACTGATGAAATGGTCAGTAGAGTTAGGGGAGTTCGACATTCAGTATAAGCCAAGAACAACAGTAAAGGCTCAGGTGTTGGCTGATTTCTTAGCTGAGTTTACCCCTCCAGAAGAGGAGAAACAACCCCAATTTTTGACAGAACCAAGTTTAAGTGAGCAGATGGGCCCAGAAGTAGTCTGTGACTTGTTCGTGGATAGGTCATCTACTGCTCAGGCTAGCGGAGCCGGGCTTGTTCTTGTCTCCCCAGAAGGAGAAATATACAGTACGCACTTCGGTTTGGTTTCAAAGCAACCAACAACGAAGCAGAGTACGAAGCCTTGATAGCAGGATTAAAAGTGGCAAATGCCCTAGGGGTTGAGCAATTAAAGGTGTACACCGACTCCCAGCTGGTCGCTGGACAAGTTCAAGCGGAATATGAGGCACGAGACGAGAAGATGAAGAGTTATCTACAAAAGGTGAATGAATTAAAGAATCACTTCCAAAGATTCTCAATTCATCAAATACCACGAGAAGAGAATGGGAAAGCAGACGCTTTAGCCCGGCTAGCTACTGCATTAAAACCTGAGATCAATAAGAATATACCACTGAAATATTTGGATAAACCATCTATATCTCAGGAGAGACAAATTGAAGTGCAACAAGCGATATTGAGTGTGGAATGGGCAGATCCTATCATCAGATATATCAAGGATGGGGTGCTACCAATAGACCGAGCAGAAGCTCGAAAGGTCAAGATACGGGCAGCTAGGTATACGCTTATCAAAGGGGTGCTCTACAAGAGAAGCTTCTCCATGCCGTATTTACGATGCGTTTCTAGCGAGGAAGCTGACTACATTTTGAGGGAGATCCACCTAGGAGTTTGTGAAAACCATGCTGGGGGTAGGTCACTTGCAAACAAGGCCATCCGACAAGGATACTATTGGCCCACCATGCAGAAAGATGCACTTGACTTCGTTAAAAAGTGCGACAAGTGTCAACGATTTGCCAACATCCCGAGACAACCGTTAGAGGAAATGACTCCCATGTCAGGACCATGGCCATTTGCTCAATGGGGAATGGACTTGATTGGCCCTCTCGTCAAAGGCAAAGGGCAGACTAAGTATGCCATTGTTATGGTTGATTACTTCACTAAATGGGTAGAAGCTAAGCCTCTGGCCAAGATCACAGAGAACAATATAAGGAAGTTCGTATGGAAATCAATAGTTTACAGATTTGGGATTCCTAGAGTGATTGTCACAGACAATGTAAAACAGTTCGATAACTCTGACTTCAAAAATTTTTGTTCCGAGCTCGGGATTCAAATTCATTTCTCATCGCCAGGACATCCCCAGGCGAATGGACAGGCCAAAGTCACTAACAGAACAATCCTTCAGATGATCAAGACTTGACTTGATGCTGCAAAGGGACTATGGCCTAGGCAGCTGCCGAGTGTACTGTGGGCTTACCGTACTACTGCAAGGACTCCCACAGGGGAAACCCCTTTTCTTTTAGCGTTTGGAAGTGAGGCAGTAGTACCTGTAAAGATTGGCCTAACAAGCTTTAGGACGGAGCACTACGAGCCCAAGCAGAACGAAAGGGAGTTGGAAGTAAGCTTGGACCTAATCGAAGAAAGGAGATACCTAGCCCAGATTAGGATGGCTACCTATCAACAGAAGGTTTCCAAGTATTACAATGCTCGGGTCAAGCCTAGGAGGTTCTCAGTAGGAGATTTAGTACTCCGCAAAGTTACTCAAGCAACTAAGGATTCAACCATAGGGAAACTAGGTCCCAAATGGGAAGGGCCTTACAAAGTTACGCGATGTCAGCGACCAGGAACATACTGGTTGGAGGACTTAAAGGGAAAGCCACTGCCTCACCCATGGAATGTTGAGCATCTAAAGAAATATTATCAATAAACAATTTCAGTTTAGTCTCAATTTATTATTTATTTTTGTTAATACTTCTAATTGCAATAATTACTTCATTCTCTACGAATGAATGTCTTCAATAGCCTTGTTATCAACTTTGGCTTTAATAAAGTATTCCCTACTTGGATCAGTTGTTTCAAATAATTCATTATCATTTTGATATGTTAAGATATTCATGTTAAATGAGTGAGCTAGGTGAAGCTCATAATAATCTACTTCCCTTGTTAAAGGGTGAGCTGGGTGAAGCTCATAGCAATCTACTTCCCTTGTTAAAGGGTGAGCTGGGTGAACCTCATAGCAATCTACTTCCCTTGTTAAAGGGTGAGCTGAGTGAAGCTCATAGTAATCTACTTCCCTTGTTAAAGGGGGAGCTGAGTGAAGCTCGTATACATCTACTTACCTCATTACATAGACGAGCTGAGTAAAACTCGTCTTAATCTACTTTCCTTATCAAAGGGATGAGCCGACCAAAGATGTCAATAAAATAACATAATGCGGCAGTCGTAATGGTAAAACATAACTGTCCTTCCTACTTATCAACCCTACAAATATAAATGAAAACTGATTGTAAAGAAAGAAAAGTTTCAAGCACAAAGAGAAACATGGGAGCAAATAAATGAATGGCTACACATCTATCCTATTCGGAATCACTCGCTTCATCTAGTTGAATGATAGAGAAGTCTTGGTCTGCAAATTCAAAAGCAGCACGATTCCGAAAATCTTCGAAGCCGTCAAAGTAGGCCTTCGACATAATCTCCTTGAAGGTGGGTGAGGCTTTAAACTCACCCACTGCATTGGCTCTTTCCACCATTAGTTTCTGGGACATCTCCTTGTTGAGTTTTTGCACATAAGATGCATGACAAGCTCGTTCTGTTTCTAACTCAGCACGCATTGCTTGTAGAGCGACCTCATGTTTATCACGTTCCACTTGTAAATCGGCTTGGTGTTGGGAGCGAGTAGAAGCCAACATATTGGTGTAATGCTCTCCTCCTTTTACAGCTAGACACGATAAGTAATACGCGTGTGTATTCACCTGTACGCACGTGGGAATAAAAAGTTACAATGAAGAGGAAAAGAAAAGCTAAATAAAAACAGAGGATGGTGCGAAAGTTAACCCGTGCGAGATCATGCATGAGTCTGTCTACAATCTCAGTTGGAGGGCGTGAATTCAAATACATCATATCCTCCTTCGACAAAGACTCGCTTATCTTATTAAAAGCAAGTTGAGCATTGCCTAGAACAGATGCTGCTGAAGACTAGGGATCTGAGGGGAGTACCGCTGCTTCAGTAAGGAGTGGCATAGTCCCATCCACAAGCTGATGAGGGAATTGCGAGTCGGATTCGTGTGGAGAAACAACTGAAACAGGTAAGACCCTTTGTGCTGTAACAGTAGGCTTCTTTTTTTTCCTCTTGGCGGGGAAACTAGGTGGGAAGTCACTTGAGCCTTCTTTGAACTGAGCTAGAAGCCTCTTATTAAGTTTTCGGGATATAGTTACAGAGGACTTGCCAACTGGCTGAGGACCAATCCCATGGGTAAACAAAGTCTGAGGTGTCACGAGTGAAGACCAGTCCCTCACTGGGTAGTTAAAGGCTTCCTTTTATTCGCTGGAGATCATCAGATGAAACGGCAATCTCTTTAACGCCTGAAAGAACAACAACTCTGTTAATAACTCAAACAAAATTTACTTTGAGTTTTAAAACATAAGAGGGTATCATTATGGACAACTCATCGGTGGAATTCTGATTACACCACGCACGAGGAATGGAAGTCCCTATTCGTAGGAAAACACTTTCTTCAGGAAAGAACTCCCAGCCATCACCAGAAACGAAAAAGAAACTGTTTTTCCATGGTTTGTGCTTAAGGGGAATTCCAGAGATAAGAATTCTGTCCCGTGGGGAGAAGTACAGCCAGTCACCCCTTTTGGGAATGTAGCAATGAAGAAACTCTTGGATAGTGAGCGAGGTATTACAACAAGGTCGCCACAGAACTAAACAACCCATCATTGTTTTCCAGGCATTCGGGGATAGTTGAGTCGGAGCAAGATTAAGGTGACGCAACAGTTCCCTAATAAAAAGAGGGATTGGGAAACGCAATCCGGCAATGAAAGCAGACTCATAGAAACAAATATCAGTTGGGTAAAAGGAGGACGCTCTATCATCAAGTGAAGGAAGTCTGAGGGCAACACTGTCTGGAATTGAATAAGTTTGCCTGATCCGATCCAGATCCTATGAGGTAAGGGAGCCTGCTATATCCTGTACCAGATGTGTCTCTGACGGAGCCGAATCAGACTGGCGGTGTTCCTCGTCTGACATAGTGTTAGATTATGGGTAAAACATACTTGTAGTAACACACGCTACTGTATGCAAGAGCCTAGCTTCACAGTGACTTATAAAATTTTCTAACTTTGGTCTTGGTATACTGAGTTGGAGGAAAAAACAACAACGAATTAAATAGAAGCAGGAAGAAAACGAGGGCATGGAACTTACCACATCACTACGACTGGCACTACCTGGCTTTCTGGATGATGGAAGTAATTTGAATGAATTTTACTCGAACCATCTCGGTTTATAGCAGAAGAACGTAAACAGATAAGGAAAGTATTTCTGGTGGAATTCTAACAAAAATCTGTTTCGTGAGGGACAAGTAGCTCTCAGCGGGCTATTTTGCGGGCTATTTTACTTTTACAAGGTAGAATAGGATTCGGAGTTCGAATAGGACAACCACACTGGCAACCCTGCATGAGTTACCTATGTGCCAAAAGATAGGCTACCAGCATGGCAACCTGCCATATATACAAACTGTCAATGTGGCACTACGGTCCTGCCAATGAGGCACTACGACAAATATTTCAAAGGCAGCTCAACCCCCGACTGTATCCGCGAAGTGGCAATCTAAGTCAAGTTAATGGATAAGGCTCTACTATTTCATAATCAAACCAACTTATTGTAGAAATACAGGGTAAACAGTTCTACAATTCCAGCTATTTGTTATTATGTCATATTTGAGAATTAACGTTCCGATGGTTTGACAAGCAATCCTCCGAAACGGGGGGGCAACTGATGATTATAATTTAATTACCCGTGGATAGGGGAAGATCGTTAAAGTAACGCGCTATCTCATAAGATTGAGATAGACTCTACAGACTAAGATAAGGATTACGACTAAGATAAGGGTTACAGATTACGATAAGAATTGCAGAATACGATAAGGATTAGACCAACAGATTATGATAAGGATTAAGGACGACGTGGACGCTACGTAACATCCTGACCCAAGTCCTATAAATAGGGAGGGCTAATCGACGTTTGGAGGTAGGCAAAAAACCCTAACTCAATATCTCGATTTCTCCAGAGAGATTATCATTCACACTGACTTGTTCGTCGGAGCCTACTCCACCGGTAACACACCGGTGTTTGTAGGATCACTTTTTCTTCTCTTTATTCAGGAATTCAGATCAGATTCGGGTTGCGCAGAATCCATCTTCAACACATGAGATCAATTTACTTGATGACGTGACAGATCAACCTTTATATTTGCTCACATGACTAAATTAGAAAAGAATGCAAATACCTTCGCAATGTTTTACCTTCTAATCAACTATGGCCATTTGGATTAATTAAGATCTTCTTTCAACCAACAACATATGGCTTAATTAAAATTTTATTTTAGGATGCAGACAGTTATTTAAGTATTTTTACTTTATGAAAGGGTAATTTCGGTATTTAAAAATCATTCACTAACGGACTTAACCCTTTACTGATGTCAGGGATAATCTAGAGCCATTATGCCAAGCTTAGTGTCACGAAGTGATTCTTAAGACGCTTGGAGGATGGAAGACACGCATGCTAGTTGGAAAATAGCAGAGTTTGACTGGGAATGGTTCCAGGGAAGAGGCGTGCAGGACCACAGGATGGTACCTCTTCAGAGTTCAAGTAGGTCGACTCGGTTGAGTGGGAGGAGCTTGTCGCTGGTCGTGGACTTGACTATGAAGAAGGGAGTTGGCCATCCCTGCACAAACTGGTCGAGAGTTGGAGCAGTTCCCCTGACGAGACCAAGGCAGGCCGAAACCAGTCAACATGTATCCTTGGGAGGGCAGGTCATGGTGGCTGACTAGGGCGCTTGCGCGAGCTGAAACAACGCCTTGGTGACGCATTGGCCGTGTAGCTGCGCCAAATCTCTAGGCCCGTGACAAATGGTATCAGAGCTGGACTTGAGGTAAAGTACGGTGGGGTGCCCCCTTGTCGATCCGGGAGGGGTCTGAGAATGAAGACGGTGCACTGAAGTTGCGTCGATGAGGAAGAATCAATGCAGTTGGGGGGGGGGAGATCCTTCATCTCCCCAGGAAGAGGCGTCTGTTGAAGTTACGCACCGAAGGGCCGTGCGCACCAAAGTTCTTGCTTAATCCTTGGGTGATGCAACCGTGGTGAAGGGCGAACATCAAGTCGGCAGGAGGCCCTTGCTTGCTCGGGATGTCACTGAGGTGGCATGATAGAGAAGAGTCACGTCCTTGAGGAGTGGACGTCCCCTTGGTCCGAGGCTTATCATTGGGCGAGTGCAGTGCAGGGAGCTGTACAAGGAAGCGATGGTGGGAAGGCGAGCATACCGCTTGGAGGCAGACTTTGGAAGGGATTGGACGCAGTCGTGAAGCGCCGCACTGCGACGAGGGCGTCGCAGGATTTGGGTGGGGGAGGGTGTCACGAAGTGATTCTTAAGACACTTGGAGGATGGAAGACACACATGCTGGTTGGAAAAGAGCAGAGTTTGACTGGGAATAGTTCCAGTGAAGGGGGGTGTAGGACCATAGGATGGTACATCTTCAGAGTTCAGGCAGGTCGACTCGGTTGAGTGCGAGGAGCTTGTCGCTAGTCGTGAACTTGACTATGAAGAAGGGAATTGACTATCCCTGCACAAACTAGTCAGGAGCTGGAGCCGTTCCCCTAACGAGGCCAAGGCTGGCCGAAACCAGTCAGCATGTATCCTTGGGAGGGCAGGTCGTGTGTAACAACCCGGGTTTTGATTCAACCCGGTACTATAGTGATGAACTGAAGATTGACCCGATAGCAGATCCAGATGCAGAAGCAAGAAACAAGTCAACGATCTCCCAAGGCACAACACACCTCTAAGACACTTTGATGACCTTCTATGAGGTCATGGAACTCAATGAGAACTGACGCGGAAGCAAAAGATCGGAAAAATAATAATTAAGTCCCTAGGGGCAAAATAGTCATTTTACATGGAAATGATGTCCCTAGAATGTATATCATTCCCGAAACACATCCGTAACATCCCATAAATTCACGGAACTCAAAAGAAAGTAGCGGAAGCGAATTACAAGAAAATCGGACAAAATAGTCCCAAGGGCAAAATGGTCATTTCCTAAAAATATAAAATCGGGTACTACCGAGCACATCACTGGGAAGACAGCAAAAAATTAATTAAGTTAGACTCAAGAATCACTTGATTCGGAGTCCGGAAGGGAGAGAAAAGTCAAAACAAAGTTTTGACGTCACCGCGGCCGTGAGTAGTAACCTGAGCAAAATGCTGAAGTTCGGGTGCCGTTTTGAGGTACTAAACGATATTTTCTGGAAAAACACGAAGAAGAAACCCCGCTTAAAATAATTTTTCCAAGCTGACCATATCAAAAGAAAATTTTATTTTTGACGTGAAATCCCCAAAATGCCCTTACAACAGACTTTTTCAAATAGTGTAAGTGCGCATAGGAAATCAGATTTTACGCGGGGTTTTCGGGTTCGAGATGGCATTTTCCCGAAAAATATTGTGAAGAAACCCCCCCTAAAATCACGTTTTCCCATACATGACTTTCTTTACAAATAGAGTTCTTTCCATTGTATAATATTTCCTACATAGAACTTGCTTTGTATAAAAACTTTCCTTCCGGGTTGACTCATTTGCTTAATAGGACTAAGCCATATTTAATTATATTTGGGCCGGGTGTGGTTTGGTGTAAGTGGTTTGACCAATGGACCAAAACTTCAACAGCGGTGACGTTAAGCTGATCGATACTCTTACCTGGTTTTGGAGGCCCAACATGAATGATAATGGGTTAAAGCACAGCGCAACTTCTGAGACCTTCCAAATGCAGATTGGTATAATGGTGACGTGTTTCATTCTTATTGGAGGGAGATCTTTCCCTCCACAACATAGTTTCTTCCTTTTCCCACAGATTACAAAAAAATCAATACATGTTCTATGCTCTAACCTTATTTTCTATGACTTGATTCAACAATTTATATAATAATAGTACCACCTGGTTCTGCTCTTTTGGCCCTTCATTATTTCACATGGGATGCCACCACACAGCATGTGGTATGAGCAAACTAATCACTTCCTCCTGGACGTCTGTCTCAGTCTACGTTGGCTTGCGCCCACTACCATTCACTCCACCAAATGTAGGAAATTACACTACATTACATTTGGGCAAGACAGCCATGGGGATACACATTCTCGAGTCACTGCTTAATAGAACAAAGTTCCCACCTACCCTCTCCATCAATCAACCGCAATTCCTTCGAATGAAACGATATTAAAGCAGGCCGCTGTTGTAATACAGAACCAAAGTTATGAACCATGTAAGACAAAAAATATTTTATAAAACAAAGTATGAGGAGGGAGAGTAAATCATGATGTATACTAGGTAGATCAATTGAAAAATAAAAAAATAATAATAAAAAAAAAATCGGCTAATCTAGCACAGCCCAATCTATCATATGATCAGATCTATTGCATCACTGCTCACAATACTTGATGCATACCAATTTACTATTACAACATTCATATTATTACTTACCTGTGAGGATGTTATGAACGTGATGCCCATATCAGTTGCTAGTCTATAAAGGTGTTCTTCAACGTCAACACTTGTAGCACTGCCATCGAGGATCCGGGTGAAAAAAAAAAAAAATAGCAAGATACCATGAGATCACAGATAAGCCCTGTTTTTTTAAAGGAGAAAAAAAATAAAAATAGCAAGTTTTTGTTGCATACTTGGTGCACTCATCAAGGATGCCAAAATTAGGCTTGTGAAAGAACAGACTTACCTTGTAAAACAAAATATATTTTGTCAAATACTGTTGATGACCGCGCCATGATAGCTGATTAAGTGGCGCCACCTCTGTAACATAGACACAACTGGCCAGTGCTGACCTGGCGTGTCCATGATGGATTAGGTATTCTCGAGCTACCTATCCGATAACTGAACTCACTGGTCGAGGAAGGGGTCGCTACCCTTTATCTACTGTGGACGTGCCCCGCTCTAGTTGGATGGGCTCCTCCCCCCCTGGCTCGTTCGAGGACGCTCTCTGAAAGAGCGACCTCGATTAACCTGTTTACACATTTCCCGTCTCGGCAAAGAGGACCTCGGGATAAAATTGAGATTGGACCCTGTGAGGTCATGAAGGTAGGACCTCAAAAGGGATTTATCCCCACTGAAGCACGGAAATCTGAGGACATGTGGATAGGTGGCTGAGATCTAAGGGCTCACCTCAGCTCGAGGCCAACACAAGGGGGAAAGGACACTTGGTACCTAAGCTCGAGCAATGAAGGATAATAAATGCATTAATTGCGAAAGACGTTTGACAAAACCCGTATTAATTAGGGAGCGCTGTTACCTCATTTGACCGGGGGGCAAAGCGCTGCGGCCCATCCATCAATGTCTCATCTGTCTGAAGAAGAGACCATCGAACCTTTGGGTAAGAACGGGCTCAGCTAAAGGACCAAAAGACATTGACCGATGAGGTGAACACTATAAATAGGGGTGTTAATCAGCCTTTTAAGACACAACTACCACATTAACGGCTATTCTCTGACAAGCTCGAGCTCACATGGTACTAAAGTTAGCTTTCCCTTTCTTAATCTCCATACCTAGAGAATCTCTTGTGTTGCTTGGATCTCCACTTAGATACTGATCTCAGACTTCTTGGCCTACGTAGAGTGATCTCCTCATCCTACTCACGAACCATCATCAACATTTTGGCGACTTCACTGGGGAGGAGCGCTTCGCATATGTCAAGCATACGGGAGATCAGTCCACCTTCCCAAACTAGCCCTGCTCTAGATGAGGGCTATAACGGATCTGTGAGTATGCTTGGATCGTATTTTCCTGGAACTAGGATTATCTATCCTGATGCCTTGGTTGAAGCCCACAATGCGCTATCACATAGGATGGAGCAGTTAGAGAGCACGTAAAGAGAGGTGGTGACACTACTGCGGGAGATTGTTAATAGAGGGGTACCTCGACGAGAGACATGTCCGAGCGGTGTTCCCTCCATCGAGCTCACTGGGGGGGCAATCGACCCCAAAAAATGTGACGCGACGTACACTCTCATCATCAGCTGAGGTAAGACGAGCCGCTGGCCGATATAGACGGTCACGAGACGCACCGCCACGGGCCCGCCGAACTCTTTTTAGTACTCCCCTCATGGCACCCGCAAGATTGAGTATGCCAAGTACCAACCGAAGGGAGGCATAGTATGGGGGCATGGGTTCAGAAGAACTCGGATGTCAACAGGATCTCGCGCAGCGGTCGCCGTATGTAACTATGGCGGATCTGCAAACGCTGCTGCGAAATGAAAAAAATATGCTGATGCAAGAAACAGCTCCCGAGCCACCCTACACGCAATCCATCGCGCTTCTCCCTTACCCCCCGGGGTATCTGACCCCTAAGTTCAGCAAATTTGATGGAAGAAAAGGGAATCCGCGAGAGTATGTGGTACGGTTTATTGAAGCCTTGGGGCCCTTCGGAAACGATCATACTCTGCGACTTAGAGAGTTCTCAAAAACTCTCACGGATAGGGCCTACAAATGGTATGCGAATTTAGAGTCCGGGTCGCTCACTTCTTGGAACCAATTAGCCATGATTTTCCAATCGAAGTTCTTTCAGGCAGAGGAAAAGGTGACTACCCTCTCCTTGACTAAGGAGATTCAGGGTCCTGGTGAGGACTTACTTACGTACGTCTATAGATTTCATGATCGAGCTATGGAATGTTACGAAACCCATGAAGAAGAGGCACTGGCTAAAATTTGCATACAGGGTATGCAGGGATCCTACCGAATCCATCTCATTAACTTAAAACTCCCCACTTTTGTTGATTTGATAGAGGCATCTCGAAATTTGGCGAGTAACCTTGTTATCTGCGTGCAGGGCACTACACAAGAAGAGTATTGAGGCAGACATAGACCTCAGGTTTCAGCTGCAGACGAGCCTAACAGCAAAAGGAGTGCGAGACCAGCCCGCGCCCCTTGAGCAAAGAATCTGGACGAGGAGCCTCCTCCATTCCCATGCACTACGGAAGAGGTGGAAACCATTCTTAAGAAGTGGATCCAACATGGAGATATCAGACTGCCTGAGGTTCCTCGCGAGCCCACCACAGAAGAAATGGCTCACCCCAAATACTGCATGTATCATCGACATACTCGCCATCCTACCTACGACTGTTGGGCATTGCGAAATACTTTTCATAGACAGATTGCTAATGATGAACTCATCCTCCCTCCCAGGGACGTAAGGGAGGAACCTTTTCCTGCACATGATCGAAGAACTGCAATGATGGTCTCCAGCGTGGTAGATGACAGGGAAAGAACCGAGCACGATGTTTTCTTGCCTAGCGATGACTATTATCAGCATGGGGACAGCGCTGCCCAGGTCGCGCTGGTTAGGGAAGACGATCTCAATGCATTCTGCTTATTGGAAACTGCCCCCGTCAAAAGTATCTTTCAAAAGATGGATTTCTCTCCTCTTGCTCAGAAAGAAATTGCTAAGTTCCTGTGGTTGGCGGCGAAGGAGGGTGTAAAGGAAGTCGCATCAATCACATCACTCCTCGTACCTCAGAGATCATCCAGATTGGCCATAATCTTTACTGAGGAAGACAAATGTGTTCCTACTTCGCACAATAGGCCGTTGTATGTCACGGCTTCTCTCAATGGGGTCGAGCTCAAGCGGGCATTTCTTGACAATGGTTCATCCCTCAATATCATGCCATTGGAAATCTTCTGTCGCACTGGATTGCCGAGCGAGAAACTTATCCGAAAGTCGACTGAAATCGCCGGGTTTGGGAGTGATATCCGAAGGACTAAGGGATATGTGACAACCGAGCTGGTTATTGGAAAATTCAAAGGTCCAGTTAAGTTCCATGTTATTGATTCAAACACCTCTTACCACTTACTTATGGGTCGAGGTTGGATGCATAAGTTTAGGATTGTCCCATCTTCGTACCATCAGTGTATGAAAAGGTTCTAGAACGGGAAGTAAGTAACGTTTCGCTGCTCTGACCGACTGTTCACTAGCAGAGAGTCTCATATGGTGGAGGCTGGATTCTTTAATGAGTTAGAGGACGCGGAGGAACCCCAACCGTTGAAGGCTTGCCCTCTACTGAAGTGGGAGGATATTGACCGACAAGGAAGTAAAAAGATGCCAGGAGCGAGTGCCAATCAGAAGAGGCTAGCTATTTGCAAAAGGGTACATTTAGCCGATGGAAGGATCGCTTATCGCTTATGACGGTGTTGGGGGGCACAACCTTGGGCTAGACCGTGCCCCCGTGTGGAGTCATGTCAAGTGAAGTCTCCGGGCCATGAGAAGGAAGTTAGAACGGAGTCAGCTGAATCTGTCCGGCTTACTCAGGGAGAGCTGGAAGAAGTTAATCTAGCCAACGACGGCCGTCACCGGGTGGTCTATATAAGTAAGCAGTTGAAACAAAATGAAAAGGTGGCGTTGATAGCCCTGCTTAAAGAATTTGAAGACGTCTTTGCCTGGACGTATAAAGAAATGCCGGGATTAGACCCTCGGGTAGTGGCTCATTGTCTTCATGTGCGACCAGACGCATGCCCGGTTAAGCAAGCGCAAAGGAGTTTTCGGTCAGAGCTTGAGTTGCAAATAACAGAGGAAGTACAGAGGCTTTTACGAGCTGGCTTTATCAAACCGATTCAGTATCCTACATGGTTGGCGAATGTGGTCCCGGTAAAGAAGAAGAATAGAAAAATCAGGATTTGTGTTGACTTCAGAGATTTGAACAAGGCATGCCCTAAAGATGATTTCCTGCTACCCATGATTGATAGTTTGGTAGACTCCACTTCGGGGCACGACGTGTTCTCATTCATGGACAGATATAGCGGGTACAATCAGATCAGGATGGCGCAGTGCGATGCGGAGAAAACGGCATTTCGTACCCCCATGGGGAATTTCTACTTCACAGTCATGCCCTCGTCCTAAAGAACGCTGGGGCGACTTATCAGCGAGCCATGATAGCTATCTTCCATGATATGTTACACAGGCAAATGGAAGATTATGTGGACGATCTGGTGGTAAAATCGCGAGCTCGGGGTGATCATTTGGCTAACTTGAGAAATGTTTTCGAAAGGTGTCGAAAGTACAAGCTAAGGATGAATCCGTTGAAATACGCCTTCGGTGTCGAGGTTGGCCGATTCCTGGGTTTTATGGTTCATCGGCAAGGTGTGGACATTGAAGAAAGCAAGGCTCGGGCTATCATGGAGATGCCCCCACCGCAGTCCCTCAAATAGCTGAAGAGTTTGGTAGGGCGGGTCTCGTACCTATGACACTTCATACCGGCGTTTGCCGAGGTAACATACACCTTTGGCACCTTGATGAAAGGAGGCTCCGAGTTTAAGTGGAATGAGGGACATCAACAGGATTTTGACTAACTCAAGAAGTTATTAGCGTTAACGACCACAATGATAGCTCCCCAGATAGGGGTCCCCCTCAGGCTTTACATCACTTCGACTGAACGCTCCATAGGAGCACTTCTCGCCCAGGAAAATGATGGCTGAGAATGTCCTATGTATTACATAAGTCGGGTCATACAAGGTGCCGAGGTGCAGTATTCTCCGATAGAGCGCCATTATCTTTTTCTAGCATTCGCAGCCAAAAAATTTCGCCAGTACTTCTTAGCTCATACCATCCACCTCATCACCAAATATGACCCTTTGAGGTACCTGCTCTCGCGACCCATCATTTCAGGGCGAGTGGCGCAGTGGCTACTAATATTGGCCGAGTTTGATATCCAGTGCCTTGCACCTCGCGCCATCCTGAGTCAGGCCATGGCGAACATGATTGCTCAATTCCCTTCTGAAAACTTCGAGCCACTGCACGATGACTTGCCTCATGATGAGTTCGAGTCGGTTTGTTGTGCGGATCAAAGCATGATGTGGACCCTGTCATTTGATGGATCGTCAACCTCCACAAGAGGTGGCGTGGGAGTGGTATTAACACCCGAGGAAGGGAAAGTCCAAAATCTCTTATTCAAGCTCACTTTTGGATGCTCCAACAATATGGCGGAATATAAAGCTCTAGTGTTAGACCTACTGGTAGCACGGGAAGTTAAGATCAAGCGGTTGTGCATCCAAGGTGACTCGAATTTGGTGGTGAAACAGTTGGATAGATCTTATGCCATCAAGGAGCTGGCGTTAGCGGCATACAGAACAATCATTTAAAAACTCAGCAGTAACTTTAATGAGCTCTGTATAACTCATGTACCTCGGACGGCCAATCGACACCCGGATGCTCTGGCTACCTTGGGATCTAAAGCTGAAATTACAAGAGAATCAGTTGACATTCGAATCTAGAAAAAAGAGGAATCCTGCTTGCATAATGAAGAATTTGTTGAACAAAAGAACGAGGAAGACTGGCGAAGCCCGTACGAATCGTAATTGAAGGGCAGTGCGGGAGAAATTCCCTTGCAAGTACTCAGAAACTTTACTCTGTATCTTGGAGTATTGTATTTTAGAGCACCTGGTGGGACCCTGGCAAGATGCATTGGGAAACAAGAGGCCAGCCGAGTGCTAAATGAGGTTCATAAGCACACGTGTGTCGACAACTCATTAAGCCTGTATCGAAAAATACAAAGGTAGGGATAATACTGGCTGACAATGGCAAAAGATGCAGCGGCTGTCCAAAAAAGCATGTCCTAAGTGCCAAGAACAGCTTGAGGAAGCCTAGTGTGTAGCTAATGTTGAGGAAGACTGGAGGCAGAAGTATGTGGAGTATCTTGAAAAACGATTGCTCCTACAAGATCCTAAGGAGGCTGGGCTACTTAGGAAAGACGCAGGCCGATTCTTCATTTGTAATGGCGAGTTAATGAGGCGAGGTTTTGACGGCAATGCTAAGCGGTGCATCAGTTTGATTAAAGCCCGTGAAGTCTTGAAGCAGACGCATGAGGACGAACACCAGGGATGGAAGATATTGTACAATCGCATCATACAGCTAGGCTATTACTGGCCTATGATGCAAACTGATAGCAAAGATTATACCCGTAAATGCCAGGTCCACAATCATGCGATCCACGCGCCAGCTGTGGAGCTACATCCCACGGAGGCTCCTTGGCCATTCCACACTTGAGCCATGGATTAGAGAGGACCAATCTCACCGAAGTCCAAAAAGATGAAGTGAATACTAATGGCAACAGAGGTTTATACTAAATGGGTCGAAGCGATAGCCTTGTCAACAGCAACTGGACAAGTGGTGGCAAACTTTATCAAAGAAAATATCATATGCCGTTTTGGCATACCTCGGATCATTGTATCAGATAATGGAACCTCCTTCGTCAATAGCAGGGTCCGTGCGCTTCTTCGAAGGTATCGGGTGGCTCATTGAAAGTCAACACCCAATCATCCAAAAGGTAATGGACAAGCCGAAGCCACTAATAAGACATTGATTCATATTTTGAGTAGAACGTTGAAGGAGCAGCACAACAAATGGGCTGAGTAGTTACCGCTCGCGCTTTGGGCTTACCGTACCACCACAAAAGGAGCTACAGGAACCACACCCTTTTCCTTAGTATACGGGACAGAAGCAGTGCTCCCAATTAAGGTAGCAATCCCCTCTGGGAGTCTAACCGAGCGAAGCCAACTACAGTTTGATCAACGGATTGGGGAACTCGATGGGCTTCAGGAGCGGAGGAAGCAGGCAAATAGTAAGATAGTGGTTTATCAGAGAAGGGTGGCTCGGGCCTACAACGCCACTGTCAGACCTTGAGCATTTTAAGAAGGTGACTTGGTTCTAAAGGCCGCAATGCATGTAATGCGAAACTTGGTCGTGCCAAAATTCACTCCGAAACGGGAAGGCCCCTTCGAAATCAAGGCTGAAGCCCCAGCGGATACTATGACATCTGGAGAATGGGAAGCAACAAGATACTAGGCACTTTCAATGTCAAGTGGTTGAAGAAATACTATTCTTAATTTCTAGGCCTCACTCAAGGCCCTGTGACTGTATTGAGATCCTGAATTTCAAACTACTGTAAGAATGTGTAAAACTTTAAAAGAGCCCGAGGGACCTTATGCTTCCCTATCAATGTCTAATGTCTGAATAATTTTCCTTTTTTTTTTTTTTCTCGAATCTAATTCTTGGATTGACCTCATCCCTGGTAAAGGTCATAAAAATACACGTGTAATAGAACTCTGAATGGGCATTCGTATGAGCCTATAACCTGTCTTACCCCTGGAAGAGGTTTTTCATAATCACGGTGCCATCTATGATTTCTGGATTGCCCCATAGCTTGCAGAGGACATCTGTAATAATTTCTATTTAACATATGTCTAAATGGAGGCAAAATGGATGACACAAAAAAAAAAAGAACTGCTGATAAGCACCGAATATTGCATATTCAAGCGCCCTTTCTTGCACTAGTTAAATCCATGAATGGAGTATAATGTACAGTTTAACTCCATTTATGTATGTATTTCTAATTTCAGGTATTTTGCCCGAGAATGATCAATGAAGCGGTTTTGACATCATTTGTGTTAAAATATGTGCGCCGTGTTGGGAAGTCGTCTTCGGGACCTAACCTCTTCTGTTGCTGTTACTGTGAAGACATGGCTTAGAGTTCATAGTACTTCTGAGTTGAAAACATGTTCACAGCCTAGCTTGATGACACTTGCAAGAAGTGTAAAAGGTGCAGTTGCAAATTCCCGCGAGCGCCCGTAAAGCCACCGCAGGCGGCCGCCGAACCCTCATCCTCTCTGCCTCATGTGGCGGGGCCTCACAAGGCCCCCGCGAAGGCCCCCCGTAAGCCCCCTCGGGCGCCCACCATCGCACCGCGGGCGCTTGCCAAAATGGGCAGTACCACCCTCGCGAAGCCAAGGACCTGTGAGTGCCCGCCGGCGCCCCGCGGGCCCCCGCTGATCTGCAGACAGCTCTGTATTCCTGCTCCCAATGCTGTCCCCTTGACTTATTTTTGTGGCTCTAATCTTCCTAGGGTTGGTAGGGCACGAAAATGGGGGGGAAATGGAGAGGCCAAAGGATAAAAGAAGGGCTGGAGGCTACAAGGGGGGCATCTCATAATTTTGGAAGGTTTTAGAGAGAGAATTATTGAGTGTTGAAGGACTTGATAGGTCTTGAAGGTTGAAAGGCGAAAATGGAGGGTGGAGCTTTCTCTTCTCCTTCATCCATTGCTCCTATGGGTAACTAAACCTTCCTCTATGGAGGTGATGAAGCCCTCCCTTGTAAGCATGTTCTAGCTTGGTTCTATTTTGGGGATTATAATGTATATTTTTTGTTTTTTCATGATTTAGAGCCCCATATTTGTTGTAATGGATTTTAAATGTTTATAAATGATTATTCTGAGTTATTCATGTTGTCTTAGATGGTTACCTTTCTTAATCATATTGCTTACACTTTCATAGTGACAATGGAAGTTAGATCATGGAATGGTTTAATGACATAGAGTTGGAGAACCTAAATAGTTCATTACTTAGGGTTCCCATTTGATGGTCTATACTTGATTCTTAGCTTTATGTGCTTTCATCATTTAATTTAGGGCTTGATAATCCTTGACTTAGTAAGCATGTTCTAGGCTACATTTTAGTTTAGGTAGTTGATCATGTGAATCTTTGATGGTTTATTCTTGGCTTTTTATTTAATGAACTTCTTGAGGATACATAGAAACCAAGAGTTGCTATGTATCATAACCATCATATATGTTGTTTTCCCTTAAATTAGTCCTAACCTAGCATGTGTATAGGGATGGAGGCAGATTCACTTCCCTAGTCTTCTTAACTTGTATTTTACCTCTTTTAATTCCTGCAAGCTTTCATTTTATGAACTTCACATTCTTAGTTTTAGTGACAATCCAACAAATCCTCTATAAACCCCCTTATCATTCTAAAAAGATTCTAGACACTTAGGTTGCCATAAGCTAGCAGTCCTAGTGGTTCGACTTACCCGACCAATAACCCTATTTTACAATGATTTGTGATATTGCAAAGGTTGATGTATAATTGACAACCGATCAACTGCTTCATTAATAAAAAAAACTATTCATTAATAAACAACTGATCCATAATTTTTTCGTTACATAAATTATTCTCAGTAATACAATATTAGTGTAGATCGCCTGGAACTAGAAGGGCAAGGCCGAGCTGTGCTGAGTTGTGCTCGATCTCGTTCTTCAAAGAGGCGATATGTTGCTCCCTTAGATTCACTTGCTGTTGTAGCTCATCCAAACGAATCCTCTCATTTTTAAGAATACCTTCTTCTTCAAGGACTTGATCACAAAGATCCTTGATTTCCTCCACCATTCTCTCGCGCTCCCCAAAGGCCTTGATCTATGAAAAGATATCTTCGGCCTAGGTCACATCAATTTGTGTTCTCTTCAAATTTATAAGAAGGCGATCTAGGGAGTTGAGCTCTTTTTTGCCTAAAGAACGATCCCTGGCCCCTCGGAGACTTTCCAAAAGTTTGGGGATACTTAACATTCACCTCTTCCAAGACCTTTACCTCATCTCTGGAGACAACGGTATCACCTCATGAAATGCATGCGGTGACGCGCTCTCCTTGGTCTAACCTAGTAGGGCTTCGTTCGATGTCACCTCTCTCTTCGTCACCTTCGAGGGAACGATGCCCCTCAATGTTCGTATTCACATTTCGCTCCGGTTCGGACAAGGCAGTGGCCTCAACTTGACCAACATTTTGATCATCTTGCTCTGGACCATGTGAGCCCGAGGCTTCATCTTTGAAAGAATCATTAAAGGTCGAGCTCCCTGTCTCGTTTAAGCTATCCTCTTCGGGGGGAGGAAGGGATTGGATGGCTGACTCAACTATCTCCCGTAGCTGCGCAATAGGTTTTTGCGGTAGCACGTGGACAATTTTAACCTGCGAGTTAGTGCCGCTGTCCTTACCTCCTTGATCAGAATGATTACCCTCAGAACTAATAGCAGCCTCGGTTGCATCAGACGTGGCCACCTCGGCATCTGTAGCATACAGATGAAGGCATCGTTATATATGTATAAACTAATAACACCTAAGAATGTGTCGTTTGAAAATAACATTACATGCGTTTGAGGGAAAGTGAGTTGGGCTCCTTTCAAAGTTGAAAGTCCCCATGGCAGGGTCCACATCAGTATTGACTTCTCCCGTCTCCTCGTTAAGACGGCCTAAACCTTGAGCCAAGGGGATTAGCTCCTTTCCTATCCCGCTACGGGAAGGTATAGGAGGATTTAAGTCTGACGCTAGTATCTCTCTTGCTGCCCGTTCAGGGTCTTCAAGGACGCTTGCAAGAGTGTGGAGTGGGTCGGGAGGAATAGCCAAGCCAGCATGTACCTTGGAAACATGAGCTATGGTATCTACAGGAGTGGCCGCAGTAGAAGTCTTCTTAAGTAACACGGAATGTGACCTTGTGCTCAAAGCCACCCCCGCTCGAGTTGGTAGAAGAGAAGCCCCTACGGAAGCAATAGAACTCTGGGCAAGAGGGGGATCCTTTGGAGTGTTCTGGAAACAAACGAGGAATAGTCAGTATTAAGAGGTGATAGAAATTACGAACAAAGGAACTTGCACTTATCTTGGGCTTTTTGGAGGAAGTGGCCGCGGGCACAAAAGTACTAATGTCCTGATCTACCTTACGCTTGTCTCAACGAGTCTTAGTAACTCAGAGAGCTATTACGAGCGCCGCAGCACTTGACGAAACTAGAGGAAGCAAACCCGGGGTACTACAAATCTTCCCGCGAGCCGTTATGGATGTGTTCTTGAAAGGACAAAATGAGGTATCACTTTTCAACAAGGAACGATCAGGGACAGGAACTGGAGTGCTAACCACAAATTGCTTGAAAGAATTAATCACTTCTTTCCAGTACGCTCTTGTTTGCACTCCCCATCGCCCCACTCGCGAGGTCGAGGGAACATGAAGGATCTGACGATCCCTCAAGAGCTCGGCCTCCTCAGAATCAATGAAGCGTAGAAAGCCCAAGGCATAGGTACTGTGGTCTTGACGAGTACCATATCCATAATCTCGAGCAAGCCCCTAATCCAATCCGAATTGCTGAGCCACCCTATGGGGATTATAAACCTTACCCACACCTGAGTCAGGAGGAAGAAGGGCAGGAAGGTAACCCGCAGAATACATGGCAATTATTGTCAAAGCTGGGGTACGCCTCAGAGACTTGCCTGAGATGACCATGCCATCTCTCGAGGTACAACACTCCACCCGAGGCCCGTGACTATAAGGTCGAGCCAGAAAGCAACTTTCTCTGTCAATATACTCTGCCAACTTTTTCTTTATGGTATGTTTATGCCACTGAAAGGATCGCTTCAGACCCTTATCCCGAGGAAGAGCTGTCGGGCGAGTATCGTATCGGGGAAAATGCTCATATAAGAACATTTGAAGGAAGATTGTGTTGATAAGAGAAACCACGCTCATACGCCCAACCGAGCGTTCCATCCGGGCATGTGCCGAGTCGAGCTCATGATAGAGCATGCCAAGGAATAACACGGCTAAAGGAAAGCTGTTGCCGCAGGATAACCTAACAGTTAAAGGAATAAGATCTGGACACGGTCCATCGTCAAGAGGACCTGGAAAAATAAACCTCGATAGCCAAGATAGGAGAAAAGCGGTGATGCGAGCCGAGTCTTTGCATTTAGGACCATTGAAGTAGGCCTCTCCTTCTTGGTCTTGAGGAGGGAAGTCCCGAAAGTAGTAACGGAGGAGCGACACGAAAGTGCATTTTTTTCCAGTCTCCGAAAATTTCTCGCGAAAACCATTATCCTGATAACGCGAAGCAATCTTGCTGGCCGAGGTAACACCACTGCGTAGCTTGGCAGCAAGTTTGACCTCGTCTTCAGAAAGCATCCAGGAGCCAGGGTTGTGCTCGCCGAACACATTCAAACACATAAGTTGTACTACGTCTTCTAACGTAGGGGTGAACTCGCCCCATAAGATAACAAAGGTATGGGTGTCGCGACTTCACCGAGATACGAGAAGGGCGAGATCATGCACGTCCCGTGGGATGGTTAGCGCACGAGTATTTCGGACCGCGTCTGCGATCCTCGAAGGTTTCAGAGTCTCAAGAAACTCGGCATCAGATAATATGGCATCTATCCACAAATCCCAGCCTCAACCGTGACCAGTCTGACTAGTAAAAGCGAGACTGGAATGGGGAAAGTCACCACGCTTAACTCTAAATTATAGCACCAAACCAAGAAGGATGGGTACCTCTGCCTGTGCATAAGGCTCGCCCTCAAATAGGAATGTGCCCGCCGGGGTCTCATCTACCTCGCTAAGCTCATCGCTATTTACCCAAAAGGTATCGTTCGGCCCGAAGTAAGGAGCAACTCGCCATTCAGCCAAGGGGGGGACATTAGGGACATCGTCGCGTATAGCCATCACTGAAATCCTTCCTCGAGTAAAAAAAAGAAGAGTGAGAATTCTAAGGAATCAAATCTAGTTTGTACGGTGCCTCACAAGAAAAACAAGTGTTGGCTTAAATAGTAGGGGCCCGATACCCCAAGCGTCGCGCTTCTGACAGACGAAAAGATGAAGGCTCGGCATTCAAAGCGTCACAACTCAGTGCACCGGTAAAGAAGCGACACGTGGCCTAGGAAGCCGAACTTCTCAAAGCAATGTGACTCCTCGAAGCTAAAATGATGTGACTCTTCAATAGCAACAATAATGGTGGCAAACTCGGACCAAGTTAACAATTTGCTCGAGCTCCCCCCTTGGTGACCTCGAGCAGGGGGTAAAATGTTGATGACCGCGCCACGATAGCTGATTAAGTGGCGCCACCTCTGCAACATAGGCACAACTGGCCAGTGCTGACCTGGCGTGTCCATGATGGATTAGGTATTCTCGAGCTACCTATCCGATAACTGAACTCACTGGCTGAGGAAGGGGTCGCTACCCTTCCTCTACTGTGGACTCGCCCCGCTCCAATTGGATGGGCTCCTCCCCCCCCTGTCTCGTTCGAGGACGCTCTCTGAAAGAGCGACCTCGATTAACCTGTTTACACATTTCCCGTCTCGGCAAAGAGGACCTCGAGATAAAATTGGGATAGGACCCTGTGAGGTCATGAAGGCAGGACCTCGAAAGGGACCTATCCTCACTGAAGCACGGGAATCTGAGGACATGTGGATAGGTGGCTGAGATCCAAGGGCTCGCCTCAGCCCGAGGCCAACACAAGGGGGAAAGGACACTTGGTACCTAAGCTCGAGCAATGAAGGATAAGAAACGCATTAATTGCGAAAGACGTTTGATAAGACTCGTATTAATTAAGGAGCGTCGTTACCTCCTTTGACCGGGGGGCAAAGCGTCGCGGCCCATCCATCAATGTCTCATCCGTTAGAAGAAGAGACCATCGAACCTTTGGGTAAGAGCGGGCTCAGCTAAAGGACCAAAAGACATTGACCGAGGAGGTGAACACTATAAATAAGGGTGTTAATCAACCTTTTAAGACACAACTACGACATTAACGGTTATTCTCTGACAAGCTCGAGCTCACATGGTACTAAAGTCATCCTTCCCTTTCTTAATCTCCATACCTAAAGAATCCCTTGTGTTGCTTGGATCTCCACTTAGATACTGATCTCAAACTTCTTGGCTTACGTAGAGTGATCTCCTCATCCTACTAACGAACCATCATCAACAAATACTTAACCACCACTTAGATAATAAATTGTTCTTGTTAAAAAATGGGTAAAGATGCTACAGAGCACGTGAGCTCACCATGCCTAATCTCTGCTGTTCCCCAAGAGATAGAATGTCCTCCCAGTTCTGATTAGCATCCCACCCACCGCCTTCTCTATCCAGAAGATAGAGCAGTTTAACCTTCTCAAGAATAGTTTTAAAATGTGTATCCAGAATGTTTGTGTCATCAATGGGTTTTTGACCTGAATTTTAGCAAGATTATGTATGTAATCAAGAAAAAGAATAAAGTAAATAAGAAACAACTTCAATAAAATATTTAATGACAGTGAAAGAAGTGCACACTCATATAATAAACAAGAGGAACAAAAAAAAAGTTATTTAATATATATATATATATATATATTAAATAACTTTTTTTTTTGTTCCTCTATGTCTAATCCAATAGAACAACGAAAACCAAATAAAATAGAAAAAAGCATTCCTACATACAAATCTATGCCAAAAACCAAACCAAAACAATGCTCGAGTTCTCAAAGAGTTTTCAAAAGTTACATTAAACTTAAATGTACAACTACAGCTTGTGACAGGAGCCTTATTTCTAACCTTAAATTAATTGGATCCCTACCCTACCCCCCCAAAAAGCAGTTATTCATTTATGTATATTTACTCTTTCTTTTCCTCAATATGAGATGTTTCACCAAGCAAGAGCTTCAATAACAATTCCTCCACCTCCCAAAGAAGAAAGAAGAGGTTGACTGTCCAAGTCCCAATTACAAACAAGAAGATATGACTATCCTATACCAGGGTCCTATACTTGCCACCTTTTCATGACCCACATGGCACACTACTGTAGCTTGTGTTTATGGCTGATAAAGGGAGATCTCTATTCCTAGTGCAAATTCAGGGTAGGGTCACCTAGTCTAAACCTGAGAAAGTATTATATACCACGGGGGTATGGTACCTAGGGTGGTGGTGGGCCCCACTACATCCATAGGTTGAGAAGACCCAGGGTACTATACCACTGGGTATTTAATATTTTCTTCCAAAACTTGCAGGCTCTTGTACGTACTAATCCAGTTAAGACAAGTATCTCACTTGAGGAGAGAACATAATGCTGCACTGCTATGTTGAAAGCCCCAAAACTAGCTATCACACAACAGACAATTACCGCAAGCCTACTCAACTAATCTCATAAGCAAAGGCCTTGCAACTAATAGAGAAAAACAACCACTAGATGAGACTAGTATAGTAGTATTTGAGTCTTCTTGTTCGGATCTTGACCGGGAAAAACTATTTTCATTGTAAATTCTCTTTCATAGACCCAGATTGTAACACTTTTTTAAACGAACGAAATATCCATGAGGCAAAAGATAAGTACATAATTTTCGCAAGAGGAAAACAGAAGCAGTAGGCTGTGAGACATGTTCCAGTATAAGATAGGGATGAAAATTTCAAAGGATTGAAATAAGAAAAATAACATAAAGGATAATGAAGACATAAACTAATTTACCTTTTCCGTGCAAACTTAATGTCCTTTCCTCGGCTACTTCACAGGAGAGAGGATATATAATTTGATCCCTAAGGGTTCCTTAGCATGTGTATGGTCGTTGAGGAACATAAAAGTCCCCTAATGCCCCAACAACAAAACTATTTTACTTGTCAAAAAAAGAAAAAAAGGAACATAAAAGACCCCGCAACCAGATCCAGATTCCTTGTAAATATTTTGGAATGGTATAACAAGTCTACCACTGGCGATGGGCCAAAGACCTCGAAGGACTCTAAAGAAGGAACTTTTCCCACTCCCATTTGGACCTTGAAAATATCGGACTTGTCAGAAGTGAAATATGCACAAAAGGATAAACAAAGAAATATTTCACCAACCAGTAAGAAGTACACTGCTTTCTGGTAGGATATCACATGTCAACTCCCGAGCCAACAATTTCTGTGCTGGGGTAATGATGTCGACCTTCGAGAAAGAAATGATATTACCAGAGGGAGATTCTGCCACCTTATGTGGAGAAGACGTGCCACCAACAGGGTCCTCTGGAAGAATACCAGCTTATTAGCACAAATGCATAACCTTCAGGCGACTTTTATCAACCTAAATATGAAACAAAAACATATTCATTAGGCAACTAATACAAAATAGTGCGACCATTATTTGCACAGAAAAACATAAGCATGAGATTGCAATGAATCACGATGTCGACTATTCGAACAAAAAAAAAAAAAACACAAGCCAAGTTGTACTGAACTTTTAGGTTATAAATGAATAAGAATGAAACCAACACAAACGTTGTGATGGAGAATCTGCACGAGTACCAACCACATAATATACTCTTATTGTGTCTCACGTATGAAAACCAATAATACAATGTTGTTACAAAGACTTCACCTAATCTGATTAGGAAATCAATCAATCAGAAACATTTCACAAATATAACTCCTAAACACATAATACTGCCATATTAGAATCAACTAAAATATTAAATTAAATTAGGAAGCCTACCAATTAGAGAAGTTGATTTTATTTGCAACAAGATTAAAGATGGAAACATGTTATACGCTCAAGAATGTAGTTGTAATTCGTACCCCGTACATTAAAGAAGACACATATATTTCTTTCTTTATTCCAACTATTTGGAAGCAGCATTCAAGCAAGGGAAGGGTACTCTGTTTATGTCTTCATAGGCATTATTATGTAGCATTTGCACTGTTGATATACTTGTAAATTTACTTCTTCTGATTGAATGCAAAGGGGTTACTGCATATTATGAAGTACAAGGGGGTTATAGGCAAAACATATATTATAACGACCCGAACCCGTGGGTCCGAACCGTTAACCGGGTCCTTACCCGAACTCGAGGTCACCTAAGTCCAACCACCTCATGCCTAGTGTCAACACATCATACTTGCGTCTTAATTAAGCTTCAAGAAGGTTCTGGACAACATTCTAAGGTTCAAGGATTAACTAAACTGAGGAAGGAGCAAAGTGTACAAGGCAGCCTCACTTTGGTCGACCGAAATGGGCTTCGATCAGCCGAAATGGCCTTCTGAAGTGGCCCCTATACCGGTCGACCGAAATGGCCATTTCGGACGGCCAGTTGTGGCCCAAATAGTAACTAAGGCAACTGGAATTGAAATGAACAATAATCGGTCGACCGAAACAGTCATTTCGGTCAACCGAAATGACTCTGCGAGCTATGAACTTGCTACTGGACTGCTGTGATTGTGGAAGTGTGTAATAAGTCTATGCAAGAGTTTAGAAACTGATCTAAACCTGCTCTAACAAGATGATTACGACTTTTTACATTCCATTCAATTGAAATACAAATTTTACATATACAATACATGATCCGAAAAATGATCTACATAAGTTATACCATCCTTACAACAACTTCACAATCCATGAAGCCAAAAATCAAAATTTTACAAAGGTCCAAAGGTTTATAACTTGGACAAATGATGCTTAAACTTTACAACATGAGCTTGGTTCACATTTATATACAAAAGACAACAAAACACAAGTCCCAATCCCATTTAAAGCTGTGGTGGATTGTCGTCCGCCACTTCTTTTCCCGAACCTGAAAAATGTTAATAATAAAGGGGTAAGCATAAGCTCAATAGGAGGTGCCTAAGGCACACCTCTTGAGACCCCGTGAATCCACACTGGTGCGACCGAGCGTGTGCACAAAATAATGCACAACACTTTAGGTTTAGAAATAATGTCAAGTGGGTACCATATTTTAAAATTTATAAAACCACTAAACACTTATACTATGGAGTATGAAGTGAGCAGGGATCGTCCCAAGAGATCTAAACAATTATAGGTTTTCCAGAATTGAATTATACTTTAGTGCTTCTGTGATTGCCAAAAGGGTTTTGTTTGTGATTAAAACTAATTTTAAACTAAATGATTGCAATAAAGAAATAGAGTTTAAGAGATTGGAAAGAGACTTAGGGTGTAGGATTCACCACTAAGCACATTCCCTAACTCACTCACTTTCAACTAATTGGGGAAATAATACTATGTAATCTATATGTGGCTAACAAGTGCAATGAAAAGTGTAAACCATCAATTTCAAGCATGAATAAACTACCTAATGACAATTAAACTAAGTGTAGTGCAATTCACCCATTCAAAGCATGATTTATCAATCCAAGTTTCAAATTTAACACACATTAATCTAGAAGATAATGCAATTATGACAAAAAGTATGGAATTCAAACATAAGTATGGATGGTCTACTTACCTAATAATTGAATTGCAATTAAATTAATTAAACTTAAATTAAACTAATTAAACATGAATTTTAAAACTAATTAAACAACAAATTAACCTAAACATGTAGTACCATCCATCAAATGTAAGCATTTTTCATCAATTTGAAACACAATTACAACTAAGCAATACCATGCATAGCCATCACAAGAATCAATTAACAAAGAATTCATGTGTAAAATTTGTTTATCAATCAACCGCACATAAGACAATATGAGATTAATACAGATAATCAATTGGAAGAATTTAATTCATAATATTCAAGACTATACACTAATTACATAAATTAATCCCCAAAAAGTATGAAAAGAGAGAGAGAATAGGTTATATGCTTAGGGTTTATCCAACCCTAAGTAGAAGAATCAGCCACTCATGGTTGATGGAGTCGAAGATAGGACAATCCCCATCATCTGCTTCATCTTCTCTGAACTTTTCTTCCAAACCCTAGCCTGTTCTTCTTTTTCCCTTTCTTCGCGTGTTTTTCCAGAGAGAAAATACGATACTACGATACAGATTCAAAATACTAATCAAAACTTAATTCCCCAAATAATAAATCACTAAACTAATAAATACTAACCCTAAAAACAATGGGCCTCACTGGGCTTAAGTAATAAACCTATTAAAGCCCACTAGGTTACAAAATAAGCCCAAACATTAAAATAAAAATATGCAATGTTGCCAAGTCCTGAGGGATTGATCCCCCACCCTGGGGGATCGATCCCCCAGAGTTGGAAAATTCCTTTAAGCCTTATTCAGCTCCATTTTTGCCCTGGGCTATTTGGTTTGCTTCTCCATCTTTGGGAACATCATCAAAGGCCCGAGATTGACCGCTTTGTGCAATTTTCTGAAAATCTTTGCTTAACTCCAAAAAGGCTTAATTGGACCGTTCTTAGCTCATTTTAACTTTATTGCCCTGAAATACACATAAACATAAATTAGGACTAAAACATAAACTTAAGATAGATGCAAAGACTGAAATACCCTAGCTTAGGTGCTGAAATGTGCAACATTTAAGCACTTATCACACACGATGAATAGAAAATAGGGAACGGGATCATGCCATGCCGGGGATAAAATAATCACATAATCACATCGACAATCAAACTCATGAATGAAAATGCATGATTTTATAATTTTGAGCTTCAAAATATATTCAAATATACTTTGACATTAAATCTTAAGCTCTCACCATCCTATCTACCATTTTCTTCATTGTTTGACCATGATCGTTTAGGCTTGATGAATACTTGCTTTCTTTCTGTAATAGTTATAATTATATATATATATATATATATATATATATATATATATATATATATATGTACATATATATTAAAGTTATAAAATAATTCTTTTATTTCAAAAAGTAAGTGGGCCCCACCAATATATTAAAAACATAACAAAAGGCCATAAGGCCATTACGCAGACCCATTGGTTCTCTTTCTCTGCTGCATCACTCCTTCTCTCGGCAGTTTCTTTTTTTCTTTCTTTTTGCAATTTCAAGCTTTGATCTAGCTTTACTCCTTTGGAATTTAATAGAACTTTGTGAAGCAAAGTTGGAGAGCTTGTCGAGGCCTTCAATTTGATAGGAGCCAATCACCATTTGGCCAAGCCTAGGGATTCCGAAAATTAGGGCTTGGATTTGGGGATTTTGGGGGTTTTCACTTCCATTGAGGTAGTGGTGTTCTAATCTACAACTTCTTGGTTTTTATATAAATTTTTCCCTTAAATTTGATCATAAGCATGCTAATTTTAATTACCTAATTTGTGGTTGTTGTAAGTATGATTAATCAAAATGATAAGTGTGTTCCTTGTGTTATTTGAATTCATATATATGACTAGATTCATTACGGTGGATGAGCATGCCTAGTGTTGACATATTGTATGCCCCATGATTATTTATTTATTTATTGCTTTGAAAAGGAAAAAAAAATTGATGCTATGGTTATAAGTAAATAAATAAATGAATGTTTAGAAATTCTTAGTAAATTGTGATGATGATGTAAATGGAATGTGTGAAAGCCTATAGTTGAATTGATGATTAGATGCATGAAGCATTCATGCATCCATCGGGAAGAGAAAAGGGAATATGTTTTCAAAACAAAGGAAATAAATTTTTGGGAAACTTTTTCTAAAAGTGTTTGCGAAAATCGGACGCCTATGAGGTGTCTAGTGGTCCGTGATGTTGGTATAAGCTAGAAGGGAATGTAGTTGAGTTAACTAGGCCGGATGCGACGCCTTGGAGGTGCATTGTGGTCATGGATAATTAACCAACCTTCATTTCGTGACGCCATAGAGGTGTCTTGGGTTGGATTACACTAACGGTTTGGTTGTTGAAACAGAATTGTTTCGAAAATGGGGAGTGACATTTGCATAATATTGCACTTCATGACATTGTGGTAAACTTGTGATTGGTTGATATTTGTTACATACTTGTTATTGTGGTTGAGAATGTGCGCTTCTCTATGGCATGATCCCGTTCACCTTTCATCTATTCATTGTATGGATTCACGGGGACATAAGAAGTGTGTCTTAGACACTTCCTACTAAGCTTATGCTCACCCCATTATTTTTAACAATTTTCAGGATATCGAAAGGAGGTGGCGGATAACGATCCACCACAAGTTTAGACGAGCTTAGGGATCTATTTTACTTTTGCTATCTTTTGTATTAGAACTCTAATATTTTGAAAATATAATATTAACTATCTTGTGAAACTTTAGTTTAATTAGTATAATGTTGTAAGCTATGGACTATTAAATTTTAGCTACATTTTATGGACTATAACTTAAAGTAACTAAAGTGTACTCCTTATTTGGATGAGATGGAAGAAGGGGACATTTCATATATATGTAACCATCTTGGGAATGTGATATAATATCTGTGTTGTACGTTGGGACAGGATAGGTTATTTTTAAGGCCCAGTGAGGCTATTGCATCTTTTTATTTATTTCAACAGGTTGTAGAGGAACATTTTCTGCGGAGGTCATGCCAAAATTTTTTTATATTTTATTTTATTATTATTATTTTGGTGTCTTTTAGGTCGTTACAAATTTGGTATCAGAGCGTTAGGTTCGAATACCTTTCGGACGACGGGTAGAGGCCTACCTAGGATTGCATGGGGAGTTGAGTTATTTGTTTACTTGCTTAATTACTTACGTGATTGCATGCTTATATGCTTATGTGTTACGGTGTTTAATTATTTGAAAGCCATGCTGAATTGTTTAACTGCTTACATGATTACGTGCTAAGTGTTTAATGTTGTTGTATAGTATTAGCATGATCATGTTTATCATTAGTTGGGTATTCAAGGAGTATGAAAGGTGCTTATGTGTTTCCATTCTTGTCAAGTCATTCGTGTGAGGACTCCGTTCTCGTGCGTATTTTAGTGTCATCGTAATTGATCCATTTGCTTTTTCTTATAGCGTCATGCCACCATGAAGGGATCCCGGGGAAAGTTATAGCTCCAATCCCGTGGAAAGGGATCAGGAGCAAGTTAAGGAAGATATCTTGTTGCGTGATTTGGTCCCACCAAGAGAGGGACAAGCGAGGGGGACCGTTGATCCACCTTTTCAGATAAATGAGGAACAGTTGCAGTTGGTTGTTCAGGCAGCTCTTTTCAAAGCATTTCGACCGGCAGGTGCATCATCGTCACAGTTTGTGCCACCACCGGCACCGCCACCACCACCACCTCCAAAGACAAATGAGTTGAATGATACTCTTTACCACATTGCAAAGTTTGTGAAATTGATGCCAACTTTGTTTGAGGGCGGCCCAGATCCGCTTGTTACGGATAGTTTCATGGATAGGGTGGAGAAACATAGTAATGCCATGATTTGGCAACGGACAAGTTGAAAATCATATTGGCGACTTACAATTTTATTGGTGATGCTAGGATATGGTGGAAGACTGTTTCACACATGCATGATTTGGATACTAAGACATATGATACTTTTAAAAAATTGTATTATGAGAAGTACTTTCCGGTGCCTAAGCGGGGGGAAATAAAGAAGGAGTTTGATAGGTTGAAGCAAGGAAACATGACAGTTACAGAGTATGAACACAAGTTTACATCGTTTTTGAGGTTTGCACCGAGGATTGCTAATAATGAAGAAGGAAAAATAGAGAAATTTATTAATGGCCTTGATCTTACCATTAGGCCAATTGTAGCTGCTTCAGAACCGACAGAGTATGCAAAAGCAATGCGAAAAGCCTTAGTAGTTGAGGCTGAAAGCAAGGACAGTAAGGCTATCAGGGAATCCTACAAGCACAACAGGGGTATGAGTACTTTCTCCAAAGGATAATCAAGTAAGAAGCAGAAACATGAGCAGTCAGGGTTCAGAGGACAGCAGTCATTCAGATCCACACCCGCAGCTTCAGTGTCCATGGGGTCTTCTAGACCGAATGTTACTTGTTTTAGATACGGACAGCCAGGACATTACAAGTCTCAATGCACTCAAGCTTAAGTAACTCAAGTGATTTGTTTCAAGTGTGGGCAGTCAGGGCATCATAAGTCCCAGTGTACTCAGATTCAGGTGGCGTCTGGTGGATGTTTCGGGTATGGCCAGCAGGGACATAAGGTGAAAGATTGTCCACAACGGGGCAGTGGTTTGGGCAGAGGTGGAGGTTCACAGCAGAGGCAGATGCAGTCTGCCACAGTTCAGCCAAGGTTTCGACCGCCACCATCACCTCAGCCGTCTCAGCCAGCTATGTCAGCCCAGAGTTCTCGACCTGGTAGGAGAGCTTCTTCGAGTGCACCCACTCAACAGTTTAGTTATCAGGCAGGCGGTTCTCAGGGGCAGAGGACCCAGGGTCGTGTGTTTGCACGGTCGCGTGTTTACACTTACTCCAGCCGAGCCATCATCCAGTCCTTTAGTTGTCAGGGGTATGTTTCTTGTGTCCTATTCTTAGGCTCGTGTATTGTTTGATTCCGGTGCTTTTTATTCATTCATTACTTCATCATTTGCACGGGTATTGGGTTTGGAGGTTAGTTAGTTAGACAGACCGCTTTGTGTTGACACGCCTATCGGGAGTTCAGTTGCTCTTAGTAGAGTTTGTAGGAGTTGTTTCATCACGATTGCCGGACGTGTTTTTGAGTTCGATCTCATCCTTCTCGAAATGACATGATTTAACGTCATTCTTGGGATAGACTGATTATCGTCCTTCAAAGCTGTTATTGATTGTTTCAGGAGCAGAGTTTCAGTGTGTACCCCGGATGGGGATTGTTTTTGTTTTGTGGGAGATCGGTGTGATCCTCTCACTCATTCATTTTATGGTGTTAGGGGTCGGGATCGGCAGACGTTCTTCTTAGCTAGCCTTTTTGCCGATGATGATGTGGAGTTTTATGGGGTTGATTATCCAGTGGTTGTGCGTGACTTTCTAGATGTGTTTCCGGAAGACTTGACTGAGTTGCATCCGCACCGAGAGGTGGAATTTGTTATTGATTTGATGCCTGGTACCGCGCCAATCTCTATGGCACCGTATCATATGGCACCGATTGAATTAGAAGAATTGAATAAACAACTTGATGAATTAAGGATGAAAGGCTTCATCCGACCGAGTGTGTCACCGTGGGGTGCGTCGGTCTTATTTACTAAGAAGAAAAATGGTTCTTTGAGATTGTACATTGATTACTGAAAGTTGAATCATGCCACCATCAAGAACAAGTATCCTTTGCCAAGGATAGATGATTTATTTGATCAGTTGAGAGGAGCCAATTGTTTTTCGAAGATTGACTTGAGGTCAGGTTATTATCAGTTGCGGGTTAGAGAGGAGGATATTCCAAAGACCGCTTTTCGTACGGGGTATGGACATTATGAGTTTCTTGTTATGCCCTTTGGCTTGATTAATGCGCCAGCGGCATTTATAGACTTGATGAACCGTGTCTTCCATGATTACTTGGATCAATTTGTGGTAGTTTTTGTGGACGACATTCTTGAGTATTCACGGACTCGGGAGGAGCATGAGGTCTATTTGAGTATAGTGTTGCAGATTCTACGGGAGCACCGTTTGTACGCCAAATATGAAAAGTGTGAGTTTTGGCTACAAGAGGTGAAGTTTTTGGGACATGTTGTCTCGGAAGGTGGAGTTTCAGTTGATCCTTCAAAGATAGAAGCAGTTCTGAATTGGGAGCAACCCAAGAATGCCTTTGAGATCCGGAGTTTCCTTGGCCTAGCGGGTTATTATCGGAGATTTGTGAAAGATTTTTCCCGTTTAGCAGCTCCTATAACCAGATTGACCCGGAAAGGATCAAGTTTGCATGGAATGAGGCCTGTGAGTCATCCTTTCAAGAGTTGAAAACAAGGTTGACTACGGCTCCAGTGATACCCGAGCGTGGCTTGGGTTATGTTATCTATTGTGATGCCTCACGTGATGGTTTAGGTTGTGTACTGATGCAGGATGGTAGAGTAGTAGCTTATGGGTCTCGACAATTGAAAACTCATGAGCTTAACTACCTTACTCATGACTTGGAGTTAGCGGTAATCGTGTTTGCCTTGAATGTTGGAGACACTATCTGTATGGTGAGAGATTTGAGGTGTTCTCGGACCACAAGAGTCTCAAGTACTTTTTCTCCCAAAAGGACTTGAACAACAGACAGCGGCGATTGGTTGAATTCTTAGAAGACTACAACTTTGATTTGCAGTATCATCTTGGTAAGGCAAATGTTGTAACTGATGCTTTAAGTCGAAAATTATTGTGGGACTTTGGCTAGTTTAGACATTCGGAAGTGGAAGATGCTTGAAGATTTAGCTGAAATGGGATTGTATTGCTTTGATAATGATGATGATGGCAGTGAGTCAGCATTCTTGTTTAGTCTCGTGGCTCAACCCACTCTTGTTAGACGGTTGATTGAGTCATAGAGACAAGATTTGGATTTGGATGCCATTTACACTTTGATCTCCAATGGCGAGACCGTGAAGGATTGGGCCTTACATGCAAATGGAGGTCTACGGTTTAGGGGTTTGTTGGTTGTTCCTACAGTTTATCGTGAGGACGTCTTAAGGGAGTTTCATACTTCCCACTTTGCAATTCATCCGGGTGGTACCAAAATGTATCACAATCTGAGACGTCAGTATTGGTGGAATGGAATGAAGAAGGACGTTGCACAATTTGTGGCTAAGTGCCTTACCTGTCAACAGGTGAAGGCCGAGCACCAGAGACCAGCTGGTTTATTGCAGCCATTGCCGGTAGTGCAGTGGAAATGGGAGGAGATTGCAATGGATTTTGTGACGGGTCTTCCTAGGTCACAGAGGGGAAATGAAGCCGTATGGTTCATTATTGATAGATTGACCAAGACGGCTCACTTCTTGCCTATTAAGGCAATAGATGACGCAGAGGCACTTAGTGTACTTTATGTAAAAGAGATTGTGAGATTGCACAAAGTTCTAGTGGCTATTGTGTCGGATAGGGATGCCAAGTTCACCTTGAAGTTCTGGGAAGGACTTCAAGTAGTGTTTAGCTCAACGTTGCACCTTAGTACAGCATTCCATCCACAAACGGACAGCCAGTCAGAGCGTGCCAGTCAGAGCATACCATCCAGATCTTGGAGGATATGCTTTGGGCCTGTGTACTTGACTTGGGTGGTTATTGGGAGGATCACCTTCTACTTATTGAGTTTGCCTGCAACAACAGTTTTCAGGCGAGTATTCAGATGGCTCCATTTGAGACGTTGTATGGCAGACCTTGTAGGTCTCCTGTTTGTTGGACTGAGGTGGGCGAGACAATCGCCTTAGGACCCGACATTGTACTCGAGACTATCGAGAAGATTAAGTTAATCAGGCAAAGATTGTTTACAGCTCAGAGCCGACAGAAAAGTTATGCAGATAGGCGGAGACGACCGCTATCTTTTGGGGTGGGAGACCACGTTTTTCTTCGGGATTCTCCATAGAAAGGGTTGATGAGGTTCGGGAAAAATGGCAAGTTGTCGCCACGATTCATTGGACCTTTTGAGATCTTGGACCATGTAGAAGAGGTTGCCTACAGACTTGCATTGCCACCACAGATGGACAGGGCTCATAATGTCTTTCATGTATCGATGCTACGGAAGTACGAACCGAATCCATCTCACGTTTTGAGTTAGGTTGAGGTTGACATTGATGAGGATGTTTCCTAAGAGGAGGGACCAGTTCAGATCCTTGACACACAGCAAAAGGTGTTGAGGAAAAAGAAGATACCGTTGGTAAAGGTTCTTTGGAGGCATCATGGAGTTGAGGAGGCTACTTGGGAGCTCGAACAGGAGGTTCACTCCAAGTATCCAGAGTTGTTTTCTCCCTCAGGTATGGCTTGATTTCGGGGATGAAATTTTTTATAGTTAGGGAGAATGTAATAGTTTTAATTATATATATATATATATATATATATATATATATATATATATATATATTAAAGTTATAAAATAATTCTTTTATTTCAAAAAGTAAGTGGGCCCCACCAATATATTAAAAACATAACAAAAGGCCATAAGGCCATTACGCAGACCCATTGGTTCTCTCTCTCTGCTGCATCACTCATTCTCTCAACAGTTTCTTTTTTTTTTTTTTTCTTTCTTTTTGCAATTTCAAGCTTTGATCTAGCTTTACTCCTTTGGAGTTTGGTAGAACTTTGTGAAACAAAGTCGGAGAGCTCGTCGAGGCCTTCAATTTGATAGGAGCCAATCACCATTTGGCCAAGCCTAGGGATTCCAAAAATTAGGGCTTGGATTTGGGAATTTTGGGTTCTAATCTACAACTTCTTGGTTTTTATGTGAATTTTTCCCTTAAATTTGATCATAAGCATGTTAATTTTGATTACCTAGTTTGTGATTGTTGTAAGTATGATTAATGATAAGTGCTTAAATGTTGCACATTTCAGCACCTAAACTAGGGTATTTTAGTCATTACATCTATCTTATTTTCATGTTTTAGTTCTAATTTATGTTTTTGTCAATTTCAGGTCAATAAGGTTCAAACGGACTAATTTTGGTTCACTAAAGCCTTTTTGGAGTCAAGTAAAGATATTCAGAAAACGTTCAGAAAATGGCAAAAAGAGGTCGCAGCCCATTGCTCATATAGTGTGTTTATTCTTCAAAAGCGGTCAATCTCGGGCCTTTGATGATGTTCCTAAAAATGAAGAAGCAAATCAATTAGCCCGGGGCCAAAATGGAGCTAAATAAGGTTTAAAGGAAATTTCCAACTCTGGGGGATTGATCCCCAACTATTCACAGAACTAAAAATGCCCTTGGGGAATCAATTCCCAAGGTTGTGGGATCAATCCCCCAGTACCTGGCAACATTACGGGATTTTCTTATTTTGGGCTTATTTTTGTAACTTATGGGCTTTAATAGGGTTTGTTACTTAATGCCCAGTGAGCTATTAGTTTAGGGTTAATTTTTATTTTATTTAAGGAGTTTTTAATTTATTAATTAAGGAGGATTTTAGGTTTTTATTATTTTTCTGGATCGTGATATAGATCGTTCTCTCTGGAAAAAGCAAAAGAAAGAAAAAGTTAGGGTTTCAAGGAGTTTCATAGACTCTCTGTCTACAATGGAAAGAAGAAGAAAAAGGAGCCAAAAGATAGAGATGGAGCTTGTTGACACCATGATCATCTCCTCCATGAGCTAGTTCTTCACTTAGGGCTTGGATGTGCCCTAAGTTCATGTAACCTAAACTTTTGTATTTCTTTTCTTGGGGAATTAATATGTTGTAATTAATTGTATGGCCTTATGATTTCTTTATATATACATGCTTGATTTGACAAATTAATAATTGTATTGATGAAATCTTTCATTGAAATCTCCAGTTGATTATATGTTTATGTATGATTAAATAGGGATTTTATTCTTCATTAGATGATTTAAACTTAATTCTTTCATTAATTCTATATGTAAATTGCATATCTATGTGTGATTACTTTAGAATTATATTCTACACTAGATACTCCTTGTAGCTGTGTTTAGTAATGGCCATAGCATGATACTTATTTGATACAATTGTCAATTAATTTGATGGATAAGGGCTTAATCTTGATGGGTTGTTCTACAAATTAACTTACTTGTCATTAGTTAATTGTAGTAAAGTAGGCAATTTGTACTTGATGATGTTAATCCATATTTCTAATTGTAATTAGTATTATCTTCTTAATTGATGTGTGCTCTTATCGGATACATTTGTGAATGTGTATGGTGGGTTATGACGTAGTCTTGAATGGGTTCTACACTTTAGTTTAATTGTCATTAAGTAGACAAATCATTCTTGATGTTGATAATCTATACTTATAATTGTGATTTGTGATGATAATGTGGCTATATCTATAATTACACTAATGATTTCCCCATTAATTGAAAGCATATAATTAATTGCATGAGCTTAGTGGTGAATCATAACCCTAAGACTCTCTTCCTATCTCTTTAATTCTTAGTTTAATTTACTTGCATTGTCATTTTCATTTCCATGCTTTGAATTGAACTTTAGTTTAATCATTTCACCAAAATCTTTTTCTCTCAAACTCTCTCTCTCTCTTGTGCAATCTCATTAGCACTAAAATCAAGTTTAATCCCAACACGTGTTCAATCCCTTAAGAACGATCCCTTCTCACTCCATACGTGACGGTATAAATATTAAGTGGCTTTTATATAAATTTAAAGTATGATGCCCGTTTGATACCATTTCCAAAATCAAAGTGTTGTGCATTATTTTATGCACACGCTCGGGTCGCATCAATTAATCAAAATGATAAGTGTGTTCCATGTGTTATTTGAATTCATATATATGATTAGATTCATTACGGTGGATGAGCATGCCTAGTGTTGACATATTGTATGCCCCATAATTATTTATTTATTGCTTTAAAAAAAAAAAAAAATTTGATGCTATGGTTATAAGTAAATAAATAAATGAAATAAATGAATGTTTAGAAATTCTTAGTAAATTGTGATGATGATGTAAATGGAATGTGTGAAAGCCTATAGTTGAATTAATGATTAGAAGCACGAAACATTCATGCATCCATCGGGAAGAAAAAAAGGAAAAATGTTTTCAAAACAAAGGAAATAAATTTTTGGGAAACTATTTCTAACAGTGTTTGCAAAAACCGGACGCCTAAGAGGCGCCTAGTGGTCCATGATGTTGGTGTAATCTAGAAGGGAATGTAGTTGAGTTAACTAGGCTGGATACAACGCCTTGGAGGTGCCTTGTGGTCGTGGATAGTTAACCAACCTTCCTTTCGTGACGCCATTGAGGTGCCTTGGGTCGGATTACACTAACGGTTTGATTGTTAAAACGGAATTGTTTCGGAAATGGGGAGTGACATTTGCATAACATTGCACTTCATGACATTGTGGTAAACTTGTGATTGGTTGATATATGTTACATACTTGTTATTGTGGTTGATAATGTACGCTTCCCTATGGCATGATCCCGTTCACCTTTCATCTATTCATTGTATGGATTCACGGGGATATAACACTTCCTACTGAGCTTATACTCACCCCATTATTTTTAACATTTTTCAGGATATGGAAAGGAAGTGGTGGACGACGATCCACCACAAGTTTAGACGAGCTTGGGGATCTATTTTATTTTTGCTATATTTTGTATTAGAACTCTAATATTTTGTAAATGTAATATTAATTATCTTGTGAAACTTTAGTTTAATTAGTATAATGTTGTAAGCTATAGACTACTAAATTTTAGCTACATTTTATGGACGGTAACTTGATGTAACTAAAGTGTACTCCTTATTTGGATGAGATGGAGGAAGGGGACATTTCATATGTATGTAACCATCTTGGGAATGTGATATAATATCTGTATTATGCGTTGGGACATGATAGGTTATGTTTAAGGCCCAGTGAGGATATTGCATCGTTTTTTGTATTTCAACAGGTTGTAGAGAAACATTTTCTGCGGAGGTCATGCCGAAATTTTTTTATTTTATTATTATTTTTTTGGTGTGTTTTGGGTCGTTACACTTTATTTGAAATGCTTGAATGATTTTTGAAGTTCGAGTTTTTCTTTGACTAGTTATGCGTTTGATTTCTTGCAACTTTTAAGGCTTTCTTGAATCAATTGCTTGAAATGCTTGGAATGCTTAGAACACTTGGAATGAACCTTATAGTTCATCATTGAGGTTTGAATATTGATCATCTATACATCACTCAATGAAAATATTAGTACTTAAATATGATTAATAATTTGTAATCATCAAAACATTAGATTAACCTTTAAATAAAATCCTTAGACCAGCACTTCTTTAGCTCTAATAATACTGTTGGAACAATATTCTCTTCTATGAATTTTACTCTAACAGACCTGATTGATGTCAGGGTCGAAAATGGAACGTAAGTTAATGCCAGAGGAAATCAAAGTCAACAATAAAATGATTTCTACTTTCTATATTCTTATTTTAAATTATAATTATTTATTTTAGGCATTTTGAATTAAATACAAACTTCAAATTATTTTAAGTAGCAGCAAAATCACCGAACAGAAAATTTTAAAATGATTTCTTGTAAATATATATTTTCTGTTTCAATGCGTCTAATTTAATTTTTAATTTCTAAATGACCAGTGGCCAGAAGCTTATTGCTTATTGTTGTTGATGGTTTCTTGAATTCGAACCAACATTACCTACTAGTACTATTTATTATGAAGTCTCTATATATGCAATAAAAATACGGGCTTGCTTATAATTACTAGTAGCATAAAAAATAAATGATCGAATTATTTAGGAAAAAAAAAAAAAAAAAAAACAGATTGATCGAATTACCAGTCAGAGTGATCTTGTCTGGTCAAGTTCCAACCCTTGAGTTCTGCAACAACTCTCAATGCCTCATTCCATCCCTTGACATTTTTTTCGTCGGAACACTTGCCGTGCTCGAAAAAGGCTTCCTCGTAACAACCAGATTGATGCTTCACATCGGACGTAGTAGAAAATGGGCAAAATCAATTGTCCCCTACTTCTCCTGCACTCCACCATCTGGGTGAGGTCTTGGAGGCACCATTCACTGGAAGCATAGTTTTTGGATAATATTGGAATTGAAATCTTGGAGCTCCAGATTACCTTTTTCTGAATCTCTTCTCCTTCTAGATGATCCTTAAGCTCACAAAATGTGTCAACTCGTAGTCGGATGAGACGTTGGTACAGAAAATAGGAGAAGGTGTGCCAACTGTCTGAGCTTCTGCAACTCAAGAAGACTTCAGACTCGAGTACTACCATTTCAGTACCCAATAGTTTTGCAGATCGTGGAGGGCTTGCCAAGCTTACCTCTTTTCCCTTTCTTTTCCGCTCCATCGATCAGCAACACTGTACAATCGAATATCAAGCTAATATACGACTATTACTAACCCTATCAAATACGACAAGCTCAGATCCCTCTCTCTCTCTCTCTCTCTGTTCCAACTTCCAACACATCATTACAGATAGTACAAATTATAAGCTCAAATCTCTCTCTCTCCCCTTCTCTCTCTCTCTACAGTTTTTGCAAAATTCCTCCAGGACAAGTCAACAACGACAACAGAAATTTTTGGCCAAGAGACATCTTTCTACAACCACTCCACTCATTTGGTACCATTGTCAAATTAGAAATCTAAAATTTACAATTGGAAAATGATATTGGACGGATTTGTTGCTGGGAATCGCGGCCGAATCTAGGGAAGTTCGTTTAAGCGTAGTGTATATTGTGCATAAATAAATAATAAATATTTGGTTAAGTAATTCGGTGTTATAAATATGTGCAATAATCACTACTATTTACAATATAATTTTAATATATAATTAATTTATTTATTTAAACATATTTAATATTTTTTATTATCAATTGGATTTTTTTAATTTCAAATGAATTAGTAGGTATAAAAAGTATTCAAATTATTTTAATAAGAAGAATTAATAATATTTTTTTATTATTATTTTAATATCATTTATAAATTTTTTTTAATAATATCTTCTCTATCTTTTAATATTGAAGGTGAAAGATTAAATCTCCATTACTCAAATAAGTGTGTGAGCATGGAGAAGAAAAAAAAAAAAAAAATTATAATTAACACACCAGTCCAGAAGTAGGTGGTAATTTCAAACATCGCATCGTATTCGTGTCAAGTGTCTTAAACACGATTAATAACTGTGTCGTGGAAGTAGGTGATAATTTCAAACATCGAGTCGTATTCGTGTCAAGGATCTTAAACACGATTAATAACCGTATCGTGTTCATGTTGATTCTAATCGTATTCGTGTCGACACAAACACGATGAGTTAGTCGACACCATCATTAGTTGATGTTGCCAGTATCAAACAATGCTCATGGGCTCAAACTTAAACTCAAAATCGTTGGCAGTTGGATGGTTTAAATCCAAATAGAAGGTGAAAGATTAAATCTCCATTAGTCAAATAAGTGTGTGAGCAAGGAGAAGGAAAAAAAAAAAAAAATTATAATTAACACGCCAGTCCAAAAGTAGGTGGTAATTTCAAACATCGTGTCGCATTCGTGTCAAAAGTCTTAAACACAATTAATAACCGTGTCGTGTTCATATTAATTCTAATTATATTCGTGTCGTAATCGTGTCGACACAAACACAATGAGTTAGTCGACACCATCATTAGTTGATATTGCCGGTATCAAACAATGATCATGGGCTCAAACTGAAACCCAAATCGTTGGCAGTTGGGTGGTTTAAATCCGAATAGGCAGTAGCTCGTATTGGTTCATCCGAATCAGTGAACCCAATATATCTTCGGGCCAAACCATTGTGTATAGTGACGGTTCGGGTTGGCCTGAAAAGACTCCTATTGGCCTATTAAACACCCCCGGCCAATACCTCTGCAGGCTTCATTTGCAAATGACATTTCAGAATCTGCTTTTTTTGTTCTTCCTTTCTCTTTAAGTACCTCTGATCTCCTGTAATTCTATTTTTCATACGTTCTGAATTCGAGTCTAAAGATTCAATTTTAGTCCGAATTCATTTGAGTCTTATTCAATGATTAATTTAATCAAAGTAGGGTCAAAGAGAGTATATCATGGTGTTTACTTTGCTAATTCAATTGGTTTGAAGTGCTTAACCAATTGTATAAAAATCGTTCTATACTGAGAAATAAGCATCATTGAGATTGTTCAACACTAGGTGTGGCATAAATTATCTTAAAGATATAAAATCAAATTATAGTCTTGATCTACAAGTTTCTTTAGTAATTGATTATTTACTTTAATAATTATAAGTAGTTTATTTTATTTAATTTTTCCGAGTAGCTTATTTATTAATCATGCTACGTTCTAAAATAATTCTTGTTTAATCTTAAATAGTAGCATATGAAACATATATTTTTTCAACAATAAAGAGTACTCATTTAATTGTTATGATGTATAATTTTTTTTTCCCTAATTGGTACTCACAACCCACCTCCAAGAAATTATTATGATGAATAATTCAACTATATAATTATATACATTTGGTAAAACTATATATTAATGATTGAATTAAAAAAATAAAAGATCTACTTTAAACTTTAAATATGTATAATAATTTAATGACCGTTTATTCATTTCATCACTCTTTTAATTTGATTTAATATTGAGATATGATTGAGAAAAATAACAAAATATTATAAAAATGTTAATTATTGTAATAGTATTAGTAGGGGTGTTTGGTAAAACTTTATGTTCAATCGTGGAATGTTATTGAATCTCGAGCTTTATATTTTAATTATACTGAATGGAAACATATAATTCGCGCGTGCATACACACACATACACAAGGCCACATGGAACACTAAAGACAGGTTTTAATTGACTTTAGTCTACGATTGTTTGCCCAGGAACTTGGACAGAGTAATTAGAGAGTTAGGGTTTAATGGCGGCAGTGGTTCGGTCGTGAGATAATAGATGTGGTGATCATGACCTGTGATTGATTAATTTTCATGCTGGGATTTCACTTTTTGGCTTACAATGGAAATGGGGGAAAAAGAAAAGAAAGGAAATGGAAAAAAATAAAAAGTTGTGATGGTAATAAAATGTTGGATGAGAATGGAGGGGTTTGGAAGGAAAGACAAAAATTTAATAACTTTTGTTATCTTTCCAAAAATGGAAGGAAATGGAAGAAAAATTAATATTTTTAATAAAATTTTATTAGTACCAAATTTGCCCTTATATTTATAAGAGAAAAATTCTATAAAAAATGGTATGATTGTAAATTCATTACAATAGTTTTCTTCCATTTCTTTTCTTAAACATAATTACTATCATTTTCTTTCTTTTTCTTTATTAATTAACCAAACACAACAAGTAACTAACACTATCATCTCATTTTCTTTCTTTTCTTTTCCCTCCTAATTAATGTTATCCTTTTTTTTCTTTTTCACTGTACCAAACATACCCTTAGTGATAGTTTGAAGGTAAGATGGTAATTTTGAGAGGGTGATACAAACCCATGATTACAACTACTGGAAGTTGGAGATAGAAACAGGGCCGGCCCTGAGATTCCAAATATTTTGAGAGGCCCTAGGTGAACTTTCAAATGTGAGGCCCTTTGAGTTTCACACACGCAAAAACAGAATTATAAGAGTGCGAAATTTTAACACGATGTTTTCAAATTATATAACTAATATAATTGTGTCCATATGTATTGTGCCTAAGACAACTAACTAATAACTATAAATTTATCACCACCAACAAATAATTATGCGCCTGTATAGTATTCATAAGACAAGTAATTAATAAGTATAAATCTATTATTACTAATAAATAATTGTGCACATGTGTTTTGTACTTAAGACAACTAACTAATTATTATAAATTTTTATCACTACCAATAAATAATTGTGCGCATGTGCAGTGTGCATAAGACAACTAATTAATAACAATAAATTTAAGGTAAATAACACTTAAATCCCCTAAGGTTAGGTCATTTTTCACCTAGATGAAAATTTTGATTTTAATTTTCACTTATATTTGAAAGATTGATTTTGTATTTCACTTATACCTCAAATTGACCTGTCAGGTATTTTTAAATATAAAATGACTATGCTACCCTTTGACCTTATTGACTATCTTTTTTTACCAAACTACCCCCATACACCATCACCACCGCCCCCCTCTGTGTGTTTTTCCACATGGTATGGCCTTCTCTCTCCTCTCCTGTTCTTCCCCAAATCCACCCATCAATCTTGCTCATCCCTCCCCCAAATCCCACCTCACCCAATTAAAAAACAAAAAAAAAAAAAACTCATTCCATAGTTAATTTATTCAAACATTCTTTTCATCAAAACCCCTAGGACAGTAAAAGAATAACCCTAAACCAAGAGGTGACATATCCACTACACAGAGAAACCAGACCAATATACAAGAGACTCAGCCTCAGCAACCTGAAACACGTCCTCCCTCCCCTCTTCCTTCAATATTTCATTCTTCATCTCAGAGTTGATTTCATGGATCTTGTAGAAATTGAGAGGGAGATAGAGCCTGCTGTAGAAATTGTCCAAATTAATTCACTAATACTTACTTGTCGACCAGATTATAGAATTTCGTTTTTTTTTTTTATTATTATTATTATTTTTTTTCATTTGTTGGAATATATATTTAGCAGTGAATCTACTAATTTTCTAAATCAGATATGATCTCTCTCAATTTTAATTCATATTCTAACTCCCAACAGTATTTTTAGATCTTTCAATTAAAATCTGAAAATTAAAATCTCAATTCTAATTTTCAGATTTTTTTCAATAGGAATCTGTGATTAGTATTGATTTTAGTACATCTTTGTACCCATACACGAACCCACTGTATTCCATTGACGGCGTTGGAGATCGGAACGACGAGCACACGGGACGACGAGATTGGAATGGAACAACGAGCACACGGGAGGCGAAGGAGATCGGAACGACGAGCACACGGGAGGACGGGATCGGAACGAAACGACGGGCACTCCATTATCCTCCGCCCGATGTTCCCGCTCCCTTTTACGTTCCTGTGTCGACCTCCCAATTTACAGCAAAAAAACACAAAAACATGCGTAGACCCTTTTTCCTTCACCCCTGGTTGCGTCACCTGGCCGCTTATCGTCGAATTTCTCTAGAAAAAAGTTATTTCCATTTTCTTTAGATTCCTTATTCTTTCTTCATTTTCCTGACTTTCTTAGTTTGTTTTATCTTCTTTGTCTGCTAATGGACTTTGATTTTCAGATTTTGAGTATGAAAATCAAATCCAGGCCCGATTCTAAACTCTATCTTCTAAGGACAAAACGCTAAAGTAGAAATTATTTTTGAAAAATTCAAAGAAATCATTTGGATTATGTCAGAGCCAGCGCTTGAATATATATATATATATAGAGAGAGAGAGAGAGAGAGAGAGAGAGAGAGAGAGGTTTTTTGGTCATTTAAGATTACATATATTTTGTAGGGTAAAGTGCATTAAACCCCCTGAACTATTGGTCATTTACAAGAAACCCCCCTGAACTAAAAAAACTCCCTGAACTATGATTTTGTTGTAATTTATCCCCTTGAACTATTGGTCATTTGCAAGAAACCCCCTGAACTACAAAAACCCCCCATGAACTATGATTTTGTTGCAATTTATCCCGCTGAACTATGATTCTGTTGCAATTTACCCCCATGACATCAGCTTTCGGTACTGAAAATTTTGAAAGACCAGTTTATCCTTATAACACGTATACTGCGTCGTTTTAACTTATATACTTCTTACTTTTATTTTTGCCAAAAGATGTCTTTCACCCAACACAACCCAAAACTGAGAGCTAGAGAGTGAAAGAAGAGACCAAAGAAATCCGAGGTTGGCGGGATGGCTCGGTCTCGGATGATGGTGGCTTGTGCGTGGAGGACTCGGCTGTGATGAGAGCTCGGTTGACTCGGCCGTGAACTGTGGAGGCGGCGGCGAGCTCAAGGGGGCTCGGCGGTGAACTATGGACGGTTGTGTGCTCGAAACACGGACGGCGATGTGCTCAGTTATGGAGATGGCGGAATGGGCCGGCGAGATTGGAATGGACGGTGGAATGGACCGGCGAGCAAGGTAAGCTGAACGGTGGACAAGGCGGTGACGGCGATGGGCTGACGCAACGGTGCAGAGAAGTGCGATATATATGGCCGACGGATCTGGCTAGTGGTGCAACGGCTATGATGGAACTATGACAGGAGACCCACCAATCCCAACAATAAATTCCTCAGCTTCATCGTCCCTTTCAATCAATCAATTCGCTTGGATGGGGTAAACTGCAAAAAAATATATAGTTCAGGGGGGTTTTTTATACATACTCTAATAGTTCAGGGGGGTTTTTTGCAACTTTTATAATTCAGGGGGGTTTTTTGCACATACCCAATAGTTTAGGGATTTTTTTTCAATTTTTATAGTCTAGGGGGGTTTCTTGCACATACCCTAATAGTTCAGGGGGGTTTAATGCACTTTACCCTATTTTGTATTAAAAAATTGAAGATAAAATGGTCGATTCGCATAGATTAAAGGCCAAAAAGTCATTTAGAGTGTAAGTGAAAGTAAAACCAAAATCTTCCTCTAACTGAAAAATAACCTAATCTTAAGAGGTCAATTTGCCCATAAATTTATCAATTAAAGAGTGCGAAATTTTTACAGGCACAAAATAAAAAATGAAGTGAACAGTTTACTAGAGAACTACAGTACTTTGTTATGTGTTTTTTTGGGAGCCAATTACCCGCAGTGATACTTATCAAAAAAAAAAAATTACCCGCAGTGATTGATTGATCATTGCTACAGAAGACCTGTGCAAATTAATAGAAAAAAACCATTAACTTTTGTTTTGTTGAAGCATGCTATTGATTTTCATGTGTTTGTACATTCTGATGGCAAGTGCTTTGACAGTATTATTAACTGAAATTCTAGGTGAGCCAATTTCAAATAACATCAATAATGGTGGTATGTATCTTCATATAAAAATAAAAATAAAATTAAAATTAAAAAACCCTTAATTTGGCACTTTTAAGTATGAGCATAATTTAGAGATCGAAAAAGTTAATTATTACCTCAACCCACTAGAAGGGATCCTTAAATTTCGTGGGATTGAATGTGAAAATGCAAAAAATTATGAGGAAAAGGGGTGTGGTTGCTGCTGTTGTGAGATTGGAGTGGACTTAGGGAGTGGGAAATAGATTATGGACTCGATCGCCATGAAAGACACATGTAGAAAGGCACACATTTATTAAAATACTAAGAGAACCCTAATATATTCATTCAGCTTTTGATAGCCATCATACACACAGTGACACACACAAAACCCTGGCTACTTTTCACTATTGGAACAAAGGTAAAGGCCCGAATCAAACGAACCAAAGTTAGAAAAAATCAAATGATGAGATGAACGAAAGAAAGAAACATATATAAAAGATCGACTCATGCAAAAGGAGAGAGAGGATGAACATACCTTGTCAACTGAGGCGATAGCGGAGGCTGCGCCCTGCGGAGTGTCGAAGCAGATTGTGTCGTCTGAAACTTGCCCTAACTTATTTTTATTTTATCTTATTTCCATCCCCTATGGGCCTCAAATTTTGAGGCCCTCTAAAATCTGAGGCCCAAGGAGACCGCCTTGGTAGCCTTGGGCCAGGGCCGGCCCTGGATAGAAATAGCACTTGTTATCAATTGTGAGAAGATTACAAGGGTTTCATTTCCAGGACAAACCAGTTGGAAAAAATTGTAGTGTGTGTATATGCGTGTAAATTTATAATATTCCTTGAAGAAGAAGAGAGATTTTGTCTTTTATGTGTGTGTGTAAATGTAATTTACAAACGTGAAGTGGAGAAATGGCAAGTTCAATTCGGTCTATTTAAAATTTTGGTGATTAGGCTTGTTTGGATCTAAAATATTTTTTAGATATATATTTGTGTTTGGTTATTTTAAAATATTTATGCAAAAATTTAATAAAAATAACTTATTTATTAATTTTCGACAAATTATTTTATAAGCTCTACCCTATAAACTCGACCTCAATATCAATTTAGACATTTGCCGAATATCAAAAATAAAAATTAAAAAATAAATACTTTTTATTAAAATAATAGTTGAATGTTAAATGCTGAAAAGTTTTAAGTAATAATTAAAAAATAAATATTTTTTAATTTTTAAAAAAATTAAAAGTGGGGTTTTTCGTTTTGAGCAATATTCAATGTGCATTATAAGCTTTAAATTGAGTAATCAAACACTAATCTTTCATTTTGTACGAACTCAGGTAATACAAACTGTCATACATAAATAATGAGACGAAGTAGTTTGTGCTGCTTATCACTAGTTCACTGCCTCTTTTCTAGCCAAGCAATCGGAACTCCTTTTCTTTTATAGTCAGAGATTTGAACCTTGTTGCTCTCTCCAATCATGGAGGAAAACACATTGTCGTGAAAACTCATCCTCTTCTAGCATTAGCATGTCTCATGATCCACCACTTCTCCCTCTTCCTCAGTATCGCTCTCTTCCTCAGCACTCACTCTCACCATATTGCTTTCGCCCTTCTTTTCTTCTGATCCATCGCATTGGGCTTCTGCTCTTGACTCTCTTGGTGCTGCAAGTTGTACATCAATGTTCCCGTAACTTATTCCATCACGGTCTGAGGTAACACAAGAGCTCTTGCTCTCCTCTGCTTTCAAAACCGTCATATTGAGTTCCTTTGGGAAGCTCACCCTTGGGAAGTTGACCTTCGCCTTGGATCCTCGAAACTCGATGGCGGCTGCGTCGTAAGCCCTTGCTGCTTCCTCTGCCGTATCGAAGGTGCCAAGCCACACACGGCGCTTTTTCCCGGGGTCTCGAATCTCTGCAGCATACCTCCCCCATGGCCTCTTTCGAACTCCCCTGTAGTGGCAAATCTTCTCCTCTCCTTCAACGGAACCACCACTTGCCTCCTGTGCCCTTGTGTTAAATTTTTCTTCACCCTTTTGGGGAAAAAACCTATAAAAACAAAGTAAATTAAGCAGACTATGAATCGTGACTCCAACAATAATTGGAAAAAAGAAAAAGAGAAAAAAGAGGCGTTGGATGGTCTACGTTTCCATAATGTAAATAACTACTGGAAAACTAATCTTCTCGACTTTGAAAAGCCTAAATTTCTCGATTTTTGGAGACCTGAGTTATTATCATTTGAATAGTCTAAATAAAAATTTTAAACTTTCAATAATCTAATTTGGTGTCTTAAGTAGGCTCAGATAACCTCTCTTGATTGTGAATAACCGCTTTGGACATCCTACAGGGGCTAACAGTTGGGTTGGTTGTTGACTCATGTAAATGACGTTAAGAGAGAATTTTGATACCATTTGTCATGATATTGATATTTGATGCTTTTGTAAATCTCATAAACTACTCCAACCAAAACCAGAATCATACATAGAAACAAAAGAGTACCGAGATATTTTTCTTGCAAAAACCAAATAGTAACCCAATACACACAGCCATTACTAGAAATAAAATCCATACCCGTGTAATGAAGGGAGGCGCGTTGACTGGTCAGATTCCTCCGAAGATTTCAGAGCCTCAAGGCAAGGCTCAATCTCACCTAAATTATTGCAAGCATGTGGTGACTGTTTAGGCGGAACAAGGTTAGCTAACATATCGCATGCACATATGTCCAACCTCATCAATGATTCTAAATTTCCAAGCCCTTGAACTTCTGTCAGCTTAACACAACTTCGAAGTGATAATCTCAACAATTTTTTCAAATTTGACAGATTCGGCAATCTTTCTAGTGAATGACAGAATGCAAAAGACAAAACAACTAGACTTGAAGGTAACCCCAGTATACATTGAAGATTGTGACAGAATTGTACATCGAGCACCTTCAGCTGAGAAAGGGAATCAATCTCTTTTGGTAGGATCCTAATGTTGGTAGAATCCAAGGTCAACTTCTCCAATTTGGAACATTTCCAAATATCTATAGGAATCTCCACATACTCATTGCCCCCTACCAAGTGTAACTCCTGTAAATTAACCAGATTTATTTCATTAGGGGTAGAAGCTACATCCAGACTCCTCAGACTTGAGGGAAGCTGTGGAAATGATTGAAGCTCTTCGCAGCCTCCTAATTTAAGGGTTTGGAGGCAAGAGAGATCCCAAATGCTCATTGGCAGGCTTTGAATTTTGGTATCATAAAAGCTCAAGAATCTCAAAGCTGTTAAACTCCCAATATTACTATGAATGTGCCTCCTCAAATAGCTACAATGTGTGAAATCCATCACTTCCAGCTTCTCCAACATCCAAAGTTCATCAGGTAAATTCCTTATATCAGTATATGAAATGTCAAGCACTTTTAAATTCTTCAGTTTACCAATGGATTGGTCAACTTCGACCAAACTTTTACACCGTTGAAGAATCAATATCTCTAGAGCTGCATATGATGAAAAGTCAGGTGTTCTCCTTAAAGCACAATTAGCCAGTTGTAGAACTTTCAACTTGTTTGCCATCTATTAAAAGAGAGAATAGATAACAGAAAAGGATTATTTTTAAACAGAAGCATTATTGGATAGAAGAAACAAAAATATAGATATTATAAAATACCTTGATATGATTCCAACCCCCCCAATCTTCTGTGATGCCACTATCTGACAGATCAAGAACGACTAGATTCTCCAAATGAAAATTGATTGGCTTAAAATGCGGAGGGCATCTTCGCCAATTAAGATATCTTAATCGGTGCAGAAGATGCTCAAAATCCCCAACCAGGTCAGTGCCATCAACTCGGAGATACCTTAGATTCACTAGTTTTGCAAATTCCTTACTTGTAAAGCGAGGCTTCTTTTCAGGCCCTAAATCAAAGTGAAGACTTAGGGCTTCAACCTTTTCTGTTCCCTGTCAATGGAAAAAAATAAATATACAACATATTATGACCAGATTTCACAACCTACTTCAGTTAGTAAGGGCTATAAAATTCAATGCTCTCAAATCTTACCCTCCGTCCCTCCAATATGTTCAAGGCTTCCTCATGATTCCACAACCTACTACGATTGCCCCGAACCTTTTCTTCATAGACGATTTTCCTGCCAAGAGCTATAAACTGATCATGCATCTTCAGCTCATCAGCATCTCCAACTTTTATCAGGGACATTAGATAAAGGACATTCAATTCTTTTTTTGGATGATAGCCACAATCATCCCACATGTAAAACACAGCTGCTTTTTCCATCCCAGAAAAAAGGCATGCAATATCGAGAAATATTTGTCGTTGTGCATAATTTAATGTTTCACAAATTACCCTCAATTTTTTCTCGAGTTCATCATGCAATATTTTCGCCAATTTCTTCAATGTGTCCTCCCATAACGCTTTCTCCATGCCAGATAGAAATGAACCTATAACATCAAGAGCTAGAGGAATCCCTGCAGCAGCAGATGCAATCTCTCTAGAGATGGTGAAATAGTCTGGTGGAGGAGACTTGCTTCTAAAGGCGTGCATGCTGAAAAGTTGAAGAGATTGTTCAGAATTCATTAGTGGGGGTTCATAAGTCGCATCCACTTTAAGATCATCCAAAAGATGTTTGTATTTAGTTGTAATTATGATCCTACTTCCTGAACCAAACAAATCACGCTTTGCCAAAAGCCTAACAAAATGAGAGCTTTTATCCACATCATCAAGAACAATGAACACTTTCTTTTTGACAACTATGTCTTTAATCACGTCGATTCCACTATCAATATCAGCAATGTCAGGACACCTTTTTAGAATGTCAGCAAGAAGCTGTTTCTGTAAATTAACAACTCCCTTGCGTTGTTGCGTCATTTCTCCAACATCTGAAAGGAAGCTACAACATTCAAAGAACTCGAATTGCATGTTGTAGATGAATTTGGCAATAGTTGTCTTGCCAATACCACCGACGCCATGGATACCAACTATCCGTACTTCATTGGAGTCCATGTTTAATAATCTGAACATTTCATTTCCGTGGTGATTCATTCCAACGAAGTTGTCAGTCACAACCACATAATTCTTCTTTAACTCTAACAACACCATTGGAACAATACTCTCTTTTATGAAGTTTTCTCCTCCATCCCTAATTTATGTCAAAGGTGGAAAACAGAACGAGTAATTATTGCCAAGGAAATCAAAGTAAATAATAAAATGATTTCTACTTTCTTTACTCTGATTTTAAGTTATAATTATTTATTTTTGATCATTTTTAAACTCTTAAATCTTTTGTTTCTTTCAGTCTAATTTATTTTTAATTTCTAATATAAGAAGTTGCCAGAAGCATCTTGCTTAGTGTTGTTTATGGTTTCATGAATTCCAAACAACTTTGCCTTACTGTATTAACTATGAAGACTATATATGCAATAAAATAAGGGGCTTGGTTATAATTACTAGCAGGATAATAATTAAATGATCGAATTACCAGTCAGACTGAGATTCTCTGATCAAGTCCCAACCCTCGAGTTCTCCAACCTCTCTCAATGCCTCCTTCCATGCCTTAACAGTTGTTACGTCGAAACAATTGGCGTGCTCGCGAAAGGCTTCCTCGTAACACCCAGATTGATGCTTCACATCAGATGGTTCGACGTCGTAGAAGATTGGCAGAATCAATTGTCCTGTGGTTCTCTTGCACTCCACCATCTGGGTGAGCTCACGGAGGCACCATATACTGGAAGCATAGTTTTTGGAGAATATTGGGATTGAGATTTTCGACCCCTTGATGGGTATGATGAGACCTGGAATGATCAATGTGGACTGATGTCCACTCCCGCCTGACTCAAGTGAGCTCTGCGGCTCAGCCTTCGACGCTAAGAGATGATCGGATGGTGGCAAACCTTGACTCGACGACCCCAGCACAAGCCTGTACATGTTCAGATGACTCTCTACGTGATCGCGCCCCAAGCCCTCAACATTCATCAACTTCGTAATCTTCTTCGGCGTGGCATTGTTGATACCCAGATGAGCAACAACGTCAACGAACCGCTGGTGCAATTGAGTCGTCCATCGAATTCGCGGCGCTTTCAGCGTCCGCAGCGCCGAGTCCGCCCCCTCGGCACCACTATCTACCCTCCGAAGCTTCCTCGAATCCGAATCGTCTATTGTCATGTCGGTCATTTCTTCTTGGACTCCTCGGGGATGATGATATTTATGGTCCCAAAAGGTGCGAACTCGTACGCGCATGAGATGATTGTACAGATAATCGGAGAAGGCGTGGCAAGCAGTGTCTGAGCTTCTGCAACCCAAAAAGACTTCATATTCTCTTCCTCCTACAGAGTCCCCATAAGTTTCTGTATCTTCTTCCACTTTTACAGATCGGTGAGGGTTTTCAATTTTCCCCTTTCTTTTCTTCTCCATCGATCAGCAACAGTATCCCAATTTCTGATTAGGGCTTTAGGTCTGCAAATTCAAAACACCCCAATAATCTTTCCAAATCAATCAAGTTAAAGTGAACAGAAACCTAATTTCTTGATTATCTTTCACCACCCGCAGATCGATCTCTCCTACAGAACCCCCAATGGCCAAGTTAGCTTTTCCAAGTCTCAAGTCAACGACTCAACAGGGAAAGGACAATTCATCTTACGCCAAGGCCCAAAAGTGGCATCTTTCGGCGTCGTTTTGTTGATACCAATAACCAAGACCTCTTCTGACGACAAATGAATAATTCTTATAATTTTTAATTTCAATAAGGCAAAAAAGTATTTCCACTTCTTCGAACATTTTTTTTTTTTTTTTTTTCCGTTGAAGTTCTAAACCAACCAATGTTTCATTTTATACTCTTATAATTCTATACAAAAATTGATATGTAATTAAATTTTACAATTATAATTCTATACAAAAATTGATATGTAATCAAATTTGTTTTTAATTGGTTATTTAAACATGTCTACATTTTTTCTATTAGCAACTAAATTTTTTTTTATTTACATATTTTATTTTCAAAGTAATTTGTCTAATTTTCTATTCTTAAAATGTAAGCCTGTTCTCTTTTTCTTAACATTTTTTTTTTTCATAATAAGTCTCACTAAAACACTTAAAAGTTGTAGAATCATTTGATATATATACTTTATTTCTTTCATTAATATACATACACACGTACAATTATTAATTATCTAAAGGATCATATTCATAACTCTCATATCTCAAGGATTTCAATTTTCACATACCAAGTGACCATACTTTACATTTTTTTAAATAAAAAAAAATAAAGTTTATGCCTTGATTAAAAGAATTTACATTAAAGTGTAACATTAAAAATTGTAATTGAAGGTTAATTTAAATTTTTGATTCTTTAAATTCTTTAACGTTTTAAATTACACTTTAGTAAATAGCCTTCTTTAAAAGCATTTACATTAATGCAATCCATTAAAAGTGTAATTAAAGGTTAATTTTAATTTTTGATTCTTCAAATTCTTTTAACATTTTTAATTTCAGAGAGTAATTTTTTTATTATTTTTTTTTTGTGAATTCTTTTATAAAAAAAATTGTTTTTTTTTTCTCCAAATTAAAATTCATTTATACTATAAAATATTTATTTCCTCACATGCATTTCACGTGGATTATAATAGTACCTATTCTAAAAGTGTAAGAAATTTTTTAACATTTTTTAATTTTTTTTTTTTCACGTAAAAAATCTGGTTAAAGTGCATAACGATTCATACCTCATTAAAATACATATTGATTCAATATCAATAAGAAAAATGAATTTTACCACTTTTTGGAAACATTTTTTTCCCTTCAAGTTCTAAACCAATCAATGTTTCATTTATACTCTTACAAAAGTATAATAATATAAATTTTACAATTATAATTCTACACAAAAAATTGATCTAACATGTCTAAATTTTTCCTATTCGCGATTGAATTTTTCTAAGTTATATACTGAGTATATTTTATTTTCAAAATAATTAGTCTAAGTTTCTAATGTATAAAAAATTATTCAAATTATTTGAATAAGAAGAAATAATAATATTTTTTTTTTGACTTTTTTAATAGAAGTTTTAAAATTTTATACATTAAAAATCATCTTCTTAATTTCTAGATAATATTTTTGGATTTGAACTTTAACTAAATTAATTATAATTTAAATTTAGAATACAATATTCATTAATTAACCAAACTTAAAAGAACATAAAAGCAAAAAGAAGGCTTACACATCAATTCTCAAATAGAAATTATAATTGTGAAACTTTTTTATTTGGCAAGGATATAATTGAAAGGTTTAGTTATGTAGAACTTAAAAAGAAAAAGATTTGAAGTGGGACTTATTGATCCTATTGAGAATTATAGGAATTTATTTGTTTTGTCAGCAAGAAAAGTAGGACTTAATAGTAATTGTCCTTAAATCTATTATCAAGAGACCCGTTTTAAACGCTATCAAAATATAATAGAATGAGTTATTAATACATTCAAACGCTAAAATTGATAGGAGTCTCAAAATAATGTAAAGAGCAGTTGCATTAAACCCCTAGAACACCGGTGTTCAAATTACTTACCCAAAAAAAAAACACAGAAAAAAAAAAAAACACCAGTGTCCAAATCATCCAATGGAGGTTTTTCTACTATGGTAGTAGTAGATGCTATCAACAGTTTCAAGCGAGCTGTTGTTAATGGGCTTGAACAACTAGCTGTGGTTGAAGCAATTATCTCTCTTCACCAAGCTTTACCTCAGGTGCTTCCAAAGAATGCGCTCAGATGGGAGAGATGATGTTGAGAGTGGAAACTCACACTCATGGACACTCTCTCCCATCAATCAGAGAGCAATTGACAGAGTTAGTCGTCACTGTCATGAGTTGATATTGCCGGTATCAAACCATGCCCAGCGGCTCTCTTCTTCAGTTGAAACCTGTCAATCAGAAAGTCATAAAATGTCAAACAAAACTAACAAGAAGAAACAGCGTAATATAACTTATAAGCTAAACAACAGGCATGCATAAGCTCCGTGAAACTGCCTGCTCTCAATTGAGGCATTTGACAAAGCACATCAAGTGTTAATGGTAAACAGATGCTCATGATAATCTTCGAGAGTTCACAGAGAGAAGGCGTCGAGCTTATATGAGGATGAAAGGTTCTTTTACTAGGTATTATGCCAGGTACAACCTTATCTATGAAGAAGAGGTCTGACAGCCAATGCCTGTTCGGTCCCTTTGGAAATCATTGCAGATAATTGCCTCTGGGAAGGCCTCTCGAGATACTTGTGGCCAGTGAACCAACCCTTCACCTTCGGATGAGTCTTAAATAGCTTCAGAGTTCCATGTCCAGAAGAAGTGTCATTCAACTGATCAGTAGTCAACTCAATGATCAACAAAGCAAATATAGTTGAATCTGAAATCAGAGTGTGTCCAAGGAATCTCCTCTCCACAATACTTTCACCTCAACCGACCACCAATGCGCGTGCGACAGAAGAGTGGAATGATAGCAGCAACATCAACTTCCACATTCGCCACTCATGTCAACATAAGAGAATCTAATTAAATGCCATGATTGGCTCAGAAGTCATGTAGCGCCTGCAGGTGCACACACCAAAAAGAAAGAGAGAGAGAGTCGCAAATTTGTGTATGACCAAGAGAGTAATATTGCTGTAGAATTACAAATGTTCTATAATTGCACGAGACTATTCACTATTGAGTCATCAGGGCAAAGTACAGAGAAAAATTACCATGTTCCTAATAACCCATGCTGATTTGGGAGATCCTTCAGAAGGCTAATATTTAGGTGGTTGATTTGACGTAAATGACCACTCCTTCCTTATCAGCATAAAGAGTTTTGCTAGTTGCTAATATTACTGATTACTGATATTTGAGCATTTCATGAACTTCTCCAGCCATAACTTGAACTGAGATGTATAGAAAGAAAAGATTATTAGAAAGCAGTGAAGAAAAAAGCTCTCTTGCAAGTACCAAATAGTAATTTAATAAAATATTGAGATACAACCATAAAATCATATAGCTTTCCGAAAATACTATTCCAAATCCAAACAATGATTTGAAATAAATCCATACCTGTGTCTGACAAATCTAATAGTCTCTAAATTCACTTGCACCAGAATTGTCCAAAACTATTATGGTTTTAATTCTTCAAAAGTCCGGATCCTTGAACCGCCAAACAAGTGTGTTTGGCAAATTAGGTATGCTTCTCAGTGATGTGCAACCTGACACGTCCAACATCTTCAAGGATTCAAGAGCCCCAAGGCCCTCAATCTTCCGTGATTTCTTGCAATTATCGAGTTCCAAGTGTGCCAACCTTTTTAAGTTTGAGAGATTGGGTAATCTTACAATGGATTTGCAACCACTCATAATCAATTCTTCCAGTGATTCCAATTTGTCAAGCCCTTGAATCTCAATAAGTTTTTGACAATCAAAAGTATTTAATCTTTTTAACCTTTTTAAGTTTGACAGATCTGGTGTCCTTTCAAGGTATTCGAATTCATGCATCTCCAAGGATGTTAACGATGTCAACTGTTCAAGCCAATCAAGGTTAGATAGCTTATCGCAACCCGATATGTCCAAACTTGTCAATAATTTTAATTCTCCAAGCCCTTGAACCTCTGTCAGCTTATCGCACCCAGCAAGGGTTAATTCCAACAAACTTTTCAAATTTGACAGATCTGGTAATCTTTCCAATGATCCACAACAATCAAGAGATAGCTCAACCAGAGTTGAGGGAAACCCCGAGATACTTTGAAGATTTGCACAGAATTGTACATAGAGTACCTTGAGCTGTGGAAGTGCAGCAAGCTCTCCTGGTAGAGACCTAATATTCATAGACTCCAATCTCAATGTCCCCAATTTGGATAATTTTGCAATATCTCTAGGAATCTCCACAACCTTATGGCACTCAAAGCATTGCAATTCCTGTAAATTAATCAAACCTGAGAGATTTGGGAATGTACAAGTGACATTCAGGATCTTTAAACTTGAAGGAAGCTCTGGAAGAAATTGAAACTTTTCGCAGCATCCTAAGTCAAGTGTTTGGAGGCAAGAAAGCCTCCAAATGCTTGTTGGTAGACTTTGAATTCCAGTATGATAGAAGTTCAAGAATCTCAAAGATGAAAGTCTCCCAATGTTACTAGGAATATCTCCCTCCAAGTCATGACATTTTGAGGCATCTATCACTTCCAGCTTCTCTAACATCCAAATTTCATCAGGTAACTTCCTTACTTGAGCATTTGAAATGTCAAGCACTTCCAAATTCTTCAGATGACCAATGGATGAATCAATTTCAACCAATTTTTGACATCCTCGAAGAACCAATATCTCTAAAGTTGCATGGGTCGAAAAGTTGGGTGTTCTCCTTAAGCCGCAATTAGCAAGTTCTAGAACTTTTAAATTATTTGCCACCTGCTACAAAAATAAAAAATAATAAACAGCTGAAAAAAAAAAAAAAATTCAATTTCCAACAAGTATATGATGGAACACAAGAAACAGAAGAAGCAATATTCTACAAGACCTTGATTTGGTTCCAACCCTCCCAGTCTTCTGTGATGCCACTATCTGATAGATCAAGAATGACTAGATTCTTTATATGAAAGTTGGTTGGCTTAAATTGCAAAGGGCAACTACGCCAACGGAGCCATCTTAACCTTGACAGAAGATGACTAAAATCCACAACAAGGTCTGAGCAATCCAGTTGGAGATACCTGAGATTCACTAGTCTTGCAAAATCCTCATTTGTAAAGCAAGGCTTCTGAGATCCTAATTCAAAGCAAAGACTCAAGGCTTCAACTTCTTCAGTTCCCTGCCAAAGAAAAACCTTTAATAAGTAAACAAAATAACAAGATTTACGCAATGCTAACAAAAGAAGTGGGGTTATCAGGGATTAATGTAATCTTATTATTTTAATCGTTGAATTTATTTTCAACTTCATTTTAATTACTTCAAAAAATAATATATTGACTTGTAAATTAATGTAGAAAAACATGGCAGCATGCCAACATCATAGAAAACAATATCTTGAAGATCAAAAGCAATTTCACCCCCAACCTCTTTTGCTCCATTCGACCCAAAAAAAAAAAAAAGTGTGATATTTTATAATCCAATCTTATGAAAATCACGTAAAAAAAATAAATAAATAAGCCCAAAAATCCAGACGCATTAAAGAAAGTTCTATAAAATGAATTAAAGTCCAATTGGTTTAAAAAAGAAGAAGAAGAAGGAATTATAGTCCAACCCATCACTCTCCCTTTCTGTCTTTAAATGAGTTACAGTTAGAGACTTCTTGATGATAAAGACAGCTTCTGATTTCAGAAATCCAATTTTAATGATGCTGACAGGCCATCTATTCAGCAGCTTCTGGAGTCTTTATTACAAAAGATAAATGTCCGACAGCATTTTATTTCAAGACCAATGTTCTACCCCTTGCATATTACCAGAGTAAATTTGCGAAAAATTGAAGCGGGGAAAAAAGATTGAAGACACAAATAACTTTCAGGAAAAAATATAAAGAAGAGAACATTTGGGGGGAAAAAACATTTATCTTTGTGTATACTATGAGATGACAAGAATGAGGATCATCAAAACATTAATTAATTAAAGAAGGGGCGAAAAAATAGGTGTATTCATGAATTCTTACCCTCCGTTCCTCCAATATTTCCAAGGCTTCCTCATGATTCCACAACCTACTACGCTTCTCCGGATTCTTGAAATTTTCCTGACGTACAATTTCCCTACCAAGATCTCTAACCTGATCATGCATCCTCAATACATTATCGTCTTCCATTTTTACTAGAGACATTAGACAAAGGACATTAATTTCCTTATGCGGATAATAGCCACAGTCATCCCACATGTGAAATACAGTTGCTTTATCCATCCCTATAAAAAGACATGCAATATCGAGAAATATCTGTTGTTGCTCATAATTCAATGCTTCATAACTTATTCTCAACTTCTTCTGGACTGCATCGTCTGGTATTTTCCTTAACTTCTTCAACGTATCTTCCCATACCACTTTCTCCTTGTCAGATAAAAATGAACCTATAATTTCAAGAGCTAGTGGAAGCCCTGCAGCAGTGGATGCAATATCTCTAGAGAAACTATCGTACTCTTTTGGTGGAAGCTCCCTTCTGAAGGCATGTATGCTGAAAAGTTGAAGAGACTGCTCAGCATTCATTTCTGGGGGTTCATAACTCCCATCCACATTAAGTGCATTTAAAACATGTTTGTTTCTAGTTGTAACGATGATCCTACTTCCTGAACCAAACCAATCACGTTTTCCAACAAGCCTATCAAATTGAGATTTTTCATCCACATCATCAAGAACAATGAGAACTTTTTTTCTAGAAAATCTGTGCTTGATCATATTAGTTCCACTATCAACGTCACAAACATCAGGGCTCCATTTTAGGGTGTCAGCAAGAAGTTGTTTTTGCAAACTAACAAAACCTTTGTGTTGTTGCACTGTTTCTCGAACATCTGCAAGGAAACAACCACATTGAAAGAACTCAAGGAGCTTGTTGTAGATGTATTTGGCAATAGTTGTCTTGCCAATACCACCCATGCCATGGATTCCAACAATCCGTACATCATTGGATACAATGTTCAATGATCTCATTAATTCTTCCACATGACGATCGATTCCAACCATTTTGTCAGTTACAACCATGTAATTCTTCTTTAGCTCTAACAAAACTGTTGGAACAATCGTCTTTATTAGTTTTCCTTGATACCTGATTGAAGTCAAGAGCAGATAAACAAATACTTAGTCCCTTAAAAGGAAATTAAAAGTTAACAACAAAGGAAAAGAATAATGGCATCAACTTTTGCATTCAATTCATTAGGAAATTGTATATGCAAAGAACACAGTAAGAGACTATCCTAACATGGATTGACTCACACTTTTACCAGCTTGAGATCTGCAACTAGAAAATCAATGACACCTATATGCTAAGATCATGGTTTTAGGTTCTTATTCTCCCAGTTGCTGAAGAAGAGACAGAGAGTTTCATTATATGGATTAGCCCCTGCTTTACTTGCAATACACAATATACCATTCGTATAAGTTCTTGAGAACAGAAAATAAAATTCCTCTCTTACCTATACTCAAATATCTATATCTAGAATCAAATTACCGACCTAATACAAACATGTCCTTGATTCAGTACCCATAAATCTGTTTCATGAATAACCCAGCTCAAATGGTCCAATTACATGAAAAATAATGTCTGGCAATTGATGTAAAATTCTGTGATCTCGTCCCATTTTCAATTCTACACTATAAAACTTCTTTAAGACTACAATGAAATTTATAAAATAAGGGTATTAATAATAGGAATGGATTAACATACCCATCAGCTTCTTTCTTGACTTCCCAGCCCTTGAGTGCTCCAACCTCTCTCAATGCCTCCTTCCATTTCCCAACAGTCCTGTCATCCAAACACCTCTCGTGCTCGCGGAACGCCTCCTCATAAAACCCAGATTGATGCTTCACATCCGAGGGTTCCACATCGTAGAAAATGGGTAAAATCAATTGCCCTAATGTTCTCCTGCACTCCACCATTTGGGCGAGCTCGCGGAGGCACCATTTGCTGGAAGCATAGTTTCTGGAGAAAATTGGGATGGAGATCTTCGACTCAGTGATGGCTTTGAGGAGCTCTGGTCCGATCTCTTCTCCTCTGCGAAGCTCGTTATCGTCTCGAAAGGTTCGAACTCCAACGTCTTCGAGATAGGTGTAGAGGAAATCGGTGAAGGTGAGACGAGTGTCTGGGCCTCTGAAACTTAAGAAGACATCGTATTCGCCACCAGGAAGAGGAAGGGACGTGGATGGAGTGTACAGAGAACTGCTAGAACTTGCCTCAAAGTCCATCGACTCCATTCCAGATGCTACAACTCAAGAATATTTCTCCTCTTCTCTGCCTCTCTATCTGTCTCTCTTACGCTCTCTAGAATTCGGGAAGAGGACTGCAAAGACGGTGTCAATTGTAATATATTCTTACTAATCAAAAAAAAAAGACGGTGTCAATTGTAGAGCGAGAAACTGTTTTGACTTCAAGCTTAAACAACAAGTGGATGCTGACAAACTGTCGCAACATTCTATTGAAATTTCAGAACTCTTGGCCGGCCTGTGGTCCTGTCTGCATCCACATTCATATCTATATATATATATAAAGATATATTTTCCCAGGTCACATTCATTCGATTGTATATAGTGCCGTATAGGAGTATAATCCACCTCTGGGAGCATGTACTTCCCAAATAAATAAATAAATATTGAGGGTGATGTAAGAGAATTGGAATTCCTTGCCTCAAAGTAATTACAAGAAGAGTCGGGTGATTGCAAAAAAAAAAAAAAAAAAAAAAAAAAAAAAAAAAAAAAAAAAAATCAATACGTGTCCATTTTATGGAAAAATATTAGACATGGTGGGAGTACTCATTATATAATATTTAATCAATAGAGAGGTTCCTCTCCTCTTCGCAGGGGTTCTCTGTTTTCAGAGTTTGTGTTTGGGTGTTTCTATGGGATGGCTTTCCTCCTCCATCTCGGCAACGGTTTGCGTGGGTGGTCGGACCCGATGGCACTTTGGCTCTTCTGGGTTGTTAGCTCGAAGGTTTTGAACGGTGGATGGGTTTTTGGCCAATTTCCATTGGGTTTCCGTATTGATCTCGGTATTTGGTTGGTTTGCTTGGATTTTATGGTCGTCCTACTGTTTTCTAGCCTTTTGCTTGTCCGCGTCGGGTGGTTGTTGTGATCATGCTTTCTGTGGCCCTGCGTATTGGGTTCTGGTGGGTTGCGGCAAGGGATTTCCTGTCGTCGGTTTCGATCTTTGGGAAGGGTGCGTTGTTTCCTTGGTCCTGCGTGCCGGATTTTATCTCTTATTTCGGGTTGTTGCGCGTTGGACGTGTTATTGAAACAGGTTCGCTGCTCCTTTTTCTAGCTCTGTTCAGAGCTGCCTCCCCTCCGACCGCCATTGACTATGGGTCGTGACTTGTTGTTGCCGGTCATCTTAGTGAGGCTTTGTAACGACCCTAAACTGATACCATTGAAAAAAGAAAATTTCGGCATGACCTCCGCTAAAAATCGTCCTACAACAACATGTTTAAAAGCATTTTTTAACTTGTCCCAACACAATAAACATATAATACATTCCATGGTGGTACAACCACATATTATATCATCCAGGTATCATAATTACAGTCCCAAAATACAAGATTAATATCTAATGTCCATGTTTTACAACGTTTAAACAGCTCATACAAAAGTTACAGCCCATAGGTATAATTAAAATATTAAAAGTCTATAAGTCGTCGTACAAAATACATTACGTTTAGTCTTACAAAAATAAAGTAACCCAAGTACAAAAACAACAAAATAAGCTCTTAATCCATACTAAGTTTGTGGTAAAATGTCATCCGCCACTTCTTTCTCGTTTCCTGTAAAAAATGTTAAGTAAAAGAGGTGAGCAAAATTGCTCAGTAGGTGGTGCCTAAGACATACCTCTTGTGTCCCCGTGAATCCAACCAAGGAATAGGACAATAGGAATTTGGGGTCATGCAAAGCCGAGAAAACACAATATCAATTCTAAGTTCAAAGCAAATAAATCTCGTGCCATAAATGCAATGTTATGCATGTCACTCCCTATTTTCAGAAAAATATCATCACTTCACAAACTGTTGATATAACCCGCCCTTTGGTGACTCCGCAGCGACATGAGAGAAGGATTGGCTACTGTCCCTGACCTTTGGTACCTCCGCAACGTCATTTGGGGCCCAGATAGCTCAACCACGCTAGGGCAATCTCCCTAGTTCCCTCTAAGCTATATTAACACACCGGCCCTCTGGTGACTCCGCGGCGACCGGGTTTTTCTCAAAAACCGTTTCATCAAATTCTCCCCAAAATTCCCTTTTTCATCTTTTTCAAATCATTTCACCCTTTTCATACCCCATACTTTGAATGCATGCTTTGAATGCATGTTACATGCCTTTTTAATACCATAAAAATTTGGGAAAAATTAATGTTACACAACTAGCATGCTTCCTCATAACAATTTTTAACAATTTAATGAACACAACAAGCATAGAAAATCAACAAGGAAAAATTAATGTTACACAACTAGCATGCTTCCTCATAACAATTTTTAATAATTTAATGAATACAACAAGCATAGAAAATCAACAAGGAAAAATTAATGTTACACAACTAGCATTGTTCCTCATAACAATATTTAACAATTTAATGAACACAACAAGTATAGAAGATCAACAGTTAGGCATACTTTCCATGTAGAACAACAAATACACATAATAGCATGCTTCACATACACAATTAAAATCATTTAAGAGATTATCAGTTCAATTCTAGCATGATTGACAACAATTAAAGTAGGGAAACTCACAAAGGAACAAGAATTTGAGTATTAGAGACCCCTACCTCTAAAGCAATGAAAAACCCCAAATTGATGCCCTAAATTTTGAAAATTAAGGAGTGCACCAAACTAGAAATTGCTCCTATCAACTTATAGGCTTCGCCGTGAGCTTCAATTTGCCGCAAACGGCTTTTCAAAATACCAAGAATTGAGGAATTAATCAAGGGTTGAAGTTGCAAATGAAAAAGAAAAAATAAAGCAGCGAGAGAGAAAGAGGACGCGGCAGAGAGAAGAGAAACATAAAATAGGTCTATTGTGATACCCCCTAATTTTGGAACACGGATTGATCAAGTCCGCGCACAAAATCAAGGGATATCAAAACAATTTAAGTATTTAACAAGCACAGAATACAAAGATGAATAATAAAGAATAAATAAACCGCTGAAGAAAACTAATAAATAAATATTACTTAATGATTCTCCAACAATTACAATTCGGAAATCCCATAACTCAAGGACCCCTTAAAATATTATCCAATAATCCAATACTATTTAAAAGTACACAAGATGAATAGACGAATGACAGTCTCCCAGCTGCGGATCCTCAACCTCGAGACTGGAACCTCTAATAACCTGAAAAATAAATCGTGGGTTAAACCCTACGAGCAAGTTCACTCTACCAGGCCTCTGAAAACCAATAAGCAGATCATCTCTGATCAAAACCAAACCTAATAAAGTTTTAACTTTAATAAAGCACGATATACATGTCTATATATAATTATATATACTATACTAATCACATCCATTAATAGGTTTATTAAATTTCCATACCTATTAAATAATTATTAAAATAATATTCATACCTAGACCAATCTACCATTTCATTTTATAAAAACTCCTTTGACCTTAATCCCATCCTAGTCAGTTGTTTAATCATTTAAACAACAAATTATAATAAAAGAAATACTCTATTTAATCCCAACCCGATAATGATTTTAATTGTTTAAATCACATATCCAAAATCCAAGTTTTGACAAATCATCCACGTCTTCCTCAATATTATTTTATTAATGTAAAATAATACACTAACCAGTAAGTACTAAACTATTCTCATTTAAGAATATCTAACCCTAATCCAATCCATACATACAACAACCATAGATGATATTTTAATCATCTTCCAGAAAATTACAGAACAATTCTAGAAAATAAAGAAACCATAATTAACTCTCTTGGGTCACAAATCCACCTATAGATTGATTTTAAAATATACATAACACCTATATATATCAATTAAAATCCAATAATCTAAAAATCAAATATAATAGTTTATACTTTTTAATTATTCCGATCTAACCATAATTTTTAAACAAATAAATTTAATTAAAGCCTTGATACTCAAGGTGAAATCCTTATGAGTTCTAAGAGGAAAGTTAGAGAAAACTCGCCTGAAGGTTTCGAAACGAAACCGACGCTTTAAGCTTTAATTATCTCTTCCAATTCCGACGTCCTCCTTTTCAGATCCGACCTTCTCCTTGTCAGCCCTTCTTCTTCCTCTCTCTCTGTCTGTTTTATTTTTCTAACGTGTAAAACCTTTAACCCTAAAGCCTTATGTGTATTTTTATACACCTTAAATTCCAAATCATATTCCAACTAGTATTATGAATTAAAATAATAACCTTCCATAATTAACTCATTAGTTAATTAAATCATATATACTTATAAATATCAATAAATATATATCTATATATATATATACACCTTAAATTCCAAATCCTATTCCAACTAGTATTATGAATTAAAATAATAACCTTCCATAATTAACTCATTAGTTAATTAAATCATATATACTTATAAATATCAATAAATATATATCTATATATATATCTTTTCATAACAATTATTAATTAATTATATTTATATATAATTATATATATATATATATATATATATATATATATATAATTGATACAAAAGTGATCATTTAAATAATTAAATAACCACGGACCTTCATTAATTAACCCAATAAGGTTTCATACAAGCCCAAGACCACATCTTTTGGTCCAACTTTCCTTAAGCCCAATCCAATTAATTTAAATAAATAAGATAATTAATTAAATACAGAAATTAAAATAACTAATTACATGAAGCACATAAACAAACAAGAATTTACAACTAAGTCATATAATACCAATAAAATCAACACACCAATAATTCAATCAATAATCAACCACACAAACAATCAATCATCATACATAATCACGAAATATAACTTAATTAAAATAAGATAATTAATCTAGCACTCAATAAAATAAAATAAATCATTGAAAAATAAAATAAAATAATTAATCCTAATTAATAAATTTTTTAAAATTATCGGGGTATTACATTCTTCCCCCCTAACAAACGGAATTCCGTCATCGGAATTCACAAATCCATGAAATAAAAACTTTGATTATTTAATTTCAAATTTCATTATTCCTTTTATCCGTGTGGAAATTAACTCATCCACACATATTCATTATTAGTAGACACATCACGTAATTAGCTAATTCCATATTTATATAATTGATAAATATAAGTACACACTAGAGACTCTCACTGGACTAAAGCAGTTTCAACCGGATAGTGGGTATCTCATGTAAAACGCACACAAAGGTGGTTACGAGTCCTCCTTCTACCAGAGCCCACACATCCTTAAACCCAGCTACCCATCTCAATCGGCAATATACGCCTCCATCCTAACCACTGATCCTGAGACTCAAGCTTATATCATGGCCCATATATGTGTGTGTGTATGTATATATATATATATAATCCATTATATCCACATAAAAGTAAACTATCCAACCATATTATTTCAATGGCAAACCATCCAACTATTCCGTTGACCTGACACGAATAAGTAGGACTTAACGCTATGGTTAATCCGTTCCCTTATAAATATATAGGTAGGACTTAACTTTTTTGGTTAATCCGTCCCTGAAATGCCACCGTCCCATACCGGTGTATTAAACCATACAATTCATAACTAAATAGGTAGGACTTAACTATTCCGTTAATCCGTCCCTAAAATACCTCCATATTATTTTATTGGTGCATAAATCCATAAAACCCATACTTCAAAATTAGGGGAAGACTCAACGATTTACCAATACCTTCTAAATCGGTGTCTTACCATTTTCCTGATAAGACTCAATGATTTACCATTAGGACACACTAACGGACCGAATATAGAATACAATGAATCCTAAACTTAAGCTCTAAGTAAAAGAGTACACAACGCGGAAGTCACACAACGAAAGACACCCTAGGGACACTTGAACCTGGAATGCTCTGATACCAACTGTGATACCCCCTAATTTTGGAACACGGATTGATCAAGTCCGCGCACAAAATCAAGGGATATCAAAACAATTTAAGTATTTAACAAGCACAGAATACAAAGATGAATAATAAAGAATAAATAAACCGCTGAAGAAAACTAATAAATAAATATTACTTAATGATTCTCCAACAATTACAATTCGGAAATCCCATAACTCAAGGACCCCTTAAAATATTATCCAATAATCCAATACTATTTAAAAGTACACAAGATGAATAGACGAATGACAGTCTCCCAGCTGCGGATCCTCAACCTCGAGACTGGAACCTCTAATAACCTGAAAAATAAATCGTGGGTTAAACCCTACGAGCAAGTTCACTCTACCAGGCCTCTGAAAACCAATAAGCAGATCATCTCTGATCAAAACCAAACCTAATAAAGTTTTAACTTTAATAAAGCACGATATACATGTCTATATATAATTATATATACTATACTAATCACATCCATTAATAGGTTTATTAAATTTCCATACCTATTAAATAATTATTAAAATAATATTCATACCTAGACCAATCTACCATTTCATTTTATAAAAACTCCTTTGACCTTAATCCCATCCTAGTCAGTTGTTTAATCATTTAAACAACAAATTATAATAAAAGAAATACTCTATTTAATCCCAACCCGATAATGATTTTAATTGTTTAAATCACATATCCAAAATCCAAGTTTTGACAAATCATCCACGTCTTCCTCAATATTATTTTATTAATGTAAAATAATACACTAACCAGTAAGTACTAAACTATTCTCATTTAAGAATATCTAACCCTAATCCAATCCATACATACAACAACCATAGATGATATTTTAATCATCTTCCAGAAAATTACAGAACAATTCTAGAAAATAAAGAAACCATAATTAACTCTCTTGGGTCACAAATCCACCTATAGATTGATTTTAAAATATACATAACACCTATATATATCAATTAAAATCCAATAATCTAAAAATCAAATATAATAGTTTATACTTTTTAATTATTCCGATCTAACCATAATTTTTAAACAAATAAATTTAATTAAAGCCTTGATACTCAAGGTGAAATCCTTATGAGTTCTAAGAGGAAAGTTAGAGAAAACTCGCCTGAAGGTTTCGAAACGAAACCGACGCTTTAAGCTTTAATTATCTCTTCCAATTCCGACGTCCTCCTTTCAGATCCGACCTTCTCCTTGTCAGCCCTTCTTCTTCCTCTCTCTCTGTCTGTTTTATTTTTCTAACGTGTAAAACCTTTAACCCTAAAGCCTTATGTGTATTTTTATACACCTTAAATTCCAAATCATATTCCAACTAGTATTATGAATTAAAATAATAACCTTCCATAATTAACTCATTAGTTAATTAAATCATATATACTTATAAATATCAATAAATATATATCTATATATATATATACACCTTAAATTCCAAATCCTATTCCAACTAGTATTATGAATTAAAATAATAACCTTCCATAATTAACTCATTAGTTAATTAAATCATATATACTTATAAATATCAATAAATATATATCTATATATATATCTTTCCATAACAATTATTAATTAATTATTTTTATATATAATTATATATATATATATATATATATATATATATATATAATTGATACAAAAGTGATCATTTAAATAATTAAATAACCACGGACCTTCATTAATTAACCCAATAAGATTTCATACAAGCCCAAGACCACATCTTTTGGTCCAACTTTCCTTAAGCCCAATCCAATTAATTTAAATAAATAAGATAATTAATTAAATACAGAAATTAAAATAACTAATTACATGAAGCACATAAACAAACAAGAATTTACAACTAAGTCATATAATACCAATAAAATCAACACACCAATAATTCAATCAATAATCAACCACACAAACAATCAATCATCATACATAATCACGAAATATAACTTAATTAAAATAAGATAATTAATCTAGCACTCAATAAAATAAAATAAATCATTGAAAAATAAAATAAAATAATTAATCCTAATTAATAAATCTTTTAAAATTATCGGGGTATTACATCTATAATCCCATTTGCAACATGATAACTTAAAGTAAAGCGGGTCCCACCCTTTTTTTTTTTTTTTTTTTTTTTTTTTTTTTGCTTTTAAATTACACCTCACACACAAATATGTATATATGAAAAACTTAAACATTACATTCTCCCCAACTTAAAAAGATTTCGTCCCCGAAATCAAGACATACTTGAGGAAGAAAATAACGCTGGGTACTTGGAGCGAACCTCCAGTTCGAGTTCCCGAGTAGCCTCTTCGACTCCGTGGTGTCTCCAAAGAACTTTCACCATTGGTATCGTCTTATTTCTCAACACCTTCTGCTGTGTGTCAAGGATCTGAACTGGTCTCTCCTCGTAGGAAACATCCTCATCAATGTCCACATCAACCCAACTCAAAATGTGAGATGGATCCGGCTCGTACTTCCGTAGTATCGATACATGAAAGACATTGTGAACCCTGTCCAACTGTGGTGGCAAAGCAAGTCTGTAGGCAACCTCTCTTACTCGGTCCAAAATCTCAAATGGTCCAATGAATCGTGGCGACAATTTGCCACTTTTCCCAAATCTCATCAATCCTTTCTGTGGAGAAACCCGTAGAAAAATGTGGTCTCCCATTTCAAAGGATAACGGTCGTCTCCGCTTATCCGCATAACTCTTCTGTCGGCTCTGAGCTGTAAGCAACCTCTGTCTGATTAACTTAATCTTCTCGGTAGTCTCGAGTACTATGTCGGGTCCTAAGGCGGCGGTCTCACCCACCTCAGTCCAACAAACAGGAGACCTACAAGGTCTATCATATAACGCCTCAAATGGAGCCATCTAGATACTCACCTGATAACTGTTGTTATAAGCAAACTCAATAAGCGGTAGATGATCTTCCCAACTACCACCCAAATCAAGTACACATGCTCGAAGCATATCGTCCAAGATCTGGATGGTAGCTCCGACTGGCCGTCTGTCTGTGGATGAAATACCGTACTAAGATGCAACGCTGAATCAAACGCTGCTTGAAGTCCTTCCCAGAACTTCGAAGTGAACTTAGCATCCCTATCTGAGACAATGGTTACTAGAACTCCATGTAACCTTACAATCTCCTTCACATAAAGTACACCAAGCTTCTCTGTATCATCTGTTACCTTAATAGGCAAAAAGTGAGCCGTCTTGGTCAACTTGTCAATGATGACCCATATAGCTTCATTGCCCCTCCGTGACCTTGGAAGACCTGTCACAAAATCCATAGCAATATTTTCCTATTTCCACTGCACTACAGGTAATGGTTGCAACAAACCAGCTGGTCTCTGATGCTCGGTCTTCACCTGCTGACAGGTAAAGCACTTAGCCACAAACTGAGCAACATCTTTCTTCATCCCGTTCCACCAATACTGACGTCTCAAATTGTGATACATCTTGGTACCACCTGGATGAATAGCAAAGTAGGAAGTGTGAAACTCCCGTAAGACGTCCTCACGACAAACCGTGGGAACCACCAATAAACCCCTGAACCGTAGACCCCCATCTGCATGCAAGGTCCAATCTTTCACTGTCTCACCACCAGAGATCAAGGTGTAAAGGGCATCTAAATCCGGGTCCTGTCTCTGTGACTCAATCACTCGTGCAACAAGAGTAGACTGAGTCACAAGACTAAACAAGAATGCTGGCTCACTGTCAACATCGTCATCAAAACAATGCAATCCCATCTCTGTCAAATCCTTAAGCATCTTCTACTTCTGAATAGCCAAACAGGCCAGAGTCCCACGAGATTTCCGGCTTAAGGCATCTACTACCACATTTGCCTTGCCTGGATGATACTGCAAGTCAAAATTGTAGTCCTCCAAGAACTCAACCCATCTTCTCTGTCTGTTGTTCAAGTCTTTTTGGGAGAAAATGTACTTGAGACTTTTATGATCCGAGTACACCTCGAATCTCTCACCATACAAGTAATGTCTCTAACATTTCAAGGCAAATACAACTGCCGCTAACTCCAAATCATGAGCAGGGTAGTTAAGCTCTTGAGTCTTTAACTGTCGAGACTCATAAGCCACTATTCTACCATCCTACATCAACATACATCCCAAACCATCACGTGAAGTGTCACAATAAATCACATAACCCACGCCACACTCAGATATCACCAACACTGGAACTGTAGTCAATTTTGTCTTCAACTCTTGAAAAGATGACTCACAGGCTTCAGTTCAGACAAACTTGATCCCTTTCCGAGTCAAACAGGTCATAGGCGCTGCCAAACGGGAGAAATCCTTCACAAATCTCCGATAGTAACCCGCTAGGCCAAGGAAACTCCGAATCTCAAAAACATTCTTGGGTTGCTCCCAATTCAAAACTACTTCAACGTTTGATGGATCTACTGACACTCCACCTTCTGAAACAACATGCCCCAAAAATTTCACCTCTTGTAGCCAAAACTCACATTTCTCATATTTGGTATACAATCGGTGCTCCCGTAAAATCTGTAAAACAATACTCAAATGGACCTCGTGCTCCTCCCGAGATCGTGAATACACAAGAATGTCATCCACGAAAACTATCACAAACTGGTCCAAGTAATCGTGAAAGACGCGGTTCATCAAGTCCATGAATATCGCTGGCGCATTAGTTAAGCCAAAAGGCATAATAAGGAACTCATAGTGTCCATACCGTGTACGGAACGCTGTCATTGGGATATCCTCATCCTTAACTCGTAACTGATAGTAGCCTGACCTCAAATCAATCTTCGAAAAACAACTTGCTCCTCTCAACTGATCAAACAAATCATCTATCATTGGAAAAAGGATACTTATTCTTGATGGTAGCACGATTCAACTTCTGATAATCAATGCACAACTTCAAAGAACCATCTTTCTTCTTAGCAAACAAGACCGGTGCGCCCCACGGTGACACACTCGGTCAGATGAAACCTTTCATCCTCAAATCATCAAGCTGCCTCTTTAATTCTTCCAATTTAACTTGTGCCATACGATACGGTACCACAGAAATCAGCGCGGTACCTGGCATTAACTCAATAGGGAACTCCACTTCTCGGTGTGGAGGCAACTCTGTCAAATCTTCCGGAAATACATCCAGAAAATCACAAACAACCGCAGGATAATCTTCTTTCACAACATCATCTTATTCGGCTATAAGGCTAGCCAAGAAGTAATCACCACGACTCCGTCCACGAGCTCCATCAAACGATGAAATGTGGGAATCACTCTGATCTCCCACGAAAAAGAAACAGTCTCCCTCGGGAGTGCAAACTGTAACTGTGATACCCCTCGGATCCGAGACACAGATTGATCAGGCCCAGGCCCAAACCCGAGGGAAATATCAATATATTAATATGTAACCGAACACAGAATACAAGATGAAATAAATAACAACAATAAGCTGGAATAATACTAATTGAAATCCTCAAAATAATTAATGAAATCTGTTAAATCCAAACTCCGAAACTCCATAAGTTACAACTCGGGAATCCATCTAGTGGACCCCATACTATTAAAAATCCAAAATGAAACTAAAATATCTGAAATAGAAAACTAAAGGTAAACATAGAAAAGATTCCTACGTAGTCGGAGGAATGAATGTCTGTATCTGCTCTGCACGTCCAAGCTCTAACCCTGGAACTGACGAACACCTGAAAAATAAAAGAGTGGGTCAGGCCCACATGCAAGTCCTATTTTACTACGATCCAAACAGTAATCCGATACGCAGATACATCCTAGGAAAACTCAATAATATCTAAAGTAGTCCATATGTATATATATAGTACACACTATAGGACGCTCACTAATCCAGTAGGTCTATCTCAGCCTGAGTAGAGATACCATGTAAATCGCACAATAATGTGGTCATGTATACCTAGACCTACCAGGGAATAACACCTATGTCCAGTTATCCATCTTAGGCTATATACGCGCCTTAACCATGGTCCTGAGACTCAAGCTCATACCATGGTACCATATAATAAATATATAAAGTCCGTTCTCCTCCTAATACAAAATACCATCCATCTGTGTAGTGGTCTAGTATATGTATAATCATCCGTCCGGAAACCATATTAAGTCATTCAACTATTTTGTTGACCTGACACAAGTAGGTAATGGACTTAATCTATATGGTTAATCCGTACCTTAATCCAAATTAGGTAGGACTTAGGGTTTGATCCAATCCATACCTAGTATGTCACTGTCCCATACCGGTACATACAATCCTCCAGTTTACACGGTTGACCAAACAATGATAAATGCATATCAATTATACTCCAGAATAAGCACACATACAAATCTAATAAGTGTATGATCAAATTATATATCCAGTATATAATCTAGAAGTCACATTATAGTTTTTTTAAAATGTTAGAGTACAATACAGCATCTGACTCCTCTAAAACAGTACCATAACTTGATGCAATAAATAGTATAGTTAAACATCAATTAATTTCCATTTAAGCATACCTATTTTTTTTCCAGAACATATAATATATGCTTATACAACAGCTGAAACATGAACAACAGTTTAAAACTATGCTAGAAACCAAAGTGCTTTATAGAAACAGTAAGCAATGTCAAGGTATAATTCAACCTCCCACATACAGTGTATTATTGTAGGTTATCCCATGCTTCAATATTAATACTAACATGCTTCCCAATTCTTTTAATATCTCTGGAACAGTTTTATAAACAATCCACAGCCCCTAGAACAACTCAGAAACCCTCCTATAGGCCAACCGGAAGTCAGAAACGTGAAAAATCAAAAAAATAAAAAAGGAGCCGCCTCCACCAAAAGTGGAGCCGCCTCTCCCTTTGTTGGAGCCGGCTCCACCCTTTATTGGAGCCGGCTTTACCCTTGTGGAGCCGGCTCCACCCCCTTGTGGAGCCGTCTCTCCTCCGTTGAAAGCCGTATCCCCTATTCTGTGCATCTTCTTCGTCTCTGACGAAGTGCAGAAACTCTGTACAGTTTTTATAGCTTATTTAGGAGTTCAATTGCAATCTTAGAATCCATTAAAATCATGCATTCAGTCCCAAATACATAAGGTTAAGCAAAATTAAAACTCACACAAACAGTTTATTTTTAAACAGAGCAACGTCTTACACACAACAGAATTATGCAATGATTTAACAGTCGATTCAACATGCTTCGAAGATTAATATTACTTTAACTTAATCTATTTTAGTGCTAAATTAATTCCTAGAGTCCACTAGGCATGCACAGAACACGAATTAAAGGGAAAGAATAAAATAGTGAGTTGCCTTTGAGTTTCAGATTTGAAACTCTAAACTGTCGTCCTGAATTTTCCGACGAGGTTTCCGACTGTTGTTCCACCTTCGTCACTTTAGGTTTAGTCTCAGTTGAAACCCACAACCCTAGCTTCATTCCTCTCTGTAACTCTCTCAAGTTCTCCTCTCTGCTTCTTCCAAAACCACAACTGTTACTCTCTGTATGTTCTCTACGTGTATGGGTTTTGTTTTTAAAACCCTAGGTAGAACTCGTACATGTATTTATAGGTGTTTGTAATACACAACCCTAATTCTAGTTGCAATACAAGAAGGAAACCTACATATACCCAGTCGGCTACCATGAAACCTAAAACCCTAATCCAAACTCACGCATTTAGCTAATTAAATCAATTACAAATAACTCAATTAAAATAACCATAATTAAATAAAACAAGTATAAAATTAAATATCAAATAACAAATAACAATTACACATTTAATCAAATATCAATTAAATTAATTGAAAACAAAATAACCCTATTTAATTTAAAACAATTTACAATTAAGCAAATAATTAAAAATTAAACAAAATACGTGCAATTTAAGCAACACAACAAATAAGGAAACAATTAATCAAATAAAAAGACAATTAAATCAAAAATAAAATATCAGAAATATCCTTTTAAATATCCTTTTAAAATTAGGGGTATTACATTCTTCCCCCCTAACAAAAGGAATTTCGTCTTCGGAATTCGCACTTACCTTCTTCCAATATTTCAGGAAATTGCGAGCGAATGACATCCTTCCGTTCCCAAGTGGACTCAGCCTCATTGTGATGACTCTACTGAACACGTACTAAAGGAATAACCTTGTTACGAAGAATCTGATCTCATCGGTCTACAACACGACATGGTGGCTCTAAATAAGTTACATCCGGCTGTAACTCAATCTCCCCAACATCGATATGCTGATACCGATCCTCATCTCGCAGAAATTTCTGCAACATGGAAACATGGAACACGTTGTGCACGCGATCCAAATGATCCGGAAGTGCCAATCGATAAGCCACAGCTCCAACTCGATCCGTAATCATGAAAGGACCGATAAACCGTGGAGACAACTTCCCTTTCTTCCCAAAATGCATAACACCCTTCATAGGCGAGACTTTGAGAAGAACCTGATCCCCAACCTTAAACTCCAAAGCACGAGTGTGACGATCAGCATAACTCTTTTGCCTACTCTGGGCAGTACGCATGCGATCTCGAATAAGAGCTATCTTCTCAGAAGTATCCTTGATAAACTCAGGACCCAAGAATCTGCTCTCACCAACCTCCATCCAACAAACAGGCGATCGACACGGTCGGCCATATAACGCCTCAAATGGTGCCATCCCAATAGTCTTCTGGAAACTATTGTTATAAGCAAACTCTACAAGGGGTAAGTAATTCTCCCAGTAGCCTTTGAAATCAAGAACACACGATCGGAGCATATCCTCCATAATCTGATTCACCTTCTCAGTCTGTCCATCAGTCTGAGGATGATAAGCAGTACTAAGGTGCAACTCTATACCCAAAGCCTGCTGAAAACTCTTCCAAAATCCCGACACAAAGCTTGAATCCCTGTCTGATATAATAGACAATAGAATGCCATGCAACTTTACAATCTCTGAAATGTAAAGTCTCGCCAACTGCTCCGAAGTGTAGTCAGTGCAAATAGGCAAGAAATAAGCTGACTTGGTCAACCTATCCACAATGATCCAAATGGAATTATGACCCTTGAAAGAAGTGGGCAATCCCTCCACAAAATCCATAGATATACTCTCCTATTTCCACTCTGGTATCGGTAGTGGCTGTAGAGCTCCTGGCAGCCTCTGATGATCAATCTTGACCATCTGACAAGTACTACATTGCGAGACAAAAAGAGCAATGTCCCTCTTCATACCTGCCCACCAAAACTGCTGCTTCATATCTTAATACATCTTATCGCCTCCTAGATGAACAGAGAACTCAGAGTGGTGAGTCTCAGTCATCACATCCTTCCTTAAATCCTCAGCAAAAGGTACCACTAACCGTTCCTTGTACCGCAAACCTCCATCAGCCCCAACATAGTAGAATGGAACCTCTCCGGAAGCTATCTCTGCGACCTTGTCGACACACTGTTGATCGGTGAGTTGTGCTTGTAAAACCTTGCGAATGATAGAAGGTGTAACCACCATGCAAGCCATAAAAGCATCTGACAACTCATCTACATTCTTCAAAGCATTCCACTCAGTAGTGAATAGAGTAGAGAGACTACCGACAGATCGGCGACTGAGTGCATCCGCCACCACATTCGCTTTCCCTGGATGATATTGTATGGAAAAGTGATAGTCTTTCACAAACTCCAACCATCTGCGCTGTCTCATATTCAGCTCCCGCTGAGTGAACAAGTACTGCAGACTTTTGTGATCACTAAATAACCTGAAGGACTCACCCAACAGATAATGCCTCCAAATGCGTAAGGCAAAGACCACAGCTACTAATTCCAAATCATGTGTTGGATAATTAAGCTCATGAGGCTTAAGCTTCCGAGATCCATAAGAAATCGGTCTCTCCTCCTGCATCAAAGCACATCTAAGATCCTACAACGAAGCATCTGTGTAGACAAGATACTCTATCCCGCTCTGTGGAGTAGACAAAACCGGTGCAGAAGTCAACTTAATCTTCAGCTCATCAAAAGCTTTCTGACAGTGCCCATCCTATACGAACTGTACACCCTTCCTGGTCAGATGAGTGAGTGGTCCTGCTATCTTGGAGAACCCCTGGATGAATCTCCTGTAATATCCTGCCAGACTGAGGAAACTCCGAATCTCAGTAGGTGATGTAGGCTGTCCCCACTCAACCATAGCCGAAACCTTGGCCGGATCCACCGCTATTCCATTTTCTGACACCACGTGACCTAAAAACTTCACCTCCCGTTGCCAAAATTCACACTTCTCGAACTTGGCATATAACTGGTGCTCACGAAGCGTCTACAAGACTATGCGAAGATGTCTAGCATAGTCGTCCTCAGACCTAGAATAGATCAAGATATCATCAATAAAGACAATGACAAACTGATCCAAATAAGCCCGAAAGACTCTGTTCATTAAATCTATGAACACTGCAGGTGCATTAGTCATCCTAAACGGCATGACACAAAACTCATAAGAGCTATATCTCGTGAGAAATGCTGTCTTAGGAATATCCAGCTCCCTAACCCTTAGTTGATGATACCCAGAACACAGATCAATCTTGAAGAAGTATGTGGCTCCCCGTAACTGATCAAACAAATCATTAATCCTGGGTAGAGGGTACTTGTTACGAATAGTAACCTTGTTCAACTCTCTGTAATCTATACACAGGCAAAACGAACCATCCTTTTTCTTTACAAATAGAACCGGTGTTCCCCAAGGTGATGTACTCCTATGAATAAAATCCTGGCTGAGTAATTGCTGAATCTAATCCCTCAGCTCTTTCATATCCACCAGTGCCATCCTATAGGGTGCCCTAGCAATAGGAGCAGTGCCGGGAGCTAAGTCTATCACAAAATCGATCTCGCGACTAGGTTGCAACCCTGAAATCTCCTGAAAAACATCCGAAAAATCCTGTACAATCGATATGCGATTCAATGACACAGTAATCCCCTCCTCCTTTTCCTCCTCCACATGGAACAAATAGGTGCTACCGTCCCCTTTAGAATGTGGCATAGCTACTACATACATATCGTGACCAGGTACGATAAATATAATAGACCTATCAAAACAATTAACTTGGGCATGGTAGTGAGACAACCAATCCATCCCAAGTATCACATCATAAGTGTGCATGTCTAGGACCAATAGGTTGGCTAGAAATCTAAGTCTGCCAATATCTAGTGTCATAGGCCCATCACTCTCATGTATAATAGCTGTATCGCCCAATAGTGTAGAAATACCCTGAGGTCTAGTGCATACCCTCGTCCTCATCCCAGATAAAATAACAAAAGTCCTAGCTACAAATGAGTGTGTAGCACCCGTATCAAATAAAACACGTCCATGCAAACCATGTATAAGAAACTTACCCTCAACAGCCTGAGGTGCTTGCATATCCTGTGGCTTAGGGTTGTACACCCTGCCATAATGTAATTGCTGCGGTGCCTGTCCCTGAGGCTGCGGCGGTGCCGGTAAAGCCGGATAAGTCTGTCCATGAATTCGTGGAACTTGTAAAGCTGGTAAAGGTACTGGCGCCCTCTGTCCCTGCTGCACATGCTGTCCCTGTCTCTATCTCTGTCCCTGTCTTGTTGTAGGACACTGCTTGGAAGTGTGACCATATTTTTCACAAGTATAACAACTACCCTGGAAAGTACCAAATGGCCTCCTCTGTCCGTTAGCCTGTGGTTGACCCTGTCCTGCCTGTGGTCCCCCATTCTGTTGACGCTGAATAGGTGCCACAGCCTTGGAAGCATCCGGACCACCCTTGTGCTTCTTCCAAGGCTGCTGTCCCTGGAACTTGCCCTTATCATTCTGTCGGTGTCCGTTCCCATTCCCTTTCTCAACTGACTGGTTAACAGAGTCTCTGTCACCCCGCTTCTCACCCTTGGCCTATCTGATGTCCACGGTCAACTGATACTGCTGTAGAGCGGCGTCTACCACCTGAGCATAGGTAGTATAAGCTGGACTACCTATAATAGCTCTCTTGATAGACCACATCAACCCCTTGATGAAACTGTTGTGCTTCTTCTCTTCTGTATCCACCTCTTCTGGTGCAAAAAGAGACAAGCGTGTGAACTGCTGCTCATACTCTGCCACTTGATAAGCGCCGAATATTGCATATTCAAGCGCCCTAAATTGCATTAGTTAAGTCCATTATTTGATTTTATTATGTAGATTATCTTCATTTGTGCATTTTTATTTATTTTCAGGTTCATTGGCTTAAAAGAAGCAAGAATGATGTTTTGTTGAAATTTTGAATGCAAAGGCACAATGCTGAAGCTTGGCGGCAGTGGAACCTGACTTTTGTCGCCATTTTTGACCTAGCAAACTCAAGAACTGGACTTCCATCATAACATGAAAGATTTAGAGCTCTGAATTAGATTTCTAAATCTTCAAATGGTTTGTCATTCAGAGCTCGGAGCAGAGAGTTATGGCCTTGTTACCAGAGGTGCGCAGAATTGCCTGGCAGCAATGAAATTCTGCCTTGATCTTCATTTTCGACCAACCATCCTTGAGAATTGGATCTTCACCAAAACATAAAGTTTTTAGAGCTCTGAATTAGCTTTCCAAATCTTCAAACGGTTCATCATTCAGAGTTTAGAACGCAAAGTTATGGCCATTTTACCAAAGTAGGTCCGGGTGAGCAAGGCAAGAATGGAGCATTCTACTCCAATTTCGAGTGCTCGAGCCCTTATTTCGAGTGCTCGAAATTAGGGCAGAATTGCATCCGGAAATGACCCATTTTCAGCCATGTGCATCTTGGGTTCCTCAATTCTAATTTCCCTCTTTAATGGTTGGTTGGAGATGTTGGTTGGTGGGGGTTTTTAGAGGCTTATCTTTAGAAGATAAGAGAGGGAGGCCACACATTTACATTGAGCTTCATTTTGGGAAGATAGAGGAGAGAGAAGAGAGCAAGAAAGGTATGTTCTTGAAGCAAAGGAAGGAGCACGAAAATGGAGTCTTTCTTCAAGCTTCCTCCTTCCTCTAGTGCATCAATGGGTAACTAAACTCTATCTAGGGAGGTGATAAAGCCTCCCCTTGTTGTTCATGTTCTAGATTAGGTTCTATTTTGGGGATTTTAATGTATAGATTTTGGTCTTTTCATAGTTTAGAGCATATTACTTCTTGTAATGAACTCTATTATGTTTAAATGATTGATGTAAGTTATTTAGCTTGACTTGATGATTCTTACATTAATCGTATTGCTTGTATTCTCATGGTGACAATGGGGAGAAAACTATGAAATGTTTTCAAGGCATGTTGATAGAAAAATGGATAGTCCATTGCTTAGGAACTTCCTTTGATGGGTTATGCTAGTTTCCTACTTCATGTGCTTTGTCATTTGCTTTAATTCTTGATGGTCTTCAGCTTAAGATAATATATTTGACTCTACATCCTAGTTTAGGTAGTTCAATGTGTTAGCTTTTGAAGGATCATTCTTATGCCAATTTAATGGATCTCTTAACAAATATATGGTAACTAAGTGTTGTCATATATTTCTTGACCATTGCATATATTGTCCATCCCCAATTTAGACTTAATCTAGCATGTACTTAGGGTGTAGTGTGAATTCATCTCCTTAGTCTTCTCTACCTAGATCTCTCTTTCTAAATTTCTTACAATTTTATTATTTTATGCATTTTAATTTCTTAGTTTAGTGACAAACACACAAACCCTTTATAAACCCCTCATCACTCTAAAATGACTTTAGATACTTAGGTTGCTTTAAGACTAGCGCAGTCCCAGTGGTTCGACTTACCTGTCCAATAGCCCTATTTTACAATGATTCGTGCTATTGCGAAGAGGGTTGATTTATAATTGATTTCGACCGTCGATCACCACTGTCATGTTTCCCTGTTGCAGATTGAGAAATTCAGTCTTCATGGCTGCCCTGACTGCATAAGAAAAATACTTTTCATCAAAGCGTGCACTGAACTCATCATAAGTCAAAGCCATCATCTCCTCTATGGTGGTAACTGACTCCCACCACTGCAGTGCATCCCCCACTAGCTTGAATGTAGCAAGCATCTGCTTCTGAACCTCCGTGCACTGAACCAAGCAAAGATGTCGCTCGATGTCCTGTTTCCACTAGTGAGCTGTTCTCGCATCGGTGGAGCCTGTGAACTCAGGTGGGCTCCCCTTTGTGAAAGAACTCCTAGCCTTCTCCCAAGTATCAATCTGAACAACCAGTGTTGGTAGCGGTGCCGGCTGTACCTGAGGCTAATTCTGAAGTGCAACTGTTACCCCAGCTTCTATGGCCCGAGCAATAAGGTCATTGAGGTGAAGAGGATACTCTGGATCTCCCCCCTGATCCCGAGCCTGTGGAACCTCCTCCTACTCCTCATAGTACTGACCTTTATCCTCCTGACGCTGCCTACGGGCCGCTTCCCTTCATTGCCGATTGTTCCGTCTGGTTCTTGCGTTAGCCATTTTGTCAACATAGAAAGACAGACATCAGCACGATTAAACCAAACCGTAAAGAATACAATGAATCCTAAACTTAAGCTATAAACAATAGAGAACGCTACGCGGAAGTCTTATACGATAGAATCCTAGAGACACTTGAACCTGGAGTGCTCTGATACCAACTGTTATACCCCTCGGATCCGAGACACGGGTTGATCAGGCCCAGGCCCAAACCCGAGGGATATCAAACAATTAATATGTAATCGAACATAGAATATAAGATGAAATAAATAATATCAATAAGCTGGAAGAATACTAATTGAAATCCTCAAAATAATTAATGAAATCTGTTAAATCCAAACTCCAAAACTCCATAAGTTACAACTCGGGAATCCATCTAGTGGACCCCTTACTATTAAAAATCCCAAATGAAACTAAAATATCTGAAATAGAAAACTAAAGGTAAACATAGAAAAGATTCCTACGTAGTCGGAGGAATGAATGTCTGTATCTGCTTTGCACGTCCAAGCTCTAACCTTGGAAATGACGAACACCAGAAAAATAAAAGAGTGAGTCAGGCCCACATGCAAGTCCTATTCTATTACGATCCAAACAGTAATCCGATACGCAGATACATCCTAGGAAGACTCAACAATATCTAAAGTAGTCCATATGTATCTATATAGTACACACTATAGGACGCTCACTAGTCCAGTAGGTCTGTCTCAGCCTAAGTAGAGATACCATGCAAATCGCACAATAATGTGGTCATGTGTACCTAGACCTACCAGGGAACAACACCTATGTCCAGTTATTCATCCTAGGCGATATACGCACCCTAACCATGGTCCTGAGACTCAAGCTCATACCATGGTACCATATAATAAATATATAAAGTCCGTTCTCCCCCTAATACAAAATATAATCCATCTGTGTAGTGGTCTAGTATATGTATAATCATCCTTCCGGAAACCATATTAAGTCATCCAACTATTTTGTTGACCTGACACAAGTAGGTAATGGACTTAATCTATATGGTTAATCCGTACCTTAATCCAAATTAGGTAGGACTTAGGGTTTGATCCAGTCCATACCTAGTATGTCACCGTCCCATACCGGTACATACAATCCTCCAGTTTACACGATTGACCAAACAGTGATAAATGCATATCAATTATACTCCAGAATAAGCACACATACAAATCTAATAAGTGTATGATCAAATTATATATCCAGTATATAATCTAGAAGTCACATTATAGTCCTTTAAAATGTTAGAGTAAAATACAGCATCTAACTCCTCTAAAACAGTACCATAACTTGATGCAATAAATAGTATAGTTAAACATCAATTAATTTCCATTTAAGCATACCTATTTTTTTTTTCTAGAACATATCTTATATGCTTATACAACAGTTGAAACATGAACAACAGTTTAAAACTATGCTAGAAACCAAAGTGCTTTATAGAAACAGTAAGCAATGTCAAGGCATAATTCAACCTCCCACATACAGTGTATTATTGTAGGTTATCCCATGCTTCAATATTAATACTAACATGCTTCCCAATTCTTTTAGTATCTCTGGAACTGTTTTATAAACCATCCACATCCCCTAGAACAACTCAGAAACCCTCCTACAGGCCAACCGGAAATCAGAAACGTGAAAAATCAAAAAAATAAAAGAAGAGCCGCCTCCACCAAAAGTGGAGCCGGCTCTCCCCTTGGTGGAGCCGGCTCCACCCTTTATTGGAGCCGGCTCTACCCTTGTGGAGTTGGCTCCACCCCCTTGTGGAGCCGCCTCTCCTCCGTTGAGAGCCGTATCCCCTATTCTGTGCATCTTCTTCCCCTCTGACGAAGTGCAAAAACTCTGTACAGTTTTTATAGCTTATTTAGGAGTTCAATTGCAGTCCTAAAATCCATTAAAATCATGCATTCAATCCCAAATACATAAGGTTAAGCAAAATTAAAACTCACGCAAACAGTTTATTTTTAAACAGAGCAAAGTCTTACACACAACAGAATTATGCAATGATTTAACAGTCGATTCAACATGTTTCCAAGATTAATATTACTTCAACTTAATCTGTTTTAGTGCTAAATTAATTCCTGGAGTCCACTAGGCATGCACAGAACACGAATTAAAGGGAAAGAATAAAATAGTGACTTGCCTTTGAGTTTCAGATTTGAAACTCTAAACTGCCGTCCTGAATTTTCCAACAAGGTTTCCGACTGTTGTTCCACCTTCGTCACTCTAGGTTTAGTCTCAGTTGAAACCCACAACCCTAGCGTCCTTCCTCTCTGTAACTCTCTCAAGTTCTCCTCTCTGCTTCTCCCAAAACCACAACTGTTGCTCTATGTATGTTCTCTACGTGTATGGGTTTTTTTTCTAAAACCCTAGGTAGAACTCGTACATATATTTATAGGTGTTTGTAATACACAACCCTAATTCTAGTTGCAATACAAGAAGGAAACCTACATATACCCAGTCGGCTACCATGAAACCTAAAACCCTAATCCTAAGTCACGCATTTAACTAATTAAATTAATTACAAATAACTCAATTAAAATAACCATAATTAAATAAAACAAGTATAAAATTAAATATCAAATAACAAATAACAATTACACATTTAATCAAATATCAATTAAATCAATTTAAAACAAAATAACCCTATTTAATTTAAAATAATTTATAATTAAGCAAATAATTAAAAATTAAACAAAATACATGCAATTTAAGCAACACAACAAACAATGAAACAATTAATCAAATAAAAAGACAATTAAATCAAAAATAAAATACCAGAAATATCCTTTTAAATATCCTTTTAAAATTAGGGGTATTACAGTAACCCTTCCTCTGTAACAGTCAATCGTAGCATGAAATGAAGCTAACCAATCCATCCTGAGAATGACATCAAAGTTAGTCATCTCTAGGAGGATAAGGTCAAACATAAAAGTCCGCCCGGCTATCACAATGGAATAATCCCACACAACTCGGCTCAATGGCACTGAAACCCCAACTGGCTTATCAACACACAACGCCTGATCCATGAAACTGACCTCTAACCCCGATGCAAGTGCAAATGATGATAAAATGAAAGAATGAGATGCACCATAATCAAACAAAACACGGGCCCAAAAACCAAACACTGGAAATATACCTCGAAGAACTGACGATCCAGGAGATGCATCAGTCAGTGTAAGTGCAAAGACACGTCCCTGCGGTGCCTGTGCCTTTGAATTACTAATTTGAACACCAGACTGTTGTGCCGACACAGTAGGAGTATCCCACCTAGCTAGTAGTGAACCCTGAGAATAAATGGCAGGTTGTGGTGGTGGCGGTGGTCTGAAACCTGACTGAACTATAGCCGACTGTGATGGCCTCTGCCGTGACCCTCTGCAACTAGTGGTGATTGCTCCCTGACTCGGATAGTCTCGAATCAAGTGGCCCTGCTGGCCACACCCATAATAAACCCTCGGAGCTGAAGAAACTGAAGACGATCTCAAGGGACAATTGGACTTGTAATGTCCAGGCTGCTGGCACTGAAAGCAAACAACTGCACTCCTATCAGATTCAGCTGGTATAGGAGTCGTAGAAGCGGATCGTGCAAACTGCTGCCCCTAAAACTAAAATGAACCACCCCTATTCCTTTTTCCCTGAAGGTCCCTCTACAGATGGTCCTACATTCCTCTTTTGTCTCCACTGTTCCCTTGTTACTTCGTTATCTTTGGCCTCCACCTCTAACATTAATGCTCTTTCCACTGCCTCAGAATAAACCTTGTTGCCATGTGCTATTAACAACGGCCTCATCTTGTAGTCAAGTCCGGAGATAAACTTCCGAACCTTATCAACTTCATTACTCACCATCTCTGGAGCAAAGCGGGAAAGAGACGTGAACTTGTTCTCGTATTCTGTCACTGACATATTGCCTTGGATAAGGCCAATAAACTGATTCTTTAACTCCCACCTATTGGAGGCAGGGAAATACTTCTCATAGAACAGCTCCTTGAATCTATCCCAACTCATCTCTTCAATCTTATATTGATTTGTGATTGATTTCCACCAAAACTTGGCATCCTTTGTGAACTTGTAAGTGGCTAGGGTGATTTTCAAATGATCCTCCGTCACATCCATAGAAGCCAATTGAGTTTCAACTTGCTCCATGTAGTCATCCGCTACCATGGGATCTGCACCACCTTCAAACAATACCGGCATTAAATGAGAAAACCCTTTAATAATATTGAGACGCTTCTGTGCTGGCGTCTCCTCCACTTGCACTACCGGTTGTGGTATCGGCTACAGTATCGGTTGCGGCTGAGTAGCAATGGTGGCCATCAAGGCCCTCTGCAACAAGCGATTCAATACTAGTTCCGCCGGACTTTCACCCTCTTTGACGGGTGTTTCCACATTATCCCTCCTTGTAGGAACAACTCTTGGGGCAATTAAATCCTGAAGAAGTGTGTCCTCATCAACTGGCTCCGCCGGATTGGAGCTCGAGCTCTCGCCAACATCATCCCTTGTTGGCCTAGGGCCAACTTCCCTGGGTCCCTCACGCCGTGACATCGTTCTATAAAACAAATAAAACGATTCAATAACGATAACACTAAGGTCTAACCGTGAGCAACTCAATATAAAAGGATGTTATACTAACACTTAGCATGCAAGACTATGCAATGAACACATTAATATAAGCATATAAGCACATAAGCACGTAAGCATGTAAACAAGTAAACAGTTAAGCATGCTTTTGCACATAGCAAAACACTTTAACAATTAATCACATAAACTATGCAAATGACTTCCCATGAAACCTGTAATACCCCTAATTTTTAAAAGGATATTTCTGGTATTTTATTTTTGATTTAATTATTTTTTTTGATTAATTGTTTTCTTTGTTTGTGGTGTTAATTATTTAATTGCGGGTATTTTGTTTAATTGTTAATTATTTTGTAAATTGTTAATTATTTAAATTATTTTAATTATTTAATTGGTTGTTAATGGTTGTTTTTATTTCTTTATTTAAGTCATTGTTATTATAAATTTACGTAAGTTCATGTAGCCGGCACTGTTAAACCTAGGTTGTTCAATGGGCCGAGTTGTATAAGGATTAGGGTTTAGAATTTAAAAGTCTATATATATGCATATTCTACGTTGGTTTAGGGTTAGAAACACAATCCTAGTTCTCATAGTCACACTGTGAAACAAAGAGAACATACATAGAGTAATAGTTGTGGTTTTGGGAGAAGCAGAGAGGAGAACTTGAGAGAGTTACAGAGAGGAAGGAAGTTGGGGTTGTGGGTTTCAACTGAGACTAAACCTAGAGTGACGAAGGTGGAACAACGGTCGGAGACCTCGTCGGAAAATTCAGAATACGGCAGTTTAGAGTTTCAAATCTGAAATTCAAAGGCAAGTCACTATTCTTCTCCTTCCTTTTAATTCGTGTTTTGTGCATTCCTAGTAGACTCCAGGGATTTACCAAGCATTAAAACATATTAGATTGAAGGTAATATTAAACTTGAAATCATGTTTGTATCAGTGGTTTAAACGTTGCATAAATCTGTGTTGATAGGAGGTTGCTCTGTAAATTGTTCCTCTTATTGTTACGTATAAGCTTTGTTTAATAGGGATTAATAATGGATTGGATGTCTGGTAACTAATCTAAAACTGAGTTTGAACCCTAGAACAAGTTCTTAGATCAATTTTTTATTTCACTAAATTAATTTGTAAAAATCTGTTGTAAGTTGCTTGAATTTTCTAACGGAGGTTCTGTGACCGTGGCTTAAGAACTTGTGTTCTTCACATGTTGGAATTGGTTTTCAATGATTTAAGTTTGTCTAAAACTAAGATTGAACCTAGAATGAAGATTAAAAACATTGCAGAGGCTTTGCGTTTCGCCTGAGACAGAGAAGTTGATTAGTTTTCGCGCAAACGGAGCACAGGGGAGTAGAGCCGGCTCACCACAAGGGTGGAACCGCCTCTACAAGGGGTAGAGCCGGCTCCACTTGTGGTGGAGGCGGCTCCACTTGTGGTGGAGGCAGCTCCACCAAGGGGGGAGGCGGCTCCACTTTTAGTGGAGGCGGCTCCTCTTTTGTATTTTTGATTTTTTCCACGTTCTGGGTTGTTTTTGGCCGGTAGGAAGATTTCTGTGTGGTTCTAAGGACTGTGGATGATTTATAAAACTATTCTAGAGATGTAAAAGATTGGGAAGCATGTAAGTATTAATTTTTAAAGCATGAAGTAACCTACAGTTAATTAATACACTGCATGTGGAAGGTTGTAGTATATTTTGTTATTGCTTACAGTTTCCATCAAGTAACTTGGTTCCTTAGCATGATTGTAAACTGTTATTTGTGTCTCAACTGGCTATAAGCATCTATTATATATTCTGGGAAGTAATGTAGGTACGCTTAAGTGGAAATTAATTGAAGTATAATTATACCGTAATTTTCATCAATTATTGTATTGTTTTGGAGGAGTTATATGTGTAGTCCTTCTTTATAAACTTGGAGGACCGGAATAGGATTTCTATATCTTATATTGACTGTATAATTGAATCATACACATATTAGATTGGTTGTATGTTGGTTCTGGAGTATAGTTAATAAGTGGTTATTATGCTATTTTGTTAACTGTGTTGGATGGAGGACTGTGTGCACCGGTATGGAACGATGGCATACTAGGTATGAACTAAATCGAACATGTTGTTCTACCTAATCTGGATTTAGTGGTGGATTAACCAAAACAAGAGGTTAAGTCCATCTCATAATTGTGTCATATCATTAAAACGATTGAATGATCTGTGGTGGTTTTAGGATGGATTGGTTATACATACATCAAACCACAATACAGATGGTTGATATTTTGTATTAGGAGTACAAGGATTTTATATATATATTATATGATGCCATGGTATGAGTTTGAATCTCAGGACCATGGTTAGGGCGCGTATATCGCCTAGGATGGATAACTGGACATAGGTGTTGTTCCCTGGTAGGTCTAGGTATACATGACCACATTATTGTGCGATTTACATGGTATCTCTACTCAGGCTGAGACAGACCTACTGGACTAGTGAGCGTCCTATAGTATGTATTATATATATACATATGGACTACTCTAGATATTGTTGAGTCTTCCTAGGATGTATCTGCGTATCGGATTATTGGTTGGATCGTAGTAGAATAGGACTTGCATGTGGGCCTGACCCACTCTCTTATTTTTTCAGGTGTTCGTCAGTTCCAGGGTTAGAGCTTGGACGTGCAGAGCAGATACAGACATTCATTCTTCCGACTACGTAGGAATCTTTGCTATGTTTACCTTAAGTTTCTATTTCAGTTATTTTAGTTTCTTTTGGGATTTTAATAAGGGGTCCACTAAATGGATTCCCGAGTTATAACTTATGGAGTTTTAGAGTTTGGATTTAATAGTTTTCATTAATGTTATTTTGAGGATTTCAATTAGTATTCTTCCAACTTATTGTTATTATTTATTTCATCTTGTATTCTATGTTCGGTTATATATTAATTGACTGATATTTCCCTCGAGTTTGGGCCTGGGCCTGATCAACCCGTGTCTCCGATCCAAGGGGTATCACACAACCCCTATGTAGGCCTCTACCCGTCGTCCTAATGGTTTTCGAACTAAGGCTCTGATACCAAATTTTGTAACGACCCTAAACTGATACCATTAAAAAAAGAAAATTTCGACATGACCTCCGCTAAAAATCATCATACAACAACCTGTTTAAAAGCATTTTTTAACCTGTCCCAACACAATAAACATATAATACATTCCATGGTGGTACAACCACATACTATATCATCCAGGTATCATAATTACAGTCCCAAAATACAAGATTAATATCGAATGTCCATGTTTTACAACGTTTAGACAGCTCATACAAAAGTTACAGCCCATAGGTATAATTAAAATATTAAAAGTCCATAAGTCGTACTACAAAATACATTATGCTTAGTATTACAAAAATTAAGTGACCCAAGTACAAAAATAACGAAATAAGCTCTTAATCCATACTAAGTCTGTGGTAAAATGTCATCTGCTACTTCTTTCCCGTTTCCTGTAAAAAATGTTAAGTAAAAGAGGTGAGCAAAATTGCTCAGTAGGTGGTGCCTAAGACACACCTTTTGTATCCCCGTGAATCCAAACAAGGAATAAGACAATAGGAATTTAGGGTCATGCAAAGCCGGGAAAACACAATATCAATTCTAAGTTCAAAGCAAATAAATCTCGTGCCATGAATGCAATATTATGCATGTCACTCCCCATTTTCAGAAAAATATCATCATTTCACAAATTGTTAATATAACCCGCCATTTGGTGACTCCGCAGCGACACGAGAAAAGGATTGGCTACTGTCCCTACCCTTTGGTACCTCTACAGCGTCATTTGGGGCCCAGATAGCTCAACCATGCTTGGGCAATCTCCTTAGTTCCCTCTAGGCTATATTAACACACCGGCCCTCTGGTGACTCCGCGGCGACTGGGTTTTTCTCAAAAACCGTTTCATCAAATTCTCCCCAAAATCCCCTTTTTCATCTTTTTCAAATCATTTCACCCTTTTCATACCCCATACTTTGAATGCATGCTTTGAATGCATGTTACATGCCTTTTTAATACCATAAAAATTTGGGAAAAATTAATGTTACACAACTAGCATGCTTCCTCATAACAATTTTTAACAATTTAATGAACACAACAAGCATAGAAAATCAACAAGGGAAAATTAATGTTACACAATTAGCATGCTTCCTCATAACAATTTTTAACAATTTAATGAACACAACAAGCATAGAAGATCAACAATTAGGCATACTTTCCATGTAGAACAACAAATACGCATAATAGCATGCTTCACATACACAATTAAAATCATTTAAGAGATTATCAGTTCAATTCTAGCATGATTGACAACAATTAAAGTAGGGAAACTCACAAAGGAACAAGATTTGAGTATTAGAGACCCCTTCCTCTAAAGCAATGAAAAACCTCAAATTGATGCCCTAGATTTTGAAAATTAAGGAGTGCACTAAACTAGAAATTGCTCCTATCAACTTGTTGGCCTCGCCGTGAGCTTCAATTTGCCGCAAACGGCACTTCAAAATACCAAGAATTGAAGAATTAATCAAGGGTTAAAGTTGCAAATGAAAAAGAAAAAAAATAAAGCAGGGAAAGAGAAAGAGGACGCTGCAGAGAGAAGAGAAACATAAAATGGGTCTGTAATCCCATTTGCAACATGATAACTTAAAGTAAAGTGGGTCCCACCCATTTTTTTTTTCTTTTCTTTTCTCTTTTTCTTTTGCTTTTAAATTACACCTCACACACAAATATATATATATATATATATATATATATATGAAAAACTTAAACATTACAGGCTTGTTCTCCTTTGGTGCTTTGGTTTTATTGTGTTTTTAGTTATTGGTGGTGTTTTGTTTCCGACACTGCTTTCCTTGCTCATGGTTCGCCGGTGATTGGTCAAGTCCCTTGGTCCTCCTCAGTTTTCTCGGCTTCTCAAGTGGTGTCTGCTGTTGGCTTCTGGGTCACACATGGTATGTGTTTTGTGTTAGGGCTGTATCGGGTCTCTACGTATACTCTCAATCCTTCTTACGTGTCCCTGCTACAGCCTTTTTTGCTTTGTATGGTCAGGGCTGTGCAGATCTCTCTGTCTCTTTTTGTATCACTGGTTAGGTGATTGTGACTTTTGCTTTAATTGTCTTTTGTGGTTCTGTTTATTGTAGATGCCGTAGAGCTTCTTGTCTTTACCAATGAAAAAAAAAAAAAATTCAATAGATATACTCACTATTTTTTTTCAATAATAAACAGGGCAATAACTAGTCATCATTGTCTAAATTACTACATTGTGAGTATGGGTTACCCAATATTTCTCCCATTGTACAGGATGTCCATTTTTTGTTATTAAAGTTTGTTGCTTAGGACCCATGGAGTTGAACGTGAAGCCTGGTATTATCAAACCCAGCAAACAGAGTTCGTATCTCAATGAAACAGTTTTTATGTTTCCTCATTTTATGGACACGAAGTTAAATCAGAGTTTGGATTGCTCAAGGCATGAATAATGAAGGATGCATGTGTGTTGGTTTCCCTTACTGCAACTTAAAATGAGCTTGGAGACATGGCCTTCTTGGCATGAAACTAAAGTAACGACTCTTTTCATTAAGGTTGGGATATGTTACAAGATTTCTTGTATCATATATGCATTTTTATAGATAGGTGAGGCTTGAAATAAGGCTAATTTGTGTCAGAGGGGAGGGGTTCCAGGCTTCTATTCGTGGACAAAAAATGTATTAAGAGTGTTTTTTTGTCGATGTAAAAATAATAACAATAATAAGTCCAATCCTTTTGGGCCCAGAGCATCCCAAGAATGTTCACAGCCCAACAGTTCGGGCTTGTGAAGCATTATGTCACTAACAGGACATTCAAAGAATAGATGGCTCGTATCCTTAGTTTTTTTCTCCTGCAGAGAAGGCAATTGATAAGTATTGTTCAAGATACCAACTTTCACAAGCCCATTCTGAGTGTCTCTGTCTGACTGCCATCCATAAGATGGGAGCATCTGGATTTCTGACCTTTAAAACATGCCAGGATAGTGTCCCCTTTACACCTTGTACAAATTCCTCATAGAAGAAATGGTGAAGCTGCAACCGTTCGTGAATCAAATAATGGGCCCTTTTCAACACATATCTTCTTACATGCTTAGTGAAAGAAAATATAGTGTTGGTATGCAGATTTGGCCCGACGCCAACTTTGAGAAGAGGGGCTGTGGATGGCATTTTATCACTTTAAAATAATGAATAAGTGAATGTCATGCTAAAAAATATTAACTTGTACTCTTTTAATTGATACAAAAATGATACCTACCCAAAAAAATGATACACCAATCTCTCTCGACAAATCAAACTGTAGCCTTTTGCACAATTTATCAAGAACTCCATATGTTACTCTTGCTAAAACACTTTGAGAAGTGGTCTGAAACTCACTGATATGTTTCAGTTGTAACAAACCAAAAGGAAAAATAATAATAATAAAAATATATAAAAATTGGAAAAGAGAAGAAAACTATCTTAGGCAGTAGGCACCACTGTTTCTAATAGGAAAGTTACCATTGCTTTTCAGAGAGCTGCTTTATTTTTTTTTCCCTACTTTCATAAAGATTCTTCTGTTCCTTCATTCCTATGTTCACTTACCAGTTACCACCAGCAGCCTCAAGCTCAATTCTTCATCTTCCAAAGCCTTATAACAACTACAAAATAAAAGGAATAAGTAAATTAAGTATACTGCATATCACGCCTCAGCTGCAATTAATTTAATTAAACAAAAAGAAATAGGAAAACTGAAAAAATTATCATAAAAAATAACCAACCTTTTAACCATCTAATGGTCTAAATGTACCAAGTCTCAAATTACCAACCATTTAGGTTTAGAACGATTTAAATTTCTTAGGTTTCAAATAAATGATCCTTCAGGCGTGGAGCAGTGTAAATTTCCAAGGTTTCAGGTACCCAACCTTTCAGGCTTTAAATATTCTAAATTGACTAGTCTCCGATAACCAGCCTTAATTTAGGCATCAAATAGTCTAACTTTTTGGTTTCAGATAATTGTCTGAATAGGTTACAAATACTCACTCTCAATCAGAATAACCAGTTAAATAGACTTTGGATATTCTAACACTCAATTTCAGACAAGCACTTGCATGGACTATAAATAGTTCAAACTTTTGATTATATTAACCGCGTGAATAGGCTTCAAATAGTTTTAACTCTAGGTTTATGATTGACTCTCATTTTTACCATAACAGACCTTCACCCTCGGATAAGTAGGGTGAAGGTTAAAAGTCAAACATGACAACACTGGCATACAAAACAGAGCATCAAGAAAATCAACATGCTCCTATGACATGCTAATTTGGAAAATCCTCCGGAGGCTTTTAGTTTGGTTGTTGACATGTAAATGACAATTCCTAGTTTCTTATTTGAGTGCCAATTTTGATACTAATTGCTGAGAGCACTAAGAAGTGGTTTTTGTTGAATGTTTTATGACCTCCTCCAACCTCAAACTGAAACTGATATACAGAGAGAAAAAATAATTAGCAAGCAATCGAGAAAAAATCACTCATGCGAAAATCAAACATTTAACTCAACTAAAGAGACCACCATATGCAAGAGAGAGAGCATCATACAGCTTGCTAGAAATATTATCCCCATCCAAGCCAATATTAGAAATAAATCCATACCAATGCATTGTATCACCATGATAATAGATCTAATCTTAGCAGCGCTGAATGGGCATGTTTGGCAGATTTTGTATTGTTTCCAATGGGCAACCTAACACATCAAATACCTCCAAAGAGCCCAAATCCTTAAGGCCCTCAATGTGATATAAGTTCTCACAGCCATGCAAATCCACACATCTCAAAAATTCCAGTTCGGCAAGTCCTTGGATCCTCATGAGTCCTCGACAATTAGTAATGCATAATGCTATCAACTTACTTAGGTTTGACATATCTCCAAGGTTAGCTAACATGTCACATGCATTTATGTTCAAATTTGTCAATGACTCTAATCTTCCAAGCCCTTGAACCTTTGTCAGACTCTCACAATTATGAAGCAGCAATTTTGATAAAGATTTCAAATATGACAGATACGGTAATCTTTCCAATGAATCACAATATGCCAGAGATAGATCCACTAGACTTGAGGGTAACCCCACTATATATTGAAGATCATCACAAAATTGTACATTGAGCAACTTCAGATGAGAAAGGACACCAATCTCTTTTGGTAGGATTCTAATATTGGTAGAATCCAAGGTCAATTTCTCCAATTTGGATAAGTTGCCAATATCTCTAGGAATCTCCGCATACTCACAGCCCCCAACAAAGTGCAACTCCTGTAAATTAACCAGATTTGTAAGATTAGGGATGGAAGCAACATGCAGAACCCTTAAAGATGAGGGAAGCTCTGGCAGTGATTGAAGATATGTGCAGCCCCCTAAGTTAAGGGTTTGAAGGCAACAAAGGTTGCGCAAGCTTCTTGGTAGGCTTTGAATTTTGGTATCACAAAAGCTCAAGAATCTAAGAGATGATAGTTTCCCCATATAACTAGGAATGTCCCCCCTCAAATTACCAGATTTTGTGAAGTCCATCACCTCCAGCTTCTCTAACATCCAAATTTCAGCAGGTAAAGTCCTTATATCAGCATATGAAATGTCTAGAACTTTTAGATTCTTCATACTGCCAATGGATAGGTGTATTTCCATTAAACTTTCACAGCTTCGAAGAATCAATCTCTCTAAAATTTCATATGATGAAAAGTCTAGAGTTCTCCTTAAACCACAATTTGCCAGTTGTAGAACTTTCAATTTTTTTGCCACCTGTTAAAAACATAGATAATGATGATGATGACAGAAAATATTAATTTCAAACAAGTCTGTGATATGACACACACAAACACGCGCGCACACCAAAAAAAAAAAAGCAGATATTTTACAAGACCTTGAAATGACTCCAACCACCCCAATCTTCTGTGATGCAACTATTTGAGAGATCAAGAATGACTAGATTCTCCAAACAAAAATTGGTTAGTTGAAAATATGGAGAGCAACCACGCCAATTAAGCCATCTTAAGTGAAACAAAACATCTTCAAAATCCCCAGCAAGGTCTGTACCATCCACTTGGAGATACCATAGATATTTTAGTTTCTTGAATTCCTTCCTTGTAAAGCAATGCCTGTTTGTAGATTCTAATTCAAAGCAAAGACTGAGGGCCTCAACCCTTTCTGTTCCCTGCAAAAAGGAAAATTTAAGTAAACAGCATATTAAAATAAGATTTCACAACCTACAACACTAGATTAAATAAGAGTATAAAATTCAGTGTGCTCAGATCTTACCATCCGTCTCTTCAATACGCTTAGGGCTTCCTCATGATCCCATAACCTACTACGCTTTCCTGGAATCCTTTCTTCACAAACAATAATCCTCCCAAGAGCACTTAGCTGATAATGCATCCTCAGCTCATTAGCATCTCCCACTTTTACAAGAGGAGACTAAGAACATTAAATTCTATCTTTGGATGATAGCCACAATCACCCCACACGTAAAATACAGTTGCCTTATCTGTCCCATCAAAAAGACATGAAATATCAAGAAAAATCTGTTTTTGGTCATTATTTAATGCTTCATAACTCTCTCTGAACCTTTTCTCGACTTTGTCGTGCAGCTTTTTCTTCAACTTTTTCAATATATCTTGCCATATGGCAGGATCCTTGTCAGACAAAAATGAACCTGTATGTTCAAGAGCTAGAGGAAGCCCTGCAGCAGTGGATGCAACCTCTTCAGAAATACTATCACACTCTTCTGGAAGGAGCTTCCTTCCAAAGGCATGTCTGCTGAAGAGTTCAAGAGATGGCAGAGGATTCATAAAAGGGGGTTCATAAGTTTCATCAACTTTAATAACATTTAAAACATGTTTGTCTCTAGTTGTAACTATGATCCTACTTCCTTCACCATACCAATCTCGCTTTCCTACAAGCAAATCAAATTGCAAACTTTCATTCACATTGTCAAGAGCAATGAGAACTTTCTTTGCGCAATATCTGCAATCAATCATGCGTATTCCACTGTCAACATCAGCAATGTCAAGGGGACAGTTTAGGGTGTCGGTGAAAAACATTTTTTGTAAATGGACAAGTCCATTCTGTTGCACCGTTTCTCGGATATTTGCAAGGAAGCTATGACAGTCAAAGTGCTTGAAGAGCTTGTTATAGACAAACTTGGCAATAGTTGTCTTGCCAATGCCAACCATGCCATGGATACTGTTGAACATATGGCTCAATTTGAGGCTTGCATCACCCATGATGTCATCAAGATTCTTGGCCTCCAAGAATGTGTGCCTAACAAGTCTTTTGAGTGGTCACTAAATAGCCTTGGCCTCCAAGAATGTGTGCCTAACAAGTCTTTTGAGTGGTCACCAAATAGCCTTGGCCTCCAAGAATGTGTGCCCAACAAGTCTTTTGAGTGGTCACCAAGTAGCCTCATTTTGGTGTCCCATTTTAGCTATAAATAGCCTTTGCCCTCCATAGTTTGAAGCATCCGAGAGGCATCCAAGAGTAAGACAATATTCGGATCAAGAGAGTATATTGGTTTTGTGTGTGTGAGAAAATCCTTTTGTGTGTGCAATCTTCAAGTGACACTTGAAGCTTGTCTTTGGGTGGGTTTTTCTCTTTGTTTAAACCATATACTATTTGGGGTATTTCTTGAGTGTTGAGTGAATCTTCTTTGTTGGTGAGTGAGTGGTGTGAGAAGAGAGATTATTATGAGGAAGAACCAAAACGTTCTTCAGTTTGTAATCTTCTTCTTTATAGTGATACGAATCATCATCGCCCATGGATGTAACCCTATTTGTGAGGGTGAACCACGTATAAATCCTTGTCCCTTTTGTGTGTGCCTATTCATTATTCTTGTTATTATTTTTCTCTTGTTCTCATAAACTCCTATTCGATCCTTATTTCATAACAAACTGGTATCAGAGCTTTTTGGGGAGTTTTTGAGAGGTCGACAAAATACGAGATTGAGAAATTTGATGGCAAGATTAGTTTTAATCTTTGGCGCATTAAGATGCAGACCCTGCTCACTCAGTAAGGTATTGGCAAAGAAAAAGATAAAAAGAGGAGTTACGATCCTAGTTCTCAAAAGGGTTGTGAGGGGACCACACAACATGGTGGGAGAATGAAATCCGTTTGCAGATGGCAACCAAAATTGCAGCAGTCCTTACAGGGAGGCAAACCCATGAGGATAGGTGTGATATTGACTTGCAATAATCTTGGTGGCAATGAGATAGTCCATTCGAGTGTCATTAAGATGCGTGGGAGGCAAGTAGTTGGTCACAACAGAGATGCGAGGAAAAGTCAAGGACATCCTATTCTCCACAAGGGTGAGAAGATGACTTTTCATTACCAGCCCGTGGTTTGTGGGCGGTTGGAGAAGGTTGCTGAAGGAGATGTCAAATTTGGAATTTCTGAGGTTGCTTTTGGTAAGCATTTAGAGTTTGACACAAATACTGAAGGTATGCTTGTGGCTGCGCAAGACATGCATGGGTTGAAGAATGAGAGCCCGGGGGTTAAGTTTGAGGATGACTCAAATTTAATTAAAATTCTTTATTAATTTGTTTTTTGTTGGAGATGATGATGGCGTTATTTTTATTACTCACATTGTGTTGAAGAAAGACTCTTTATGATGTTGTCATATCATTTCTGCTAAAGCGGAGAAATTTTGCCAAGGATGGAGTTTTGTGGCTCATTCGAAATTTTTGCCAAGGTGAAGAATTTTCGCCAAGGTGGAGATTTGTTGAACATGTGGCTCAATTTGAGGCTTGCATCACCCATGATGTCATCAAGATTCTTGGCCTTCAAGAATGGGTGCCTAACAAGTCTTTTGAGTGGTCACCAAGTAGCCTTGGCCTCCAAGAATGTGTGCCCAATAAGTCTTTTGAGTGGTCACCAAGTAGCCTCATTTTGGTGTCCCATATTGGCTATAACTAGCCTTTGCCCTCCATAGTTTGAAGCATCCGAGAGGCATCCAAGAGTAAGACAATATTCAAATCAAGAGAGTATATTGGTTTTGTATGTGTGAGAAAATCCTTTTGTGTGTGCAATCTTCAAGTGACACTTGAAGTTTGTCTTTGGGTGGATTTTTCTCTTTGTTTAAACCATATACTATTTGGGGCATTTCTTGAGTGTTGAGTGAGTCTTCTTTGTTGGTGAGTGAGTGGTGTGAGAAGAGAGATTATTGTGAGGAAGAACCAAAACGTTCTTCAGTTTGTAATCTTCTTCTTTATAGTGATACGAATCATCATCGCCCGTGGATGTAACCCTATTTGTGAGAGTAAACCACGTATAAATCCTTGTCCCTTTTGTGTGTGCCTATTCATTTTTCTTGTTATTATTTTTCTCTTGTTCTCATAATCTCCTATTCGATCCTTATTTCATAACAGATACCAACAATTCGTACATCATTTGAACCAATTTTTAATAATCTCATCATTTCATGTTCGTGGTGATCCATCCCAACCACGTTATCAGGTTCAATCATGCAGCGATTGCTCAACTCAAACAACATTCTTGGAATAATTATGTCTTTTATTAGTTTTCCTTGATGCCTGATTGATGCCAAGGGACAAATAATTAGTGTTTACAAGCCAATTAAAGTAATCAATAACGGAAAAGAATCCTGAGTTTTATATGTATATATGTGTATTGAACTAATTAAGTTAATTTATAAAAATAAAAAAAAATTAAAAAAAAAAATTAAAAAATATGAACTAAAAAACTGATATTGAGTAATTCTGTCATTCATTGTATGAAGGTAAGATTGGCACAGATACTCTTATTTGAGTAATTATGAGGAGCAGCTAGCTGTGAAATCTCTCCTAAATGACTCCTAATTCCAATTGTCATAATTTTTTGAATTCCAACGCTAGATAAGAGGATATAGGGTTAATTAGCAGGAATGAGTATATTAGGATGGAATTAGCATACCCGTCAGGTTGTTTCTCCACGTCCATACCCTTCAAACCTGCAACAACTCTGAGTGCCTCCTTCCATTGCTCAATAGTTTCGTCATCCAAACTCTCAGATTCCTGGAGCTCGCGTAAGGCCTTGGCGTAAATTCCATCTTTATCCTTCAGATCCGAGGGTTGGACATCGTAGAACCATTTACTGGACGCATAGTTTTTGGAGAATATTGGGATTGAGATCTTTGACTTTCTAATTGATTTGAGCAGCTTTGGGCCGATCTTCTCTCCTATGTGAAGCTTGTTACTGTCACGAAAGGTGCGAACTCCGTTGTTTTCTAGATAGATGTATAGAAAATCTGTGAAGTTGAGACGAGTGTCAAAGCCTCTGAAATTCAAAAACACTTGGTATTCGTCTTCTTGAGATAGATGATGAGTGGTTGTGGTGATAGTAGAAAAGACACCATATTCATTTGGATCACCTTCAATTTTCATTCTCTCCCTCTATGCCTGCGCTTTAAAAGTAGGACTTGGGGCGACAGATCTTCCCTTCGCATCTCTATTCAAGTTAACTTCCCCTTGATGAAACATAAGTAAAGTCAACCGGAACAGGACAATTTCTCCTCCAACTAGCGCCTGCACGCTGCTTTGGTGTACTCTCCTTTTTTCTTTTTCTTTTTTTACCATACTCTCCCTCTTTTGGGAACGTGTTATTTTTGGGACAGACGAGAATATTTCTGGGAACAGAGACAGTATCTGCATTTCTTAAACAAAGGAAGTATTATATTTTTTAATAATGATAAAGAGTCCACAACCAATATTTTTGGGACAGACTGAATATTCTACATTCTACATCTTTTTGAGAACAGAGAGACTAATCTGTATTGTTTTTGGAATTCTTTTTTAATAATGACAAGGAGTCCACAGCCAAATAAATTTTCGTGGATAGGGATGATGTGAACCTCTTCTTCTGTTTTTTTTTTTTTTTCTTTTTTTTTTTTTTTTTTAAAGCGAATTGCATATATAAAAGGGAAAAAAATACTTAGAAGGCCTTCGGCTGAAACAGCCTTTCACAGGCAAACATGCCCAAAGGCAACCCAGCCCTAAGATCCCCGAGCAACCCAAAGCAAAAGCCCAACCCAAGAGCAATAATCAAATAGCAGATGGAACCGTTAGTTGAAGAACTTAAATCAAATCCGGTTAGCAAACCCTGCGGCGACAGGGGAGAAACCTTCCACCCCTTAGTTCGGAGGACGGAGAGGAGGTTTGCAACAAGATGGGGAGAGATTCCAACTACTCAGAATCGATCTAGAGGCCATGCAATCCCTTAGACAGCCCAGTCGAAGCAAGGATCTGATTGAGGGGATGATGTGATGACATCATTATGTTTATCCATCACTTTTGTATTCATCATTTCTTTGTATGGCAGGCCTGCACTCTTTTTCAGTAATCTGGTTTGCATGGTAGGCCCTGCACTCCTATCTTTTATTGTAATTATTTTCTACATTTTTCACGGCTTCTTTTTTAGTTCTTCATTTTCTTCTCTCCTAATTTCAACTACAAATATCCAATAGAGTACTGCTACCAAGAGAGCCACAAGAGTTGGAGGCTCTCTTTATTTAATCACGGGATTGAGATTTGAGACAGATTCTTGGGCATCATAGAAGCAAGAACACCTTGCGTCCTCTCTTTAACAGCCATCCGACAGCCTACAAACAGCACTTTGCCAATGCATGCATCGAATGAGAAGCAACAAGACATAGCAAAACACAGACAAAAGCTCTGCTAGTGGATTATACACATTCACAACTCACAAGCCATCTTCCCAAATTTGATAATTCAGTAATAAGCCACTACATTGTCAAAAATAACTAATACAAACGAACGTCACAAGAGAATGGAATTCCTGAAGGACCTCCTATTACTACTTCTTTCAGCTAGATTTGCATACTCTTTGGTACATAGATTGCTTACTCTTATGAAGACATAAAGCCCAGGTGAAAAACAGAAGAGCTAAACTATATAAAAGGTCATATGGAGGCTATATCTTAAACCTATAACTCATACAAGCCAAATGACATCATGTTTTGCTCTTAAACTTCCTTTGGGCTGTCAAGTCCACCACAATCACAGTGATGTTGTCCTTGCTTCCCTTCTGAAGAGCACGGTTTGAGAGGCACTCTGCTGCTGCCTGAGCTGCAGGATCAATCCCTTCACCCCTTTTTAAGGGAAGTGTAGCATCATTCTTTTTATGCCAAAGAAGTATCCATTTCGGAGCAATATCACAAACTTCCTCATTCGTCATGACATCCCATAAACCATCGCTGGCCAGAATGAGGCATTCATCGTCTTTTGTTCGAGGAATAAACATCACTTCTGGATCTGGAATGATCCATGGTTTCAAATATCTGTCACCTGCACCCCACATACAAGATCGGTTTTTGAAATTTGAAAGAAAGCTAAACAAGTGCATGCAGAAATGGGGATGGGACGCAATTACAAATTAACACAGTTTTTTTACCCTAATTGACATTGTTCATAATGGTACATCTTGTTAGAACCTACGTACTAACATGGCGATAAAATGTCTTCAGATACAGTATACGTCCGTGGTAAAATAATAATGGAGAGTATCATTAAGCAAAACTACTCTTATATTCAAATTAGGTGGGAAAGATAGTCAAATAATAAAATTATTATGATGAACACATACCAATGGACCTTGACATTGCAAGAACGCCAAAAACTCGGGGCCCATTCCAATGTATGATCTTTCCTCCAGCTGCTTCAATCCTTGCACATTCATCTCCTCGATCCGGCTAAAAACAAGTCCAATGAAAAGATAAAGAACTATAAGTTCATAATGATCTCTCGTGAACTATACAAAGGTGTCAGAATACAAGTATAGGTCTCATACTTTGTGATCTACAGACAATGCCACAGGCTCTTTCCCACGACACAGGACTGCTCTTGAATTACCACAATTTGCCACTATGATATGAGATGAACAAACGATAGCTACAACAGCAGTAGAACCAACAGTTTCAGGAGCAACAGGTCCAATATCATCTTGTCCTCCGACCTCAGTATCAACCTTGAGAAAACAGTTGGTGAATGCTGTTCTCCACTGCTCTTGGCAATTACCCTTAATATTTCCATCATTGGAGCTGGCCATAACATTTTCCAACTCCTCAGTCAAAGCAAAATGAACTCGATCACAACAACAGCTTGCAACCTAAAAGAAGAAAATTAAACCCAGAGACTAAAATTACTTGAGCAAATGCACAATCTAATAATTAATAATTTGAAAAACCATGCGCAATCTGGAGAGAGAGAGGTTACCTGAGAGCCTCCGTAGCCATCATAGACTCCAAAGAAATGAGCTGACAAATGACTTGAAAACCAGCTCATGCCATCAACTAGCCGGTCACTGATAAGCATTTGAATTGGAATTTTCCAAAATTGAGGTACAGTTGCAACTGCATCTTCCATCTCTGGTCTCCTTCCACACATAGATGTAAATCCCCAAAGCGGCACACAATCCACCTCAAAAACACTCTGGTCAAATGATGCACTCATCTGTTTGTCCAAGGGCAACTGAGGCGCAACTGCAGGTGATTTTGAATTAGATCCATCTGAAATCTTTAAGTAGGCTTCAATCGATCTGATTCTTGATTTTGAATAATCGCTTAAATGGACTTGCATAGTCTAACATTCAATTTTAAACCACTACCAAGATGAACTTCAAAAGTATAACATCTGGTTTTTGATAATAACGTAAATAGGCTTTGAAGAGTCTAATTCTAGATTTAGGATTGAACCTCAATTTATCATAACCAACATCCTGTCTCAAACAAATGAGGTAGAGGTCAAAAGTAAAATGATAGAACTGGTATACAAAACAGAGTACCAAGAGCATTAACAAGTTCAGAATGAACCATGCCCATTTAGAGAGATCCTCCGGAGGGCTAACAGTTAGGTTCGTTGACTCGGTGTACAAGACCATTTCACATTTCTTATTAGGAGAAATTTTTTTGATACTACTCGCTATGAGTACTGATAACTGATGTTTTTGTAAATTTAATGAACTTCATGGACCACATTCTGAACTCATATATAGAAACACAAAATATTAACAAACCATTAAGAAAATCCAGAGAGAGAGGGGGGGGACGCGAGAGAAAGAGAGAGAGAAAATGGCATACCATCACAGAACTTGATAGAAATACTATTTCCATCTTAACCAAAATTAAAATAATCCATACCTGGGTGTTGATTTAGTAATGTGCACCCGGACAAGTCCAATGCCACCAAAGATTTCAAAGCCCCAAGGTCTTCAATCCAATGTAAATTCGTGCAACGATGCAAAAACAAATATTTCAATGAAGTTAATTTGCCAAGTCCTTGGATTTTATTGAGTTCTGCACAATCAGAAATAGATACTATTTCTAACTTCTTTAGGTTTGACAGATATGGCTTTTCATCAAGGTCTTCACTCCCACTCATCTCCAAGGATTCTAAACATGAAAACTGTTCAAGCAGATCAAGATTGGCTAGCTTATGGCACGAATATAAGCCCAACTTTCTCAATGATTCTAATTTTCCAATCCCTGGAATCTCTTTTAACTTAATGCAATTTTTAAATGATAATTGCTGCAAATTTGTCAAGTTGGATAGATCCGGCAAAGTTTCCAGTAAAGGACAAAATGTAAGAGATAAATTGACCAGACTTGAAGGTAACGTAGGTAAAAACTGAAGATTGTGACAGAATTGTACATCGAGCCACTTCAGCTGGGGAAGGGCAAAAGTCTCTTGGGGTAGGGTCCTAATGTTGGTAGAATTGAAGAACAATCTCTCCAAACTCCATAATTGCCCAATACTACTAGGGACCTCCACAAACTCAAAGTCCACAATAAGGTGTAACCCCCGTGAATTAACAGAACCGGTATGAACAGGGATACAAGCAACTTCCAAAGTCCTCAGATTCCAGGGAAGCTCTGGCAGCAATTGAAGCCTTTTGCCAACCAATTCAAGGGTTTGGAGGCAAGAGAGCCCCCAAATGCTCGGTGGTAGGCTTTGAAATTTGTTATTATAAAAGTTCAAGAATCTCAAAGATGATAGGCTCCCTATATCACTAGGAATTCCCTCCCGAAGGTAATAGCATGATGACACATCTATCATTTCCAGCTTCTTTAACATCCAAATTTCATCAGGTAACTTCCTTATATCAGCATATGAAATGTCAAGCACTCTTAAATTCTTCAGATTACCAATGGAAGGGTCAATTTCAAGCAAACTTTTGCAGCGTCGAACAATCAATATCTCCAGAGTTGCATATGATGAAAAGTCTGGAGTTCTCCTTAATGCACAATTAGCCAGTTGTAGAACTTTCAACTTATTTGCCACCTGTTAAATATAAAAAAATAGACAAACAGAAAAGTAATAATTTTAAACAAGTATACGATGTGATAGAAGAAATAGAAGTAGAGATAATATAGAAGACCTTTAATTGATTCCAACCCCCCCAATCTTCTGTGATGCCACTGTTTGATAGATCAACAATGACTAGATTCTTCAAATGAAAATTGGTAGGCTTAAACTGCGGAGGGCACCTGTGCCAATTAAGCCATCTTAACTTGGGCAGAAGATGCTCAAAATTCCCAACAATTTCTGCTCCATCCACTCAGAGATATCTTAGATTTTCTAGTTTTGTGAATTCCTTACTCGTAAAGCGAGGCTTCCTTTCAGGCCTTAATTCAAAGTGAAGACTCAGGGCTTCAACCTTTTCTGTTCCCTGCCAATGGAAAAATAATAATAATAAGAAGTAAACAACATATTAGGACCAGATTTCATAGCCTATTATGATTAGTAGAAAGGGTAAAAAATTCAGTGCAATATATTATCATACCCTCCGTCCCTCCAATATGTCCAAGGCTTCCTTGTGATTCCACAATCTACTACGATAGCCTGGATTCTTGAAACTTTCTTGACGAACAATTTCCCTTCCTAGATCTCTAAGTTGATGATGCATCCTCAACAAATTATCATCTCCTATTTTTACCAGAGACATTAGACATAGAACATTTATTTCCTTCTCTGGATTGTAGTCACAACCATCCCACATGTAAGATACATATGTTTTATCCATCCCAACAAAAAAACAAGCAATATCGAGAAATATTTGTTGTTGCTCATAATTTAGTGCTTCATAACTTATGCTCAGTTTTTTTTGGACTTCAAAGTCCGGTATGTTCTTCAACTTTTTCAATGTATCTATCCATAAAACTTTGTCAGATAGAAATGATCCTATAACCTCAAGGGCGAGGGGAATCCCAAAAGTTACAGACACGATCTTTTTAGAGATACTAACATAATCTTCTGGAGGAAAGATAATTCTAAAGGCATGAATGCTGAGAAGTTGAAGAGATTGCACATTATTCAAACGTGAGGGTTTATAAAACCCATCAACACCAAGAGCATTTAAAACATGTTTGTCTCTAGTTGTAACTATGATTCTGCTTCCAGAGCCAAACTGATCATTCTTTCCCAAAAGACTAGCAAGTTGAGAGCTCTCATTCACATCATCAAAAACAATTAGTACTTTCTTGATTCCACTATTGACGTCAGCAATGCCAGGACACAGTTCTAAGGTGTCAACAAGAAGCTGTTTTTGCAAACTATTGTGCTGTTGCACCATTTCTTGAACATCTGCAATGTAATGTCTTGTGTTTTCTTTATATATATATATACATGTAATTATGGTATGTATAGTGGTGAGAATTTAAAAAAAAAAAAAAAAAAGGAAAAAGAAGGTGGGACCCACGCCCCTTTTAAGTGGTTGTAAGACCACATTTGGTCTTAGTTTTCCATCTGCTCCCTCTCTCCCGTCTCTGTTTTCTTCTCTGTTCTTTTTTTTCTTTTTTTTTTCTTCAAGCTTCCATTGTTGATTCCTCTCTCAATACTTACCGGATTTAAGTGCCGTTTGAGGCAAAACAAAGCCTACGACGAGCTCTACGCGCTAGGGTAGGCAATTCCAGATTTGGTGCTTCCTAGGGAGTTCGAAATTAGAGACCCACTTTCAAGGGTTTTGTTCAATTTAGAAGTAGGGGCTCTTAATCCACAATTTTCTTGCTCCTATGTGAATTACATCTTCTAAATTGTTGCAGGACATGCTTATTTGTGCTAGTTGTAGTTTAGAAGTAGTTAGAACATGTGTATGTGGTTATGTGAGAGCTTGTATTAAATGTTTTATGTGGAAAACTTGCCTATGTGATGATTTATATATGTTCGTTAGGCTAGATGTATTGTTATATAAGAGCATGTTGAAATTCCTTGAGAAATTCTTGTGAAATTATGCCTTGCTTACTTAAATTGAGTTGGTTGTGGAATGATGAGTATATTCATGGTACTGATGCACTCATGCACTTACATTGGGCATGAAATGAGAAAAATTGTTTTGGAACGAAAAGGGAAATTTTGGGAAAAGAGTTTTTACGAAATGGTTTTATGAAAACCCGGTCGCCGCGGGGATACCAAAGGGGCGAAGTGTTAATATAGCCTAGAGGGGGGACTAGGGAGTCGCCCTAGCATGGTTGAGCTATCTGGGCCCCTCGATGACGCTGCGGGGTTACCAAAGGTCTAGATACAGTAGCCAATCCTCCTCTCGTGCCGCTGCGGGGTCACCAAAGGGCGGGTTGTATTAACAGTTTGAAAGTGATGGTTTGAAATGTGAAAATGTGGAGCGACATCGGCATGCATTTGCATTCCATGGCATTGTATTGTTTGCACTTGAGTTTGGTTGAAATGTTGTATTATCCCGACATTGTATGATCCCTATTCTTATTGATCTATTCTTCGTATGGATTCACAAGGACACAAGATGCGTGTCTTAAGTGTTACCTATTAAGCTTTATGCTCACCCTATTATTTAATAATTTTTTTCAGGAAACGGAAAAGAAGTGGCCTAATTTGGATTAGAAGACTTCTTTTCGCTATTTTTGTATTAAGTCCCATATTTTTGTAAAATTTTAGTTTGTTATATTTGGTATAGAGGTTTGTGAACTCTTGTTATTATAATTATACCCATGGGCTGTAACTTTTGTATGAGCTATCTAAATGTTGTAAAATATGGACATTAGATATTAATCTTGTATCTTGGGACTGTAATTATGATATTCGGATAATATAGTATGTGGTTGTACCACTATGGAATGAACTAAGTTAAGGCATGGTGAATGGATGAAAGGGATGTTGGAATGTATTATATGTTTATTGTGCTGGAACAGGTTAAAAATGCATTTAAACAGGTTGTCATAAGCCTATCTTTTAGGGGAGGTCATGCCGAATTTTTTTTAAAATTTTGGCATCAGCTAGGGTTGTTACATGCAACAAAGCTATGGCATTCAAAGCATTTGAGGAGCTTGTTGTCGATGTACTTTGCAATAGTTGTCTTGCCAATACCACTCATGCCATGGATACCAACAATTCTTACATCATTAGAGTTAACATCTAATAATCTCATCATTTCATTTTCATGATGATCCATTCCAACCAAGTGGTTGGTTACCTTCTTCTTGTATTTCTTCAACTCTAACAACACTGTTGGAATAATAATCTCTTTTATTAGTTTTCCTTGATACCTGGTCGATGTCCGTGGGGAAAACAACACAAAACAAATTATCAGGGCCGAGCAAGAAATTATAATAGACAAAAGAATTGGAGAAAAAGAACTTGCTCGGGAAAAAGATAATCTTAAAATTTCTTTAGGTATTATTTGTCCCTCTTGTTCCATTTTTTTAATTTGAATTTTCAAAAATTGCCTGAAGCTCCTGGCTTTGGCTATGGCTAATGAGAAGGATTTACTGAATTTCTACATCATAATAACTATGAAATTAACTATTAAAAAAAACTATGAAATTTTACTTATCAAAAAAATAGAAATAATAAGAAGCTAACTACGAAAATTCTGTAAGGGGCTTCTTAGCAGAGGAATGAATTACCCATCAGTTTCTTTCTGCACTTCCCAGCCCTTGAGTGATCCGACCTCTCTCAGTGCCTCCTCCCATTCCTTAACAGGATTTTTATTCGAAAATCTCGTGTATGTGGAAGGCCTCCTCGTAACTCCCAGTTTGATGCCGAACCTCAGACGGTTCAACGTCATAGAAAATGGGCAGAATCAGTTGTGTTGAAGTTCTCTTGCACTCCACCATCTTGGCGAGCTCGCCAAGGCACCATTTACTGGACGCATAGTTTTTGGAGAAAATTGGGATGCAGATCTTTGACTCCGTGATGGCTTTGAGGAAATCTAATCCAATCTCTTCTCCTTTGCGAAACTCGTCATCATCCCGAAAGATTCGAACTCCAAAAGCTTCCAGATCGGTGTAGAGGAAATCGGTGAAGGTTTTACGAGTGTCTGGACCTTTGAAACTCAAATAAACATCGTATTTGAATCCTTCGGCGGATGTGGATGAAGAAGAGTACAGACCACTTTTCTCGGATTCCATCTCAGATTCAGCGACAAGCAGCTCACATCTCTTTCTCTCCAGGTTTGGGCGACCAACCTCCGTGATAGTCAAGTCAAGTCAGTCAACATGGAGGAGAGGACTGAGAGAAGTTTGTAAATAATTCAACGAGGAAGAAGGATGCTAGCACACTCCCATATTCAATCCAAGGGCTTGCAAACCCTCGACTCACCTAAAACTTTTGATTTTAAAATTAATTTTCTTTTGTAAAATTACACTATCTCCGGACTTTATTGTATGCAGAATGCAACAATAATATATAAATTAAATTAAATTGAAATACAACAACAACATAAAGGTATTTTTATTTTTATTAAGTGTAATGATAGTTAACGATTTGTTTACAATAACAATGTCGATTTGTTGAGTAAAATGACGTGGCAGTCCAATGGGTAGAGAAAGTTAATAACGTGATTTGATTTATTCACTTTTACTCTTCATCATCCCCTCCCTAATTCCATAAACCTCGTCCCCAATTTCTCAAACAAAGTTTCTCTCATTATCTTCAATTTTTCTAAGTTTTTTTTTCCTCCAATTCGACGTGATCTGCAACAATTCCAAATATTTTGACGATCTACAATAAGCTTTTGACGATTTGAAACTATTAAGTACTTCTAGTTAATCATATATATATATATATATATATATATATATATATATATATATATATTAATTTCCCTGTATATGTATATGTTGTAATTTTTTTTTTTTTAAGAGTTCATCACCAATGTCAATCCATTGAATAGAGATTGATTCAGACAACTAGGATCAAACAACCCCATATATATATATATATATATATATATATATATATATATATATATATATATCAATCTCCCTATATATGTATATAAATAGTCAAAAGCTTGTTGTAGATAGTCAAAACATTTGGAGTTGTTACAAAAAAACGTGATCTTTGTCTGAGAAATTGGGAATGGCAAAAAGGTTTCTGAAATTAAGGATGGGATGGTGAACAATAAAAGCGAAGAGTATTGTTATTGCAAGCGCGCTATCACGGGCTTAGAGTTTCAGCACCACTCTAGTTGCTCCTGTGCGGCACCAAGACGTCGCTTCTACTCTCGCAAGTACTTGGTCAGCCTAACTCCCGTGCACACCTTAGCCAACACACTCCCCTCGTGCGCTTACTAGTGTTGTAGTGGCCCTCGCCCTCTCCTCACTTGGCTTGCACACTCACACACACTAAGGCACTTAAGCTGGCAAGGAAATAACACTTCTATTACTTCAAAGAATGCTTTGTACAAGGCTAGCACTCAAACTCTCTACAAGGCTCTCAAGACTCACTTTAGGACTTGTTGGCTACAAAATGAAGTTCTACTCCTATTTATAGGCATCCACATCCCTAATGGATAGCTAGGATGCATTCTAACCAATGGTGGAGATCGATTCTCTAGAATCTTCTCCCACCTTATTCACACTTCCATACTTATTTACTAGTATCTACAACATTCTAGAACTCTCCATACTACTCTACACAATTCTGGAGAACTCTATAATATATTACACATATCTAGAATCTTCCACACAACTCTAGACAATTCCGGAAGATTCTAGAAACTCCACTCGCCATGCAGTTGCCATGCAGCGTCCTCCTCAGCGTTTGCGTGTCGCCTGCGTGGCACAACCTCCATAGGCGGGGCGTGACAACGCGCTCGCACTAGCACTAACGAGCTCTCCCATTCTAGCCACACGATTTGTGTGCATTGAGATTCGAACAAAACAAACAAAAAGTAATTCATGCCATAATACTTTTCTCTCTCCTCTCTCTTTTTCTCTCACAATTGCTTTCTCTGTGTGTTTTCTCTCTCCTCTTGTAGACGCCGAAAATTTCCCCTTTTTTAGTAAATCAGTGTTCATTAAATCTCTGGAACACTTCCTTGGAGCAGGAAGATTGTAGTTGAGTCAACTATCGGCCTTCATCGACGTTTTTGCCGGAACTGTATCACAGACCAGAGAATATTGATGGAAAGCCAGTAAGATTGTTTCTGGCATTGTTCCGGTGAAAGGAACTGAAGAACCAATCTGAGTATTATATATATTTTAATATTTGTGTTTGCCTTACATGTTTTGATAAAATCTCTGCAAACTAAAAAAAAAAAATCTCCATATGAGAAAAAATAGAGAGAGATAGAAATCAATAACATATATTATATATATAGATACAGAGTGATACCATATATAGAAGTATAAAATCAAAACAAACCTGTTTGTGATGAGTTGAGGAGGAAAGAAATTGAGATGTCATGCTTCAACAGCCATGAGAGATGTTGTTTCTTGTTTAACTCTTTGTGATTTTGGGTTGCTTTGTTGATAGATGGATAATAATTTGTGTAGAGAGAGAAAAGAGGATGGACAACAAAGAAGAGATGAGCAGAGCATGCAATGAAAGTGGGGGAGTTGTTGTGTTTCCTTTGCTTTATTTAAGATAGATAAGAGTCTAGCGAGAGATAAAAGACAAGTCTTGCACCGCAGCGGCAAAGCTGTAATCGTACTATCCCTAGTTTCCATAAATTCTGGCAAAGCTCGCTGAAACCCAACTGAGGAAATTTGCCGGAATTAACTTCCGGGTAATTTTCCGGCAACGATTCAATTGTCTGGTTCTGATTTTTGAGTACCTTTTTGTTGAATTGAATTTTGCCATCCTTATATTTCTTAAACACTAAATTGGCTTTAGAGATGGAGACAAAAAAAAAAAAAAAAAAAAAAAAAAAAAAAAAAAAAAAAGAAGAAGAAGATTTGCAGGAAATTCTTTTTAAAGAGAGATCTTTCTGTTTTAGAGAGGCGATCGGCGAGGACAAACCTCGGCCACCCCTAAGAACAGCTTTGTGGTGAGCCATTGATTGAATAAGAGAGAGGAAAGAGAATATAAGAGAGAGAAAACAATTGTGAGAGAAAAAGAGAGAGGAGAGAGAAAAGTATTGTGCATTGAATTACTTTTTGTTTGTTTTTGTTCGAATCTCAATGCACATAAATTGTGTGGCTAGAATGGAGAGCTCGTTAGTGCTATTGCGAGCGCGCGCTCGCAATAGCATTACTCAAAAGTGAATAAGTAGATTAGTAAAAAAATCACCTTGAATCACGTTGTCTGCCAATTGGACTGCCACATCATTCTGCCCAACAATTCTGTGCATGGCTACCGCTCGCAATAGCATTACTCAAAAGTGAATAAGTAGATTAGTAAAAAAATCACCTTGAATCACATTCTCTGCCAGTTGGACTGCCACATCATTCTGTCCAACAATTCTGTGCATGGCTACGGTGTAACTATCATTACTCTTTTATTAATTACTCAAGTCTTTTCCAGTTGTAATTCAAGTTACCATATCAGGATCGATAGCGACTACAGAATGGAAAGGTTGTTCAAAGTTACCATAATTGAGATCTTTTGAAAAAGGTAAGAACAACACATTAGGAAGGATTCTAAAAAGGTTAGGACACATTCTACACTTGGTATTTATTTCAAAACTTACCATACGGTGTTTTTCAGCCTTAGTGAACCAAAATTCAAGTTTTGGCCAACTTGAACCGGTTCAGCCGCTCTGAACCGGTTCAGCCCCTCTAAACTTGTTCAAGGTTTCAAGATTGGATTCGAAAACCAATCTGCCAAACTTGAACCGGTTCAGTCCCTCTGAACCGGTTCAAGGAGTCATGTTCACAATACAGTTTTCAGTTTCCTTTTCCTAATTTCGATCCTAGTTGGTTTAAGATTGTACCAAGTCCTATGCACGAATTTTTCCATATTTTCAAAGGGACTAGGACATTCTAAACTCTATATAAATCTTGTCATACACATAGGTTTATTCATGACTTTAGCACTACAACTTCATTATTCATAAAAAGCATTAGGAAGATTTTTGTCTCAGAAATTCTTAGAGAATTTTCTATTTGTCTTTCTAGAACATATACACATAAACACATAGTGAGTTTAGAGTTGTGTTGTTCAAAAATCCTGATCGTGATCATACAATTGCATCTACATCGATCAGAATAAAGCAGATCTACTTCTACATCGAATTTAGACGATTGAAGAATAGAAGTAAAAGTAATCACACTTTGAAAAGGTTAGAGCATTTGAGTAGTGTTGTCTAATCTACCTGCTACTCTTTTACAAATATCAAGCGTAAGCTTGAGGTCAAGTTGTTGTTGGATAGGGAGTCGCAAAGCCAGAGATTGTCAACAATTGGTGTTTGGTAGAACGATAGAGTGTGAACCAAAGTCAAAGTTCAGACGCATGTTATCAACTAGGGTTTCCTCGCTAAAAATCCTAGTGTCATCTCAACTTTACTTTATTTTATATTGCATGATATTAATTTATTAATTGCTAAAATAAAGAAAGTTAAAAAAACACAAGATGTGTTTTTAAAATAATCAAAACTTTTTAAATATTCCGCTACGTACGACTCACATAAATGTGTTGCAGTGTTTTGCTCACAATCAAGGACCACCGTTTAACAAAAGTATTCTAAAATATAATTATGGAAACCACCCATTTTCTGTTACCATGTGGATGGAGAGCCAACGGCTCTATAATTACTAATTAGTTATTCTTATCAAATAGAGAGAAATTTTAAGGACCAAAATGTTATGGGAGTTTGTCCCACTTCGAATTCGGATGGAAAAATAAATTTGGTATAAATGGGTGAGTATGCAGCACTACTCAATAGCCTTTTGAGTAAATGGGCAAGTGTCCATCCGTTTCAGTTGGTGTTAGAACCAGACACAGTTCTTAATCTGATGTCACGCCAAGCACCCAGTTTGGAGGACTTCCGGGTCTTCTTCCTGAGTAGACAGGGTGGCCCGAGCCGCAACGAGGGCGTTATAAGTTCAAATGGGGGAGAATATTACAAGGGGACTTATCCCACATCGGATTCGGATGAGAAAATAATTGGGTATAAATTGGTGGGTATGCAACACTATCCAATAACTTAAATTTTTTGGTAAATGAGCAAGTGCCTACAAATTTCACAAAATTTATACTCCCTTTTTAAAATACTTCTATATTTAGAGATGTTTCAAAATATATGTCACATTTAACATTCTCAAATTAAAATTTTTAATTAAATAAGTGCCCTAATCATGAAATGTATCAAGATTTTTGGGAGAGGAAGCAAGTCTCATGGTGGGACCCACAAAAAATATGAGTCTCATATAAGATTTAAATTAGTATTAGTGAGAGGATGTCCGGTATTTTTTAGACGATAACAATGATTTGATTCTAAGATATGTTGATATAATCCAATAGTCTCTAAATAAAAAATATTGGACATTACTTTATTGAATATATATAAGTTTTTTTTTTTTTTTAATAATAAAGTAAACGCACATTTTTTATTTTTGAGGATATAAAACGTTTTCCACATCTTTGTGTAACTGTGAACCATGTGTCAGCCGGTCATTTATAGTGTGATTTTAATTCCAATGGAGCTTTTGGTTCCTCTTGTGAGTTCATATCGCTATGAATTTATGAAAGAGATGTGGTTAACTTGACATTTGCAAAATCCACAAGAAAATCTCTAATAAGGATCACAACCATGAGGAGCGTATCACAGAATTCTGAGTTCGCGCAAAGCACAGAGCTCAATGCAACACTCAACCGTTACAACAGTACGTTTGGTAATGCAATCAACAAGTTATATTACATTTATTACTAGAATCATGTTGTGAAGTTTATCAAGCAAAAATTGTGCAATTGTTTTGATCCTGATTTCCATATTTTTATTTTTGCTTAGCTGAAAAATGGAAATATGTAGATATATGTATATGTTTTTATTACCTAAGCATGTTTGTGGAAGCTATTTTAAAAATAACTGATATTAGGTGTATGGTTGCAGAATCTGAAGACTGATCCCAAGGATGATTTCCAGGTCACTTTGCTCAAAGCAACAATAAACTGATATGGGGTGTGTGATGTGTGTTTTCATGCTGCTTTTCTCCTTGTTAGTCGTTTAATTTCTCACATTATAACCCTTGCAAGTTGCGAAATAACTTGTTATAATATGCACAAAATGCGATTAACTTTTTATATTTGATTTCATGATTAATAATCAATTTGGCAAAACGTACCACTCGAATGAGTTAAGGCGCCATATATTAAACCCCTGTAAGTTTCAAAAATAAACTCTGAAAAATCTGCACAATGAATGGCTTACATTCAACTTTCATTACCAGTTCTGGGCTTGGATCACTGGCCATAATCCAACTATACACCATTTACACAGTAAGTGTTGGTGAGTGTTGATGGTAGTTCGTGAGCAGGACGAGGAGATCATTCCACGTAAGTCAAGAGATCTGAGATCAGTATCCAAGTGAAGATCCAAGCAACACAAGGGATTCTCTAAGTGAGGAGATTAAGAAATGGAAGGCCGGCGGCTCGAGCTTATCCAAAGATAGATATTAATGTGGTGGTTCTGTTGTTTTAAGGCTGATTAACACCTCTATTTATAGTGTTTACCTCCTCGGTTAATGTCTTTTGGTCCTTTAGCTGAGCCTGCTCTTATCCAAAGGCTTGATGGTCTCTTCTTCTGACGGATGAGACATTGATGGATGGGCCGCGACGCTTTGCCCCCCGATTAAAGGAGGTAATGGCACTCCTTAATTAATATGGGTCTCTCAAACGTCTTTCACAATTAATACGTTTCTTATCCTTCATTGCTCGAGCTTAGGTACCAAGTATCCTTTCCCCCTTGTGTTGGCCTCGGGCTGAGGCGACCCCTTGGATCTCAGCCACCTATCCACATGTCCTCAGATTCCCGTGCTTCAGTGGGGATAGGTCCTTTTCGAGGTCCTGCCTTCATGACCTCGCAAGATCCTATCCCAATTTTATCCCGAGGTCCTCTTTACCGAGACGGGAATTGTGTAAATAGGTTAGTCGAGGTTGCTCTTTCAGAGAGCGTCCTCGAATGAGCCAGGGGGGGAAGAGCCCATCCAACTAGAGCGGAGCGCATCCACAGTGGAGGAAAGGTAGCGACCCCTTCCTCGGCCAGTGAGTTCAGTTATCGGATAGGTAGTTCGAAAATACCTAATCCATTATGGGCACGCCAGGTCAGCACTGGCCAGTTGTGCCTATATTGCAGAGGTGGCGCCACTTAACCAACTGTCATAGCGCGATCATCAACATTTTGCCCCCCTGCTCGAGGTCATCGAGAGGGGAGCTCGAGCAAACCACTAATTTAATTTCTTTTGTCATTATTGTTTCCACTGAAGGGTCATGTCATTTAAGTACCAAACAATTATATCACTTCAGGGGTCATGTCGCTTTAGCTTATCCATCTACGTATCGCCCTTTTATTGGTGTGTCAGGTTAAGACGTTTCGGGTCTTGAGTCGCGTCCTTTCGTCAGCCGGAGGTGCAACGCTTGGGATGCCAAGCCCCCATATTTAAGTCATTCCAAAACACATTTTTTTCAAAGGCACATAACAACACTCGTCCACTTATCCCTGCTTGCTCCTCGCAAAAAGACTTCTTGTTCAAAACAAAATACAATGGCAATTCGCGATGATGTTCTCGATGTCCCTCCTTTAAACGAATGGCGAGTTGCCCCATATTTCGGTCTGAGCGACACCTTCTGGGTCAACAGTGATGTATTAAGCGAGGTAAATGAGGTTCCAGCAAGCACACTCTTGTTCGAGGGAGAGCCTTACGCGCTCACCGGGGCACCCATTCAGCCCAACTCGATTTTACGATTCAGGGTAGAGCGTGGTGACTTCCCTCACTCCAACATTGCCTTTACGAGTCAGACCGGTCATGGACGAGGGTGGGAGTTGTGGACAGACGCGATTCTATCTGATGGTGAGTTCTTAGGGATTTTGCAGGCTTCGAAAATTACAGACGCTATCCGAAACACTCGGGAGCTAACCATACCTCGGGATGTCCATGATCTCACCCTCCTGTTATCTGGATGGAGCCGAGATACCCATACCTTTATCACTTCTTGGGGAAAATTCACCCCTACTTTGGAGGATGTGGTGCAGCTTATGTGCTTGAACGTATTTGGTGAGCATGACCCTAGCTCTTGGTCCATCCCTGAAGACGAGGTTAAACTTGCCTCCAAGCTTCGCAATAGTGTTACCTCGGCAGGTAAGATAGCCTCGCACTATCAAGATACTGGACTTCTTGAAGAGTTCCCGGAAAGGGGCAAAAAGTGCACGTTTGTATCACTTTTGCGTTATTATTTCCGAGACTTCCCCCCCCCCCCCCAGGGTCAAGAAGAGGAGGAGTCCTTCAGTGGCCTGAAGTGCAAGGATTCAGCTCGCCTTGCTGCATATATCTTGTCGTGGCTATCCAGATTTGTTTTTCCGGGGCCTCCTGATGACGGGCCTTGTCCTGACCTCATCCCTTTGGCCGTCAGGCTATCTTATGGCAAAAGCTTGCCTTTGGTCGCTCTGTTCTTGGGTACTCTCTACCACGAGCTCGACTTGGCGCATGCCCGCATGGAACGCTCTGTGGGTTGCATAACCGTGGTTTCTCCTGTTAACGCAATTTTCCTTCAGATGTTCTTGTACGAACACTTCCCAAAGTATGGTCCTCGTCCAACCACGTTGGCTCGTAACAGCTGCTTGAAGCGATCTTTCCAGTGGCACAAACTTAGCACGAAAAAGAAATTATCGGAGTTTATTGACAGTGAGATTTGCTTTGTAGCTCGCCCATACACCCATGAACCTCGTGTGGAGTGTTGTACGTCGAAGGACGGCATGGTGATTTCGGGCAAGTCTTTGAAGCGTACTCCAGCCCTGACTATCATAGCCATGACCCTGTCTGGCTATCTTCCCGCGTTTCTTCCCCCTCATTCGAGCGTAGGTAAGGTTTACAACCCTCACAGGGTGGCTCGACAATTTAGATTGGATCAGGGGCTTCCAAGGGATTATGGTTATGGGGCGCGACAGGATTATAGCACCTACGCTCTAGGTTTTTTGTGCTTCCTCGATTCTGCAGAGGTAGAACTCCTTGGGGATCGCCAAATTCTTCATGTGCCCTCTACTCAGAGGGTTGGGAGATGGGCTGAAAAGATGAGGGCCTATTGGAAGGAGATAATTCTTTCTTTTAAGAAGTTTGTAAGTAGCACTCCTGTCCCTGTCCCTGCTCGAGCCCTGTTAAAGGATGACGCCTCGTTCTGCACTTTCAAAAATACGTTTGTAGCTGCGAGGGGTAAACCTTGCAGCACAACAGGTTTACTTCCTCTACTCTTGCCAACTGCAACCGTGCCCGTGATAGCCCTCCGTGCTACTAAGGCACACCGGGACAAACGCAAGGCAGATCAAGACGTTAGCACCTTCATACCTACAACCGCGTCTTCAAAGCAAGCTAAGGTAAAAGACAAATTCTACTTCTACTTTCTTATCAACTCCATGCTGACCAGTTTATTCATCTCTTTTTTTATAGGATGCTCCAAAGGCCCCTACCGTTGCAAAGGATCCTGCTTCTTCTGAGATTCTTCATTCGCCCACCCGAGCTGGGGTTCCTTTGAGAACAAGGTCTCGCGCTAGCCATCCAAAAAGAACTCCTACAACGACCGCGCCTACTAGCGGTGTTCTTCGCACTCCTGAGGCGGATACTAGCCTGGCCATTCCCTCTGACCCTCTTCATACTTTGGCAAGCGTTCTGAAGGACCCTGAGCGTGCGGCGAAGGAAGTACTGTCCTCTGACTTGAACCCCCCTCCTTTGCAGAACGGGGTAGGCAAAGAGTTGATCCCCCTAGCCCGCGGCTTGGGCAGGTTTGACGAGGAGACCAGGGAGGTTAATACCTCGGCAGATCCTACTATGGGAATTTTTAATATCGAGCGAAGCCCAAGTCGCTCGCCATCCCATGGAGAAGGTACTATTCTTTTCTTCCCCATCCCCCCCCCTCACTTTCTCTTTTTTTTTAACGATTGGCTATCCATCCCTTAGGTGCCGAGGTAGCTACGTCTAACGCGGCTGAAGCTGCAGCTGGTTCAGAGGGTCATTTCCCCGATTGCGTGGGCGAGGACAGCGATACCAGTTCGCAGGTCGAGATTGTTCATGTGCTACCTCGAGAGCCTCTTGCCGAGTTGCAGCAGATGATGGATTCAGCCATCAGATCTCTTCCTGAGGATGACGGTTTGGATGAAATGGAGAGCTCGAATGCCAGCGGTAACTCGTCCCATGATGACACCTCAGAATCGAACTATTTGAGGCATGAAGTCAACCAAGCTGAGGGTAATGGATCGATTCGGCCGGCCTCCAATGAGGATGCAACCGAGAGAGAAGTTAACTTACCAACAGGAGGTCAGGCCACGAATCCTATAGAGCTAGATCAAGAGACGGATGACCCTTTACCCGTGTTGTGGGGTGGAATCACCGTTTCCGCCGCCGAGGCTAAGATTTTGGACGAGGTTCAAGCAAAATACCCCCAGACCTTTGGGGATCTTGAAGGGCTGTTGCCTTTGTTCCTGGACTTTGTGTATAAAACCACATACGAGTTGGTAGTCGGCCTTCGAGAAGCCCGAGATCGTGCCCTGGCCAAGAAAGATCTTGATTCCCTCGATCGTCTCTTCACTAATTTGGGCCAAGCGCAGATCGACGTAGGCTGGGCCCGCGACATCCTTTTGCGAATTAAGGCCTTGGGGGAGCGCGAAAGGATGGTAGAAGAAATCAAAGACCTTCGCGATCAGGTCATCGAAGAGGAAGGAGTGCTGTATAATGAAAAGATCCGCTTGGCCGAGTTGCAAGAGCAGGTGAACTCGAGATAACAGCACATTGCTTCTTTAAAGGATGAGATCGAGCGCAAGTCATCTCAACTCGGCCCTGCTGTTTTAGTTTTAGGCGATTTACCCTGATATTATAACACCTTGTACTGGGGTATTCTGAGAATATGTCAATTTATGCAACTTGCAGACTTTAAAAGTATGATAATCTTTTATTAATAGAACGGTCTTTTTTTTTATTATTATTATTACCGCCCCTTTTTTTTTTTTTTTTGAGCAATGTCATGAAAATTATTATAGATGACCTGTGCAAGTCATTAATATGAATCAAAAATCATAAATGGCTTTTAGCCGAGGCCAGGTGATACCATGGTTGCTATAAGTAACCTCTTCCAGAGTCGAGATAGACTAGAGGCTCTTACAAATGATCAGTGTTTTTTTTTTTTACATGACCTCTACCAGAGATAGGGCCAACCAGGAATTTTGATTCAGGAAGTAAAAAAGTGAAGAAAAAAAAAAAAAAAAACATGCCAGGCATTAGAAAACGAGAGGGAGGCGCAAAGCCCCCTCGAGCTTTTCTTAACATCTTACATGAGTTCTTGCATTACAATAACAGGGCCTCGAATGAGGCTTTCAAATTAGGAGTAATATTTCTTCAACCACTTGGCATTGAACGTGCCCAATATCTTTCTGCTTCCAATCCTTCCATTATCGTAATACCTACTAGAGCTGGCAGCCCTTACCTCAAAGGGACCCTCCCATTTTGGTGTGAACTTTGGTGCAGACGAGTTCCGCATCACATGTGTCGCAGTCTTCAAAACCAGGTCGCCCTCTTGAAACGCTCGAGGTCGAAAGGTGGCATTGTAAGCCCGAGCCACCCTCCTTTAGTAAACCACCATTTTGCTCTTCGCCTACTTCCTCTGCTCCTGAAGCCCCTCGAGCTCCCCGATCCGGTGGTCGAACTGCAGCTTGCTCCGTTCAGCTAGACTTCCAGAAGGAACTGCTATTTCAACCGGGAGCACCGCTTCTGTTCCATACACCAGGGAGAAAGGCGTTGCACCAGTAGCTCCTCTTCTTGTGGTACGGTATGCCCAAAGTGCGAGTGGCAGCTGCTCGACCCACTTGTCATGCTGCTCCTTCAGTGTTCGACTCAGGATTCGAATCAGTGTCTTATTGGTGGCCTCTGCTTGTCCATTGCCTTTTGGATAGTAGGGCGTTGATTTACGGTGAACCTTTGGAGAAACGCGCGGACTCGACTGTTGATAAAGGGTGTTCCATTGTCTGAAACAATGATTCGAGGTACACCGAAACGGCATATAATATTTTCTTTTATGAAGTTTGCCACTACTTGCCCGGTTGCCGTTGACAGGGCTATCGCCTCGACCCACTTAGTATAGACCTCCATCGCTACTAATATCCACTTCATTTTTTTGGACTTGGGTGAGATTGGTCCTATCAAATCCATAGCCCAGGTGTGGAATGGCCAAGGCGCGTCCGTGGGATGCAATTCCACAGCTGGCGCGTGGATGGCATTATTGTGGAGTTGGCATTCCCGACACTTTCGAGCGCAATCTTTGCTGTCAGCTTGCATAGTAGGCCAATAATAGCCCAATTGTATAATGCGATTGTACAGTTTCTTCCACCCTTAGTGTTTATCATCGTGGGCTTGCTTCAGAACTTCGTGAGCTTTAGCCAAATTGACGCATCGCTTAGCTTTACCATCAAAGCCTCGTCTCATTAGCTCGCCGCTGCAAATGAAGAATCGGCTTGCCTCCTTTCTGAGTAGAACAGCCTCCCCAGGATCCTGCGGGAGCGACCGATTTTCAAGATACTCCACATACTTGTGTCTCCAGTCTTCCTTGACATTGGCCATGGATTGGTTCCCCTCGAACAGCTCTCGGCAATTGTGGCATGCTTTCTGAATAGCCGCTGCCTCCTTTGCCATCGTCGGCCAATAGTATCCCTACCTTTGTATTCTTCGGTACAAGCTTAATGAATTGTCGCCACATGTGTGCCTGTGAATTTTGCCCAACACTTTACTGGTTTCCTTTCTTCCAACACACCTTGCCAGAGTTCCTCCGGGTGCCCTGAAATACAATACCCCCAGATACACTGTAAAATTTTTAAGTTCCATCAAAGGAATCTCGCCCACACCACCCTTCAGCTGCGACTCATAAGGGTCTCGCCAATCCTTATCCTCAGAGTCTGCAAATTGTGCGTCGTACAAGCATAACTCATTCTTTCTGTGAATTCGGATGTCTACTGATTCCCCTGTAATCTCGACTTTGGATGCCAGAGTGGCCAGAGCGTCCGGATGCCAATTAGCAGTCCTCGGCCCATGGGTTATTTGAAGTTCACTAAAATGACCACTGAGCTTCTGGATAATGGTTCTGTATGCCGCCAAAGCCGGCTCTTTGATGGCATAAGAGCCATCTAGTTGTTTTACCACCAAGTTTGAATCTCCTTGCACGTGCAACCGCTTGATTTTAGCTTCTCGTGCTGCCAGGAGACCTAACACCAGAGCTTCGTATTCTGCCGTTTTATTGGAACATCCGAAGGTAAGCTTGTATGAAAGATTTCTGGCTTGCCCCCCCTCAGGGGTCAACAATACTCCTGCGCCGCCTCCCGTAGAGGTCGATGATCCATCAAATGACAGCGTCCAAATCATGTTTTCATCTACGCAACAAATTGACTCAAACTCATCGAGGAGAAGGTCATCGTGCACCGGCTTGAAATTCCCAAAATGGAATCAGGCTATCAGATCAGCCATGGCCTGACTCAAAATAGCACGAGGTGCTAGGCATTGGATATCGAACTCGGCCAATATCAAAAGCCACCGCGCCACTCCTCCCGAAATGATCGGTCGCGAGAGCAGGTATCTCAACGGGTCACATTTGGTGATGAGATGAATGGTATGGGCTAAGAAATAATGGCAAAATTTCTTGGCTGCAAATGCGAGGGAAAAGCAATGGCGCTTTATCGGAGAATAGCGTGCCTCAGCACCTTGCACAACTTGGTTGATGTAATACATGGGGCGCTCTTAACCATCCTTTTCCTGGGCGAGAAGCGCTCCAATGGAGCATTCTGTCGAGGTAATGTAAAGTCTGAGGGAGATCCCTATCTGATGGGCCACCATGATGGTTGGCGAGGAGAGCAGTCCCCTGAGACGGTCGAGAGCTTGTTGGTGCTCCTCACTCCATCTGAACTCGGATTTTTTCTTCATCAGAGCACCAAAAGCATGAGTCACCTCGGCAAGCGCCGGTATGAAGCGTCGTAGATATGAGACCCACCATACCAAACTCTTTAGTTGCTTGAGAGATTGCGGCGGGGGCATTTCTATGATAGCTCGAGCCTTGCTTTGCTCAATGTCGATCCCTTGACGATGCACTATGAAGCCCAAGAAACAACCAGCCTCGACCCCAAAGGTACATTTCAGAGGATTCATCCTTAGCTTGAACTTCCGACATCTTTCGAAGACACTTCTCAGATTAGCCAAATGTTCACTCCGAACTCGGGATTTCACCACCAGATCATCCACATACTCCTCCATTTGCCTGTGTAACATGTCATGAAAAACAGCTGTCATGGCCCACTGGTAAGTGGCTCCTGTGTTCTTCAAGCCGAAGGGCAAGACTGTAAAATAGAAGTTCCCCATGGGGGTGCGGAATGTTGTTTTCTCTGCATCACACTGCGTCATTCTTATTTGATTATATCCGCTGTATCCATCCATGAACGAGAACATCTCATGCCTTGAGGTCGAGTCTACCAAGTTGTCAATTATAGGCAGCGGAAAATCATCATTAGGACATGCCTTATTCAAATCTCTAAAATCAACACAAACTCTGATTTTTCCATTTTTCTTCTTCACCAGAACCACATTCGCCAACCACGCTGGATGTTGAATTGGTTTGATAAAGCCGGCTCGCAAAACCTTCTGTACCTCCTCCTTTATTTGTAACTCAAGCTCTGGCCGAAAGCTCCTTTGCTCCTGCTTAACCGGGTATGCATCCGGTCGCACATTGAGATGGTAAGCCACTACTTGAGGGTCTAGTCCGGGCATTTCTTCATATGTCCAAGCAAAGACATCTTCGAACTCTTTGAGCAGAGCTACCAGTGCCGCTTTCTCATTTCTTTCTAGCTTTTTATACACATAGACTACCCGGGAACGGCCATCATTGCCTAAGTTGACTTCCTCTACCTCATCCTGACTGAGCCGAGTGGATTCGCTTGACTCCATTTTGGCTTCTTCCTCCGAGCTCGGGGATTCTACCTGACACGACTCCACTCGGGGGCGTGGTCTCGCCCAAGATCGTGCCCCCCAACACCGTCATAAACGGTACGCTATCCTCCCGTCGAACAAACGTATCCTTTTGCAGACAACTAGACTCCTCTTCTGGTTAGCAGCCGGCCTTGGTATTCTCTCCTCCTTTGGTTAGTCAATCTCCTCCCATTTCGGTAGAGGGAAGGCCCTCAATGGCTGGGGCTCCTCTGTATCTTCTAACTCGTTAAAGAATCCCGCCTCCACCATATGAGACTCTCTTTTAGTAAATGGTCGATCAAAGCAACGGACCATTATTTGTTTCCCGTTCCAGAACCCCTTCATGCATTGGTGATAAGAGGATGGTACGATCCCGAACTTGTGCATCCAACCTCGACACATGAGCAAATGGTAAGAGGTATCTGAATCAATGACATGAAATTTCACCGAACTTTTAAACTTCCCAATGGCCAGTTCGGCCGTCACGTGTCCCTCAGTTCTCCGGATATCACTTCCAAACCCGGCGATCTCAGTTCGCCTTCGGACAACTTTCTCGTCTGGGAGACCGCATGATATTGAGGGATGAACCATTATCTAGAAACGCCCGTTTGAGCTCGACCCCATTGAGCGACGCCATGACGTACAGTGGCCTGTTGTACGGAGTAGGGACACATTTGTCTTCCTCTGTAAAGACTATAGCTGACCCAGCTAACTTTTGTGATACAGGGAGTGACGCGATAGACGCTACTTCTTTGACACCCTCCTTCACCGCTAGCCACAGAAACTTCGCTATTTCCTTCTGGGCAAAAGGAGAAAAATCCATCTTTTGGAGAATATTCTTGACAGTGGCCGTTCCCAATAAACGAAATGCATCTAGGTCGTGTTCTTCTACCAGCGCGACCTGGTCGGCATCCTCCTCGACCCCTTCCTTGCCAATTGCCATTTCCGATACCATCATCACTACACCTCGATCGTGCGCAAGAAAAGGCTCTTCTCTCACATCCTTGGGGGGAAGAATGAGCTCGCCACTAGCAATCCGCCTATGGAAAGTATTTCGCAACGCCCAACAATCATAGGTAGGGTGACAAGTATACCGGTGATACAAGCAATACTTCGGATTAGCTATCTCCTCTGGTGTGGGCTCTCGGGCCACCTCGGGCAGCCTGATGTCTCTATGTTGGATCCATTTTTTAAGAATGGTCTCTACTTCCTCTGGAGTGCATGGGAACGACGGAGGAGCCTCGTCCGGATTCTTCGAGCGAGGAATACGGGCTGGCCTTGTGCCTCTCTTATTTGGAGATTCGTCCGCAGCCGAAACTTGAGGTCTACGCCTGCCTCGATACTCTTCTTGTGTGGCGGCGTGTGCACAAATAGCGAGGTTACTTGCCAAATTCCGGGATGCCTCTATCAGGTCGGTGAAAGTGAGGAGCTTGAGGTTAATGAGATGGATTCGATAAGACCCCTGCATGCCTTGTATGCAAATCTTGGCCAGCGCCTCCTCTTCATGGGTTTCAAAGCATTCCATGGCTCGGTCATGAAATCTATGGACATAGGTAAGCAAATCCTCTCCCGGGCCTTGAGTCTCTTTAGTCAAGGAAAGTGTAGTCACCCTTTCCTCTGCCTGAAAGAACTTTGACTGGAAAATCGTGACTAATTGGTTCCAGGTAGTGAGCGACCCGGATTCCAAATTCACATACCATTTGTAGGCCCTATCCGTGAGAGTTTTTGAAAACTCCCTCAGACGCAGGGTATGATCGTTTCCAAAGGGCCCCAGAGCCTCAATAAACCGTACCACATGCTCTCGGGGGTTCCCTTTCCTTCCATCAAACTTGCTAAACTTGGGGGTCAGGTACCCTGGGGGGTAAGGGAGAAGCGCAATGGATTGTGCGTAGGGTGGTTCAGGGGCTACCTCCTGCATCAGCATACTTTTTTCGTTTCGCAACAATGTTTGCAGGTCCGCCATAGTTACATATGGCGACCGCTGCGCAGGGTCCTTTTGATGTCCAAATCCCTCCGAGCCCGTGTCTCTGTGATGAGCCACTCTCCGACTGGTACTCGGCATACTCAACCTTGCAGGCGCCGTAAGAGGAATACTGAAGAGGGTTCAGCGAGCCCGCGGCGGTGTATCCCGCCATCGCCTGTGTCGACCAGTGGCTCACCTTGCCTCGGCTGACGACGAGAACGTCTGTCGCGCCGGATTGTCTGGGGTTGCATGTTCACCAAAGAGAGTATCACTCGGATTTGCGCCTTGCCACAGTGCTCCTTGGTCAGCAATCTGCCGCAGCAGGGTCACTACCTCCCTCTGAGTGCCTTCAAGCTACTCCATTCTGTGCGACAGTGAGTTATGGGCTTCGACTAGCACATCAGGATAAATAATCCTAGTTCCGGGGAAGTACGACCCAGGCATACTCACAGACCCATCGTAGCCCTCGCCTAAGGCAGGGCTGGTTTGAGAGGGCAGATTGATCTCTCGTATGCTTGACATAGGTGAAGCGCTCCTCCCCAACAGAGTAGCCAAAATGTTGATGGTAGTTCGTGAGCAGGACAAAGAGATCGTTCCATGTAAGCCAAGAGATTTGAGATCAGTATCCAAGTGGATATCTAAGCAACACAAGGGATTCTCTAAGTGAGGAGATTAAGAAAGGGAAGGCCGGCCTCAGTACCATGTGAGCTCGAGCTTATCCAAAGATAGATATTAATGTGGTGGTTCTGTTGTTTTAAGGCTGATTAACACCCCTATTTATAATGTTTACCTCCTCGATCAATGTCTTTTGGTCCTTTAGCTGAGCCCGCTCTTATCTAAAAGCTTGATGGTCTCTTCTTCTGACGGATGAGACATTGATGGATGGGCCGCTGCGCTTTGCCCCCCGGTTAAAGGAGGTAATGGCGCTCTTTAATTAATATGGGTCTCATCAAACGTCTTTCACAATTAATGCGTTTCTTATCCTTCATTGCTCGAGCTTAGGTACCAAGTATCCTTTCCCCCTTGTGTTGGCCTCGGGCTGAGGCGACCCCTTGGATCTCAGCCACCTATCCACATGCCCTCAGATTCCCGTGCTTCAGTGGGGATAGGTCCCTTTCGAGGTCCTGCCTTCATGACCTCGCAAGATCCTATCCCAATTTTATCCCGAGGTCCTCTTTGCCGAGACGGGAATTATGTAAACAGGTTAGTCGAGGTCGCTCCTTCAGAGAGCGTCCTCGAACGAGCCAGGGGGGTAAGAGCCCATCCGACTGGAGTGGGGCGCGTCCACAATGGAGGAAGGGTAGCGACCCATTCCTCGGCCAGTGAGTTCAGTTATCGAATAAGTAGCTCGAGAATACCTAATCCATTATGGGCACGCCAGGTCAGCACTAGCCAGTTGTGCCTATATTGCAGAGGTGGCACCACTTAACCAGCTATTGTAACGCGGTCATCAACAGTGAGTCATAAAGCCCGTGTTAGAGAAATACATTCAAAAAGGGCTGTCACCAATCCTCGATGTTGTGAATATATATTCCCTCTTGAGTTGGTTTAATTCTTTCAGTAATTCAACAATTTCTTCACTCACCGTCTTATTTCCAACCGTCTTATTTCCAACGTCTTTAAAGTCACAGAGAAAAGCAATTTCTTTTTTTTATTATATTTATATTTTTATATTTTTTTGACCAAATGGAACTTTAGAAGATGCATTTCAAAAGAAAAATAAGAAAATATTTACAAAGAAAAAAATATATTAAAATTTAACTCATCAAATTTGACAAGTCATTTTAACTCAACTTCCATGTGAACTCAGCCTCAACCCTCAACCCTCAACCTACGTAGATCTTTGCCAAATATCGAAAAAATAAAAATATAAGAATATTTTTACAGAAAAATATATATATTTTCCCAAAACGAAGCCGACTCCATAATTTATTGTATATTTCCTAATATTCTTATCGCAACAGAATCAAGGTGAAATGGGTCGGACGTATCTCACACGGGATCCAAAACTCCAACAATTAATATTCATATCACAAGACGTCTGGCAATGTTTATTGTGGGCATGAAATTAGGATGAGAACACTTGATACTAGTGAGTGATGGGGGCCAATAAGGCATCATGTTTTTACAACATTTAAGAACCAATAGTTAAAAAATTGCTATACATAGTTTCTTCCTTTTCCCATAGATTACAAAAAAATCAATACATGCTCTATGCTCTAACCTTATTTTCTGTGATTTGATTCAACAGTTCATATAATAATACTACCACCTGGTTCTGCTCTTTGGCCCTTCATTATTTGACATGGGATGCTACCACACATCATGTGGTATGACCAAACTAATCACTTCCTCCTGGACGTCTGTCTCAGTCTACGTTGGCTTGCGCCCACCACCAATCACTCCACCAAATGCAGGAAATTACACTACATTACATTTGGGCAAGACAGCCAAGGGGATAGACATTCTCGAGTCACTGCTTAATAGAACGAAGCTCCCACCTACCCTCCCCATCGATCAACCGCAATTCCTTTGAATGGAACGGTATTAAAGCAGGCCGCTGTTGACAGAACCAAAGTTATGAACCATGTAAGACAAGCAATATTTTATAAAACAAAGCACGAGGAGGGAGAGTAAATCATTAAGTATATACTAGGTAGATCAATTGAAAAATAAAAAAATAATAATAATTAAACAAAAAAAAAAAAAAAGGGGCTAATCCAGCACAGCCCAATCTATCATATGATCAGATCTACTGCATCACTGCTCACAATACCTGATGCATACCAATTTACTATGACAACATTCATATTATTACTTACCTGCGAGGATGTTATGAACGTGATGCCCATATCAGTTGCTAGTCTATAAAGGTGTTCTTCAACGTCAACACTTGTAGCACTGCCATTGAGGATCCGGGGAAAAAAAAATAATAATAGCAAGATACCATGAGATCACGGATAAGCCTTTTTTTTCTTGAGGAGAAAAAAAAAATTTAAAATAGCAAGTTTTTGTAGCATACTTGGTGCACTCATCAAGGATGCCAAAATTAGGCTTGTGAAAGAACAGACGTGCCTAGTAAAACAAAAAATATTTTGTCAAATACTTAACCACCACTTGGATAATAAATTGTTCTTGTTAAAAAATGGGTAAAGATGCTACAGAGCACGTGAGCTCACCATGCCTAATCTCTGCTGTTCCCCAAGAGATAGGATGTCCTCCCAGTTCTGATTAGCATCCCACCCACCGCCTTCTCTATCCAGAAGATAGAGCAGTTTAACCTTCTCAAGAATAGTTTTCAAATGTGCATCCAGAATGTTTGTGTCATCAACGGGTTTTTGACCTGAATTTTAGCAAGATTATGTTTGTAATCAGGAAAAAGAATAAAGCAAATAAAAAACAACTTCAATAAAATATTTAATGAAAGTGAAAGACGTGCACACTCATACAATAAACAGGAGGAGCAAAAAAATGTTATTTAAAATATATATATATATATGTATGTATCTAATCCAATAGAACAACGAGAACCAAAATAAAATAGAAAAAAGCATTCCTACATACAAATATATGCCAAAAACCAAACCAAAAACATTGCTCGAGTTCTTAAAGAGTTTTCAAAAGTTACATTAGACTTAAATGTACAACTACAGCTTGTGACAGGAGCCTTATTTCTAACTTTAAATTAATTGGATCCCTACCCTACCCCGCAAGAAGCAGTTCTTCATTTATGTATATTTACTCTTTCTTTTTCCTCAATATGAGATGTTTCACCAAGCATGAGCTTCAATAACAATTCCTCCACCTCCCAAAGAAGAAAGAAGAGGTTGACTGTCCAAGTCCCAATTACAAAGAAAACAACAAGACATGACTGTCCTATACCAGGGTCCTATACCTGCCACCTTTTCATGACCCACATGGCACACTACTGTAGCTTGTGTTTGTGGCTGATAAAGGGAGCTCTCTATTCCTAGTGCAAATTCAGGGTAGGGGTCACCTAGTCCAAACCCTGAGAAAGTATTATATACCACGGGGGTATGGTACCCCGGGTCAGTGGGAGCCATTGGATCATGGATGTGGTGATGGGCCCCACCACACCCATGGGTTGAGAAGACCCAGGGTACCATACCACCGGGGTATTTAATATTTTCTCCCAAACCTTGCAGGCTCTTGTACGTACTAATCCAGTTAAGACAAGTATCTCACTTGAGGAGAGAACATAATGCTGCACTGCTATGTTGAAAGCCCCAAAACTAGCTATCACACAACAGACAACTACCGCAAGCCTACTCAACTAAACTCATAAGCAGAGGCCTCGCAACTAATAGAGAAAAACAACCACTAGATGAGACTAGTATGGTAGTATTTGAGTCTCCTTGTTCGGATCTTGACCGGGAAAAACTATTTTCATTGTAAATTCTCTTTCATAGACCCAGATTGGAAAACCAACACTTTTTTAAACGAATGAAATATCCAAGAGCCAAAAGATAAGTATATAATTTTCGAAAGAGGAACACAGAAGCAGGAGGCTGTGAGACATGTTCCGGTATAAGATAGGGAAGAAAATTTCAAAGGATTGATATAAGAAACATATCATAAAGGATAATGAAGACATAAACTAATTTACCTTTTCTGTGCAAACTTAACGTCCTTTCCTCGGCTTCTTCACAGGAGAGAGGATATATAATTTGATCCCTCAGGGTTCCTAAGCATGTGTATGGTCGTTGAGGAACATAAAAGACCCCGCAACCAGATCCAGATTCCTTGTAAATATTTTGGAATGGTTTAACAAGTCTACCACTGGCGATGGGCCAAAGACCTCGAAGGACTCTAAAGAAGGAACTTTTCCCACTCCCATTTGGACCTTGAAAATATCGGACTTGTCAGAAGTGAAATATGCACAACAGGATAAACAAAGAAATATTTCACCAACCAGTAAGAAGTAGGCTGTTTCCTGGTAGGATATCACATGTCAACTCCCGAGCCAACAATTTCTGTGCTGGGGTAATGATGTCGACCTTCGAGAAGGAAATGATATCACCAGAGTGAGATTCAGCCGCCTTATGTGGAGAAGAAGTGCCACCAACAGGTTCCCCTGGAAGAATACCAGCTTATTAGCACAAATGCATAACCTTCAGGCGATTTTATCAAAATAAATATAAAACAAAAACATATTCATTAGGCAACCAATACAAAATAGTGCGACCATTATTTGCATAGAAAAACATTAAGCATGAGATTGCAACGAATCACGATGTCGACTATTCGAACAAAAAACAAACACAAGCCAAGTTGTACTGAACTTTTAGGTTATAAATGAAGAAGAATGAAACCAACACAAACATTGTGATGGAGAATCTGCAGGAGTACCAACCACATAATATACTTTTATTGTGTCTCACGTATGAAAACCCATAATACAATGTTGTTACAAAGACTTCAACTAATCTGATTAAGAAATCAATCAATCAGAAACAATTCACAAATATAACTCCTAAACACATAATACTGCCATATTAGAATCAACTAAAATATTAAATTAAATTAGGAAGCCTACCAATTAGAGAAGTTGATTTTATTTGCAACAAGATTAAAGATGGAAACATGTTATACGCTCAAGAATGTAGTTGTAATTCGTACCTCCTACATTAAAGAAGACACATATATTTCTTTCTTTATTCCCACTATTTGGAAGCAGCATTCAAGCAAGGGAAGGTCTCCGTTTATGTCCTCATAGTCATTATTATGTAGCAGTTGCACTGCTGATATACTTGTAAATTTACTTCTTATGATTGAATGCAAGGGGGTTACTGCCTATTATGAAGTACAAGGGGGTTATAAGCAAAGCATATATAATAGGAGGGGGTTATCTGCATTTAACCCTTTTTCAAAATGACAGCTATGCATAACTAATTTAAGTATATAGCGGTAATCCAAAAGAGTAAGCAAGCAGATTGATCTGTATATTTCATACCAACAACAAAAACAAAATCTTTGCTGAGACCAAATTGATGGTTACCTATAAAAAAAGGCATCATTCTACTAATCAAGTGATCAATGTTTAAGCATTTATCCATCATCACAAGCCCTGCAACAAAACTCATTGATAGGAACCAAAGCAATATACAACTTTTTTGCCCCAGTAGTCCATTCCCTGTTAGAGAGGGCCTTATAGTATGATTTATGTGAGAAAAAGCAAATTACAGTCTTTCAGTACCAGCACAATTTCATCGTCTGGGAAAGCTAATTATATGATAAAGCAACACTCTCCAATTCCTGATAATGGAGTCTTCTAGTAAAAACAATATTCCAATGCATGGCCCACCACCAGACCACAATCTTTCACCATCCATCACCGTTTACAAATATCTCATAAAGATGGGGAATTCTTCCTTAAGGAAGGTCTCCCCAAAACTTCATGCTGTCACCCTCTCACTTTGCAACTCACCAAAAGTATCAAGGTCATTTACATCAAATTTGCTTTCTAAAGGTCCACTCCCATCTAATTTATACTTCCAGACTACAATTTTCTATCTTACTCTACTCTTCCTAAGGTGAATCTCCATAGTCATTTTCCTAAAAGAGCATGATTCACACAAATCAATGACATTAGACACCAGCCTTTTGTAGAGAGTAAAAACAATCACAGACTTCACAACTCAAGATGGAACCTAAACTCTTTGCTCATCCCTTAGAAGATTCCCCAACCTTCTAGACACCAAAACAAAGGATCCTTTAGAACAATATAACCAACCTTATGGTGGTTGGAATGCTTCCTAAAGTACTTTTTAAAAGTTAACTTCTCTCCCCTAGAACAATAAAAATTTGCCACCTATCTCATCTCATCCCTAGCAGTAAGTGACTCCCACATTCTACTTTCTAAGTGTTGAAATATATAAAAAGTTGAAGAAAGAAATTAAACATGAAGACCACAAGGATAGACACACAAAGCCCAAAGGGCTACATCACTTTTATTATATTCTCTCTTAAGATTGTTTACAATGAGCACCCCTATTTATAGGTGAAAGAACAACGTGATGAATATGGAGAATACATTAATGGAGGATTCATAAAATCAATCCCATAAATCACTCCAATCATACTCTATCATAGACTAAAATCAGTCCTACAATATTCTCAAAGCAATATTTTGTGGATTAATTTAAGGTTCCTATAATAATATTCTCCAACAATAAGAAAATAAAAAAGGCAAACCAAGAAATGAACATGAAAGACTCCCTATTTTATGACAAAAAAGATCTCCACTACCCCTGTTTGCATTAATTTGATTCTTCATAAAATAATCTTAAGCCCCAACACTATCTCAAAACAAGCAACACCCCCCACAATTATTGAAACTTAACCTCATTCAGACCATAAAGAAAATGATAACAACAAAAATAATGGTCGTACTGCACTAGTGCAAAAATTTTGATTGAATAGAGATTAAAGTCCTTACCATTTGGATCATATAATTCATCTAGTCAAGCAACATCATGAAAAGATCAAACTAAGGACCCCAGATATGTCTATGGATTAAAAGTACTACAATAATCCCAAACTAATAAGAAAACTTCAAAAACACACCACCAAAAAAATAATGGCTGTCATTACATTAACAGAATTTTGAAAGAGAGCCAATTGAAGTTTTTTATCGTGGACCGTTTCATCCATTTAGTCAGATAACTCCACAAAGTACCAATATTAAAGAATCTAGATGACTAAGGATTCAAATTACTATAATCTTACACTAACAAGACAACCTTACTAGAGTCAAATGTCAGCTTTCATTTGAAAAACCTAACATTGCATCATGCCTCAACCTAACTTAAATCAACAGTCTTAATCCTAATTCAATGGAGTGAATCAGACCAATCCTTTGCCACCATCCACAGCTATTGAAGATAAATTTTCCTCAATACTAGAAAATCATTGAAAGCAGGGCCACTTGTGTTGGCTGCTGACAACATCAATAAATGCGAAGGTGTGTCAAACATTTAGCTGGACCATATGTTTTGCAATCCACAAAAGTTGGATTCCCCTTGGTACAAAACAGAATGTTGGATATTTTGTAAAGGCAAATTTAATTGTGCCCAATATAGATTGATAGCGAGCAATATAAAGGACGTCCAAAAAAAAAAAAAAAAACGAACATAAAATAGAATTCATAGATGTCTTCAAAAAAAATTCAGAAGAAATAACTTTTTGTTGAAAGATCAATTCAAAGAGATATAAATTCAGTGGGACAGTCAACAAGCAGAAAAGGACACACCAGATTGAGCAGCATCTAGAAGTTCTTCAAGCTCAAAAATCCGATTAATACCCCCCGATAGCTCAAGGAATTTTCTATGTAGTTCAAGAATGTCGCCAAAAGCTAAAAAGCTTTGAGATACAACAGATGCTAAGAACCGCAGTGCATGAGCCAGCTCACCTGAAAAATTATAGAATGAAAACAGTTCCAACTTTAATTTGCTAAACAGGAATTACCATAACCGAATCAACAAGACTCTCTAATTTAAAGTCACCTTGAGTTGAAGTCAAGGCTCGATCTCCCTTGTGTTCCATAGCATATAACAAACTCAAACCCCAGGTAACATTGTGTGGGAGTTGTTTAGTGATAAAGTCATCCAGCATACCATATAGCCATTTCTTCCTTAGAAGTAACGCAGAGTGATCGAGAAGTTCCCCAAATCTTGATTCAACCATCTGTTTAATACAAGAAGCGTCACCGAGGAATAGACAGATGATTATAACAAGCGGATTACATTATACAGGAGTAAATCAATCAGTAAGGGGAATAATGAACCTTGATTTGTTCGGTATTTACCAAAATCAAATTTCCATCTGTAATCTTAGAAAAAAGCAATGTTCTTTTAGAAATAAGACAATTAACAAGTATAACTACTGGCCATATGACCAATAGTACCTTGCTGCCCCCTCCTTGAATTAGTTTCCTGAAGTCTTGAGACTCACTAGCACCCTATTCCTCACGAGGAAAGGTGGAGCTATGAAGCATTAACACTTCTTACTCCCTTGTTGTGTCCACTCTGTGTCCTATTTCAAACTTTCTTAGACCGTATCATGTCCTGTCCATATTCGTACTACGTAGGGTAACAATTTAGTTTATGGGCAAAGGTAGGGGATAAAGAGTGCTCGGAAAAAGGATAAACAATAACTTGTGCAAAACAAATCTACCAGACCCTGAATTTAGTAAATAAAGTATTCCCTGCCCTTAAACAGAGTCAGTTCGCTTAAAACTCCAATGACAATATAGCAGGGCAGAAGAAAATTAGTTATATAAACCATGGAATGACATTAATCCAAGTTTTCATAGCCCTAATTAAAGGGAGGTCCATCAATCAATTTTTCTCCACAAACTCTTCAAACAACCTTATCATTTCTCACTGATAGACTACAGCACCATACCATCATCACCAGAAGTCCAGAAAATGCCCTCAAAATGAATAAAGCTCTAATAAAAGAGGTCCCAGGGGAAGTGCTTATTAAGCCTAGAAACATTCTTCACTATGCAAGAAATTAAGATGGGGATGGCTCAGAAAGACAAGGAACATTCATACTGTGCTGACAGAAAGCAGTTATACCAATGATTTATTAACCAGCTAGGAAGCGCTGGAATGCATGAACCTTCAACTAGTATGTCATGGGCCTAAACTCTCAAAATATTTTCAGAGAAAATTTTTATTCCAGCCAATTCATTGATCCCAACAATCACTATCTTGCTACAACAATGTCATGGAGAGACCTAATCTTTGATATTTCACGAAGTGAGTGCTTTGGGACTTGAACTTGCACCAATGATACTGATGTTCATTACCCAGTGTCGTACCGACCTTTAAATTGTTTGAACTGTTCAAGAATAATAAGAACTCGCTGGTTTCCAAAACCTACTCAAAAACTATTTTTGGGGAATTTTTCCTCATCTGCTTCCTCCTTTATGAAGCATCGAAAGCCCTAAGGTATACAGGATGTTCTCACAATAAAAACAAATCTCTTCTTCATCGTCCTTTTCGTCATCCACCGTTCTTCTACGTCATCTTAACATTAGATTTTTCTAATTTGAGGAAGTTACACACTTGGAAGACACAAAACTCAAGTTCCTGAACAAGAAGAGGGAAAAAGAAGAGTTTCAGGTAGTTGTACCACATGCAGGACCTTTTACTGCTTCAGTGGGTCGTCAAGGCCCTAGGATATCCCAACCATCAAACCGCCAAAAAAATAAAATAAATAAATAATAATAATAATAATAATAATAATAAAACTAATATGTGTTTCTACTATTCTTATTGTTTGCTTTCTTTTCTCCCTTTTTCAATTAGTGTCAATTTGATTACGGTCTGAAGTCATGATCAATCCACTTGTGAGTTGACCATGAATCCAACTCCAACCATTGGACTCAAAAATCACAATTAGTTTATTCTTTTCACTTGACATTTTATCTTGCTCATTCTTTATAAATTTTGAAGTGATTTGTTAAATTTCATATTGTTCTCTCGGTGCACCAATTTGAATATTTAATTGATTAAAACTTGTTTAATATGCCCTTCTTTAAATTAAGCTTGCTTAACATGATTACCACTGGCAGTTTGCCCAGGTGTTATCTGAGTCTCTTTAAAAAAACCCTGATTGTGGGTTTTGACCTCACCATCCATCCTCCCCAGGCACGGAGCCAAGTGAGGCCCAGTGGGGGCGGGCACCCCCATTGGAATTTTTTTCATTTACATTCCATTCTTTTGAGTTTATCAAAATTCTAATAATACCCCACAAATCTTTAAACATTTTCACTCCTGCCCCCACTAAAAGTTTTATTTATTTATATTACATTCTTGAGAGTTTCTCAAATCATAAACGATCAGTTTGGTTCAATGGTTTTGGATTTTCTGATGTGCAAATATATATGTGTGTGCGTGTGCATGCGTACATATGCATAAAAAATATATATATACATAGCAATCAAATGAAAAACCAAAATTTCAAGCATATATAATGATCCTATATACTGAAGTGTAAGATAAGTTATATTCTCCACCAGTAAAAATTGAACAAGTGTATTATATTGCATATTTATTTATTTATTACTAACGATTTGTTTCGGTTCACTTCATTCCTTTTGGCCTCCAAACCTAGAACCAAACCATATTCAATGATTCCTTAAATTTTAGAACCGAAACCAACTTCCATTACAAACCCGGACAATACTGCACAGTACAATTTTGTCTGGTTTGGTCTAGGAAGCATGAACACGCCTAAAAGGTAAGTGTTTATATCAAACACACGCTGGACACTCCAAAAAACGTGTCTAGAAGCTTTTCCATTTTGGACACGTTGCAGATGCTCCATAGACATGCATCAAACATGCGGTCAAAATGTGGGCACACATGCCTGATTAAAAGGGAATTTTTAGAAGATTTCAAAAAAAAAAAAAAAAAAGAAAGAAAGTGGATTAATATACAGTATGTACAATGCTTTGAAAATATTCAATAATATAAAGGTCAAAACATTAAAATATATATATATATATATGAAATTTATCAATCCACTTTATTTACTTGACTTTTTATACTTATTACCTGTTTGATATAGGAAAAGATCACAAAGAGAAAATGGTAGGAATCTTGCTCTCTTTCGCAATCAAGCTTCGAACTTGCAATGCCCAATCATCAAAACTTGATTGCTGGCAGACCACCTTTTTCTTCTTTATGAAACCCTCTTTCTCTATCTTTTTTTCCCCCTATTTGCATTGTTATCTTCTTCCTATCACAAAGCTTTTTCTTACTCTATAGATTCTCACTTTTATTATCAGCAAGGTGCTTATTTTTTCCTCAACAAAATTTTAACTGTCTTTATTTCTTTTATTATTAACTAATTCTCTTTCCCCTAATAGAAATCCCTTTCTTTTCTTCAAGAAAGCCGTAATTTTAGAGAGGGTTTAAAATTCTCCTTCAGCCAATTCTCTCTCTCCCTTCTTTTTTCTCTTCTTTAATGAGAGAATTATTGTTGTAGATCATTAGTTATTGTGATCTGAGATTTTTTATTTTTAATTTGATGAAAAGTAATATTAGCACAAATAAAAATATAAATTTATTATTCGTTGTGTCCCCACCATGTCCTCATCTTCACTCTTTAAGATTTGTCGTGCACGTGTCGTGTCGTATCCATGTTGTCTATCTGTATCACTGATTCTTAGGGTCCAGTTTACTAGTTCTAACGAGTTCCATCTTAAAGAATCCTTCCTATCCTGTTGCAAAGGTGAGCTATAAATGATCACCATTAGTAACTCTTAGTAAGAGTTAATTTACCTGGAGGTTGGAAAGGAAAGGATATAGTCTAAGAAGCACGGACAATTCTATGAAGATGCTGTGTCCATGTCGGAAACGACACTCCATGGACATGTCATGGACACGTGTCCGATACTTCATGAACGTGTCTATAATTTAGAAATAATTTTTATTAATTCGAACACTTGGCTGAAACATCCCAAACATTCGACTAACAGATCCTGAACACTCGACTAACATGTCCTACACTCTCAAATACAAGTCTTATATAATACAAGCATATAACAATATTGAAACATACAAATACAGTTCAAAGTGTCTAGCCTCCTTTTCTTTTAAAAGAAAATTGATAAAAACTCGACCCATTAAGTCAAACCACATAGTATCATATCTTTCCTTGCTAACTCTACCCATGTTAGTTTTGGTACTCTTCCTTTTTCCGTAACATGTCATTGTTCCCGACTGGTGCACTAAGTGGCCATTCTAGCACAATACCCCATAGGTAAATGAAGACAGAAAGAATATGAGTTGTAGAACGGAAAGATTTATCAGTATTCTCTTCCATTCTATTTTATAAAATGGATATTGAAGCCTCATTTTCAGTCCAACTTTTATTGTGAAAGCAATCTATGCCCTCCCACCAAGATATGGTAAATTCATTACTAATATAGCATGGCCACAGACACAAATCAAGCTGTGATATTCACCAAAGTATCAAGCAATAACGATAAAAATGCAAACAATAACTCATAAAAAGGTAGTAGCACCCAAATTTCAAGCATGTGGAAATTGGAACGTAGTGAAATTCCAGAACTAACCGCTTTTTCTCTAGCACCACCCCCAAAGAAAGCAATGGATTCGGCATGCGTACGCAATCTCTCATGCATGAATCTAATTAATGAATGGTATAACAAGTCAGACTGATGTTCATAGAAATATAGACTCAAAGAAGCAGTACAATAAACATCAACAGATTCTGAAATGACCTAAAGGTTCCCTCAAGTTGTTGTTCTCGACTTCCCAGGTCACCAAAATCAGGAGTAACACTCCTCAGAAAACCCAGACCCAGTAACATATAAGCATATAATATAGCAACTCCCCTTCGACCTGTTAATAGCTTCATTCTCCAGGTGAACCTAAACAATTGGAGCATTGCTTTAGATTATTGAAGAAAAAGTGAAAATATGCATTTTACCTCAAACCAAGATCTTGCAATGAAGCCAAAATACAACCACAAAGAAAACTTAATAACCATTGCCACACACACTCACCATAAAATGTCGACAGATGGTTTTACCATTCCAGTAAGCAGCCCTGACAAATCAGTTGTTAATTTCTCCAAATCTTGTGTCATTCTCTGATCTGCATCAACATTTATGCTTGACATGTGGAATACCTACAAACATATGCATTTGACATTAATTTGGTAACGTTCTTAGTTTCGCGTGTCTCAACTTTGGATGCTATAAATATACAGCATTGACCAAACTCAGAAGCCAAACTCAGTGCATGAAACTGTCAATTATTCTTTTCTGAAAAAGAACTACAAAAGTACTATTTGAAAGTGTTTTAAAGAAAATGGAAATGGAGATACCAAATTCTAAATTCTATAATGACATGTTATAAAAACAAGACAGTAACTGCCAGGCAAGAGAATATAACCAATATTCTAAGTTCAGCCCGAGTAAAAAGGAAACACTCCCATTCCTATTCCATTACCTTGTAGTATGCGTTCTTTCTTAAGTAGTTCCTCAGTAAATGTTGAGTCAAACGAATCCTCCATCCAAGGGCAAGTCTGGCCGTCAAGTGCCTATGTAACAAGGAAAAATAAATAAAATATAGTGAAACCCTAATGTGTAGTAAAAACTACTACTAACTACAACAACAACAAAGCTTTTTTCTAACAAGTGCTCCAAAACAAGATTCCCTCACTCAGAAACCTCCACCGTACATCCCTTTCAGTGCGGTGATAAGACAGAGTTTGTAGAAACTTATTCATTGCAGTAATATGGAAAATATGGAGGAATAGAAATCAGAACCTTCAATGGAGGTCAGGCCTTACTTAACAAAAAAATAATAATAATAATAAATAAAAACGAGGTCAGGCCTTAATGCTATTCAAGTCGCCAGATGGGTGGTTTGGGAGGTTTTGGACTCCAGGGGGTTGAAAAACTCTGATCTGCAGACCTTAACTAATGATTGTGAATGATAATTCATTTAAGAACATAAGGTTGTTGCCGTCCAATTTTCTTAATATAAAAATATCTATTTGTGCTGAGTTCCAGTTATGGTTGGAGCTTTTTACAAGTGTGTTGGATTAGGACTGGCTATGTGGATACTGGTTTGGCTCAGTTCCAAAACTGGTTTAATCAGAGATCAGTTGCTACATTCTGGGTTTGGCTTCTTTTTAGAATGGTTAAGTGTTGGCCGGAGATGTTCAGATCTATTGGTGTTGGGTACTGCCGTTGGGCCCTTGTTTGGTGTAATGTGTTGAGTGGGAAGCAGTATTCTGCTTGCGCTTGGGTTATGGAGGATGATTCCAGGGGTTATCCTAGTGATAAGCAGCTGTTTTGTTATTTTCTTTTTGTTTGTAGAGGACTACAGCTTTTGTTATTTTTAGTTGCTAGCTTTTGAAAATGGGCATATTCGAGCCCTTTGTATGGTGAGGGCATACATAGTTTGTGTTTTATTCAATGAAATTCACTTTTTTTTTTTTTTTTTTGGGAGGGGGGGGGGGGGGAGGGGGGGGGGAGAGAACAAAAACTTCTTCCCAACTACTCGTGAAATTGTACTGAATATGATGCATTCTTAGGAGCAATTTATTACATAAGCCAACTCAGCCCTTTGAAACAAAAAATTCTTCATGAAAGATATGAAAATACACGAATAATGACATTCAGAGTCTATACACAAAGACTGAAATAAGGACTTGGCCTGCTCTAATCTAAAGATTTATGATAGCATTATGTTATCAGAAGTCACACTCAGAAAAACCAATCATGGGCCACAGCATTCAATGTGTCATGAGGGAATAGACAGATCTTAAGAACACATATTATATAAGAAAATTCATTTGGATCTCATGTCACCAGAAGCATATGCAAATGCATGGTGGTACCCGGGACATTGATTCAGGCTGAGAAGCAAACTAAACAGAAGCCTAAGTTCAGTCAACCTTGTGGCCCAGCACATTATTGAGTTATCCTTTGCAAAAGGTCCTAAGTAGGGTTATTAATGGAGTCTTCAGAATGTTCACTTTTAACTTTCATGCGTATAAAGCAATGTGTTTTGTATCAAATAAATATGCTCAAGGGTTTCTTAGTATGCCAAATATACTGAGCCATTGAAATTACCTTAAAGACGGTGCAATGAACGACGATGCAGCACTTTGAAGAACACTCACACCAATCAACCGAATAAAGGATGCCTTATCTTGCTCTAAAACGTACCTAACGGTAGTCCCTGAGAAAACCAAGGTATTTATATCACAAGAACATGATCCCTCTGATTTTGAAATGCAGCATTGAGGTCAAAGAATAAATAACTAAATAAAAAAACAAGAAAAGAAAGAAAGAATAGAAGGATACCATTTAAAGAGGCAATACGATCTGATATCCAAGTTCTTGAGACCACAAGAACAGCAACTGCAAGGAGTTGTGCCCCCTGTTTATCAAGTACTGAGGGAACCTAAAATAAGCAGTGAGAAGGTCAACGAGAACGTTATAGAAGATTGTAATTGTGGATCTAAAGATATATATTTGTGTACTATTGGATTTATGATAGCCCTAGGGTGCCATTAGGTAGATAACGGATGAATCACATTAAACCAATAAGTAATGGATTAACCACAGAACTGAGAAAGTAACAATCCAACAAACATCAGATTGCCATACAACTGAAAGATAAGAGATGCAAACAAATGGTTCCAGAACAAACTAAGATCTCAGTTACTTACAAACTCCAAAAGGCAGATGATTCTAACATAAAATTGATAGGTAACCAGAATTGGTGGTGGACAATCTGCAGTCCCATTGAGAAAACTTTACAATATACTGTATTTTTGGAACCGAGCATTTTCCCATTGTTATTCATCTTCTAGGGGTCAGGACTCAGAAGTTAAATTAAATGTGTAACACTGACAGACTATATAATTACCTCCAAAGACTACAACTAACAGGCTTCATACAAGGAAAAGCTAAACTGTACAGCAAGAAATCACTTAACACGTAATAAGGACAATTTATAACTATTTTCTCAACAGACAAAAAAAAGTTATCAGCATCAAAGAAACTGGAAGATAACCTCCAAATATTATTCTGAACAACACCATGTTATAATTATTGAGGGGAAATAGTTTTAAGGAACTGAATATGTTTTAGATGCAGAAAACTGATTTTGTGCCAAAGTATATGCATCAAGTAATTCCATCAAGATTTCATTCTAACATATGGCTGCTCATTGGCCCATAAACTGCAATCATTTCTACTCTGGTGCAGTAGCATCAGCAATGACCAAAAGAAATTAGACTACACGGGTGGTATGTAACAAAGCAGTATCAATACCAAAAAAACAAAGCATTTTTCATCAAAAGATCCTAGTCATTATTAATCAATCAACTCCAAATAAGGTTCTATGGGGAGTTCAATATCTTCAGTCACAAACATAACACGATCATAAAATCCTATAAAGATAAAAGTCACCAATAAATAATACACCATCCTGAAATGGACAATGAAACAATGTTAGGGATACCATGAAAAAGAAGATCCGGAAAGCTGCAGCGGTGAGAATTATTAAGTTGAGCAAGCAAAGGAGACATCTAGTATTCAAAGGAAATCATTCTAGAATAAATCCAAAACTTAATTCAACAATCATTACAATGAAGAATGGGAGCTCTAATTTGGATCATAATACAAAAAATAAATAATTTAGTGTATTAAACAGTTTCAGAAGATGAAGGGTATGCGAGACATTTAACCAAGAATTCCTCACAGAGAGTCTACAAGAAAATTGTTCTTCCAGATAAAGTACTCACCAGTACTTTAAACATGGCAGCGACTCTCAATGGCAGCATCCTTTGAGCAGTTCCGAGTTGTGGAATGATGGGCAATGGAACATCATGATCCCAAGAGGGAGACGCTGCTATTAACTCTGAAATATATGATTGTTCCTTTGAATTTGAGAATGCAGAATCCTAATATAAGATCACCAACAAGGTTTTCAAAATGAAAAATTAGGTTTAAAAGAAAAGTTCCAAGAACAGAATATAATAATTCTCAAACCTTTTTTGTATTGGCAAATGCACGTTGAACTGCGATTGCATCACTTTGGCGGTCTGTCTCAGATGACTTCATACTATTGAACCCAGCTGAAGTAAGAACTGGAGAATCATCCCTGTAGAATTCATGAAAGCATTATTAACAAAGATCTGCAGCCACAAAACAAATGGGCGCAGTAAGATTGAAAAGTGAAATAAAAAAGTCAGTTCACCAACTGAAAGTTTCAACCTCTTGTAATGAACATTCCAGCCTCCTTCACCATCTAAGGACAAGATCACGTCATGAAATGCAACTAGTGCAGGGCGATGGGATATAGTTATGCAAGATGTTCCCATGGCTCGAACTTTAGCACAGAAGCGCTCTTCCATATCAGTCGTCACAGCACTGGTACATTCATCAAGAATAGCAAATTTGGGTTTATGGTAGAAGAGTCTGGCCATTCCCAATCTTTGCTGCTCACCAAGAGATAGTTCATCACCCCAATTTATCTCTTTTTCAGGTGGGTAACGATCTAAAAGATATTCAAGGTCAACCTAGTAAAAAGACAAAAAAATTCCATTAAAAATTATGCCAAAGAAAATCTTGAAGATTCAGTAGACCCATGATATGATTAACTCAATCAAAGAGAAAAATGAGAGATCTCAGAGAACCCATGCAATTCTAAATAAACTAAGGCTATGTTTGGCTGCATGGAATTGGAGCCTTGGAATTGGAATTGGTGGAATTGGAGAAAATTTTGGTTCAATTTTGTGAGTTGCTTTTCTCCAATTCCAAAAATTCCAATTCCAAAGCTACAATTCCATGCAGCCGAACACAGCCCAAGAGAAAAAAGAATATTGTAAAAAAACTTACATTTTTCAACAGCTCAACCATTCCACTATGCATGAGCGGTTCAACCTCTTGATCTGCAGTAAGAGGATAGATTAACTGGTCGCGTAGTGTTCCTAAAGCCGTATATGGTCGTTGTGGCACATAGAAAATCTCCTTATTCAGATCAGAACCAATCCCAGGTTTCACAATATGACCAGAAACTAATGGCCAAAGGCCACCTAAAACTCGGAAAAGCGAGCTCTTGCCGCTACCATTCGGACCTTCAGCAAAACAAAATGCAATATAAGTTCTCCTTGTCAAATATTATATACACAAGCAATGTCGAAGAAACTCGTGCTATTGACATCCATCCATATTTAAGCATATGTTCAAGCATCGCATACAATTCTTTTTTATGATCTCTCCCCCCACCCCCCAGTGCAACAACAAGCATGTTCCAACAGGGACCTGAATCCTGTACCTCCCTTCTGCCCAAGTAAAAGCTGGCACTCTTTGTATACCAGTATAACCAGAAACAAAATATAGCATCAAGTTTAGGCAAACAAACAATAAAGAATGCTGGAATGATCGCGCAAACAAAATGACCACCAAATAAAATCTAGATGAAAGCCTGCGTTATCTATTTCTAGGCCATCATCATCTATGTTAGATGCATATTTAAAAAATTGTGAAGGACCTTTCAAGCACAACATGATATCACCGTTATGGATATGGATAACAAACATTCTGTAGTAAAGAACATATTCCTAATTTACTTGAAGTTCTATACCATAATTTCTTAATGAGTTAGATATGTCTAAAAGGGAATGGTTCTCAGATTTTCAACCCTATTTTATGTAAGCAAGTCCTGTTATCCTTGATATAATGAAAACAGGAACTATCAGAAATCAACATTCAAGACACATTCTAAAATGCCCTGAATAAATGAATCCACACATTACCCACACCATAAATAGGTATCCAGGTCCACGCAATATACAAGTTATATTTTCAAAAGCTTAATAAACAATGTAAAAAAATACTGAAAATTTTAGTTTAGCACATGGCACCTCAATACAAGAATTATAGAGATGTTCCATGCTTGTTTACTTCCTGTATTCAGCTATTCGATCTCCCAATAATTTTTGCATGCCATTAATTTGAAAATACATATACATATGAGTCGAGGGCAGAAAGTAAGAAAGCAGCGAAGAGCCCAGGCCAAGAAGCATAATTGTAGCTACCCAACCAGACCCCCTGCCACCAGTGTGACTTGTGAGGGAGAAACAACTTTCAAGAATTTGAGATGTAGTAAACTCCATGAAAACATGTCTTTCTCGCTTTCAGTTTGAACATTTATCATCAGTGTTGTCTGAGAGAATATATTTTGTTATCATATTAACACAAACATGCACGATCTTTATAAAGTCATGCTTCCCAGGATGTCCATTTGCATGACTTTTTACAATCCCTTTAAAATCAATCAGTGGGAATATATAACATGTTACCAGAGTGCAGTCACAAATTTGAGAACTTTGAAGGGATCGAAAGAAAGAGCGAAGAGCCTCAGCCCTTAAAAGAACTGCAGTGTACAATTAATTAAGTAAAAAATGGATACTCTGAATTCATAACTGAAGCTTTCCCTACTTACTTCAACAGAAAAATCAATAGGAATAGAACCACAAAAAGAACCACACTTTCAAGGACAATGTGATGTTTTAAGATAAGGAAATACAAAAATGAAGTTTATAATTATAAGTAGATGAAATCACCTGTGATCAAAAGATTAGATCCTGATTCAACCCTTAGAGTCAAATCCTCCACCAGAACATTACCAGTTGGGGTAACAACCTGGAAGATACTATATTAATTTCAAAATATATAACAGATAGATGATTGTGAAACATGGAGTCCATGATTTTCCAAGTACCTTAACACCATCAAACTCAATGTAATTAGCTTCAGTCACGTAATTCCTGCTCCCGTTTCTTCGCGGAGAAGATATATCATTAATGCTTAACTCTCGCGATACAATCATGAGTTCATGAATACGATCCGCATAACCACTGCAAATTAAATGGTTAAACTTACAAATGACCAAAAGGTCAGGCACAGGAAGATGAATTATTAGCATGCTTCTTTCTACTATGTTGTCAAGCCCCCAATATCCAGCTTATTAAACTGCGAATACATTAAGGAACAACATTTGACAGGAAAAAAAAGTTCACCTTTGTATCATCTGTTACCATTATGTAATGGCTGTCAAGGACATTTCGGTCAAAACCCACATCTATGGATTGTTGGCAGACTTAATTGTTTCCCATTTTTTAAACATATTCTGTCTACTTACTCCCCATCCATGTGGGATAAAGGCAAGGATGATGATGATGATTGTGTCTACTAAAAGTCCAAGTTCCACACTGGAGGCTAAATTTACAATTTAAATGCTAGATGGACTAAATCAGAGGCTAGACTAAAACAAGAAATTTTGGAAATTTAAGGGTTTTTTCTGTAAGAACTAAGTCATGAGCCTATTGTTGGTTCAAGTTGCAAGTAATTATATATTTTGGGAGGTTTTTCGTTTTTTAATTGTTATTTTACCATGAAACATATATGACTACACGCATAGATCTGCATTCAGTAAAATGATTAGCATCAACCATATACTATCGCCACCTTGCTAATTTTAACGCTTTATATGTTACTTTCTTTAACATCCCACCAATCTTAACACCATGATATGAAGTATCTATTTTTGTGCTATTACTTCTTTATTTTCAAATATTATATTTTCCTTAATTTTAATATTAGTTAATCTCTATCAGTTTAGTATTTGTTTGACTCGGACTTAAAGCAATAAGAATCTAGTGATTAAAGTGACTAACTCATAGGAGTATAAGTTATCTTTAAACATTAAGTAGTAAGAATAATGCAAAAAATGGCAACTCACATGATCTCGACAACAAATATAAAGATCAAAAACCTGCATGCCGTTTTTTTTAAAGGTTGTGAATCAATGATGTATGAAATATGAACATAAACTTATTATTTATGTTATGTAGTAATGGAGTAAATTACTATGTAGTAATATTGCATTTTTAACCTTTCAACCAACAAATATTTGGCTCTTCTTTTAGTTATCAGTTTTAGACTTGTAGTTGCATTTCTAGTCATTACTTCTATATTGGCGCAACCGTAAGGTTGCTCCATTATGACCTGGTGGTCACAGGTTCGAAACAAAAAACAACACTCTCGGTATTGTTACACCATGATCATGACATAAGCCAATACCATGATTTTAAACCATGGAAGCAAATAATCAAAATGCAAGGGATATTGCATCAACATGCTATGTGGGACCACAAGAAAGTCAAGAAAACTCAGCATAATATGTTGTTATGGCCTTAGACGTTCACTCCCAAACAACATCAAAGTGCACATTAAACCAGTGAAGAATTAAATCTTATGAATGACTACAACAAACAACTGCCTAGTAAAGCAAACAAAATCTGCGGAACGAAAAAAGTACAAACCTTCCAATCCATCAAATCTGCAATTTTTTTGGTGATGCAATTCAAGAAGTGATTATCTTGCGTATCAAACTAAAATGTTTTAGGTAATTACAGTCATTGCTTAGCGGCATGCTAGAGAAAATGCCCCGTGTCATATCCCTAAAATGCTGAAACAAGAAATGGATCAAGCAATACCTTAGACGATTAAGCCGCCTTGAACTGATGGAAAGAGTTCCCAGGGACTGAAAAAGTGATATTATAACACTAGTATGATATCTTAGATTGCTCAGCATCTCTGCTCGTCCTAAAGTTGAAGTGTCAGGTCTTAAATTGCCAGAAAAGAAGGGCTCAATAATCAGGATAACAGCAACAGTAGCACCAAGATACTTTAATAAGAAATCTTGAATCATGCCAAACCACCAATGGTCATGTAGAACAACACTCAAGTGCCGCACAAGAGTCTTAAACTTTCGCTGAATATGAGATTCTTCTCTACTTTCACCACCATAAAATGCTATGCTCTCTGCATGGGTCCTTAACCGTGAGTGAAGTTGTCGATACTCTCCTTCCAATTGTTGTTCTTTAGACATTAGTTTTCCAAATGCAGGAGAAAAGTTTCTGATTGCGGTCCCTGCTCCTAATACATAGGCCTGGAAAGTAACATTAGATTGTGAGTGTCAAACTAACTGCTATAATTGTGATGCAAAGTTCTAAGGTCCATCAGTAAATGGAAGTACTAAGCCACTGAAGCTCAACAGTATCTAAAACATTAACAGACCCAAAGATAAAAAAGACAAGTCAGAGCAGTCAAAGAACAAAGAATTACCAATATCCAGAATACATATTTTGGGCTTGCATATGAACATAGGCGCCAAGTATAGAGCAAACCGTCAGTAACTGCAGTGAGATCATCCTGCACAAGGTCACTCAACTCTGAACAGAACCTTGGTACATCACTTGCAATTCGTTGCTCTGGATTAGTTATCCTACCATCAACATGTGATATTTTGTAGTATACCATATTCTGCAAACCCAGATAAATAAAAGTAGAACATGAAGACAATACCAAAGAAGATGAATTCATGGTAAAGAACATACATCTTATCAAATTAAAGGATAGTAGGTCAAATATAATACATGAACCTATTCACAATTGAAGGAAGAAGATAATATTTTGCACCCTTTGTTAAGTACTATGCTGCATAATGGAAAATAAAAATAAAGTTCAAATTTAACCATGCATTTTCACCAAATGACTCATGGACCATTTAAATAAATGAACTGCCCAATAAAATACCCAAAATAAATTATTGAAAAAACATAAACTGTAATAAAGAAACACTGTTATAGTTATATGTCAATTAATCAAACTGGATGAGGATTGTGTTAAGACCAAAAGGCCGAGTTTTCCAAAACAAGGTTTTCAGCCACTGATTAGTTTTGTGATACAAAGGCATCAAGGAATATGACTATTTTATTTTTTCTATAGAATGCACTGACCACGATTTAGTTTTCCAGTTATAAGGAATGCCTTGCCTTCCTAAACGGAAGACAGATGGGTATAATTTTCATCCATTAAGAAATTGAGAACTCCCTTTCTTTACATTGTCAGATGCTCAAGTCTCTGATCAATAATAACCATGATTTTGGACATCATACTCTCTTCTAGCTAAACATATCTGCCAACAATCTCCATTTTGAACTCCTTTTGCAAGAATCTTTAAGTGTTATAGTGTTCAGGAGATTCATGAATAGTTCACCCGCACTATGATTATGTGTAAAATTAGTAATATATTCTTGCATATAGAGTCAAATACTATGGCTGACTTTTAAATGATCTCAAGATTTTGGTATCAATGAGAGTGAACATCCAATCACATTATAAGAAAATTTACTTTAATATATAGTCGAGTTTCTCAGATGTATTCCCAGTTAATTTATATACTGATAATATCAGTGGCAATATATTTTTAAACTCGTAACTGGAATTTATCCATCTTTTACTACACTAAACATGTTTTCTACACCCGTGATTATGGTTTCGAAGAAAGATTTAACCAAGATATAAATCCACACAATCTAAACCCTTGGCCTGAATTCTCTTGTTTAGAAATCCTAAATTTCGACATATTTTACAATTTAGGACAGCTATCTCACAATTGCTTAAAGTCCAGAGCTTCAGCTAAAGCCAATTGCAAACATTACAAGTAAAATTGTTAACTCTAATTGTCATTTACCCAGTTTTCTTCTTCCTGTTCTTCCTTCTTTTCTTTCTTCTTCTTTTTTTTTTTTTTTTTTTTTTTTCATTTTGTTGTTTGACGAAATGTAGCTAGGGAGCACTGACTCTCCAGAGATATACATATATATATAAAGTTGTAGTACATTTGAATAAAGAAACAAGTTTATAGCACAGAATTCACATATAAACAAGTTTGAATTCTTTGTGGCACATCACCAAATTTATTTGCTAACTTGAGCCATAAGAAAAAGAACTCAATTAGAATATGAAATGACATTTGAAACGTGATTCACTAGTATGTGATACTGCAAATTAACCACAGGCTAGACACGCCACAGCAAAGATATTAATATGCATGTATAAAAGGGGTGAATGAATGATGATTAAAGGAAATAACTTATCATTCATGTTTGCATGGATGGTCAAAATGGATATCTGATGGAGCTTTGTAGCAGATCTGACAACATTTTTGGATGATTTACCCGATATGTAGACTAATATACAAATACAACTAGTTCATTTTTACTTCAAATGTAATGTAAATCCTAAGGACGATCACTTACATACAAGAGTGATTAAACTTAATTCTAAAAAGCAACATCAGAAAGAAGCAAGACATCTTTTTAACGGATGACCGTAACAAATGACTATTAGTCCTAGAACCTACTGTATTGGAACTCTAGAAATAAATTGGAGAGAATGAAAGGGCTACTGTTCCAACTTTTTTTTCCTAGTTGGTACTCACACACACTTGTATCTTCTGAGACTTAAAGCCCTGACCTCCCTTTGGGAAGTAAGAGGCTGATACCGCTAGGCCACTGGCCCGTTGGTCTACTGTTCCAACTTATCAAAACAAGATAAATTTATTTTTATTTTATTTTTTTTCCAACTTATCAAAACAAGATAATTTTTTTTTATAAAAAGTAGGGAAAAGATGGCTACCATAAGATAGAAAAAGTAGTTCCACCTCACATAAGCACATACACACGCACAAAAAGAAAGACAGTAGTTACCTGAAAATATTGTGCATGGATAAGCTTTGTCAATATTTTTCTGAACCGCAAACTCAAGGTCCCTGTTATGTACTTAGATGTAGAATAAATAGTTGACTGAAGAAAACACAGTAGAAGATTTTCACAAATCAGACGAATAAAGGTAGGTACGCGCCGAAGAAAAGCAGCACGGAATAGGAATCCTTGCACTTTTGCTAATCTATTGCTTAAAGCAGTTCGTAACACCTGCAAAAAAATAAATAAATAAATAAAACAAATACAAAAGCAAACAATTAACATAAAGACACTAGCCACCCCGTCCATAATCCATATCTCATGTCAATACAATGGAATGGAATCGAAACATAAGTTTAAGTTTTGGTGGTTTCTCTAGGAATAAAAACTAGACAGAAGCATTCGGGAGGGAAAAACAAACAAACAAAAAAGCAAAAACCTAGACAGAAGTCATAAAAATCCTCATAATTTAGGCATCCATGATCGAACACTTTCTTCCCAATTCGACTAAACCAGAAAATACAACAAAATAACAACCTCAACCGAACAAGGAGTCATACTCTGTGATTTTCTGTTCAAAAAAAAACAAGAAAAAAAAAGGTACTCAAAGGTACAGGTTTTAAATTTTATATTCTTCGGGTTGATTTAATATATCTACAATGTAACTTCTATAGAATGTACAGAATATAGATCAACAATTATTTGCCAAATTTATGAATCTACAGTAGCACATGAGAAAAACAAAAGGATGGATATCCAGATGATTTTCTTCAAAGAAAATTTTAAATGACATTCCAAGACTAAGCTTTAAAGATAATAATACCTCTAAATAATTTTATTTTTAAAAAATTTGACATGTAAAACTACACATACTACTACTCTATAAGTAAAATATAGATTTAAATATACACACACACACACACACACACACACACACACACACAAATAAATAAATAAATAAAAATTGGAATCTTCAATGATGAATTCCACTTCTATAGTTGTTGTATAAGAAACATCCCATGCTAGAGTAGCTAAGAAGAGAGACACGTGGACACTTAATAGACACTCTTGGACACATGTCTTACACTGCATGGATGTGTCAATAATTTAAAAATGAATTTCATCATTTCAAATGCTTAACTAACAATATGAACACACTTCTGGCGTCCAACCTTTTTTTTTTTTCTTTAAGAAAATTAACATTATGCATATGGTTACCACAAGGCAAGCATGCAATATCACATTTTCTTTGAGGAGAAAAATAAGATTGTAATGAGAAAGTAAAAGAGTAAAATATACATAATATAATTATCCTTGCGACATTTACATAGCTTTATCTTCTAAATTATGTAAAAATTAAAATCTAATTGAAATTCTATAATTGTCATAATTAAAATTTTAACACTATATGAATATAGTTGTGTTCGCGCTATATCCGTGCCCTACTCTTTTGGTATTTTATCTGTCGTTGTATCCGTGTCCTATGTCCTAGCTGATGGTACTTAGGTTGCAAGTTCAGAGCTCACAAACTATCTCCCACTTACTTATGGCAATACGAACAGGATGACGACCATCCTGACAACCATTGACATTGTATTTACTAAATAGGAGTATATTCAGCATGGAGTATATTCGGCAAGGTCATTGGAAGTGCATTTTTGTTGTCCCTGCACCTTCGCATGTGGAAATATTCAACAAGTGACTTTAAATTGCCATGGAATCAATCAAAGGGCTGTGGCAATTACAACTGCCCTACTAGAATATATTATCAATCACATAAACAAAGGTAAACGAATAAATAAATCAATAATTGAAGGAAATTTAATAATTTCTATAAAATTTTAAAAGTATAAAGCTCAAAGAAGAATAAATGTCTTCCATACGGGCCATTATAAAGGAATCCATCTAAATAGGATAGGAGACTAATGGTTTTAGTGACGATAACTTTACTAATATCTCATTCTCCGAATTCATTTTCATGTTTGGACAGAATATCTTCCAAATGATTTTTTTTTTTTTTTTTTTTTTTTGGATAAATAAAAATTATTATTATGTTACCAACAGTCCTAAATTTTCATGTCTTTTTTTAAGCATTTTTCACATGTTTACACCAATGCCTCAGAAGAATGGAGTAGATCAAGCGGTTGGATCAGGTTCAATTTTGGTTAAATGGTTAGCAATTAGATTCAGTTCAAGCTACTGTATGGTACTTGTCAAATACAGTGGCAATCAGGGAACGTAATAACCAAAAGGTAACACACAAATAAAAAAAAACTGTCCACCAAAAAAATCTTGTCTGGGCCTACTCGGACTACAAAAACAGCAAGAAGAAGGGGAAAATGGAGAAGAAGAGACTTATCAAAAAAAAAAAAAAAATTTGAAAAGAAGAGACAAGAAACAAAGAAACATACAAACAAAAAAGGATCCATATTTACAACATTTGATTAGAACATATCATGCGCTTGCCCCAAAATGCAAGTATCACTTACTCACAGAAGGCAATTGTGTTAGACATGAGTTATGGAGGTAAGCATTTAGAGATGTTCATGCAATTACTGCTGCCAGCCTGCCATTGTGTATATAAAATTCATATTTGAATTTTCATCACATAACTATAATCTATGTAGCACGGACACGAACACAATATGACACAAACACCGCGACGCATCAAATCCCACAAAGGCCACAGATACAGCGTCAACACGGCTAATATAAATATAGAATATCATTTATAATTTTATTAAACAATACAGTTAGAACATGTTACATGATTTAGACTTTAGAGGAGGGAGCAATGCGAACATCCTAATATTATATATATTAGGGTAAAGTGCAAAAAAAACCCTTCAACTATTGGCCATTTAGCAGAAAACCCCCGTGATCTAATAATTTGACAAATAACCCCCCTAAACTATCATGTTTGTTGCAATTTACCCCAATCCGGTGATTAGCCGGTTGAATTTGACCGTGAAGAAGCACATGACGGTCACGTGACAACCCAAAAATTTTTAAATGGCCATACAACCCTTTATGAAGTCCCCCCCCCCCCCCCCCCCCCTTCCTCATTCACGCCACAATGGAGGGGTCGGCTGTGAAGAGGTCGGCCGGTGAGGGCTCGGCCGACTGAGCAGAGAATTGAAGCGGAAGGACGGCGGTGAAGCTGTGGCAGGCACGGTCGGTAGAGAGGGTCAAATTGCGAAATCTGGATAGAGAAAGTTGGGATTTTCTCGACAAAAAATTGGATATATTTTCCTTTTTTGCTGGTCAATTTGTGGGTAAACAGGGATTTGGGGTACGAATCGAGGGATCGGAACGAAGACTTGGAAACTCTGTTCATCAGAGTTTGGAAACTCCGATTTCGCAGGGCGATTCAGTTCATCGAAGTTTGCTGCGTCGCCGGCGGAACAGCTTGTGGGTTTGGTTTGGTAGGGTTTTGTTCGCCGGAAGTTGCAGAAGTGAAACTTTATTGCTATTTGTTGTTGGCTAAAAGTTGCAGAATTTAGTTCATCGGAGTTTGCTACGTTGTCGCCGGCGAGCCTGCAATCAAAGACCGAACAACCCCGACATGTCTTAGTTAAGATGAAAAGAAGTGCCGGTGACAGAGCTATAGTAGCGAAACGACCCAGCAAGAGTGCAATTTCAGCGAAACCCAGAACAACGAGACTGAGACCCAGTCTCGTTGACACTTCCCTGAAGAAAAAACATTGTGTCAAATCCTCTTATTCATTAATCATTTGTTTGGCTCCTCTGTTTTGTTAGAATTTGTTGATTCACGGTACATCACAAAAAATCATTGTTGGGTTTTCTATTGTGGATTGAAAATGAGCTTCACGATTGGGGATTTTTTTTTTGAAACCCACTATGACATATATCTGTCTATTTTATTTCTCTCTCTCTCTCTCTCTAAGAATCTATATCAAATATTCATCTCTCTTTAAATCTAAATCAGAGATTCAATATCCAAATAACTCAGCAAGACAAAACGAGGTAAACTAGAGTCCATTTTTAGGATAGGAAGGTCTATTCTTAGACTGATTGGATCGGCCGGTGACGGAGGAACTGCACAACGGCGGAGGTGGAATGGACCGGCAGTGAAGTGGCGGCAGCAGCGGTGGGGAAGACAGCGGTGAGCTCAGCGGGCTGGTTCGGCGGTGGCTCGGCCATGGATGACTCGGCGGCGCTCAGATGAAGCGACGACTGCGGGGACAAGCTCAGATGGTGGAGAGGACCGGCGAGCAAGGTGGGTTGAACGGCGATGGGCTGGTTCGGCCATGGTTGACTCGCGGCGATGGGCTGGTTCGGCCATGGTTGACTCGCGGCGATGGGCTGGTTGCGACTTCGGCTGTGTGCGGATGAAGAGACGGCAGTGGGGACATGTTAGTCGAGTGTTTGGGATGTGTCAGACGAGTGTCCGAATTAATAAAAAATTATTTCTAAATTATAGACATGTTCATGAAGTATCGGACATGTGTCCATGAAGTGTCCGTGGAGTGTCGTTTTCAAAACGGACACAGCATCTTCGTAGAAGTGTCCATACTTCTTGGACTATAATCCTTTCCTTTCCAACCTCCAAGGAAATGAACTCTTACTAAGAGTTACTAATCGTGATCATTTATAGCTCACCTGTGCAGCAGGATAGGAAGGAATTCTTTAAGACGGAATCAATGTATTAAAGGCTCAAGGCGCACCAAGGCGCTAAAGGTCCTTTGGAGCCTAGGCGGGAAGCGTGCGCCTGAGTGAAGAGAGGCGCACAATTGAAATTTTAAACTACCATAAAAGCATTCATATCTCATAAGTCATATCAAATTCTATTAATTAATAGCAAATATAAAAAAGTAAATCCATCTATATAAGCATTCGAGAACCATAAAACAGAGCACAAATTTGTTTTCTTGAAAGGCAAAACAGAGCACAAAAAGAAATAAATCTTTTAACAAAAAAAAAAAAAATATTGTTAACAAGAAAAGAAAGAACAAAAAAATAGAGCCAAAAAAAAAAAAAATTTGATGCAAAGACAAAAGAAGTAGATGAAGAGAGAGAAGGATATTAGAGGAGAAGAGAGAGAAAGTGTTAAAGAAGAAAAAGGAGAAAAAATAGAGCCCAAAAAAAAAAAGATAAAGAGAGAAGAGAACTAGACGGAGAGAAAAGTAAACAAAGATGAGGAGAGAGGAGTAGAGGAGAAGAGAGAGAAGAAGAGGAAGAAAGAACTGACATGGATTCGTCGTTCGTCTCTGACACCAGAGCTTTGTTGATGGTCTCACAGTCTCACTCTTTCTATATTCGGTTGACACTTTGACTCTTGGACTTGCTTATTTGTTTATTCTTTTGAACAAAAGTTCCTTCTCTTATACACTTAAGCTTTCTTATTTGTTTATTAGGTTGCCAAAAGTACCCTTTTTGGCTTAAGAAATAGAATAATCATTATAAAAATAAAATAATAAATAATAAAAAAAACAGTGAGGCGCTCCTGGGCGCCTGACAAATAGGACGAGGCACGCGCCTAGTAAACATCAATGCACCTGGGATGACAACAGGCGCTAGACCCACACCTCAGGCCTAGGCGAGCCTTTAACAACACTGGATGGAATCCTGACAGAAATGGCTGTCTTGGTCTGAATACTTTTTATCGGGTGTTATGTTGTGGAAATAGGAAGGGTTCCCTTGGAAAGATATTTGAAAGGTGAAAGGACTAGCTAAAGGATTTTCCTGGTGTGGATGCTGCTTTGGAGGTAATAATTTCAACTATGGATAGCATCGGGAAAAGGGGTAAAATGATCTTCAACTGGTAATGCACGTGCAAGAACAATGAAGATTGAAGATACCACCAATCACCTTCTTCAGTTTGCACTGACACGTGACTTTGGTGTATGCTGCTGTCCATGACAACTGTGCGGTGAATTATGCTTCAGTCTGTGGAGGACTTTTTTGGTTGTTGGGCTAGCAGTTGTGTCAAGACTCAAGAGATCCCCTGTTGCATCACTATGTCTCATGTGGTCAGTATGGTGGGAGCGAAATAGGAAAACTTTGGAGGATGCAAAGCTATTTATGCATTAGGATTAAGAAGTTGATGCTGAATATTTATTATTTTTGGCTGTCGGGATATTCTCCAGGTTTTTACATTCTTTTGTAGATAGTTTGGACGATTTAACTTAGAAGGAAGGATTCTAGGCTTAGGATGCTATGTGAATGCACAGGTTTTGCTCCTATCTGATGCTCTTCTTATAAGACAATGTCCTGTACTAATATAAAACAAACTGATCTTTTCATTAAGTCTGAACAAGATTTATTAAAGAAAGTGAGTATTCCAGTAAGCCAAAAATATAGAAGGGTTTTGGGATGCAACATAACAAGCATAATTTTGTGGAATATGCTTGAAAGCACTTGGAAACATAGCATTTCTATTACAGGAGCTAAAAAAAATCCAAAAATGATGAATAGAATATAATTAAATTCTAAACAGTCCTCCAGTCATAAAATATATATATATATATATATATGAATTTACTGAAAGCCAACAAAAATGGAAGAACAACAATGAAAAACCAAAAAAAGGGAGGAAATGGACACTAAAGCTAGTTTTAGAAATATCAACTATAATCTGTTCACAGCTGAAATTTCATGAAGATAAGTTTTGAAGTCTGAAATGTCAACACAAACATTGACAATAGAAGATACTCCAAAATGAAGCAGATCCTTATGTATATGGCATATCCAAAATTGTAAATAAAGGTAAAGCATGGATCTATATGTTCTGTACAAAATAATGATTAGAAACCATTGATGTAGATGTTGAGTAACAGTCCCGTCTAATGATTTTCCATAAAAATTGTTAATTAGACAGATTAGAAGTATACTACAAATTTTATTTCTAAAACAAGATCTACCTTAGTTGATCAGGTGTATAAAAATGCATGGACGAATTAAACAAACAGAACAATAACCTTTCTTTTTATACATAAGTTTCCTAATTCTAATTTACCTTTTTAAATTCCATCATTTATAAAATAAGAAATTATATATTACACACACAGAAAGTTTTGGAATTTAACAAGTTTCAGGTACTTCCACTGCGCAACTTATGAAATCTCAAGTAACTTTGGATTTCTAATGACATCCCAAATAACTATTATTTTAGGTAAAACGCTTAAATTACCAACACACCTTAAAATTTTGTATCATCCTACCAATTTCCAAGCACCTTCAAAGGTTCAATCTATATTCCATTCAAAATATTTAATTTTAAAGGGAAAATTATTTAAAATAAAAAAATAAAAAACAATATTGGAATTGATTCTGCATGCATAGGGTGAGTTGAACAGGGAAACAAGGAACACAGCAGCATATAACGAAGATATGTCCACAAGGAAAAAGCAATTTTGGAAGGCGGACCATACCATATCAAAACATTAAAACTTCAGATTTGCTCAAAAGAAGAAGCTTACCACTATAGAAACTAAAGCTAGAAGGTCTCTTGCCCCCATTCGGCCCATATGAGATAGAAGAATTGCAGCTAAAACCTGAAGTGACCTTAATCCTCCTTTCTTTTGCCTACTTTTTTTTACAATATTATCACTTCCAACCACATCGTTTGATGGTTCTGTATGATCACTGAGCCCATTGCATTGATCCAAAGCATTAGGCCTTTTACAGCTATACCGTGATTGCATATACGCAGCCGTTCCACCAGCGATTATGATTCCAGATGCAAGCAGCAGAGTCTTCCTGTAGCATAATAGCAAAACATGTCTAGCAATGACAGAGGGATCTAACTGAAAACAAAAGAACCATATGACTGTAAAATGAAAAAATGACCATACAACTGCATAGCATGAAATTAAGTCACTTACAAGCACGGTTATGAAGTCGTAGATTCAAAGTTGGTGCAGAGGTAACAATGAATCATTATATCAAATTTAGACCCAAAAAAAACGAACGAACAAACAAAAAAGAAAGAAAGAAAAGGAGATTTTTAACATTTTTGGGAATATTCACTGTCTACAAAGTTTAAGCAATTCATCTGAATTTTCATCTAAACAATCACCATTATCAAAACAACCATAGGTGATTCTTAGGGGTATGAGTCTAGAACCTAGGATTGTAATTTTTTTCTTCCATAGTGGACTGTTTAGCATCAGGATGTGTCCCCATGGTTTCCAGTTCAGGTTTATGTAAATCATTGTCTCTATTTATTTTTTTTTTTCTGGGTACGTAAATTACACACTCATTTATCCTGTTGGGACTCGAACCCTCAACCTTCCATTTGGAAGGAGGAGGAGATACCATTTAGATGCATATAATTTGAACATTTTTCAATACATAAAAAGCTTTCTACTATTCCAGGACACCTTTTCTTGGAAAGTACTTAGCTGACTGCTCGAGTATAAGCTTATCATTGACCATTGCACCAACCAAACACTAGTGACTGCCTGCAACAATTGCTCATCCAAACAAAATGCATGCACCAAGAAGCTGCCAAAGCATAGCAGTCATCTATATATCATATGACCAAAACTTTAAATGAACAATGACACAAAAGCAGTTGCACCAACAGCCCAATTTCATTCATAAAATAATTAAAATCATCATATGGCAAGCAGATAACACGAGAACATGACACAATGGTAATATCCGAGATTTATTACAGAAATTTAAATTGATAGTGGATATGAGCACAAAGAGTAGGAAATATTACCTCCTTGAGGCCAAAATGCTTCGACCATGCTCGGTTAGCTGTAATAGTTGTAAAGAAGGCATGGCTGAAGATGAACCTTCCCCAACCACTAAATGTCAGCAACTGGGATAGCTAAACTTCCAGTTTCCAGAGCGAAGCAATACTGAAGAGTCTAAATTAAAAAATCATTTAAAAAGGAAAAGTGATTTTCCCCCAACAACCAGAAGAAGATGAACTAAGAAATTAAAGAAAAAAATTAACAAAATAAGATGTTTATTGCCAAGTAGTGAACCAAATATCAAATGAATAACTTTCAATCAGCATCAAGAAAACTAAGAAAAGGAGAAATTTTTAAGTCTTGGTAATGTCTTTTCTAGTCTATTCAAATGGCATTCTTTCAAAAATAAGAATGCCATTTGTTTAACACTTGGTAATGTCTTCTCTAGTCTAATCATTTGATTAATTCTAGCCATGAAACTAAAGATAGTATCAACTACACAATCCACAAGAGAGAGGAGAGAGAGCTCATGTTTATGTGCTGCAAGGTACCACAAAGACATGGGATGAGCAAGTTACCGTTCAAAAGCCAAGGATGCTAACCGTGCTCCATCACATGCAGAAGTCGATAAAAATACATACTTATTGAATATTGAAGATTATTTTCTTGAGCTTCAAACGACCCACCAAGCCTTCCTTTCCATATATAATTTGTGTAAAGATAATAGTCCTCGATGACAATCAGGCATAAGACCTCTGTAATTTATTCATTTAACTGAGTTAACCACACAAAACAGGGCAACATATGATAAACCAACTAGAAATATAAATCCAATGGAAACAGATACACAGATATAATAATAGAGTACAAGTTCAATAACGCATTTTGTAGAACCCCAAAGAAAAAATTGTAGCACTTGTTAAATAAAATGGAACGTATTAAAGAATCTAACCGAGCACGCATTCAACTCAAAAATCTCCCATAAGGGAATCCGAAAGTGAGCATCTCCTTTACGGTAATCCTAAAGTTGGTCATCTCCCATATGGCAGCCCTATGTCATAGTGAGCATCTCCTTTAAGGTAATCCTAAAGTTGGTCATCTCCCATAAGGCAACCCTATGTCATGGAAAATGTTACGAATGCCTATGAAATATTTCAGGCTGATTACAGATGGCAGTAAATTTATGTATGATTGCCACAATAAATATAAGATTCTACCAGCATATGGTACAGCAAGCAGAACAAGTTCCAGAAGCTGAAGTACATCCAAGTGAACCATAAGACTTTTTTGGGTTGTGGGGATAAATTATACATCTTTAGAGGAGATTGTTGATTTTTTGGACTCTTTGAAAGTTTAGAGGTCCTTTTTGGCCTTGTGTAGTTCTTTTGGGCTTCGCTCCCCTTTTGAGCGCTTCTATACGATTGTCTTACTTAACAACAAAATAAATAAATAAATAAATAATAAAACATGAGACTTTTGGCAGTCCCAATTTCCAAAAACCTCCACTTCTCTAATTAATGGAAACTGAAGCTAAAAGACTTTTGATGTTGTTATCGGCTTGATGGCGGAAGCTTGACTTGGGATGTACATTTTCATAGAGAGTTTCATGATTGGGAACTTACGGAGGTTGCAGAGTTATTAGCCTTACTGTATAGCTAGGTGGTGGAGGGGGAGGGAATGGGTGAGATGGTGTGGGAGGGTACTCCAAGAGGTATGTTTGAGGTTAGAGCTTTTTATCACAGCCTTTTGGAGATCCTAGGTCCTCCCTTTCCGTGGAAGGCAATTTGGAGGTCAAAAGCCCCATTGAAGGTGGCTTTCTTTGCATGGTGTGCCGCTCACGAAAGTATTCTTACCCTTGACGATGTTAGGAGGAGACGACAAATTGTGGTTAACTGGTGTTGTATGTGTAAGAAGACAGAAGAATTCTTGAATCACCTTCTTCTGCACTGCCCAGTGGCTAGAGACGTTTGGGCTATGTTTTTTATCGCGTTTGGCATGTCTTGGGTGTTCCTAAGATCCACAGTGGAGTTGATTGAGCCTTGGAGAGGGTGTCTAGTGGAGAGCCGAGCCAGGGATGTTTGGAGGGCCACTCCCCTTTGTTTATGGTGGGGCTTGTGGTGTGAGAGAAATAGGAGATCCTTCGAGGGTGAGGAGACACCTGTTTGGTCTCTCAAATACAAGATATAGTATTCTTTATTTTCTTGGGTTAATGGGCGCAATTGTAAATCTTTGGGGCATCTTTTGGATTTTGTGGATAGCTTAAAGCTATAGTAGTCTCCTTTGGCATCTTGTGTATTCTTTTGGAAGCGCTCCCCTCTTGAGCGCCTTTAATGAAATCTTAGTTATCAAAAAAAAAAATAGATATCAACCTTTCATATCTCATAGCCAATATTTATCCCCAACAATTAGGCACCACTTAGCAGCGTCTAGCATCCAGTCTGGACAGCAAAATGAAGAAACTGGGATGGTCCAAACCCTATAAAATGAGGATGGATTGGCCTTTCCAAATATTAGTATATATGGATTTTCGTAAATAATTTGAAAATCAGTCAGTTTTGTTACATTCATAATTACTTTTCCATAAACTATTAATTCTCCCATCCCAAGTCACACAATCCTTCTTAATGGGTGCCGCTCTCACGCTCCGAGCGCGCTCCTGCTCTCACGCTCCGCGCGCGCTCTCACTTCCGTTCCCTATTTGTGACTTAATTTTGCTGCTTTCAGGCACCGGTTCTTGAATTCACTCTCGCTCCCTCTACCGCTTTATGTGACATAGCTCCCACCTTATAGGCCAAATAATGGTTTATCTATGGCATTGTACTAAGATTAAATGCAAGCATATTACGTCAAACTCTTTGCTCATGAGTGCACGGAACACTCCGCATCCACTGTCGCCTAGAAATGGTAGTTTAAATACAACAAAACGTGGAGATAGCAATTTGTCTTAAAAAAATATAATACAAACATGATAACAAACATTAGCGAAGTTTTAACAATACTTTTTTAGTTATTCATATAATTGGGTAGAAGTTTTTTAAATATTTAAATAAATGAATTCCTATTTCTTTAGTTTGGAAAATTGCAATCTCTTTTTTTAACTACATTACCTTTAGGTTACTCGAGAACTCCATTCCATAGTCCATTGTCACCCTTGGACAAAAAAAGATGATGCAATGAATTTTTTTTCCCCCCAGTTTATCCTATTATGCATTTAATTTTATCCCTTGAAAAAATGATCTCTAGCAGATCCGCCCCTGCTTGTAAACAAATTATACATCAATTATAAGATACACTAATTCATCTCAATGTATTAAAAATACCAGCATTTATATTTCACAATAATCAATCACATGTTAATCATCAACCGCCACCCTTGTGGTAGACTACTTGCTGTTAGGAAGATGAAGGGTAATGGAAAATGATCAATCAATATCAGATAGTCAAATGAATCAAAAATTTCATTTGAATCAGATAAAAAAAATAGTAAAGAAGGAAGAATTTGCTTTGACCAATACAAAACAACTAGTCAGTAGTCTCCCCTTCGCCTGACCTTAACTCATTAGATTCAGCAGCAGAAGAAGCACGCTCTTGTTTTCTTGCTTTCTTGTTGTCTTGAATTGTTAACTTCCAGTAAGGCGTGAAATTCTCATTTTTTTTGAAATAAATCAATTACCGAGTCTTAGGATCTTAGCGCCAGCGCTTTCAAACTTTTGAACATAACACTACGTTGCCCAATCGATCATAGGTAGGGGGACATCTTTTGCCAAAGCCCACAAGCCCAAGAGAAAAGGAACGAAAGGAGGCAATTCAATAGAAATCCCCCAGCAGGCCAAGGCTCGAGAGTACACAACACTCCCCGAAGTTGCCTTGCTTGCCCCCATCACACGTTTCTAAAACAATACATGTTTCAAATCCTTCCATATTTTAGAGACAACATGCACTAGATGTCTTCAAATATGGGATTTTTTATTCATAGTTTGCACATCAGACATGTAACTGCTTGTATCTAACGCATATTCATGTGTTACACGTACTAGATATAAAACACATCAAACTCAAAGGATATTCACATAAAAGATCAACTGAAGGAATATTTTACTGGTCAAAAAATGAAATAGCTTAGTTCGAGAAAGCCTAGTATCACAACTTGGAAGCTACATAAACAATTCTCTCCGTTTTAACTAATCTAAGGTCACAGCCTATTTTTTTACCATAGGTCACATCTCAACTTCGATCCTCAATCCACATTCTTTTTGCCTTTCTCCTTTGCCTTTAAAAACCTCCAATTCATACCAAAACTCTCATCTCACTAACTCATTGATTTTCCCATGTCCTGTGTAACCACACACACACACACACACACAAAAAAAAAAAAAAAAAGGAGACAAATTTCCCTGGTTTTTCATCAGTGTTACATATGTATTTTAACACATGCTTCTATTTTGTTTATTTATTTATTAAATTTCAGTTCTATCATTACTTGTATTGCCCTCTCAGTAACTTCTCATTTTTTTTGCATTCCACACTCTCTAAAACTCACCCTCTCTTTAAACACAGTCTTTCTAAAATTTATCCTTATCTAAAACTCTCTCACACTAGTGTACCCACAGACAACTCAGCGTCCTCTTTCAAATTGGCCACTCCATGGCCATCACAGAAAAATGGATAATGGTTGTGTTCCAAATCATTCATCAACAATAGACTTTTAACATCAAAACAAACAAATGTATGATAAACCAAGCAAGATAAATCAACTAGTGAGAGAGGAGACCTGTCAAAATCAATAATCAAACATGGACCTCCACCGCCAGCCCTTCTCTCTCACTCTGTAAAATCCTTAATTTGACTCCGTCTTATACTAAAAGTCGTCTTCCATTCTCTTCAAAAGCTGCTGATTTAGTTCATTGAGATATATATATAGATATATTTAGAGAGAAAAAATAAGATAGAGATATATGTGTCTATATGTATAGTTGCTCTGATTGAGTTTATATATACCTTACTGCATACATATATATACATAGATAGTATAATATATATGAATAGTTGCTCTAATTGTATAAAAAAACATAACATAAACATTTACATTAATGAAGAGATCAAATGAGCCTGTGTTAATGATCAAACCTAGGGTGTATAAGTAATACATAAAAGATTTCTCAGTGTTAATAAAATGAACTCCAAGGTAATACCCAGGGCAAAAACTTCAAAAAGAAGAAAAAACAGTTGATAAGATTCATTCTAGTGTATAGAATCAGAAGCCCGTCCTATGTGTTAGTCTTGAAGTCAAACATAAGTAGAAAAGGGAAGGGGGGTGGGTTGGTTATTTAAACTAGAGAGGAGGCACGTGTATTTTAACCTAACTAGAGGAGAGGTCAGTGTAATCTGCTCATTTCTTAATTATTCATTTAGTGTAATTCAAAACTCATGATGTGAAAAACAAAAATAAAATTGAATCTGGAGTCGAATGAACCCTAAGAACTTCTAAGCACCTGAAACAGAGGATCAAGAACCATCTACAATGACCTCATTTTGATGTGTGGGTTACACTGCGTCAGCGGTAAGCTCTATATATTGTGAGAATATTTCAAATGTCTCACCCAAGTTTTTTAACAATATATCTGCACTCTGCGGAAAAATAAAATTGCTTGAGCATAAAAGTTGAAATCCTAAAGTCAGATTATATTGCAAAAACAAAGTGAGAGCTATAGATAGTAAGTAATGCTACCCTCAAACTTCACCTGACCTAATTTACAATGAAATTATGAAAATATGCAAGGTTTTATACAAGTTCAGATGGGGTTCCTATTTATGATTTAGGCAGGCTAACAATGTGTTTCCGGGTCCATAACTACGAGAAATGAAATAAATAAGCATAACATAAGTCACACCACGTGGCTTGGTAGTTGAAAGAATTACATAAGAGCAACTTTTGAAAGGTATAGCTAGTAAGTAATTCTACCTTCAAACTTCACACCCCCAATTTACAATGAAATTAAGAAAATATGCAAAATTTTATACAAGTTCAGATGGGATTGCCATTTAAGATTTAGGCAGGCTAGCAATGTATTTCCGATTCCATAACTAGGAGAAATGAAATAAAAAAAGTGTATCCCAAGTCCCACGGCATAGCATAGAGATAGACTAGGTTAAAAGAGGAAGAAGGAAAAAAAGTTGTTGATAGAATTACAAAAAAGCAAATCTAATCCCCGGCGTATTATCAAAGTTCTAAACGGAGCCATGTTTATAAACAACAAGAAGAAAAGGGCAAATATGAATAAAACCAACTCCATGGTGACTGCAGTAATGAAAATGAATAAAAATAATAGTAGTATCGACACCAAACATATATTTTAAAAATATATAGATACCATAGAAATCATAAATAAGGTCATAAACTAATTTTTCCATTCAGTGTAATATTTCTTAGAACAAATGAGCAGCGTTTGGTTGCTAAGTGTGGGTAACAAGATAAAGATTGCTTTTCCAATGAGAAAATAAAGCTCCATCCAAATTGACCTCAAAAAACAATTTAAGGCAAACTTTAAACTTTACTTGAATGAAGATAAAACAAAAGTTGTAGCTAACACTCAAAATCACAATTTCAATGCTTTTTCGCGACATTTCTTGGCAACCAGACAAAGAAACCAAAAAAAAAAAAAGTATAATTAAATTCCCTTACCTGATCGTGCAGTAAATCAGAACAACATCACTCTCTGAATCTCTCCAAAGCACAACACTCATATACAGAACTCGATCGAACTCCGCATGTATTCCGATGTGAGCTTCAATGAATCAAACAACAATCAAGATCTTGTATCAACATATAAATCCAATAATAGCTTCTTCCGATTCCTAAATCGAACACAGTAGAGCCCTAACTGTATAATCGCGACAACACTCCCCCAACACATCAGAGAGACACAGAGTTTATGACTTTATATATAAGAGATTATATTAGAGATGAAAAAAAAGATGATGGAAAAGGGGTGGGGAGCAATTTTAGCAACTTCCATTATTTATATTACTTTTATTATAATATCAAAAAGTATTCGGGTTAAATTTGTTATTTATTAAATTTTAGGATCATGTTATACATGTATTTATATTTACATAATTACATCATCACAATTCACAAGACCACTACTAAAATGAGTAATAAATTCAGATTAAAAATCCATAAAATATACTATTACTATACAGTATACAAAGATGATCAAATGAAACCGTTGTGATTTACTGTATTGTTGTTTCTGAACCAAATTTACTTCATTTTCAATTTCAATTTAAGTGCATTAATTTGGCACTCTCAAATATAGTTTCAAATATTTTGATATGAAATTTGGACTTTTAATTGACATGATTCCCATAAAAATTGGAAAATCATAACAACCCTTATGAGATCAAATGTGGATGTCAGCGTAACATTGTTATGTTTTTAGCACGAGTAATGATTTATAAATCAATCAATTTTTGTGATTCCAATAAAAAGAGTTTAATAGACTCTTTGCTACAAATATGGATACCACCTGATACGGATATAGTGATATGGCAAATCTCAAAAAAAAAAATATTTGAATATGGCAATAAAAATTTAATAATTTTATTTTTCTATATATATAAAAATTAATTTTGTGTTAGGTTTTTAAAATTATTATTAATTTGAATGTAATAATTAATATGACATAAAAGGCACAGGAAACAAGTATTTATAGTCATCACTTTAAAATTGGAATTTTTCATAACAAATATACTATATTATTGTTGTTGGCAAAGTTGTATTTTGATATTCAAACTTATCTAAAATGTGTTATGAAGTGTCTGAGAAATGTCACGAGTCTAAATATCTAACAAGCATATAGTATTGGATAGGTGTTAAAAATTAAAATATATATTTTAAAATTATGAATACTTTCAAAAAATATCCAATCATTGGCTCCACCTAAGTAAATAAATAAGCTCTCAATTTAAAAATTGTTGGCTTTCTTTCCTAATTTTTTGGCGTGTCCAAATTTTTGTCTCTCTACTTAAGAGGGTAATTTAATTCCCAAAATATTCTCAAACTTTTCAAAATTGAATTTCAACAAACACTACTTTTAAACCAGTAGTCTTATAAATACAGTAAATTATAAGAGGAAAAACATTAAATACTTATTCTTTAAGCCACGTAAAGCAGGAGTGAGAGTAAATTCGAAAAAATTAAGTTATAAATAGTAAGAATTTGAACCAAAGGCCGCTCCCGCGGAGTGTAAGAATAAAAGCGCGCTTAGAACGTGAGAGCAACACTCATTAAAATATATATATATGAGGCTTATTCCCTTGTAAAGTGAGACTTCTAAATTTTGGGACCAGGGAGTATGATGTGTTAACTTTATTTATAATTTTTAGGACAAATTTCCCAAAACCCCAAAAATTATTAAAAAGTGATCATAAAATTCCAACCAGTTTTAAAAACCCCCAACAATATAACAACGTTATCATTTTACCCCAACTTTGGCAATTCGCCGTTAAGGATATGTGAAGTAACTAAATTACCCTTATTATATTCCTTTTTATTTAAAAAACCAAAAAATCATATTTTTGAAATTACAATATTATCCTCTACAGTGTACCTAACAGTGAGTACAATATTAAATTCAAACGACGTCATCGATCCTCTCTCTCTCTAGCATGGCAACAAGAATTGGGTTACAAGAATTGAACTAGAGAAGTATTCACCACACCCAAGCTTACAAGATAGTCGTATATTATATAGAGAGAAAAACAAATACACCACCACCAACAATAGTCATCAGTCAATCGCAATAGTTTTCAATTCTATTTAAAATTCAATTCGCGTGATCAGATTTGCGATTGGGAGTTTTGTGAATCATCGACCTAATTTGCTAAATTTTCTATAACAATTTTTTAGAAAATAATTGAATTCGAATTCTAGGGTTTGATACGATGACAATTTCTTGATCGCCATTTATCAGCGAGCAGAATCGTAATTGAGGGATTAAGGTTTTGTATGGAAACTCGGCGCCGGAAGCGGGAGAAGGCCAATTCATCAGCCTCTTCATCTTCATCCTCTGGTCCCGCCACCCGTTCGAGAAAAATAACTTGTCTCTCTGCAACTTTGTCTTCAGTCCCCGCCACCGCCACCGCTAACACAGTCGTTGTTTCGTCGACCTCTACTCGTTCCAGAGCTTCTCGTACCAAAAATTCACTGCCTTCTCCGTCTTCTACACCGATGGAATCAACGAACGAGCCATTAGGGTCTGTCCCTCGTCGCGAGTCCGATGGCCGACGTGGAAAGAACAACGGTCCGAATAAGGACAATTCAGATAAGAGGGAAGGAAAATGAGCATAAAGTTAGGGCTAGGGTTAGAGATAGGGATACCGAGAGGAGCTCAGGATTGAATATAGACGGTGGTGCAAACGATGATGATAATGACAGTGATGGTGATGAGGGGATTATCGGTCACCTCCACCTCTTCACCGACATGCCCCACCACGCCTTCGCCCAACTCGCTCGCAAACTCGGACCCATCATCTACCTCAAACTCGGCCAAGTCCCCACCCTTGTCATCTCCTCCGCTCCACTCGCCCAACTCGTCCTTAAAACCCACGACCACGTCTTCTCGAATTGCCCCCAACTCATCGCAGCTCAGTACCTCTCATTCGGCTGCTCCAACATCACGTTCTCCCCTTACGGCCCATATTGGCGCCAAGCTAAAAAGATCTGCATCACCGAGTTACTGAGTCCAAAACGAGTCAACTCGTACCAACTCGTCCGGTAAGAGGAGGTGAACCGGTCGATTTCCACCGTGTTAACTCAATCCGGGTCCAACATTGACATGAGCGAGTTGTTCTTCACCTTGGCGAACAACATACTGTGCTGAGTGGCGTTCGGGAAACGATTCATGGACGAGTCAGGTGATTTGGCTGGTGAGTGAAAGAAGCGAGTTGGTAGGTGTTTTGACGGAAAAACAGGCTTTGCTTGCTGGGTTTTGTGTAACGGATGTCTTTTCGGAGTGGGACTGGGTCAACTCAGTGAGTGAGTCGAAACGAAGGTTGAAGAAGAACTTGGATGATAATGACATTGAATTTGACTTAAAGGGCTTCTTCAAATGAACACATGAGCTCTGACCATATGTTTATAGAAGGAAATTCAAATGAATAGTGCTGAATTATTAGTAAATCACGTTGTCGAACTGAAGTGAGTTTCGCAGAAAAGAAATGCACCGGACTGAAATGGGTTTCGTAGACATCCTAAACCCATGACCGAACCCATAACTAACTACCTCATCCTAGACTAATGGAGGAAAGAAGATGAACTAAAACGATGACACTGTGGGTGTGTTTTTACTATTATAAGTTTGGGGGTATTTTCGGTATAACACATTTAAATACACATTACTTGTTTGGCACATGTGACAGCAAGGATATTTTCGTCACAAAAGTCAATTTGTCAAAGCATTTGTTAAGCACGCGCTGGGTTAACGGGGTCAACTGTTGGGGTAAAATGATAATGTTGCTATATTGTTGGGGGTTTTTAAAACTGGTTGGGGATTTATGATCACTTTTTAATAGTTTTGGGGGTTTTGAGAAATTTGCCCTAATTTTTATCTTTATTTATATGTCAATTATTGATTGGTTGGAATAAATAATTCAGAAGTATCTACTTCTTTGTCCTAATTTTATTTTTTTTAAATATGTGTTTTTCTATAATTTAACTTTTGAAAGTAATGGCTTTAATTTTTATTTTTTATTTTTTTAGTGATATAAATAAATTATCAATTTATCGTGGATGACAAATTCACAATGATGTGATTATATATATATTTTTTATTAGTTAAAGAGTAAGGGCCTGTTTGGCATGCGCTTTATTTTAGGCGTTTTGTTTTTGGTTAAAACCGAAACAGCATTTTTGTTATAGGAGTGTTTCGGAAAAAAATCGAAAGTACGTTTAGGAATGATATTTTACTGTGAAATATTTGAGCCCATGTTGTGCTATTGTTATAGTTTTGGGTCATGAACTGTTGTCAAAATAAAAAAAATAAAATAAGAGCTCACCAAACATACATTTATTGCCAAAATGGACACTATAAGAGTAAGAAAAAAAAAAAAAAACAACAATAAAAATAAAACAAAACGAATGCCAAATGAGACCTAATACAATCATGAGAGCCCTCTCATAAACTCTCCTGATGCTAAATTAACTGTCTCGTTAAATAATTTTTCTGACTTTTCACATTTATCAAATAAATTTTTTCACAAATTTTAATAAATTGTCTTAATCTAATAATTAAATAAAGAGGCATCCTGCCTTTTGTCATGAGAGCATTTCTCAGGGTTAAATTAATAATATAAAAAAATAATAATAATAATGACTTGGGGACATTTATTTTGAGACATGAATACGTTTTTTTTGGGGATCAGGAGAGTATTAATTAATGGGTAATTGAGATTAGATGGGATTGACACGTGGAGGAGAAGTCTTAGCGTGCTGTGCCAATCGGTTTGACGAAAGACAAGGCCTGTGACGTTGAGTGTACGTACCAGAAATGAAAAAACAGAAAATTGCAAATATCAACATCGAGGGTGGTGTTAGTTGAAGGTTTAATTTATAAGTAATTGGGGTTTTATTTCCTCTTCCAGCACATGATCACACATCAAGGAATTAGTAGTACAAGTGAGGTCCACATTATCTTCCATTATTGGTTCAAAATATAAATATATTGGTACAAGAGTGATGATATATAATAACTAAAATTGCCCAATATACACATCAAATGAAACTCGTTTATTGATTATACTAATGTGGAATTCACAAAATCATATCTGATGAGTCTTGAATCAATATATTTGCTTAAAATTATTTTGTCTGGATTAGTTAAATATAATATCTTTTTTATTTATTACTGTACAATTTTATGTAAATAAGCTAAAAGTTGAATACTTTCCCATTTAGTTAGTAGTAAATAAATTATTTTTAAGTTTAAATTGTTAATTTCATAGTATAACTTAATTAATTAGCAGCAGTAAAGTAAGAAAATCCATAACTTCCTTTTGGATTTATTTTGAATAACTCTGTTAATTTCATCAAATTACTAAATATACTTGACTCCTAAACATTCAAAATATCTTTCATTTATTCTTTTCATGAATTATTTATGAAAATTTCTTCTTTCTTTCTTTCTTTACATCTTATAGAGATAAAATACTTTTCTTGCTTAAATTCTAAAAAGAAATAGTATGATTCTAAATTGAAAAAGGAAGAAAAGGTGCCCCCAAAACTCAGTATATTTTCTGACTAATGCAAAGTGTCTCCCTCCATACCGGTAAAGTTAGCTAAGGAATTATTTGTTCTTAAAAAGTAACAAACTTGAGACTTAATGTTTCACGAGACATTAGAATCGAAATATTTTCTAACTAGGCCAACCATCCGGTAGAATCAATAATAAGTTATTTCTAAAATAGGTTGAATTTGAAATTAAAAAGTTAGGAATCCAAAATTAATTCAAATCCAACCCAACTTTACACGCTCACATATATAACGTATAATCATAAACATTTCCATTTTTATCCTTGAAAAAAATCAGTGGGGGCCCCACTGATCCCTCTATTCAATCTTCTATGAACATAATAATGGCCAACTATATTAGAAGTGAGAGAGAGACATGTATTAGTCCATGACCAAATTTTTGGCATTGCTCTCAAAGAGGCGACTTACAATTAATTTGGGCAACAGTGTACCTTGCCTTTAATCTCAACTCCGCTTTTTTGTTTTCATCATATTGATATTGGGAACTTGCGTCTCGTGAAGGCGTAGTGTCCTTCTTTTTTTTTTTTTTTTTTTTTTTTTTTTTTTTTTACTATTTTTTTTTTTTTTTCTAATTTTGGACTATGTATGATACAAATGCGTCAATTCGATATAAATTTACCTCATACTAGTTTAGCATATTCAATCATCCTAACTGTAAGATATTATATGCATTTTGATACAATCCAATGAGTAAGCAATCACATGGTCACATATATTTTTGTTACATAGTTTTTGTGTTAGCCATCTGCCCAATCAAAATTTTACCCACTGCATTAAATTTGAGGGTAAATAACACTTACCCTATTGAGGTTTGGACAAACCTTACATCCGTTGAGCATTTGAGATTTATTATTTTGACATATCTTAAAATTATAAAAAGTCAATTATACACTTTATTTATAATATATTTTTATAATACAAAATATATCATAAAATATAAAAAAAAAATCAATTATTCTATCTCTTCTCCCTTATTACTTTCGTTCTCATCTCCACCATCATTACCCTTGCCTAAAAAAAATTATTGTAAAAAAAAAAAAAAATGAATGTAAGGACAATTTGGTCATTTATGATTTTTTTTTTACAAATTTTGTTAAGCATACACCCAAACATTAAGGGAGGTTAAAATAATAAATCTTAAACGCTCCACTTGTATGAGATTTATCAAAACTTTAAAGGAGGTCAATGTAATTTATCTTAAATTTTATTGGATACCTCGTAATGTACGCTTTACGGAGTTTACTTCGAAATTTGTGTAATGGTGCAATTTCAGCAACTAAAGGGGTAAACTTCACTATTTAAAATGATTAACCAAGTTAGGAATGTTGTTTTTTCTTCTAATCTCCAATTTAATCACATCATAAATTTTTGTTGTTTGGTGTAATCATATGCAAAAATAGGAGAACTTCAAATCCAATACCGACCAATTTGTACAAAAATAATTAAGAGTTTAGTCATGTCTCTAATTTTCCCTCTAATACCATGCGTGGAAGGGATTAGAATTGGATAAAATACACTTCTTATATGGAGAAGCCGAAAACCCTATCGATTAATACACCCTTCTCTTAATCATTGCACTAAATTTAAAAGACTAAAATAACACCAAATTTTTTTTTTTTTTCCCATCCTTTGGAGGGTAAGTTAAAACTTAAAATGCACAATTTTTTTTTCTCACATTCTATTTTTGATAGAAGAGGATTAACCACATTGTATGGTTAATAAACTTGGAAAGAAGTTGTCATAAATTTAAGTGTCCCACATTGTATTCAATGCATGCTTTTGATTGCAAACTGATTATCATACACGGGATAATGTTTTGTGTGCTGAATTGAGCGGAAGCAAGGTATGGTTAGTGGTCACATTAGTCCATGTCATATAATGAACGAACTAATTCTATATATATATATATATATATATATTTATTTTAAGGTGATCCCAACAGCTATTAAAACAGGTGACAAGAACGTATAACAATAGCATTCATGATTGCACCATGAAATACCATTGTAATTATATTTTAAAATCTATTGTAATTATTGTGTAATAAGAAAAATGATTTTATTTGTAAAGTTGGATGTTACACTGCTTTTAAGAAACGTTTTATTATGCTCTTCCGTTTCAGATTTTACTCCCAAATTTACCCTTTTTTACTAAAAAAATAAAATCACATAATTATATCTTCTCACAAAATAAGGAAAGGAAATAAATAAATAACAATTTATCTCATCTATTGCACGAGCGCCAACAAATTGTGTTTTTCTTGGCGTTATTAACTTATTTTATAGCTGTATTGATGGATTTTTATTTTTCAAATAAAGGTCGATGATCCCATCACTGGCTCCCAACGAAGTTTCCTTATTGTCAGAAATTCATATTTTAAAGTGCTTAGGGAAAAATTTATTGAATTGTAACGGTCATAAAAATGAGGATATGACAGTTGTAAAAAACACAGGGGTAATAAGTACATAATTTGTGTATTTCAGAAAGAGATAATTGTGGAGAGTTTTTTTATTTTTTCAATGAGGGTAAATTTGGAAACAAAATCTTAAATTGAAGGGCATGCTTAAAAAGTTCTATAGTCAACAGTGTACATTTTGAATATCAAAGTCAAACCAAAATACAATTATAACGGAATTAAATGTCAAATTATTATAAGTTTGATTTAGAGTTAGTCCATTGGTCAATTTGCGTACATTTTCTTAGCTTCCAGACAACCAAACATCCCAACGACGATGAATTGACGGAAAAGACACTTCAAATAGCTAAACCTGTTGGTATTTTTCTATTTTTATCTTCTGAAAATACTATCACTACCTGTACTGAAAATAATGTGCACTACTTTTTCCTATTAAAAAATATATATAGATAGGCTCCATTTGGTTGATGGATCGGATAACACCAGGTGGATAAATACACCACAGGGATAACAGAATAACTCTATTACAGTGTTTGGGGACCGGATTGGACTAATAGGAGGTTCTGTTCCTCACTTCTAATCCAAAATTTGTTATTATGGTTAATCAACCCATATGATATCTGAGGATATGGTATACATGTTTCCAACCACGACCATTTCTTGGTTGCGTTAGAGAGGAGGACAATATAATTAATAGATGAGTCCAAATTTCTGTTTCTTTTTCAGTACTAAAAGTTCAGTTGGCATTTCATCATTGATTGCCTAAGCACTCGGCAGACTCTGGTATTTCAAAGTCATAGTGTCCATGTGATCCAGTGCTGGCATTATGTATTTATTGCAGTACCTTCCGGTTTTTGGTATATTGGCCCATCCATTCCCCTTTTCCATGTTCCATTTACCAAGTTGAGGAGAATCTAAGTTGAGGCTGCAAATGATTCAAATAAATACACACCGACGGTTCAAGCTCGACGTGTCACCCACCTTGTGCTCATTCATTAAGTAAGAGTAGTAATTCATGGACCGAACACAAATCATTATTTTTAATCAAATATATTTGAACTTGAGTTTGAGACTCAGAGGGTCATTATTTTTAAGCTCGTGAACGCATGCTCATGTTAGCTTGTGAATGAACTCAATCATACCGTAAAAACTTGAAAACATCAAGCCTTAACATCTGTTTTCAGTAACACAATTAATCGAGGAGCGAAATAATAGTATTACACCCTCGATATCCTCAAAATAATTGAGTTGCATGCTTAAAATAATTTGCTGCATGCTTAAAATAAGAGTGTTGCATACAGTAAAACACGTGTTCTTCACTCAAAAATGCAGCATGAGGCTTTAAATAGTCAAAGATAGTGGACTAATAACACTTTAACTGATAGGATCCATAGCGGACGCTGCGGACTCGTAACGCTTTAGCTGATAATATCCACCGGTAAATTGTATGACAAATTCTGAGTTGAAAATTATGTAATTGAAATGTTGACACGTGCATTCTCAGTACCAATAATTGATACAAACAATTGCACCTCTGAGATGGTAAGCTTAGGATAATTGTTTGATGCTGTGATATCTTGATCCCTAAATTTAAAACTTTAAACACACAAAACTGTCAAAAGTTATAACAGCAGTGTCTTACAAAATTTTAATGTCAGTGGATGAAATTAAAACAAGATTAGGTACTTAACATCAAAAGAGAGGGGCTTCAAATAAATATGTCTAGTTTTTTCTATTCACTAAACAGTACATCGAGACAACCAACACGTTTTGTAAGAGGAATAACCAGTTGAAACATGTGCAGAAGACTAAACATAATCCCTGGACGGCAATTATGCAACCAACAATTTGAGGTGTATGCTACTGAAATTCAGTTTGAATAGGCAAAACAATGTGATCCATCAAATGATAACCATCATTATATGAATTTACGGAAGAAAAAAAAAAAAACACACACACACACAAACATCATTATATGAGGTTTATTGTCAACCCACAAAATCTCTTAGGTTGACTACTCTATGCAGATCTATGTCTGCATTGAAATCTCCGTTAGATGTGTGTTACCGCTAAGAATCGTAGTATCTTTTATTGAAGGTTATTGTATTTGTCTTCCTTTCATCCTAATTCTTCCATTCACAATCATCTTCACCCATTTCATCCCTCCTATCATTTCCTATGTCACCTTCACTTGCTGTCTTCTATTCAGAATCATCAGTCTCTTGGCCATAGGAGTCGCCAGCATCACCCTTGCAGTGGATGCCCCCCGTATTCGATAGCTGCCTCTCCAAAAAAACCAAGCTGCGCACATCTGCTTCTCGACTAAACACTCAGCACAGTCAGGAACCTTACTTTGCCTCGACAGGAGATCAGGATCAGGTGACTGAGAGCACTCATTTATGAATAAAATAGTCTATAAAAACTCTCTTAAGCTAACCCAAGCATGTCATAAGCCTGAGCTCTTCTCCAAAGACATTATTATTTTTTTTGGTTAGGTTCTTCTCCAAAGGCTTTTGGCATGAAGGTTAACTGGGTTATGTAGAGAGCGTGTGACCCCATTTGTGGCTTCCAAGTGGTGTTGCAACAAAAGATTACACTGCACTCAATGACTGTACAGCACAACTCTCTCTTGCTTTGATCGCATTGGACACAATGCCACTGCTGATTTATTTCTTGATGAGAGCACATAATTTCCTTCAAGCTTTACCACTAATGCTGATGGCTGTTTGATATGGAGATCTTCTTTCGGCATTTTTTTCCTTCCCATTTTAGTGTCTGTCTAGAACTTAATATCTCCTTCATCTGTTCTTTAATGTGGTCTGAGAGAGTTCGGTCCTGTCCCTTGTGATTGGGTACATTCCTGAAGAACATTAACAATGGAATAGCGAAGTTTTTTGTGATCCCCCTGACTATAGATTTCAGCAAGGTGCACAAGTGCAGGTACCAACTCATCAACCACCTACACAAGAAACCATATACTAATTCCATATTATGAATAATCAAGGGGTAGACGTTGGTAGAACATGATAAAGGTATCTAGGTACAAGTTAGCTTTCCCTGTAAAACTTTCTCTAACTTGTTTAAAATGTTCAGGTGCTAAGTAGAGTCAGAACTTGAAAATGATTCTTTGTTGACAAATTTCTCGTCCAAAAAACTCATTAGATAAAAGGAAAAAAGCAACATTGACCTATGCATATGCACAAGACAGTCATTCTTCCAACCAAAACCTTTAGGTACAGCAACTCCCTAAATGTAGCAAGGACATGTCTATACAGCTATAGATGTCCTCTTAATGTTTATATATTTATCTTTGTTTTGAGGGGACAATGACAGAAAAGGAATAACTTAAAATAGGCAAATAAAATTAATTGGGTCCATAATAAACCCATATTCACATCTTGTCTTCGTCTTTTAAATGTCCAAATTTGTATCCAACATGGAAGACAGGCGCGCTGAGTGTGTGTAAGGATTCTTTCACATCTCACATATTCAATATTTACTATTCTCTATTTTGCCAAATTAAACTAAAAAACATTCTCAACTCTTTAACACGAATCCTCTAGGACCTTAATTGGTGAATTACAGTTATATATTGAATTACTCATGACAAATTTACTCTTAAGTTACTGAAAGACTGAACAAAATGTAGTTGAAAAACCCACCAGAATTTGGTGAGACATCCTCTACCACTTGACTTGTTTCTTTATGAAACTTCTTGACTTTAAACTATTTTGTTTACCTTGCATTTTAGAAGAGTTTTGCTGGATTTTCTGAATTGTTACTTTTGAATTTCCTGAGCAGAAGTATTCTACTTATAAAGCAGCAACAGACCATAGCCATGCTTGGATAGTGCAATTGGCATCAGGTTTGGCTACTTAAATGCACACCATTCCAGCAATTTCTAATTACTTTGTTTCCCACCTAAAGGAACGGAATCCGAGGCTCTAATAGAGAGTCACCCAAGGACTGTGATCTACACTTGCACAAGGGGGGAGGGGAGGGGAAGGGGGTTGAAATAGGTGTTGTAGTTTTTTTATTTTTTATTTTTTATTTTTTATATATGGAAGATCAAATTCTAAAATACCAATACCAATACCAATGGGCATTATTGCCTCCGGGAAAGAAAGAATAGGAATATATTTTGCCTCGAACAGCTTGTAGTTTGGAATATCGAATTTTAAATAACAAAAATATAAAAATCACTCAATATATCATCCAAGCGCATAAACAAATACAGCAATAAAAAGATGCACACAGAGAGATCTACATGGAAAACCCTGAGGAAAAAAAAAGAAGGTCCTTCACCGACCCTTCAATTATAATATCATCATAAAAAACATAAACAATCAAAATATTGCATTAATATAACATGTCAATGTTAAAAGAAACACCAAAATTGGATCTATTACAATAAACTCAACCATCAAGCAATCAATACAATAAATGGAAACCCACAAGGCCCCTTCACTGACACCGACCCTTCAATCATAATATCATCAGGGAAAAGATAAACAATCAAAATATTGCATTGACATCACATATCAGTGTTAAAACTTACTACTCAACCCATGATGCAATCAATAGAATAAAATGGTAAGAAAAAACATTACTTGGTTTCGACCTATTCTCTCTTTCTCGTCCACTTCTGAGATGTATAGAAAATTCATTCCAATGTACCACCTTTTCTGTATAAGTTTTTACTCATACGGAACAAAAGTTATGAGTGTGATCATTAAATCCAATAGGGTGATCACAACCGTTGATTACAAACACTTTCACTTGTGCGACTTATCTCGTAAAAACGTGGGACCATGTACATGCACGTGGGATTGTTGATATAGCGACAGAGGGGAAATATTTTTTTTTTGGAAGGTAAACAATTGTATTGAAATGATAAAATTACATGGTACAAAGCCCAATAGCAGAGGCCCAAGACAGGCCAACTAACAGCAGGGGCAAGTTGCGCAAGTATACATGTCGTGGTTGATCAAAACACCTGAGAAATTACACAAACCTGTGATTTGTCATAATTATACAGATTTATTCTTACAGTTTCGAAAAACTCTTATGATAATTATCAGGCTTGAAATTTATTTTAATGTCTGAAAGTTGGATGGGATGACCCTTATTACAAAAGGATTATATTAAGAAAAATCTCAAGAAATGATAGGGTCGAATTAAGTCAAACCTCAAGAAATGGGTCAATTATATTTTATTTAAATTAATAATTCTAGTTAGACGGACTGTGACAAAAAAAAATTGACAATTTTTCTGTATTTACAATTAGGCCACAGGGAGGTCATTATATTTTACACAAATTAATATAATTCACAAAATCTGTAATTGTTTTTTATTATATATTTTTAAATGTAATTTATTTATTTTTTCACAGGGAAAACACAAAATCTGTATGTCTGGGCAAAAAGATGCCAGTGCAACGTTTTATTCTTCTCTAAGCAGAAGGCATGCTAAATTATTCGTTTATTTGCACTCACATCTTTCTAGATTTGTAATAAAGATAGGTAGATTGATTTAATTGTCCCTAAACTTACAAACTTCAATAATAACATCCCAAATCATGATAAGAGTATGTAATTATTCTTTGACTTCTTAATAGACACGTTTAAATTATTGAAGTATAATTTTACCTTTTTAAGTTATTTTATTGACCAAAATTACCCGTAGCAAAAAAAAAAAAAAAACTCGGCAACGCAAGGGGCAAAGCCATGAATTTTTAATTAGGGAGCCAAACTAGTAATGTAAAATTAAAATTTTAAAATAATATAAAACCATTGTAAGAATTTCTTTTGGTGCATTTTTAATGTCCTCGCTAAAATAGATAGATTAGTTACTATCTAATACTTAAATAAAATTCTAATACAAAACTCTGACTTTTCATCTCAAACAGTAAAAAATATTATTTTTTATTATTCCGTAGTAATATATTAAATAGAAGATCATTTTTAATATTCAAATATTAAATATCACTTTCAAGTAATCACATACAAGCTAATATTTTTATTTTTTAGTGTTTGCTGAAACATTACTCACACAACATGACATTTTTCTTCCACAAAACCAAAGAAAAAAGAAAATGAAAACATGTCACGATAAAATTATATTTGTTTTTTTTCATTCGTGAGGGCCATTTTGGTCAATTAATAGGAGGTTATAAAAGTAATTTAATAATTCACAAGGGTCAATTCAAAAGTCAAATGGCGTATAAATATTTTTATCGTAGTTGGGGTGTCTTCATTCAGTATACTAAACCTAGGGAGTGTCGTTGTCAAAAAAAGTACTCAAATCTTTAATCAAAACCTAAGGGGTGTTAGTGTAATTTACCAAAAAAATGGTGGGTAATTTGCACTCACACTCCATCGGTTTTTATATTAAAGACAGATAGATACAATTTAGAGAGAGTGTGATTCAATTGTCCCATTAAATTTACAAACTTGAACAACAATACCCCATAAGAGTATTTAATTGCCCTTTAATTTCTGAATTGACATATTTAAATTATTAAAGTACAATATTAATCTCTATAAGTCCTTTTATCGGATCAAAATGACCCTTAGGCCTAAAAAAAAAAAAAAAACAAAAAACTCTATGTATACCGACAGGGCAGAGCCAGGAATTTTCAATTGGTGGGGCCAAACTAGTAATGTAAAATTAAAATTTTTAAATAATATAAAATCATATCTTTATATTTAATATCCGGGAATCATAAATAGATTTTTATTATTTATAAAATTAGAGGGATCAAATTTAAATTTTATATAGAAAATAACTATTAGTATCTATTATTTAGTACCATTAACAGAGTGTCACAAAATATTTAAAGGGCCAACTTTAATTTTTATGTAAAACATTACCATAAAAATTTTAATTTAATGCTATAACAAGGTTTTGCGAAAAAAAATGGGAGGGTCGTGGTGGAGTTTTTTTTTTTTTTTTTTTTTTTTTTTAAGGGTCGTTTTGGTCAAATTTGAGGACTCATAAATGTTAATTACTTTCATGATTTAAATGACTCCTGCTCTTATCATGGTTGAGGTGGTGGTTGTTTAAGTTTGTAACCTTGAGGGTCGATTCAATCACTTTTCTGTTGTTTCTCTCTACCAGATCGCTCTCTCCCCATAGACCCTGTAATCTGGGTTTTTCTATCTACTAACACTCTCTATAGAAGATTTGCTAGGTATGTTCGTTAATTTTTCCTTATATGGTGTTTTTATTTTTTTGGGTTTTGTTGCATGCGGAATTAGGCTTTTCTGATAGCATGAGCATTTGTTCATGCAGAATGGCCATAATATTTGGGACTTCAATGTGCTTAGATTAAAAGGGTTTTGAGATTGATTTCTGAGATCGGTCATTGTCTGTTGTGTTGTGCGGTGAGCGATGGGAAGTTCTAGTGAGGCGTACACAAACGGCATTGACCCGGTTGCAGGCGGGTTGGTATGGGTTCGGCGTCGGAATGGGTCGTGGTGGCCGGGGCGTATTATGGGTGCGGATGAATTGTCTAAGAGTTGTTTGGTGTCACCGAGATCAGGTAATCCGGTGAAGCTTCTGGGAAGAGAGGATGCAAGCATGTAAGCTCCTTATTGTGACTCTTAATTACTTGTTAAGGTTTAGCTTCTATCTTCTATTTGGTAGTTGGTAGTATAGGCTGGAGAAACTTATGTTAATTCTCAGAAGCTTTTTTGTTTTTTCGGAGGATTTATTGAGATGTATTGTTATGGGTTTTTATTGGAAGTGTTGCTTTGAGATGAATGAAGTTATTTATACACTAGACGAGGCAACAAATAAATTGATTTTGGTTTATATGAGGACATGGATAATCTAGTTGAAACTGTTACAAATTTTGGTAGTCTCATATTGCATATTAGTGGTTGGATGACTACAAATGACCTTCATTTTGTTCTGCATTCTTAGGCTTCATCATGAAACACACTGTACACTTGTTTTGGTGTAAATATAATGTTGTCTTCAGTTTTGTATAATAAATTTTTTTTTTTTTTTCAAGCTCCATATTTAGTTTGCTCTGTGATATTGCTGGTCTTCCAAAGAAACTTGATTGCAAATTAAATAGAGTTATTGACTGAGTTATGATATGCATGTGATATATATTTTTTTAGTTGCAAGGCTGTTTTTAACATCCCGAGCAAAACTACTTTCATTTAGTGCAATGGGTCATCCCAAAAATCTTAAATAAACAAATATAGAGTCCATAACTTAAAGTCATATTTATTAATTTTAGCTTTGATTTATAAATCAACCATGAAGTTGTTTGCCAAGTAATTTATCAAAAAAAAGGTTGCATGTCAAGTAACTTTTTTCATATGAAATTTATTTAAACATTCTTTCTAGACATCGACATTGGCAATGGAAGAACCCAGCTTTACTTGAGTTGAGGACACCACAACTTGCGTTAGGTTTGTAACGTCTGTTACATAAAACAAGTTCCAATTAAGGATCAGGATCAGATCATCAACAAGCCTTGACATTTCTTGCTTATTTAGATTTTGATATAGGAAAGCTGCTGTCTCTAAAATTTTGGACTTGCAAGAAAACTTCCTTATTGTACCTTTTTCTTTTAACAATGAGCAGTAATATATTTATTTTCCATTTATTATTATGGTATTTGTTAAGACTAGCACCACGAACCAAGAACATATCAAGAATCAAGCAGGAAAGTAAACACACCACACAAAAGAGCACAAAGATTTTCCATTTGTTTTTGGGGCATTGTCTTTGCTTCTCCATTGTGCATGTTTGTTTTGCTTTTTGTATGCATGATGATGGATAATGCATTCTTGATGAAATACAATGTGGTTTACTACAGTTGAAACTGTTACAAATTTTGGTAGCCTCCTCGCATATTAGTGCTTGGATGACTACAGATGACCTTCATTTTGTTCAGCATTCTTAGTCTTCAACATGAAACAAACTGTACAACTTGTTTTTGTGTAAATATAATGTTGTGATGCCTTCACTGTTGTATAATAAAAACTTTCGTCAGCTAGTTGCCAAATTCTATTTTCCCAATCTTTCTCTCTCTCTCTATGTCTTACTATTGACATGGTTTGGACAAGACCTTTTTGAGTTGATGTCCTTATAAGATTAACTAAAATATTGAAATAACATCCTGGATACCTCCTCAAAAGTCGTTTATTAATTTTCTTGCATCCTTATTAATTATTTTTGTTTGGTTTTAATATTTATACTTGATTATCTTCCACACACGTGTTACTTAATTTTTTTTGAGTCCACGACTATTAGTTTATGGTACATTACATTGGAGGGATATAAAAAGTAGATTAAAGGAAACAAGGATTGGATGAGGCATCTACAGGGGAGGGAATGTGTCCTTCCGAGTGGAATGGAAGGAATAAGTGACACCTTTCATTGTGTGGTAGGACATAATGGAAGAGGAGGTTTGAATATTATTTTACAACTATACCCCTTTATATGAGTTAATACACATGCCCCTAGTTAATAAATGAGATTATAGCGTACTTTAATTTTTATCAAACAAGTCGACAACTGTACTTCTTTCCTTCCACTCTTTTGTCTAGTTTCAAAAGGAAGTAAATTGGAGGGCCGGGAGGGAGGCCTCATCTATACTCCCTTCTTTACCTTCTCCCTCTCCAAATAGTTGTTATAAAGGCGCACCTAAGCTTAAGAAAAACCCCAGACTCTTCAAGCTAAGTTGGGATGCCTTAATCTACTACAAGCCAGACCCCTTTAGTCAGGCTCACAAAAACCCCTCAAGCTCGTGCTCTTTTAGCAAGTTTGGGCTCAAAAAAAATTGCTACTCTTATTTTTTAACTTTGATTCATATCTTTTTCATTTTTCTAGTTTACATACCCTAAACCACATTATGTTCATATCAATGGATCACATTACATAATCTTATACTCCCTCCGTCCCAAAATAAGTGTCCACCTTTCCATGTTTAGCTGTCCCAAAACAATTGTCCCAACTCAAAAGTCAATGTACTATATTGTACAATATTCCCAATTTACCCTTCTTGATTTGAACTTATAAAAACAATTAAATACAAGACATCATCATGCCATTGTGGGCTCACCATGGGTAGATTTGGTAATTCATTCACTACCAATACAATAAAAAATATATTAAAATCACATCTTAAAAAGTTAGGTTCCCAAAAAGGGACACTTAAAATGGGACGTCGGGAGTAGTATATTTGATGAGACTCATGAAGCTTATAGTTGACTACTTATGTTTGATGTCAGTTGCTTCTAGTGCTTGATTCTAAATTTTTATGATAGTATAACATATGTTTAAATTTCACACAATTTTTGCTTTTTATTATTGTTGCAAATTTTAATCGTATTTGATTTAGTTAATGCATTTGCATATCAAAATGATTTATGCATTGATTTACTTGTTCACCTAATAGAAGCATGCTCCGTCTTCCCCTTCTTCACTATCCACCCCCGTCCTTCCCTTTTACCAAACATAGCAATAATGTAATTGCATGTATCTTATCAGGAAAGCTAGTAAGTGCATATTTGAATGTACCTTTGAGTTGAGAAGTTCCACTCCCTTTTTACATGGCATTCTGATATAGAAATTCATCTAAAATATAAACAAGCATTCTGATATAGAAATTCATCTAAAAAATAATATTTATAATTACGAATTCTGATATAGAAACATAAAAAAACTAGCTAAAAAGAAATATGAAGTCGCTGTTTCTCTAAATGGACCCATCCATGTATTTCTCATTAAGAGATCCTTATTGTTCTATTGGCAGATAGGAATAGGGTCCAAGTTGAGGAACGACTAGAAATAGGATACAAGTTGAGGAAAGACCATCTTTTAAATGACTATTTCACTCTATTGACTGAGACAAGAAGTCTCCAAGGGAATATTTATAATAAATGCTATTTTAATAATGAGTGTGTCCCTTATATTTAAGTGGCATCCTGATAGGTCCTCATCTGTGATGTAGTTCTGGAAATTTCATTATTAAGAAGGAAGAAAAGCATGACTGCAATAGGTACAATGATTGCACATAATACTAATTATGAAAGAACAAAATGATCAACTTTTACCAAACTTGATAATCAATTTACTCGACTCCTCTTGGGCGCAAACAGTTCCTTGGAGGGGGCTGTGTGAGTACCAACTAGGAAAAAAAGAAAAAGAAAAAGGGTTCAATCATTTATTATCATTTCATTTCATGCACATGACATGCTTTAATGGTGAATTCCGAGTGAATACATTTGGCCTGGATTGGAGTTTGTCCGAGGTGCCATAAGTATCAGCCTAATCTTGGCAGACAGTTTGGTTCTGCATACTTATTTAGTTTATGTGATTTAGTTGAATGTAATTGAATATTTGCTGTCCTTGTGTTTTAACCATGCATTTGAAAACACTTGCATTATGGGGCATATCATGAAGTCGGAGGGCTCATTGCGTATTCCAACACTCTTTCAGCTCTATAACCATAATTGCCCCTTTAAATCTTTTTAGTTTATTGTAAGAGCCAATAATAAATATGGGTTTATTTATCTTACATTTTTGGTGTTTGCACCATTCATTCTTTTTGACTTTTTGGCTGCTTTGTAACTACTTTTTTCTTTATTTTTTATTTTAAACACAAGCATGAAATTCTCTTTTTAAAGTTCAAGGGTTTTAGTTCTTTTATATATACAATATGTTTGAATTTATTGACAAATTCTTGTTTATATTTGATTCAGAGACTGGTATAATCTTGAGAAATCTAAACGGGTGAAGGCATTTCGATGTGGGGAGTATAATGAGTGCATTGAAAATGCAAAGGCTTCTGCAGCTAAAACTTCTAAGAAAGCAGGGAAATATAATAACAGGGAAGATGCAATTCTTCATGCTCTTGAGCTTGAAAATGTTCTTCAACCCAAAGATCACCCCATCTTTTGCTCAAGACTGGATAGATCAGGTGGTGAACAAAATGGCGTTACAGAATCACTGACCTTGCCTCATCCTGGCAAAGAAACTGAACGTATGGTTGAGGAATCAAGTAGTTCTGGGGATATGTCAAATTCAGCACAGGAATTATCTAATTCTGGTGTCTCATTTGGAGAGCCAAATCAGATATGTGCTTCTAAGGAACAATCTGTGCAGAGAAAGCGACAAAAAATTCCAAATGATTCAGAGTATGAGAGATCTCAAGTTGCCAACATTCTTGAGTTCTTGAAAAGGAAAAATCGTCACCGTCCCCTATCAGAAGTGCTAGAGAGTACAACTTTGGTGTCTGTTCCAGTTATCAGTGAGCGACTTGACAGTCGAAATGGGACTCCTCTCCCGCTAGTATCTGACGACAAGGTTTCTCGATCAGAATCCCATGAATCAAAGAGAAGTGTTCAATTGGTAGTTAATAAGAGGTCGGATAGTACTGGAGTTTCATGTGAGAATGGAACTTTATTTTGTGCATATGAAGATGCTTCCCTTATAAAACAGAAGGAGAATGAAATTTCCAGCATGTCAAGGCTACCAGAGAATTATTCTTCTGACAAGTTGTTTGATGTGCCATTTGTTGGGGACGAAAAGTACTCTGCAGGTATGCTTGATCATACTGAACTACACCAAAGTTCTATGGATTTTACTTCTTTTTTTGCTCCATATTTATCTCTTATATATTTTCTTAAAAAAATTAAAAAGAAAGTAAGAATGATATCTCACTCCAACTAAGAAAAAAAAAATTGATAGCTCGCTCCTCTATTTTATGGTGATGTTTTCTCATATACAATGGAACAAATTCTACTTTTTCTCTTTTCTGATAGATAACAATGTGATGAACTCATCTTTACTTCAACTTCTATAAAAGAAACGAATTTATAGACCTCAGTTTACTTCGAGTTCAGCCTTCAGTCTTGTGAAAAACAGTTTTAATTTTGCAATTCATGATTTAATAATTGACCTGATCACTAGGACATACTTTTGTTTGGGAGAAGCTTTAGTTTCATCTGCAGGTGCTTCAGTACCCAAGACCAGTCTTGCGTGGCCCCTTTCTCCACCTCGAGAGGAGAACATTGGCCCTGACGAGTTAGTGCACTGGCGCGGTTATAAATGTAGCTTTGGAAGCATTCCATACCTTGATTGCATATTTCACAAACACCCCAAGACTTTTGACGGTTTTAGAGTGGAAAGTGCATATTTCCAAGGGATGTTCTTGGACGCCCTCGCGTGTCTCATCAAATCTTTGACAGAAAAAAGAATTAGCCAAATTACTACTGATGATATTAATGTGGCTAAAGGTCTAATGATGGATTGGAAATCCTTGGCGGGGTTGGATCTATCATGGCTCGAGCAGATGTACGCAGATGCTAATGCTAGAATTACGGTCCGTGGACTTCACCAAGAATCTGCACAGATTTTGTCCGAGTTGCAACAGATTGATAAGTATATTATGGACCTCCGTCGCGATTTGGCTGTAGAGGAGGCAAAATGTGCTTCGCTTAGAGCCAAGTGCAACGAGTTGGCCCATAATATCTCTTCTCAGCAAGCTCTTATTGACCCTACCCTTAGTTATGAAGATGAAATTTTGAAAGACTTGCTTACTGATCTTTAACACCCGGAAAACTTCAACTCGACCTCTGCATCTTCTTGGTCTCTTGTGGCGTTTCCCCGGACTTGCAGCCCTCTCTGTTTTGATGAGCCTTGGAGAGCTGAAAGGGCAATGAATGCTGACAGAATGAATGTGTTTTTCAATGGCATGTAAGTGTGTTATGATGGATTTGGCTAGGAAATTTAGAGGATGTAGCTAGCTCACTTACAGCTCTTTTGTAATGTGTTTTGTGTGTGTATAAACAAGTTACGATGTTTTCCATGAATTTCAGTTCTATAATTTAGCTACACTAGTTTAGGTTGAGTTTGCATCAACTTAAGCAGACACCCATGTTGTTTGGTTGGGTGTATCTTCTGCATACCTGAAATATATATCAGAATAAGGTGGGGAAATAGTTTGCAAATTCATTTGAAGTGAATCATATATAACACAATTAGAATGAAAGGAAATAATTCACTTTCTTCTTAATAGTTCAAGCACCCAACAAATCCGCCACCTGGTTACTATCCCGATCACCAAAAACCATAGAGAAGCTACAGTTGAGCTTGAGCATAAGCCAATACCTCGTTATCTTCCGGAACAGTTGAAAGCAAAAGAGGAGAGAGCAAAGATTTATCAGTAGCTTTAACCACCACCTCTAAATTTGACTGGAATATAACATATAATTGGATCCACCACCTAACTGAAATAAAATAGAGCTGCTCCAATAACAATCCCAAGTGATCTCTCGTAAGTCATAACCATGCTCCCAGCCTCTTTGGATTGACAATAAAATGCAGGGTCTCTATTAACCTTTACCCATCCCACTGGAGCTAGGCACAATCCAAATATTAGATATGCTGCTGCACTGAATAACTATCAGGATTGGGAATGGTATTCGCTACAGAAGCAACCATAATATCCACCAAATTCAACCCACTGATTTGTAGCCATCTTCACAATTTCCATTTCATTCCACCACTGCTCTTCAAAAACCCATGCATTTACAATTTACACTACAAGAGTTGTGGATATCACTGGCACTTTAAACGCCGGAAGAGACACAAAAAAAACCACCTGTGAAAACATTTCCGGCAGTATTCTAAACCAGGGAAGCCTCCGGTGCTAGGGAATCACCGGCAGTTTTATAAAATCGCCAGTAAATTTTAAGTGCCGGTATTTTAATTTTTTATGGCAGTTTTTTCCACCGGTTTTCAGCTGCACTTAAAACCGCCGGTGTGTTGACTTTTACAGGTGAATTCCTTGCAGAATTATTAAGCATTGGCACTTCTTTACTCTCTTGTTCAAAACTTTTGAGTCATTAATGTCTGCTTTGTTTTTACCACTACACAAAAATCCCCCACATTCCGTCACGAATTTGCAAAGCCACCCAATTAAATCTCATAACCACCAAAAGTTTCGATTCAAATTTAAAATACGTCAAATACAAATAACAGTAATTGATATAAGAGGTTTCCATTCTTTTCCCAGAACATTACTTGATCGAGGTTCCCATCCAACAACTCAGGACTCCGACTATAAGAGGTTTTCTTATAGAGGAGGTATTAATTCTGGTATCAATTTCCACAGAAATGACAGCTTCCTTTGTGAGTAGTGGGGGTTGGGTTCAACTTGAATCTGCTCCAACCCCTCTAATTATCTCCCCTTCGTCCACCTCTGATGGCTTAATCATATTGGTAACAGCCCATGATTTCCTGAACCAAATCAACAATCACACCTTCTACACCCATTAGATGCTGCAAGTAGACTGCTTTCGGCAAATAACTGCAACATGATTTTCCTATTCAGTACATTAAAATTTAATGTACATAATAATAATCAAGGGGAATAATCAAATATTCATATTGAATTGAAGATCGAAAATTCAATTAGAGCAGTTAATTTGACCAAATAGTCTTGACCAAATCAGTTGAGGCAAAGTCAAACATCTAGACGATCACATGCAAGGGCAGAAACAGATCTTTCTAATTAGCTAAAGCAGAATAATAATTCAGCTGATAAGACTGATAACTCAATGAACTTACTTCAATTTGCCGTAATAAACTTTGCAAAATAATAAAGAAAATGCTGGAATTTAGTCAAGATTTAATTATAAAGGCCATATTGATATTGGGGAAAAACAGGAATGTGGATATGAACCATCATTTCTCTGTCCTTTTTTCCCCTTTTTCTTTTCCCTTCTCTTTTGTTTCGATGGAATTAATAACACTGCAAGCCGGGGTACATATGACTTTTAAACTCATGCAATTAATCCATGACTGACCCTAAAACTTAAGTAATCCACAAGGTTCAATTTAATAAAAGATCAGAAAAAATGGCACTCAATAAAGACAAGACTGAAACTAAATAGAAGCCTACAGTTGTTCATTCTATAGACACCATTGTGGTGAATGGTGATAAACATGCTAGAACAATGCTAAGTTATTTCGACACATAAGAAAATATTAAAATTGTAACTTATGGGATCTGGAAGACTCTGTTTTGTGCCTATTCTGACAGTGCAACCCCAACTTCCATCCACATCAACTGATACAATCCCTGACAAATTCTAAACAGAAACCACCACTGCTTCCCTGTAGTTAAGCCACACGAGTACACACTAAATACACTCCAAAAATTGCATAGAAAACATGAAAAGGGAATGGGAAATAAAATTTTGATTGTTATGGTTACTGCAATTATTGCCAAGCATAATAGATGTGATAGGCATGGTAGAGAGAGTGCGTATGGAGGTGATTTTTTATTGAATCCCAACTCCAAGGAATGAAATTGTTCATATAAAAATGTGAAGCAAACTTTTCTATTATTCATAAATGACATTGCAGTTCCCTTTATTCTGTCTTTAGTTAAAAACAGTACTTCAAAATGGTGGCTGAAATAGTATAAGCCTCGTTGTGTGCAGGTAACTATCGATATATCCGAAGATGCATCTATCAAATGAGTCATCTGGATACCCTTCATCCAAAATGAAAGACATACAGAAACAAAAGTGTTAAAATTCACAACTAATTGTACAAATCCAATAGAAGTAACAACTCTAAATAAGTTTTTGGCAGAATTGGCAAAAGAATCTGGAAAAGAAAGAGGGAAGCAATTGGTGAAGAATTATAACCAATGGTTGAGTACATGCAATTCTAGAAACATAAAATGCTAAACAAAAGATACCAAAAATTGCTTTGAGATGCATCAGATAACACAAAGAATATCTTACTCATGTCAGTTATTCTAAATTTGAGCTCACAAAAAATGAAATAATATAAGCAATTCTATAAATTCTGAACAGTACGCTCCTTTTCTTAAAAATTCTGAACAGTCTCTCAAACAATTTACCTTGAAGAGAAGGTATCGGTTGACAAACCGTCCAGTATATCCAAGTCCCACCAGCTCCATGATCTTCGGAAACTTGCATTGTAAATCATAAGGGAAAAACATCAAAAATTGGTTCAACAAGAATATACACACTTGTTAATCAAATCTTTGATTAGGTCCAAATGAAGACAAAGAAGGAAGACCAAGCATATTGGATCCCTTAACATATGCATCCTGGCCTTTTCTACTTCGAATTTCCTTTAACTCAATTATCAAATTTTATCAATCAAGAGAGGTTGTATTAATAACCAACAGAAAAACATACTGGGAAACAGGTCACTAATAAACTTAATAGAAGTTGGAAACATTCTATTTGATGCTAATTTGCCCAGCTAGTTTCATACCTTCTCCTTTAGGTCTGTTAATCACTCTTCAGCATTAACAGGTGAAGATGTCTCCTCTGACAAAGAGGCTCTGATTTGGAGCAGAGAAAACCTCCAGGATTCTGTTTTCGATAAAAAAGAAAAAGAAAAGAAAAAGAAATGTAAGTATACAAATGGGAATGATTTGAGAACTATTTTTATCATTTGTATCCATTTGTAAAGGGGAGGAGTAGGCAAGTTGTGACAGGGATTAAGAAGGACTTGAACCTAAGTATGTTGTACAACCACCATCATTCTTTATCATCAAATTCAGACAATACTTATTTTGCTATGCACGGACAATTCTAGGATCGACTTTGTAACAAGCTCATTGATGACTTCCCTTATTAAGGAATGAGCCGAACTTGAGGTCAATGTAGTAGCTCGTTTCTTTAGTCTCAAAAAATCCATCCGACTCCTTCCATGCGCAGCAAAGGGAACAACATGACTACTTCCTAGATAATCATAATTACATTTAAAAAAACTCTTTTTGCGGTCAACTTTTCAGAAAGGGAAAGCATAAACCATATTAAGTCGGCAAATTTTGATTTGACAAATAATATTTTAGTGTTATGTGTTGGCAAATTTTAATTTTAAACCATATTAAGTTGTAAATTTACAGTTTCCAAGTATTTTTTAGTCATAGTCATGCGCTTCAAGATCAAATAGAGAGAGCCCTAATAGTCATGAGCTTAAAATTTTGGTTTTAAACAATCTATTGAAATATGCATTCACACAGAGAGAGAGAGAGAGAGAGAGAGAGAGAGAGAGATAGAGTCCTAATAATTCAAACAGAGGAAATGCATGCAATTGAAAAGGATTTTGTCAAAGGCAAAACTAAAATTATTCCAAATTCGTCATGATTTCTAAATAATTTCACAGATTTCTAAACAATTTCACAAAAATTTGGAGGATTCAAAGATTTCTGGATGATTCTCAGATAATATAAATATATTTGTATATATATATATAGAGAGAGAGAGGGAAAACCTAATCCATAGGTCTTGTAGTGATTGCAATTGAAAGGATTCATGCACAAATTGAAGAGGAAGTTGTTGAAGCTAAAGCTGAAGTTATGCCTAATATATATATGTATTGTAACACAACAAAATGATTTTGAGTGATTTCACAGATGTCATGACAATAATATACACATCTATATAGAGAGAGCGGAGAACCTGATTTAGCTGAGAACCTTACTGTTGTGAATGAGACATGAAATCTGTCGAGAGAGTCGAGAGTTCAGATCGAAAAGATGATAGATATGCGTATTTTAGAAGCCAACATAAACTCAAGGATTTGGAAATGGAGGATGAGAGTTCTGTCGCGAGAGTCTCGAGAGTTCTAGTGTATTTTAGAAGCCAACATAGATTTTAGATATCTGTAACTGATGGAAGTAACTAATACAGTGTCGTAAATGTTCTATATTCTTTGGGCCCCAAACATACCGCGAATAGGAAAAAGAGTGCGCCAAAAGTTAAGCTTTGTCCAGCATTCAAAACTGCCGGACAAAACTAAAAATTACAGATGGGTGGGTTTGATTAATTATTTCTGCACTTCGTGGGACACCGCCGGAATTGAAAACAAATTCCAGCACTTATTCAAAACCACTGGTAATATTTATAATTTCTGGCACTTTCCCAAATTGTCGGTAATAAACCACCGGCGAACATTAAAATTCTTGTAGTGCATACCACGCTCCACCTCTCCACATTCTAGCCCTTAAATAAGACAACTTCCATAGCCGAGCTGCTCTAGGGCACCTGCAAAGCACTCAATGACTCAGGTTCGAGCCCACAACTTTTGCATATAATCTCATCTTTCAACTTTCTTCTGGCCAAACATCCGAAGTGCAATCTGATCATGAAGACACCTTCATAGGAAATGTTTGATCTTTGGTTTTACTTTAAGCCTCCAATGAGAATACCACTGATCTGCCATGGCATTTGAAACACTAGTTTCTCCTTGAAACTTCAAAATACTATCCAATTCCTTCCTTTTTAACCTCAAAGCCAACTGATAAGCTGATTTGACAGAGAAAGTACCATTTTTGTTGAACAACCAGAACTGTTTGTCTTGAGTGGAGGACAAGCTAATTGGAATCTGTATAATTCTTATCCAATCTCTTCTCTCAAAAATTTCCTTTACTAACTGCTCATTCCATTTCCCATTATCAGATCACTCACTCTGAAAATAGTGCATTGTTTGGTCTAGCAGTAAACAATTGAGCAAAAACTCATCAACAATCCACCTATCATCCCAACACTCGATTCGACTTCCATTAACAACCCTCCATACAAGCCCTTCCCTGACCAAATCTTTGGATGCCTAGAAGCTCTGCCAAGCCCACGAAGCATTAAACCCCATTCTCACCTCCAGGAAAGAACGATTAGGAAAATATTTGGCCGCTTGCTCACCAATCTCTAGTCCCCAACCTTGCTTGTAGTTTCGATTTTCGAATTTTAAAGACTTCTTGAATTTCAACAATCTTAACAGAAATTTATAATATGACAGAAACACAAAAATCACTCAATCCATCATCCAAGCTCATAAACAATTACAACAATAAAAAGATGAGACACATAGATTTCTACATGGAAAACCCTAACGAAAAAAAAAAAAAATCCTTCGCCGACCCTTCGATCATAATATCATCATGAAAAAGATAAACAATCAAAATATTGCATTAACATCACCTATTAATGTTATAAGAAACACCAAAATTGGATCTTTTACTATAAACTCAACCAGCATGCAATCAATCAATACAATAAAATGGAAAACCACAAGACCCTTCACCGACCCTTCAATCATAATATCATCGGGAAAAAGATAAACAATTAAAATATTGCATTAATATCACATATCGATATTAAGAGAAACATCAAAATTGAATCTTTAACAGTAAAACTCAACCATCATGCAATCAACGATAAAATAGAAACAGAACCGTTTCTCTGAATTACCAACAATGGTAGTCTCATGCTTTCACTTGGATTCGACCTTCTCTCTCCTCGTTCCTCTTCTAGTGTTCTGATATGTGCAGAGCTCAAAAAAAAAAATCCAGAGACAAATGAAAACCTTTTCACTCACACGGAAAAAAAGGTACGAGTATGATGCACAATTATTCATTATATCCAGCAGGGTGATCACAACCGTTGATTACAAACACTTTCTCTAATGGGACTTATCTCTTAAAAAGTAGGCCCAATTACATGCACGTGGGACAGATGTAGAAGCGCAATTATAATACCTGTCGTGGTTAATCAAAACACTTTCACCTCTTCGTTTTCTCTCTCCTCCCAACTTCAAATTAATAATCCACAAAATCTGTATGTACCTATCTCTCTCTCTCTCTCTCTGTCTCTCTCTGAAGCATCTCTTGTCTGGGCAAAAAGATACCAATGGTACGTTTAATTCTTGTTTAAGCAGAAGACATGCTGCTTCGTTCATCATCAACTCTTTCTCTCTGTCTCTCTGAAACCACCCACAATCTTTTCAGTTAGAAAACTAAGAAAAAATCGAACTTGTGATAGCAAAAATCAGACAATTTTTTTTTTATTTAGAAATCGAACGAAATTTTATTTTTTTTTTACTTTTTTTGTTTGTTTGTTGTTTTAAAAACTTAGATAAAACGGAAAAAACAAGATCTTTCTCTCGCTAGAAATAATCTCATATGTTTTCTGTTGTTTCTCTCTACCAGATCGCTCTCTGCCCATAGACCCTGGATTTTTTTCTATTTACTCTCTCTCTCTTTATCAGATTTCCTAGGTATGTTCGTAATTTTTTTCTTATTATATGGTGTTATTTGTGGGTTTTGTTGCATGTGGAATTGGATTTTTACGATTTTTTTTAATTTTTAAATTTTTTTTTTCATTACCAGGGTTTCGGGGCGAAAGAGTATGTGCATTTGTTCATGGAAGGATGGTTAGAATATATGGGGACTTCAATGTGCTTAGATTAAAAGGGTTTTGAGATTGATTTCTGAGATCGGTCATTGTCTGTTGTATTGTGTGGTGAGTGATGGGAAGTTCTAGTGAGGCCGACACAAACGGCATTGACCCGGTTGTAGGCGGGTTGGTATGGGTTCGGCGTCGGAATGGGTCATGGTGGCCGGGGCGTATCATGGGTGCGGATGAATTGTCTGAGAGTTGTTTGGTGTCACCGAGATCAGGTACTCCGGTGAAGCTTTTGGGGAGAGAGGATGCAAGCATGTAAGCTCCTTATTGTGACTCTTAATTACTTGTTAAGTTTTAGTTTCTATCTTCTATTTGGTAGTATAGGCCGGAGAAACTTATGTTAATTGTCAGAAGCTATTTTTGTTGTTTTCGGAAGTTTTATTAAGGTGGATCGTTGTGGGTTTTTATTGGAAGTGTTGCTTTGAGATTAATGCATATGTGGTTTCAGATAATAGTATACGAAGTTATCTATATACTCGACAGGCAACAAATAAATTGATTTTGGTTAAATGAGGACATGGATAATGTAGTTTTTGGGGTGTTGTTGTCTTCTCTTCTCCGTTGTGCATGTTTGTTTTGCGTTATGTAAATGCATTATGCATTCTTGATTAAATACATTGTGGTTTCCTACAGTTGGAACTGTTACAAATTTTGGTAGTCTCATATTGCATATTAGTGCTTGGATGACTACAGATGACATTCATTTTGTTCAGCATTCTTAGTCTTCACCATGAAACCCACCGTACAACTTTTGTTGGTGTAAATATAATATTGTGATGTCTTCACTCTTGTAGAATAAAATTTTAAATTTTCATTTCTAGTGTCCAAATACTATGTTCCCAATCTCTCTCACACACACACTTACTCACTATGTACATGGTTTGTATATGGCCTTTTTGATTTATCAAGCTTATAAGAATAACTAAAGTTTTGAAATAACATACTGGTTACCTCCTCAAAAGTCTTTTATTATTTTTCTTGCATCCTTACTAATTATTGTTGTTTGTTTTTTATATTTATACTTGATTATCTTCCATACATATGTTACCTATTTTTTGTTTTTTGAGTCCACGACTATTGGTGTATGGTATGTTACATTGGAGGAATGTAAAAAGTGGATTAAAGGAAACAAGGACCGGAAGAGGCATCTACAGGGGAGGGAATGCGTCCTTCCAAGTGGAATGGAAGGAATGAGTGACACCTTTCATTGTGTGGTAGGACGTAATGGAAGAGGAGGTTTGGATATTATTTGACAACTATACCCCTTTATATGAATTAATACACATGTCCCCAGTTAATTATTGAGATTATAACGTACTTTTGTTTTTATCCAACAAGTGTACTTCTTTGGTACCACTCTTTTGTTTAGTTTTAGATGGATGTAAATTGGTGGGCCCGGAGGGAGGCCTCATCCATACTCCTGTCTTTTCACCCAAGCTTAAAAAAAGCCCCAAACTCTTCAAGGCCAAGTTGGGGTGCCTTAATTTACCACAAGCCGGCCCCTTCAGTCAGGCTCACAAAAAGACCCCAAGCTTGTGCACTTTTAGTAAGTTTCAGGCTCAAAGAAATTGTGCCTCTTATTTTTTAATCATTCATTCATATATTTTTCTTTCTTTTTTTTTTCTTTCTAATTTACGTTCTATACACCACATTTTGTTCATATTCAATGGATCACATTATATAATCGTATAGTGTACTTGATGAGACTCATGAAGGTTATTGTTGACTATTTGTGTATAAGACGTTAGTTGCGTCTAGTGCTTGATTCTAAATTTTTATGATAGTATAAAATATGTTTAAATTTAACATGATTTTTGCCTTTTATTTTTGTTGCAAATTTTTAATGGTATTTGATTTAGTTAATGCATTTGCATATCAAAATAATTTTTATGCATTGATTTACTTGTTCCCCTAAGTATATGTGTAAAAAGTTCCAATTTTGAAAACCTTGGGATTAGTTGTGTTGCATATACTGAATTATTTCTCATGTTGCCTCCTATTTTCTAATCATTCATTGATATCTTTTTCTTTTTTCTAATTTACGTACTCTACCCTACATTATTCTCATATTCAATTGATTACATTATATAATCTTATAGTATAGTTGATGAGACTCATGAAGCTTATCATTGACTACTTAAATTAGACGTTAGTTGCGTCTAGTGCTTGATTCTAAAATTTTGTGATTGTATAAAACATGTTTAAATTTCACTTGATTTATTTGGTTTTTATTATTGTTGCAAAATTTTAATGGTATTTGATTTAAATAATGCAATTTTTTTTTTTTTTTGTTAAGTAGATTTAATTAATGCATTTGCATATCAAAATGATTTATATGCATTGATTTTCTTGTTCCTGTAAGTTGATATGTAAAAGGTTCCAATTTTGTTGTGTTGCATATACTGAATTATTTCTCGAGTAAATTGATTTGATTGCATTCATATGCAAACTGAAAAGATATATGTTGCTAATCAATTGAATTAATATGCTGAAAAATTACTTTTTTTGATCTTTACTTTTGTTTTGATATTGTACTTTCTTTTTTATTTTATTTTTTTATTCTTAAATTTATATTCATTTTTATCACACACGCACCTTGTTTTGATCAGGATTGGATGTTAAGTTGTGCCTTGTGATTAGGCTTTAGGAAGCCTTGAGCCTTTAATAACTATGCTCTCCCCTTTACCAAGAAATAAAAGCATGCTCCCTTCCTTCCCTTCTTCACTATCCACTCCCTTCCTTCCCTTTTACCAAACATAGCATTAATGTGCTTGCAAATGTCTGATAAGGAAAGCAATTAAGTGCGTGTTTGAATGTCCCTTTGAATTGAGTGGTTTCACTCCCTTTTTACATGGCATTCTGATATAGAAATTCATTGCCTTGAATTATCACATTTGAGAATATGATTTTCATCTAAAAACTAATGTTTATAATTATGAATTCTGTCATTTCACAGAAACATAAAAAGACTAGCTAAGAAGAAATATGAAGTCGCTGTTTCTCTAAATGGATCCATTCAAGGTTATGAATATTTATATTAAATGCTATTTTAATTATGAATGGGTCCCTTATATTTAAGTGGCATCCTGATAGGGCCCTCATCTGTGATGTAGTTCTGGAAATTTCATTCCTAAGAAGGAAGTAAAGCATGACTACAACAGGTATGATGATTGCACATAATACTAACTACGAAAGAGCAAAATGATCAACTTTTATTAACCTTGATAATCAATTTTACTCTTTTCTAAAGGGTTCAACCAGGGGGCGGAGTTAGGGCTGGGCCCCATTTTTAATTTATTTTCATTAATACCCCTAAATAATAATTAATTGGTAAGTATTGTTCATAAATGGTAATACATTTAGTTGTTTCTCGTTAAATGGCAAATTTTGCAACTATTTGTACAAGTTACTAAATTAATAATCTTTTTTAATTTAAACTTGAGAGATTTTGTTTCGTTAAATATCTTTATATTTTTCTAATATTTCATCTAGATAATAATGATATATCCTTTTGAAGTGGAATCAAAGTACTCAATTTTTTTTTGTTCCAAAAATTAGATTTTTAAAAAACGGATGCAATTGATGAAGGAAACTTGATTCTCGAACAATGCTTATTTCTTTACTTCTTCTCTTTTTTAATTGTAACTTATTTCTTCTTCTCTATATTTTTCTTTCTCTTATCAGTTTTCCATCTATTTATTTTTAAGTGTATATTTGTCATTTTTGGATTATCTGATGGTATACATACTATGACTAATATTTAAACAAAATTATATTACAATTGATTTACAAATTTAAGTTACATAGGACAAATCCGGCCCCACCAAATCAAAATTTCTGGCTCCGCCCCTGGGTTCAACCATTTATTATTATTTCATGCACATGCACATGGACATGCTTCAATGGTTTATTTTGAGCGAGACATTTGGCCTGGATTGTGTGAGATACTATAATATCAGCCAAATCTTGGCAGACAGTTTGGTTCTGCATATTATTTAGTTTGTGTGATATAATGGAATGTAATTGAATATTTTCTGTCCTTGTATTTTAACCATGCAGTTGAAAACACTTGCTTGCATTTTGGGGCATATCACAAAATCAGAGAGCCCATTGCGTCTTCAAACACTCTTTCTGCTCTATAACCATAATTGCCCCTTTAAATCTTCTTTTTGTTTATTGTAAGAGCCAATAATAATATGGGTTTATTTTTGTTATATATATATTTTTTGATAAGTATTATTTTTGTTATATATTTGGTGTTTGCAGTATTCATTCTTTTACTTTTTGACTGCTTTGTAGATACTTTTTTTTTTTTTTTTTTCATGGTTAACACAAACATTAAATTCCTCTTTCTAAAGTTTTATGGGTTTTAGTGTTTATATTTATTTAATATTTCTGAAATTATTGACAAATTTCTTCTTTGTTATTGATTCAGAGACTGGTATAATCTTGAGAAATCTAAACGAGTGAAGGCATTTCGTTGTGGGGAGTATGATGAGTGCATTGAAAAAGCTAAGGCTTCTGTGGCTAATTCTTCTAAGAAAGCAGTGAAATACGCTCGCAGGGATGATGCGATTCTTCATGCGCTTGAGCTTGAAAATGCTCTTCAACCCAAAGATCAGCCGGACTTTTGCTCAAGACTGGATAAATCAGGTGGCGTTACAGAATCATTGACCTTGCCTTATCCTGACAAAGAAACTGAACATATGGCTGAGGAATCGAGTAGTTCTGGGGATATGTCAAATTCAGCACAGGAATTGTCTCAATCTGGTGTCTCATTTGAAGAGCCAAATCAGATCTGTGCTTCTAAGGAACAATCTGTGCAGAGAAAGCGACGAAAAACCCCAAATGATTCAGAGGATGATGGGACAGAAAGAAATAAGCGTATGAGAGGACTTGAGGACTTAGGAATGGGTGTAGTATCACCATTGAAAAGAAAGGCATCTCAAGTTGCCAATGTTCATGAATTCTTGAAAAGGAAAAATCGTCGCCGTCCGCTAACAAAAGTGCTAGAGAGTACAACTATGGTGTCTGTTCCAGTTATCTGTGAACAACTTGACAGTCCAAATGGGTCTCCTCTCCCGGGAGTATCTGACGGCAAGGTGTCTGGATTAGAATCCCATGAATCAAAGAGAAGTTTTCCAATGGTTGTTAATAAGAGGTCGGACAGTAGTGGAGTTTCATGTGAGAATGGAACTTTATTTTGTGTATCTGAAGATGCTTCCCTTATAAAACGGAAGGAGAATGAAATTTCCAGCATGTCAGGGCTACCAGAGAATGATTCTTCTGACAGGTTGTTTGATGTGCCATTTGTTGGGGTGGAAAAGCACTCTGCAGGTATGCTTAATCATAACTGTGAACTAGCCCACAGTTCTACGGTTTTTGTTATCTTGCTCCTGTATTTTATAGTGACGTTATCTTATATACAATTGAACAAATTCTACCCTCTTTTTTTTTTTTTTTTTCTTCTGATAAATGACAATGGGATAAACTCATCTTTACTTCGACTTTTATAAAAGAGAAGAATTTATAATCCTCAGTTTACTTTTGAGTTCAGCCTTTAGTCTTGAAAAATGGGTTTGAATTTAGCAATTTATGATTTAATAATTGACCTGATCACTAGGACATACTTTTGTTTGGGAGAAGCTTCAGTGATAGGCACTTTGCCCAATTACCCTGATCATGAAAATAAGAACATAAATTATAAGCAGTGCTGGTAATTCAAGGAATCTTCCAATCCTAATTTTGTGAGAGAGGTTCTAAAAAAAATGCTTTGAAAACTAGTATGTAATAAGGAAGAGGTTATTTTCTTGTGGACTTTTAAGAATAAAATGTTTTGCCAATTTTTAGTTCTATAAAACCTTTCATTTTTAATACCTTATTTTATTGTTATCAGGGCAAACAACATGAGACGGATTAATCTACGAGTACATGATTTTATAAATGGATCTATTGATCCATGATCATGAACTTTTTATTGTGAAAAGATCTCTAACTTGCTTTTTTTTAAGGTTATGTTTTCCTTCTAAATATGCTATAGTTAGGAAATTTTGATGAGACTACAAAATTGCAACTTAAGACATGAGGCTATCTATTTATTAACTTTATAAAGTAAACTTTTCTAGAAATTCTAGGCTACCTTTCAGTACCATATGAACCAATTTTCCCCCTGGTAATGTGATATGATACAAGTTGGTTATGATTTGCAATGGTATGCCTTGTTAGGATGCTTATTCATGTTTGCCTGCTAATTAACTTTTAGTCAAGCTTGACCCTAGATTTTAGGCACATTTTTGTATAAGCCAAACCTGGACCATCTGAAACTTGGCTTTTTACTCTTGTGATTGTGGGGTATAATATATTTAACGGATTGATTGCTTGTTCAGCCAAGTGACACGGCTCTATTAGCTTGTTAACCTTTGAATTTATTCTGCAGTGGTTGCTCAGAACATTAATTCAAGGAGAATTCTCAAAAAGAAGATTTAAAAATTAATTTAAGGCTATAAGTGCATTCCTTTTTACACCCATGTATGCACTTCTGTGGCCAATGCTCGACTTGGCTTGTTCCCCCCAGCCCTTTGCCCTCTTTTTTTTTTTTTTTAAAAAAAAAAAGTCAATAAGATTTGAACCTTTTACCTCACCTTTCCTTTTTTAGATGTCATTTCAACATTTCTTTCCCTTGTGCTAATACAGCTCTCAGCTTTGGCAACTTGAATTATTTATTTTGGCACTCGTATATTCATAAACCCTTCTGAAATTTTATGGATTCTTGCATTCTTTTATGCTCAATTTGATCTGCACCCTTGTATTGCTTTTGGAGGCTATTTGATTCTGGAAGCAAAACACAATTGGTTATACCATGTTTATATCTTCTTCTGGATACTGGTATATTTAAGAACTTAAAATATTTGTAGTTTAAATAACAGTGTCTTCTCCTAAATTATTTGGTCTGATAATGATAATTAGTTGTTCTTTCAGGTGTGTTCGGCTGCATGGAATTGGAACCTTGGAATTGGAATTGGTGGAATTTGAGAAAATTTTGGTTCAATTTTCTTAGTTGTTTTTCTCAAATTTCACAAATTCCAATTCCAAGCAACCGAACACACCCTCAGTTCATTTGAAGTCAAAACCCTCTTTTAAGCCTCTGGTATATAACAATTTATGACTGCCACTGTCCCATACATGGTTGGTTTCTGTTGTTTACAATAATATTTTGCTCATAAGAGATGCAAGTTGCCTTCTAATTAATTATCACTTATGGTAACACATACGTGACACGTCCCAATTGTATGATATCTCCACTGGGGTGTGTGTGTGGACACACACTTAGCCTAGTAAATCTTTTGGGAAAGAAAAAGTGCTTGTTTTATTAAATGCTTATAAAACAACATTTAATGATGGCATTAAGGAAATTTCGTTTAGGTGTCTTTTGACAGGCTACGGCTTTCCCATTTTATGTTACTCGAGTCCTTGGGATAAAGTAACATGACTCAGATATATTAAATCAAAATCTATGTTGTGTGAACTGATAACCCGTTTCATCGAATTACTAATTGTATTGTACTATTGGTCCTAAAATGTGTTGACAATTTAAAAAATAGGTAGAAGATGGAATGTGCATGTTTATAAAGACTTCTAAGGAGTTCTTGAATGCCGAACGACTCTTTATCCTTGCATCACAACTCTTTAGCGGTATACCAAAAACGATTGAAGGGTTAGGGGAGGGGCATCAGAATTGATGACGAACCAGAAGGAAAGTAGGGGGGTGAGAAAGTAGAAGAAGAGATGAGACTAGAAGAAGGGGATGAGGAGCCAGACGAGGGGGGCTGAGAACAAAGTGAACAGAATGGCAGGATAGACAGAATGGGTAGAAAACCAAGAAGAAAATGGGAGAAGAAAATAACACAGAGAGAACTCAGAAGAAGCAATATCAATAATCTCCAAAAACTACCAAAGTCTGTTTCATCAAGGCCTTTTATAGTCAAACCCAAGAATAAAATAAAATCCCAATAATTACTAAAAATAATCACCCTACAATAAAAATAAAAATACTAAAATATCTCTGCGTCTATGCCTGACATAGGTGCGAAAAGGAGCTATGATTTTCATGGATGAGTCACACGTGTTCCGTCTCTTTTTTAGGAGAAGGGGCAAAGATAGATGAAATTAGGGATTTGATGTAATTAGGTTTTATTTTTAATTATTTTTAGCAATGTTCTATTTTGAGGGTTATTTTAGTATTTTAATATTTTTGGGTTTGTTTATGTTTTAGCATATATAAGGGCTCCTTTGTAATCAAACAACTTAGCTTTGGATTATTGAATTATATTCGTGAATTTGCGAACTCCCTCGTCTCTTCTCCATAATAAAAAATTAAAAATACTAAAATATCTCTGTGCCTACGCCTGACATAGGCGGGAAACACCTTACGATCTCCATCAAGAACATTACTTATTCTTATGAGAATGGAATCTTTTCACAAGTATAGTTACATGACTTTGCTAGTAGACTCTACGTGATGAGCATTCTAGAAACTAGGGCATGCGGGCAAGCCATGTTATGGGAAACACCTCAGAGGTGCTTGCATGTCGTAATAAATCAGCATTCTGTGGCAAAATATTCCGCAATTGTTTGGAATGTGATTTTAATTTAATGGAAAGGGAGTTTTAAGCCCTTTTCACAAACCTTTTCCATCATCTTAATAGACAAAGATTTTTAGTCAAATGAAAAGTCGAAGTATGACAATAGCAGAACTATTATCAAGAGTGACTATAATTTAATGGAAATGGAGTTTTAAGCCCTTTTCATATTCAGAAACCTGTTCCATCATCCTAAGAGACGAAGATTTTTAGTCAAGTGAAAAGTCTAAGTATGGCAATAGCAGAACTATTATTATCTTGGTGCCCTATTAATATGTATTTCTGATGAGCTAATTTTGGATTATGCCCTTTTATTAGATTTTCCCAGAGATTTTTTCCTTTGCTATGCATAAAGTTTTTGCTAATTTTTGTATTTCCATCTCATTTCATCTTATATTTATTGGTTTTCTTCTCCTGCTCTTGGATTGTTTTCAGAGTCCATATTGCTCTCTAGCTGTGGAACAATTCTATGTAAAAATAATGATTTTTGTTAGTCATAATGCCTGTGTTCCTACATTGTAATTGTAGTATTTAGTTTGAGTAATTAATTTCGAGCCCTTGTATCTAATATAGGGCCTTGTATTGGATTTTTAGGGATTTATATCATATGCTGATATGCATTTTGTTTGACCAGGCTTTTCTCCATTTGTATCTTGTTCATCTCAGAAACCTCAAGTAGGTGGCGGAGTGCAATCGAGTCAAAGCAGTCTAGTGGAAACTATATCTTTGGGAAATGAGGACTTAGAGTCTGGTTCTACCAGTTCAGGTGCTGCTGATATGAATAATATTAGCCCGAGGATAGAGAAAGGTACTTCAAAGTGGCAGTTAAAAGGAAAAAGGAACTCAAGACATACAACAAAGAATAGAAAACAATACTCAAGAAAATATGTGGAGGTTGATGATGAATCCAATCCTTATTTGCCAAGTATGGGGCCTCGGGATCAATATTCTCTGGGTTCTAGTCTGAAAATTGATCGCAATCCCATTTGTGGGTCCCCCACTTTAGACTGTGGTACTTATGGAGCAAAGTCCAAGCCTGTCGTGGAGACCAAGGTTGATGATTTCTGGGGTTGGAGCAGCAGGCTTTCTCACAGGGAACCTCATATGGGGACGAAAACAGCTGAGATGAAACTTTTGCTTGATTGCTCCCCGGCACCCCAAAGGTCACTGCCCTATCGTCAGTCCCGTTTTTCAGTTAATCCAAAATATCAGATGTCAGATTTTTTTGTCAGAAATTATGAAGCTGATTCCTCCTTGTATGATGTTAATCTGGAGGTGAAAGCCAGTTATCGTCCTCAGCATGTTCCATATATTTCTCTCATGAGTAAACTGAATGGTCAAGCCATTATTGGTCACCCTCTCACAGTTGAGGTTTTGGATGATGGCTTTTGTGATATTCTAATAAGTGGCCCTGAATGCTACCTGACCAGTAGCAGCTGTGAGTCGGATGACGATCTGGAAGAAAATATATCTGCTCTAGAAAGTGCTGATGTGGACTACGAAGTGAAGCCGAATCTGGGAGTCGCAAGGATTCCTAGCAAGCATCTGACACTGCATCCACGTGTTTCGCCGAGTAAATCACCCAAAAGGAAAAATGGCTTATTATCTAAGAAGATTCGGAAACTCTCTTCCCTAACTGGTTCTCACAAGCAAAGCAAAGTAGAGAATAGACCAGTGGTAGAAAAGCTCAAGGGCCCTGCCATAGCTTGTGTTCCCTTGAAAGTAGCTTTCAGTAGGATAAACGCAGCACTGAACAGCTCTATGCGACCAGCATCCCGTGTTTTGACCTCAAACAATTTGTGAAGGTTGTTTCTCCATCTAAGTTGCAGTAGCTGGACTTTTTTCACTTTTGGTTTTTCAATTGAACTTTATTCAATTAGGCAGCTTAGTTTCGACATTCTTATAGTTGTGCTGTTGTTTCCAGCAATGTATATTTGGCCTCGAAGGTGGAATTCCCTTTGTATAATAGTGCCATGAGATCTCATTGTTGTAAGAACTGGTAGAGTACAACCAAGGTAGGCTGCTTTCCCTGTGTATAATATAGTGTAACATTAGTTGAAGTGTAAAGATGGTGATATGTTGTTATGTTTTTAGGGTCTGTAGTCATGAATTTTGGCTGTTTAGGAGTCTTCTCAATTTAATGTCACCAGTTACCTAATTACTGCTGGATATGATTTGATTATTTCTTTGAAACTATTATTTCAGGTTGTTGGTGCTGTTCTTGCCATTTGCAAGTTTTAGTAAGTGCTCGGTTGAGAACCTAAAGTTTAAAAGAAACGATTTGGTTTTTATTTATATAAATTGGCAAATGGCCTATCGTCGGAAAAGGCAGTTTCAAACTTTCAGCTAAGCTTGGGTATATGATGCAAGGAACCGCCAGTATTATGTTTTTGATTGATACACTTGGAGGAAATTTAAGTGTCAATTATAGGATATTCTAAGAGGTTCGACACTACTTCGCGCACAAATTAGAAAAAGAAAAAGTCTAAAGTGTGAGGATAGTTAGTCCCTTCTTTTTGGGATTCTCAATTTGTGATTTAGCAATTAAATTTTCAGTTTTTGTAAAACATATTTGTATCTTACATGTGCAACACTATTAAGCCGGAAGAAATAATGAGATTATACATGAGGTATCGTACGTGCACCTCAATTAATAAATATAAAGATCAAACTAAATGTCATTCAAATAAAAATGGCAATTTAAACGCAAATAAAGGATTAAAAAAGAATAAAAGCATGGCTTAGGATTCATGGTATTTTGATTTTGCTTTTTTATTTATATATAAAAATAAGAACAAAATTTGTATTAAGAAAGTTTCATTAAACTTTTTTTATTTTTTAATAGGGTAACAAAACTATTCATCCTTCCAAATCTTCCATTTTATTATTATTATTTTTTTTCCAACCAAAATTTTCTACCAAACATGATACACTATATCCCATTACCTCTCTCGTTCTCGGTTTTTTATTTTTATTTTTTTTTGCGCTGACATCTCCCCCAACCAAAACCAAAACCAAAACCAAAACCAAATTGGGCCCTACCTCTGCCCATTAGGGTTTCGGTGCCACTATAAATATAAGTTTAAGCTGCCCGTCCTTCGTCTTGCCATCTCTCTCTCCCAGGAAAGGCCGTCGAAGCAAAACCCTAGAGAAACTCTCTTGGTATTTTCTCTCTCTAAAGCTTTGTGTGAATATGTATCTATTTCTATGTGTGTGTGTGTATATATATAAAAGTTGTATTGTGGATGCAGTGCAGTGGATTGAAATGGCGACGGTTCCAGGGCAGTTGATCTGGGAGATTGTAAAAAAGAACAATTCTTTTCTCGTGAAGGAGTTCGGTAACGGAACCGCGAGTGTGCAGTTCAGCAAAGAGAGTAGCAATCTCTACAACCTCAACTCCTACAAGCACTCTGGTATAGTAAAATGCAATGCAATGACGTTACATCGTATATTTGGCCTGTTTGGATCAGAGGAAAGTTTTAGATCTAATGCGTTCTGTTTCCTAGAAAATGATTTTCTTTTTAAAATTATATGTTTCTTTGTTTTTCTATTTTTCCAACATACTGTTTAGTTCGGAGGAGCATGGGAAAGAAAACCCAATATAAATATTTAATTAATTATCTTATTCTTTTGTATGCGCGCTTAATATGAGGGTTTTCCCTCTATTTTTTGTATTTGATTGTCTTTCTTTAACAGCAATTGGATTTGCTGTGTCTCAGTTGTGGTGGGTTTAGATTGAATTGTAGTTTTATGGTTATGTATTGAAATTTTTTATTTTTCTTGATGGTATGATGTTGTAGGATTAGCGAACAAGAAAAGTATAACCATTCAACCAGGAGGTAAAGATCATTCCGTGGTGCTTGCAACTACAAAGACCAAGAAGCAAAACAAACCTGCATCTTTGCTTCACAAGTCTGTAATGAAGAAAGAGTTCCGCCACATGGTGAAGGCTGTTGAAAACCAGGTACTAAATTTGTAAGAAGAGACACTTTGTGTTACATTTCACAGATTAAAGTTATTGATTGCTAATTTGTAGATGGTTTAATATTTTATACTGGGTTAATGTGGTAATGATTGCAATGAGTAAAGCAATTTCTCAACCTTAGTTTGTTAGGCTGTAAACCAGGTACTCAATTTTTAAGAGGACAGTTTTTTGTTAAATTCCAGAGATTATGTTATTGATTGCTTCATTTTCGTAGTTTGATTGCTTTATGGGCAAATTATTTGCCACTCTTAAGACAATTGATTGAGCAATGATTGCAATCAGCTTGTCTGGATGTCAATGGATCGTGGGCAAATTAGGGGTGTGTATTAATCTTGTTAATAGCCATTGTCATACCTCAAATTTGAGATTATTGAAGTTGTGCAGTGCAGTAGGTACCAAAAATGTGTTATCCTTTCAATGCGTGAGGTAATCAATGATTTTCATTGGATGCTAACATGCAGGTTAGTTATATCTTTCAAGCAAAGTAAGCCTTAAAGCTGAAATTGTTGATTGAGTTGTGGCAGTTCAAAATGTTGAAAATTATGCATTAATTTACTGATTAAATAATTCTCATTGAAACTGTTACATTACCTTGAAACTGGTGGACTACGGACCAGTAGTTTTTGTTTATGGAAAGTCACAAAAATGAGTTTATCACTGCACATCTTGTTACTATTTGCATTGATGCAATGGTTTATGCATCTTGCTTTGGACACATTGTGGTGGAAATTTATAATGGAGGAGACCAGTTGGTGGCATATTTGATATAATATCAAAATGTTGTGCTATGATGATGATCTATTTCTATGTTTAGTCTTAGTACGTATGGATATCTGTTGTAAATTTTTCTTGGAAGTAAAATTTATATGAAGAGTGAAGAATCAATATTAGCTTACTCTTGGCCCAATTCTGAATATTTCTTTCGAAGCTAATTTGCAAGTTTTTCTAAGCAACATAGAGCTCTTAAAGAAACCCATTGGGTGGGTTCTTTAATAAAATTTGCTTATTCAAGTTTCACTTCAACTTCTGCTCCCCCCTATTGGTGCTTTAGCAATGTATCCTATGTATTAATAGAATGGTATTTGCTTTAGTATATTTTATTATGATAAAGTTAGGCTTGGTTTGGTGGTTGTGCCATTGCAAATGTTGTCCTAGAAAGTGACCAGATCAGTTGTATTATCTTCTTTCTCACATTCTTTCAAATATTGAGATGCATGATTTGACATTCTTTCAGACGACACTTTCCTATAGAGTATGTGGTATTCCTCCCCCAATTCATTACCCCTTTCTTGCTATTTTTTATTCTCTTTCCTCCCCTTTTCCTTCCCCTTTTCATTTTGAAATGTCTTCATGAATGCTAGTCTTCTTATCATTGTGTTTTTATCTGCAGGTGGCAGATAACTATTACAGGCGAGATCTGAAGACTGCAGCCCTTGCGAGATTGAGTGCTGTGAACAGGAGCCTTAAGGTTTCCAAGTCTGGTGTCAAGAAGAGGAACAGGCAAGTTGTTAAGTGCCATGGTAGAAAATGAAGGACATTTAAGGTTTTGCCAAGCCGAGATGATGCCTTTTTGGAGCTGTTCCTTTTTATTCTGAAGCTAATAGTTCTAGGTATTAATCTGAAGAGATATTAGATAATCTTGCTTTTACCTTGTCATTTGCTATGCATTATGGTGTTCTTGTTGTGGTAGTTGAATTTTGTGGAATGTGTAGTGAATGGAATTTGCTTCTACTCCGTAGACTTGATTTATATCCTGAGCCAACGAAATTTGCTTCATGTTTTTGGTGCTTCATGAGTTTGTAGTGATTTATGAAATTGTTTCATTCACAAGTAACAACGTTATTGAAGGCAACTCCATGTTCTCAAAATCAGATATGTTGATGAGCAACATGGTTAGCAGAATAGAATAATAAGTTTCGAGAATGTTTATGATATTGCTGTTGAAAGTGAAAATTGATCACTTGCTGTCTAATCCAATGATCTATGTTAACACGGTTCTATTTAGGGGTGCAACTTAGGACAGGCCGGCCCAGTCCAAATCGATCCCAGCCCGAGACTTTTCGGATTGGGCTTCTTTTACCAACAAATCGGGTTGGCTTTGGGTTGACAGATTTCAACCTGGGCCTATTTTCGGGTTGGTCTCGGGTTGAACATGGTCAACGCGAGCCCAACCCGAATTCTTGTGGGTGTATGTAAAGTTTCCTAACCCTAACAAAAATTTCAGAACCTAATGAGAGAACATGTTGCTTCTGCGGTGGCCACCTCCACTATAGAGAACACATGTTTTGGGTTTTTAAAACATAATTTCAAAGAAAATCATTTAGTAGAAAAAGTGTCATCTACATCCAAGCTACTAGTTCTAGGTATAAATCTCTCTTAGAATATGGTCAACCCAATCTCAACCCGAACTAACAAAAATTTCAGAACCTAATGAGAGAACGTGTTGCTTCTACGGTGGCCACCTCCACTATAGAGAACTAATGAGAGAACGTGTTGCTTCTACGGTGGCCACCTCCACTATAGAGAATCCTCCGCCGTGGTTTTTTTATTGAGAACTAATGAGAGAACATGTTGCTTCTAAGGTGGCCACCTCCACTATAGAGAATCCTCCGCCGTGGTTATTTTATTTTGGTTGAATGATTTGTCCTTGAAATTGTGTTTTTGAAACCCTAATTCTTGCCAAATGCCGCTGTCCATCTCACCATTTCATTTACATCCATCATCTTTTGATTTAAGTCTCTCTCTTTGAATCTATGTTTCTTTCTCATATGCAGCTGTTCTTGAAATTCAAATTGAAGATTGTGTATGTGAAGTTAAGAAGAAAAAATGACTGATGTGTTTCTAGGGTTGATAATCGGGTCAACCCGACAATATTCAGGTTCATGGGCAGAGCCCATTTTACACTTTATTATTATTTTACTTTTGTGTTTCTTATTTTGTTTTTATAAGATTTTTAACGTAAATAATACACACATTAAGTGCCAGTAATATGTACATGTTTTTGCCTTTGCAATACTATTTTTAAAATTTTCTTGAAACTAAATTCAATTAGGGTTAAAGGATATAGAGATAGAGCCTACCGAATGCTGTTTAAAAAAAAAGAAAAAAAAAAGGGGTAATCCATGAAACCCGACTGACCTGGAAAATTTGGGTTGGGTTTCAAGGGTTGAAATCCAAATTTGTGTTTCCTTGGGTCAGCTCAATCCAACCCGACGTCGGGTTGAGGTTGGGCTCGAGTTGGACAAGCCCAAGTTGCACCCCTAGTTCTATTAAATGGAAAAGTGTTGTTTGCTTCTTTAGTTTAATTTGCTTACCGTTATTAGTACACTGATGATGTGTTTGGAACATTGAATCAGTGTTTTGAAATTAAAATTAAAGAAAAATACTGAAATTGAAATTGAAGAAAATTTGCTTTGGAATTGGTATTGTAATATGTAAGCTTCCGATATGTTTTTAAGCTAAACATGGTTTCTGGGTTCTTTTTGTGCGGGTGTGTCAAGACTTGCAAAGTCCAAGTTCCCGAGCTTCAAGCCAAGTAAATATTCTTCATCTCTTCGACAGTGTTCGGTTTTGTTGGTAATGGTTAGAGCAACTTATAGGGATCAAGAATGACCCTCCTTTAGATTCTTCTAAAAACGAAGACTTGTCATGTTCGAAGTGTCCCAAGATAACCTATTGCTAACTAAGTAAAACCAAGACACAAGTAGCTTCTCAAATTGTTTGACTCCGAAAATTGTTTTCTTCATTTGGTTATTTTTCTTTTTTAAAGTAGCAAATGATGGCAAAGGAAATGGAAATAAAAGGACTTTTTTCAATTTGTCACCAAATATATGAAATGACTTTTTTAGTTTTTTTGACAGACTTTTTAGATTAAATAACTTGTCAATATTGTTGTTCACTAATCATCTTTTTATTTTATAAAATGCCTTCTTCTTACTTTATTTATGTAAAGGTTTTCTTACTGAAACTGCCTCTTGGTATTAAAAAGTTCCCCCAAACACTAACTTAGTCTTTAAGCCCTCCACCAAAATTTTAGACTATTTTGTGTAATCTCTCAATATATATATATAAAAGCAATTTAAGAAAGAAAGACGTGGCTTGTGCCATTTGGAGTTTGTGGGCATTGGTTTGATCGCGTGTGGAGAGTTGGATTGGCTAGGCAAGTATATTGTGTCTAGGATGAGATCTTCGGATAGGAAATTCTGAAAATAAAAAAATATTTAGGCAAATGATTTGTTGTTGTTGGAACTAAGTTGGGGGAGGGGTTTATGTGATTAATACAGTTTGTATGTTATATATGATATCAAATAATGGTTAAAAAATGCTAGTATGCGATTCATCTTGCATTATTTCATATTTCATGCAAACTAAGAAATGTCACTCAAACTATTCGATCAGATATCTAATGTGACCGATCAGATAGATGTATAACAAAAATATAATCAATGTCTCAGTTGAATTTATGATATGTTGTGAATGCAAATTGGGACACATAATGATTTGATAAATATAGATTCTTGGATTGTAATCTATACAATGAAAAACAATTTGCTTTGATTATGAGATTTTTAGATTCAAATATCTTGAGTTCATATTTTTGTGGCAAATGACACTCCTTTTGTCTTTGATGAATGGAAATTAGTGTAAGCTTTTTGTGATGGTTTAATCGAGCCACATAGACAGCTCATTGACTCTTCCTGTGGGGGTATGTTTATATCCAAAAACGCAAATATAAGTGAAAAACGACTTCCTAAAAGTGTTTTTCTTTCCTTTTTCGATGATCTCAATATTCTTCTTCTGAATAACCTTCCAATCAGTTGTGCAATGTGACTAATCAGATAGTTGTATAAAATGGAAAAATTGATAACTGATCACTTCAGTAATGTGATCGATCAAATTGATCCAAGTGATCGCTCAGATCACCTCATATTATTGATAGAATTCTACTTCGTGCTTATTTATTCAGAGTTAGACATTTATTTTATTTTTAGTTATGAGATTTTATTAAAGGGTCCATGTTAGGGATTCCCAAATTGTAATTTTAGAGGATTATTTATATTTGGGAATTTATGGATTTATTTAGACGACTCATTAATTATTTATTTATTAATTAGTTTTCCATTTAACGATATTATTTATGTTTTTGTATTCTGTTTTGGTTTTAAAATATTAATTGTCTGATATCCTTCGATTTTGTGTGCGAACTTGATCAACTCGTATTCTAAAATCGAGGGGTATCACAGTTAGTATAAGGCTTTAAATTGAGATCCATATAAAATATTCACACAATTATATTAAGGGCCTCTTCTTGATTTTTGCTTAGGTCAGAAACAAAAGCATGAAGCGTTTTTGCTGCGATTCAAATGGTTTCAAAATTTTTTTTTAAAATGACATTTTTTACTAGACTTTTAATTTTTCAAACTTTTAATAATTTATCAAATATATTATTATATTTTTACTTTTAAATTTTTTTATAATAAATATACATTATCAAACAAACTTGGCAAAAATGCAAAAAATCCCCCTGAACTATTACGGATCCGCATTTTACCCCCTTGAACTACAAAAATGAACAAATCAGTTCCACAACTATCACAGGTCGTGCAAATTAACCTCTGAAACTCAATTCCGACCACTTTCCAGCCCACAAGGTCAGCACGTGACTGTTTTTTTTTTTTTTTTTTTAATTCCAAATTTACCCTTGAATACTAATGAATATTATTATTTATTTATTCATTTTAACTTTTCTGCCACGTAATAAGGTAAACATGGAGAAGCTCATAGCCGAGTTCTCCTTCCCGTCGGTGCCGCGAGCCTTCACAGCCCAGTTCTGTAACTTCCTGTAATACCCTTAATTTCAAAAGGATAGTCCTGGTATTTAATTTATTGTTTTAATTGAATTTTTAATTATTTAATTGTTTATTTGAATTATTTGAATTATTTGAATTACTTGAATTATTTGAATTATTTGACTTATGTGAATTAGTTGAGTATTTGATTTAATTTTAAATTGGTAAGTTGTTTAAATGTCATAATTTTTATTAATTTTTATTTCTTTGAATCACTATTTTAATTTACTTATTTGTTTTTATTTAATGATCTAGATTATGGTTCTTTTAAGAAATCATGGTTCTAGCCGACGTAAGTTTTGATTAAGTTGTTATGGGCCGACTAGGATTCAGCTGGGGCTTGAATTAATTTAGGGTTTGGTATAACTCTATAAATATGTAGGATACGTCTGTTTAGGGTTTAAAACAAAATAAATAAATAAAACCTATTCACGTCTGTGGAGGCAGAGCACAGAGAGAGAATAGAGGAGGAATTTTGTAGTCGGAATCGCCGTAACCTTAGAAGACGACGTAGAGATTTTGAACAAAAGTCTCAAAGGCAAGTTCTGTCTTAACTCTATCCCATTGACTCGTGTTCTTTGCATGTTTAATACAACTCTAGGATTTAATAAGGATTAAAATTAAACTGGGTTCCATGGTTAGATGCTTACAAACTGGATGTGTTTATATACTGTATATTGTTCTATTTTAAATTCTTTCTGGAGTAGATTCCATTTTAATTCATGTAAATTGATGAATAATGAATTTTAGTAGGTCTATAACAAGTTGGAGAAACACTGGAAATAATTTAGTTGCAAGGTTGATTTGCTAAAATAGTTGGTGTTCATGAATGGAAATTATCCTGGTTTAAATTCCTTGTGGCATAATTGATGTATAATTAATGTCGTTGAGTGAGTACGGAATTTAATTATTTCTTGAGCACACTGGAATCTAATTAAAACACTTAGGAACCCTAGGGATGAAGAACAGTTCGTCGGAAAATCGTCAGACGCGAAAGGGATGAAGAACAGAGAAGAAACGGCTCAAAGTTTAAAGAGCAGGCTCTAGGGGACTTGGAGCCGGCTCCAAGTCTAAGAGAGCCGGCTCCAAGCAAGAAAGAGCAGGCTCTTTCAACCGGCTTCCAATTTTATGTTTTCTGCGACCTGTTTGGCTACGGAACTCGGATTTTGGGATTTTCATATTCTGTAGGAAGCTATACTTGGGTGTTTTGAGATGTTCTAAGTCTAGTTAACACTTGTGAGAGTGGATTAATGCTTAATAAACCAGTAGGTGTTTATAGCTTGAACACTGGTAAGTCTCGACGGAAATTGTTTTATTCCAGTGCGGAGGGATTTTAAATTACTGAACCTTAATTTATTTATTCTCTGTGAGTGAAAATTTTATTAATATGATATTATTAATAGTGGACAAGCATGATAATTAATATGGTTGTTATTAAATTTGTCATGGTTTTATGGACGAGAAGAATAAATTATCTGCATGCTCAAGTAAGATAATTTGTAACGGAGTTATGGGATGAACATGATGCTTGTCTATTTAAATTTGTGTTCATCATGGAATTAATTGATATGTCTTATTATTTTGATCTATCAGTTACTGGAGTAAGCATGTTAGTCTATATTTCTATTTATGCTTATTATGGTTCAGTTGCTATGTGCATTGATTATGTATTCTATCAACTGTTGGATGGATTGGATTGTATGTACCGGTATGAGACGGTGACATACTAGGTTTGGATTAGCTCAAATTGCTAAGTCTTGCCTACTTTGGAATAAGGGAATGGATCACAAAAATAGAATCCTCCTTATGTATAAGTCTGTGCGGTTGAATAAGCCGAACGACTTAAGTCTGTGCGGTTGAATAAGCTGAACGACTTACTGGATTTCTTATGGATGAATGTGAGCGGATTTTAAATATATTATTATGGTACCGTGACTTGAGCTTGAGTCTCAGAGTCAACGGTTAGGGAGCGTATATGCAATAGGACGTATAACTGGCTATACTGGTTGAGGTGTACCCGTATCATAGTCCAGTGAGAGTCCATAGTGTGGATATATATATATATATATATATATATATATATATATAGACACGGATTATATAATTATTGTTGAGTTGGTTAGAGTGTATATGCGTATCGAGTCTCTGCTTGGATTGTAGTAGAATAGAATTTGTTCGTGGGCCTGACCCACTCTTATTTTTCAGGTGTACGTCAGTTCTAGGCTTGAGCTTGTTTGTGCTGAACAGAGGCGACCACTTATTCTTCCGACACCGTAGGAGCTCTATTCATATGGTTTTCTTTTAGTTTTTCAGTTCAGTTTAGTTTTCTTATTAGGGGTCCACAGGATGGATTCCCGAGTTGTACCCTTGGAGGTTTTGGAGTTGGATTATTATTATCTGGGATTTTAAGTATCTAATTTTAAAGGATTTTTTTTAAAATTTTTTTTATTTTAGATTTCTTTCAGCTTAAATTATTATTTCTTAAATTCATTTTGTATTCCGTGTTCGCTTTAACATATTAATTGTTAGATATTCCCTCGGGTTTGGGCCTGGGCCTGATCAACCCGTGTCTCGGATCTGAGGGGTATCACACTTCCCTTCATCCGTCCACGAGGCTTCTCTGATTAGTCAATTCCTCCTTCCTTTCCCCTCAATTTTGTGATCTATCAACAGAAAAAAGAAGAAGAAAGAGAGCACAAAAACACCAAACATACCAGCAAAATTCGATGACTCTGAAGCCGGTGGAGCATTTAGATCGATAGGTGGTTGACCACCAGTTTTGCAATCACACACACACACACACACACATATATATAATTACATATATTTATATTGATGAAAAAAAGCAATTGTAGCCACACACACACACACACACATATATATATTTACATATATTTATATTGATGAAAAAAACTACCGGTTTTGATCTAATCATATTAGAGGTGGCTGGTGCAGTGATGGTGATGGTGGCATGGGCGGCGATGGGCTGTGGAGATGACTGGTTCGATCTGTTGGTTCAGCGATAGCGATGGCGGCATGGGCCGGCGATAGACTGTGGAGAGGTTGGAATATATGTCAATATATATGTGTGTGTGTGTGTGTGTGTGTTTGTGTATGTGTGTGTGTGTAGCTACAGTTGTTGCTCGGGCAACCTCACTGCTTCAGCGCCGCCATTAAAGCATAGATGGGGGTTCCACAGTGGAGGTGGTAGTTTAGGTGGGATGGGATCGAATACAAGCTTGTCGGAGGATCACACATTCTATAAATAAATCAATGTTTTGTTCCATGGCGGAGGACTAACCGGGCAATCAGTGTTTTCTTCATCCCCACCTGCCGCATTTCCAACTGCACCACCCAACCTTTTCCGGTGGCTTTCCAGTAACCGGTTTTGGTTGCCCGGTTAGTCCTTGACCCGTTTGGGTATTTCCTATCCGTTGGGCTGTAGAAGTACCATTCCATATCTTTGCTAGGTAAATATGACTTGTCTATACATGCACATCATCAAATCAAATATATATATATCAGATTTCAACTCAATTTAATTTAGAGTCAATCAAATTAATGATATATATATATATATATATATATATATATATATATATATATATATATTCAAGTAAATTTGTAAGTACGTAGCTGGTAAATCCCAGGGCTCACATTTGTGGAGATCAACCTCTGGGATGATTTCAAGCTCGATCACACGGCCTGTTATTTTCCTATTTAAATAGTAATCAACAAGTTCCTCGTCAGTTGGGTGGAACCTGAATCCTTGGGGAAGACTCATTTGTGCCATTTATCTAGCACCGATGTATATGCAAGTGTGTGTGTGTGTGAGAGAGAGAGAGAGAGAGAAGAATAGAAGATGATGGAGATGGACTTGAGAACAGAGGGGCATTGAGGGTATTTTTTTTAATTACGATGGGTAGTTTTGTAAATTTACAATGAAGTCGGCCGAAAAGTGGCCAGAATTGCATTTTAGGAGTTAGTTTGCACGATTTTGATAGTTGTGGTACTGACTTGTTCGTTTTTGTAATTCAAGAAGGTAAAATGCGGATTCGTAATAGTTTAGGGGTTTTTTTTATTTTTTATTTTTTTTTTTTCGCATTTTAGCCGACAAACTTTTGTATTCAATGGCATTGCAACGACAAGTGCAGCACTTGATATGGAGCCCACAACGACTATCGTTCCTGATTGCAACAGTATAGAACTAACCACCACCTGACATTTTGAAAGGTTAGAAACCAAAACCAGTAAAAGTTCAAAAGGTTAAATAGATTAGTCCCAAAGTAAAAGGGAAATTTCTAGGCAAAACAACACCAATTCCTAAAACGCGGAAAAAGTACGTGACTATCAACGATCTATTTTATCCCCAAACTGAATCTCTCTCTCACATACACACAGTAAACCCTAGATCTAAAAATTTCTGTAGAAATCTCTTCCTGAAATCTTGAAAGATATGGGGAATACTGAGAAATTGATGAACCAAATCATGGAGCTCAAGTTCACCTCCAAGAGCCTCCAACGCCAATCCAGAAAGTGCGAGAAAGAGGAGAAATCCGAGAAACTGAAGGTCAAGAAAGCGATCGAGAAGGGCAATATGGACGGAGCTCGAATCTACGCCGAGAACGCCATCCGCAAGCGCAGCGAGCAGATGAATTACCTCCGACTCTCGTCCCGCCTCGACGCCGTTGTCGCGAGGCTTGACACTCAGGCCAAGATGACCACGATCGGCAAGTCGATGGGGTCGATCGTGAAGTCACTAGAGTCGACGCTCGCGACAGGGAATTTGCAGAAGATGTCGGAGACGATGGACCAGTTCGAGCGCCAGTTCGTGAACATGGAGGTCCAGGCGGAGTTCATGGAGAGCTCGATGGCCGGAAGCACGTCGCTTTCGACTCCGGAGGGTGAGGTCAACAGTTTGATGCAGCAGGTGGCGGATGATTACGGGTTGGAGGTGTCTGTGGGGCTTCCTCAGGCGGCGGCGCACGCGGTGGCTACCAAGACCTCCGAGAAGGTGGACGAGGACGACCTCACCAGGCGCCTTGCCGAGCTCAAGGCTCGTGGGTGAGAGAATTGTCTGGGTTGACTCTTATGCGTTTATGAATTCTATTGTGTGCTGAATGAACTATTTATGTAAATGTCTTCGGTTAAACTTTGATATGGATTTATATCTACACTTTACATGTTTATTGTGTCTAGTGTTGATGCCTATGCTATACTAGTGGCTGAGCTCAGGCTTGGCCGCTCGGCTTTATGTGGTGCGTTTGATATTTTAGATTCTATCTCTTGATGAAATTAATGGAGATGGAGTGAATTACTTTGTTGGCTTTATTTTTACCAAAGATGGATATTTGCTTTACTGCATTGTTGTTTTAGATCATTAGGCCTTCCCGAACTCTAGGGCTTGTTGGGGAAAGAATTGCATATGATGAGTGAATTCTTTTTAAAATTCATTTGCTATTCTATTTCTTGTTTGAAGAACTTCTTTATGTAAATCAAATTGTGATATGGGTCAATGTGTAGACTTATGCTTATTGTGTCTAGATGTTGATGCCTGCCCTTTGCACCGGCTTGTATGTGAATTGCTGCGCTAAGCTTCAGGTACTAAGGTTATAAGGCATTTTTTATATTGAGATTTAGTCTCTTGGTTGTAGAAGTTAAATGTAGATGGGGTGGAATGCTTGCTTGGTTTTACTTGTATCACTTACTCATGTTAATAGCTTTACTGCATTATTTGGATACAGTCTTTAGGAGAGGGGAGAGAATTGTCTGTATAGCTCTAATTGTTATGTGATTTTATTTCATAATGAACAGACTTGTGAGTAAAATCTGACTGAATTGCAATATTGACTTTATGTCGATATAGTGCATCTTGGATATAGTTTTTGATATGTTTATGCTTTGTTTCATAATAAATTTCGGGCTGAATCATGTCTAGAAGTTAAATATCTATGGCATTTTGGTAACTAAAAGGACCTGCATTTTGAAGTAAACTATTTTTAGAATTTGATATGTATCTTATGTCAATAGGACATATGTGAATTGAGGTAAATTGAATTGGATTAAAATTTATGCTAATGTTTACCAGTGAGCTATTATTGGTGTTTAAATATATATTGTGGGACAAGCACATGCTCTTTTGGTGATAAACAAGTAGCTTTTTAATTTCTATTTCTTCTTGTTGATATTTTGGATTTCCTATTCCATTTTTTTTGCTCATTGATAGTTTAGTGTTGTTGCTGGTAGCGTTGTAGATTTTTCTTTCCTCGGAAATTATGGAAGAGTCCAAAGAATTGGTCTCTTTTGCATCATAGTTGTGGTACCCTCTGCTCACAAGTAGGTGGGGATGAACTTCTGATTAAACTCACCAAGGAAAGTGTATGTTTTATACTTTGTAGTATAAGGGTGAAATATATACCAAAATTCATGTGAAACCGAGCATGATTTGCATATAAAATTAATTGTGTGTAGGGTCAAATCAGCATGAAACTGATTGTTGTTCAGTTACAAGAGTTTTTGGCTACTATAACCGTAGAGATGATGACTTTGGTTTTCTATCCTTTTGAATTGATTAAAAACTTGTTCTTAGTTTGTATGTATATGTATTCCTAAAAAGTGGTTTTTGTGTCTTTGAAATCTAAAAATATCTTTTGGCTTGTATATATGTGTGTTAAGTTTTAAAAATAAAATCTGATCATAAAAACTGTATTATTAGCAAGTCAGCAAATATAATTGCATGATGTCTATACGTGATATTCTTGAAATATCTCAAATGATTGATTCACTTTCAGCATTTTACTGGATAAATTTCTGCAGAAAATATTGTTTCCATTTATATGTGATTGATTTTCATTGCATACTTGTGATAGGATATGCCTTAAGAATTAGCCATTTTGATGTTAATGGTTTCATTTTAGTGTAATGGGGCACTAGAAAATAAGATCTTGATCAGCAACTGTAACCGGCCTCGTATTTGTGAATTGAAATATGGAATTAGATGCTGGCCATCCTACAGATGGTTGGCACTGGATTTAAGTTGTTGAACTGTTGTCAGGGGCATCAATTGAAATATTGACTTAGCTGTATGTATTATGCCAATTAATGACTCCTGGTCTAATGAATGAATGGTGTCTTAATTTTTATGGTTTGCTGCCGGGCTTTAAAATATGCCTGTATTCTTAAAATATTCTATCTCCTTTGTAGGTTTAGTAATACGCTATGATTTGTGGACATGTATAAAAAAAAGATGTATAGTGTTCTGAAGTAGACACTGAGTGTTTTACAGGTGTTGTTACCTTAAGTATTCAATAATACAATCTTTAGCAGGAGGAAGTGTTGAATGTACTTCTGAGTGGTCAAGCAGATTAACTGAAGTGCCAGAATGAAAATGAAAAGTTGCTAGCATGGTTTTGTCTCGAGTTCATGCTATAGATTTGTTATGTTGTTTTAGTGAAAGTTCATTTTCAGCTTGCCTTGCTAGATTTTGTGTATTTAAACTGTTTATCGGGTAAACAAACTTGAAATCTTTAGCAAGTGTCCAGATGAGTGTCATACTTGGATGTCCTGTTACAAATGTTCTGCACATCATAGCTTGTTATTGTAGAATGATGTCCATTTTGCATTTATCTCAAATCATAAAAGCAAGAAAAAATAGTAACAAAAATTAAAATTTCATCTACAAACTTATTCTTACATTTCTTTATTCCATATTCTTTGGATGTGTATTTTACTATGATTCATTATTATGGTGTTCTCTTAACAGCAACTTACAAATGTATAAGTGGCGACTAAATAGTATATGCTGTGCATGAGTATGAAATTTACAAATGATGTGCATATTGTTTGGGTTTTTCAGTTCTGTCTTTGTTGGAGCATGTACTGAGTGGATTAGGCATTGAAGCCTTCGATTCTGTGTTTTAACAAAGGATGCAATGAATTTGTTTCACTGTTGTGTTCTGGTTGTAGAGTTTATAAGGTTGTCTTGCAGTTGACCTTAAATGGTCATGTGGGAAAAGCTGTGCCAAGTTTATTGGTGGGAGTGTTTGTGTTGCTCTCGGGCTTCATGGATAGGGCATGTTCCAAACCCTAATCCAGACCTTCCATTTTTTTTTGTGGTGAATTGAACGCACGCTTGGGGCAAGATTTGTAACAGGACGACGAATGCACTATGAAATATCTATAAAGCATGATAGTCAACAACCACAGAACAAAGAGTGATACAAGTAATAGAGAACCAGAAAGTGTGCTAGACTTTCATGGTATGTCTTCATTGTTTTGCACCATCAAGAAATCATATCCTTGCTTTATAATCCTTTCAGCCCTACTTTCATAACTTGTAATATGATATAACAATAATAGGAGGGGTCCAAACATCTTATGCAAATCTTACATAGGTGGATGTACTTCCCGGTACTAAACACCGTATAAAGATTCCACTCAACGTGAACTATTGTTCCAATGATCTGGCCAGCGTTAGAAGCATGTAAAGAAAGATCTATCATTTATTTTTATTTATTTATTTATATTATTTTTGTGGTAATGAAAAATCAACCCACTCATATGCCAATCACAAGAAAATGTAGTGAATGCATCTCTCTAAACTGATGATATATGATATAACCTTCCAATCTTCAGAGAAGAGGGGTTCTCTAAACTGATGATATATGATATAACCTTCCAATCTTCAGAGAAGAGGGGTTCGAACATGAATGCGAGTAAAATAGTTTATGTGTTGGCTTTACTATTCAAAGAAAAAAATGGCGGCTCAGAAACAGTGCCTTTTTTCCATCTTCGTTTTTCATATGCCCAAAACATGGGCTACTCTTTTAGGAAATCATATATAAGTAAAAAGTAATGCTGAATAGAATCATTCCATTAATTGTATTTCCATTATAAGTGGTATTTACCAATATATAAGGTAAAAAATTGAAGACAATGAAAACATTAGCTTTTTAACCGAAATCATATTGATCTATTTATCAGTGTTTCAAAGTTCACCAAAAAGAGAGATTTGAAAACAAAAACATTACCAAACACCAACAATTCAATCATAGAAGTCCAACTGTTTGCCGTCATAAAACAACATAAATACTGTATCTAAATCTAAGCCTTAATGGAATTTTCATCTTCCATTTGTACATTAGATTTCCAATTTAACTTAAAAGTAGTTCTTTGTTGCCGAGTAGAAGATGACTCCAGCCGAGAATACAATGGATGAGTCCCATTCTCAGCTTCTTCACAGATCTCAACATTAACATCTTCCAAATCATGCCTCCAACATTTGATTTTGTAATATTTACAGCAGTTCGGATTCTCTTCTCTCTTCATCAACTTCTCATACAAGACCTGTGATTCGGAAAAAATGGCATAAACGTAGTTATTGCAAGGTCAATATTCATAGTTTTCCCTTTAGATATTCCATTGGAAAACTATGAATTATAAGTCCAAATCGGCGTGTTATCATGCTAATACTAAATGGAAAGCACAAATCATGTGTGCGCGCACAATGAGAATCTATAAAGAAAGCACAATACCTTGAGGAATTCACTGCTGGAAGATGATACTACTGCTAGAGTCTCGGGGTGGCGACCCATCCGTAATGAACTATTTATGAGATCTTCTAGTACTATTGATGACTTGATAATATCCAACTTGAGATCATTAAATAGAGGGAACCGGATTTTGCTCAATTCTTCATGAATAATCACATTCTTCAAACACCATATCAATTAAGTAAATGAGAAAGTGAAACTTGAAGATAAAAGTTAAAGAATTGATAGTAACTTCTATTATTGAGAAAATATAACTATATATATATATATATATATATTCTTAATACCTCATCAACGCGTACAACCATTTTCAAACCTTTGGATTGATCAAACTTCCCCAGAAATTCCTCCAATGCATTGGACCAAACAAAGGCTTGATCAAACTTTCCAATAGATCCCTTCATATTGGACCAAATGGCTTCTATATGTTCAGGACAAGTTGTAGACTTATTTTGTATCGATTCAAAATGAAGCTTGGCTTCATGCAGACCTGGAGTGTTCATGGAATAGAAAGGCATTTTATCACCGGTATACTCAAATGAATATAAATTGGGTGCATCAATACTGGCCTCCTCCAGTTTATTGCATCGAATTAGGGCCAGCCTCTCAAGTTTTTGACTTAAAATTGTGATTCTCTTCACAGTGTTACATTCCTTCAAGACCAAATTCTCGAGGACTGGAAACATGGAAATCCGAACTTGTAACAACTCATCTGTCATTTTTGTATCTTTCAATGTCAAATTTCTTAGGTTTTCGCAGGCTGTGAATTTGATTTTGCATGGCCTCTCTATCTTCTCATGGTACCAAAAAGTTCGAAGACTTGGTGCTTCAATTTCAACTGCTTTGAGCCCACAGCACTCATGTAGCTCAATTCTATTGAGTTTATGAAGTGTTGAAACATGTAGACGTGCTAATCCAGTGCACCCTATGAGTCTCAAATCCTCAATCAAAGGGCAGCTATTGATCAAAGTCTGCATCATAAAATAATTCACATGGGCTTTCTTTACAGATAATTCTTTTAGATGAGAGAGCTTAATATCACTGCAATACTCCACCCTACAGCCATATAACTTCAACGAAGTTATAGTCGCTGCTGTCAGGACAGTCTCAGGCAAACTGTAACATCTCCTCTTTTTCAATGGGACATGAATATCCAGCTCTTTTACATTTCTCAGAGTAGCAGCACTGATCCAGCGGTCCATGTGAGGAGCCAAATTTAAATCAAATGAGGTCATATATAGCCTGAATTTCTGTATACAATGCATTGACTTGAGTCGGCCTTTCAAGGAGTTCTCGACAAAAATTTTGAAATTCTTTTTCTGTTCTTTTCCTTCTGTTTCAAAGCTCTTTTGATCAAAATTGAATGTGAGGAGTGAAGCCCATATGCTATTCCACTTTTTGGACAATACACTAGTCCGGGCAGCATCTTTTGGGCAACGAAGGAAAGAGAGGATATGATGAATAATGGGTTCCGGCAAATTTGAGATCCAATCTCTGGTGTCAACCTTTTCATCAGCACCATTAACATATTTTTTCCTTGGCTTCTTTGTAACCACTTTTGCAAATTCAAAAGCTTTCCTCTTTCGTGTGGGTTCTGATATCAACGGCATGGTCTTCACGAATCTCTTCCACGACATTTTATTGCGCTTGGTACAAACCTGTTTGCAGATGTATATACTATTCACTGTCATCAAAATATACAGCAGTGGTTATAACTAATGGAGCTTTGGTTGCTTCCCTTGTATTTCAAGTGACAGCAACTGCTTCAAACTGCCCAGGAAAGGGAATAGCTCCTAAACAATATTTATTTATATGGATACATATAATAACCATTCATACCTGCATGCATCTACATTAGGGGTGGCAATTCGTGTTCGTGTCATGTTGATGTAAGAGTATTATACTAAATAGGTAAACCCAAACCCAACCCATTTAATAATCGTGTCAAGAATCCTCAACACTAACCCAACCTGTTTATTAAACAAATAAACGTATTAACCCGTTTAATGACTTGTTTATCAAAACGAGACATTTAATATTTAATCAAATAGTAAATAACAGAAAAAAATTGTCATAATTAACCCAAATATTCAAAATAAAAAGAAAAATCATAAAGTATAGACAAAGTTTATGTTGAAATGACTTAACTATCCATAGTAATTGAGTTTAAACATGTAACATATTACATAGGTCATATTCACGATTATGATATGTTAAGTTAAATGGAAAGTTAAACGGGTTACACGAGTTGAACCCCTCAACCCTAACCCGACACGATTAAGTAAACGGGTTAATCGTGTCGATCCTTTTATGACCCAAACCCGCTTATGCCAAACCCAAACCCTATTAAATCGTGTCGTGTTTGTGCCGTCGTTTCGTAATTTGCCACCCCTAATCTACATATAACTTTATGTAAATATGAATCTTTCAAATGACAATTAAACAATAGCCAAGGAAAAAAAAAAAAAAAACTCTCAGCAACAGGTTGTAGAAATGACGACTTTGCACTATCGTCTAATACAATTTAAGATCGTATATGAAAATCTAAAAGATATATTTTTTCATATTTAAAAAGTATATGCACGTCTATATATTACTAATATTTTTCCTTTTTAACTACATAACGGTTTACTGAAAAAAGAACTATTTAAATCAAAACACCTCACAAGGACATAGCTTATCCCAAAAGTCATGTATACAACCACCACCACTAAGCCTTTTCCCAATTATTTAAGGTTTGCTAAATGAATCCTATGTTTCCATTTCGCTCTTTTTAAGGCCATATCCTCATTCAATTTACATGCTATCATATTTTTCTTTACTCTATCCACGTTAACTTTGGTCTTCCTCTTCTCGTAATATTACCCCCGATATGGACCACGTTATTTTTCCTAACTGGCGCACTTAAAGGTCATCTTGCACATGTCCAAATCATCTTAACTATTTTTCTCTCATTTTATTTCCAATTAGTGCTACTCCAACTATCTCCCAAATGTGATCATTTCTAATTATATTCTTTATAGTTTTACTGCACATCAATCTCAACATTTGCATTTTTGCTAGACTCACTTTATGCAAATGTTGTTTCCTACTTGCCTAACATTCGGTACCATAAAATATGGTTGGTCTATAGAATTGAATCAACCCACTCTACCACAGGTATAATATTGTCCGCTTTAAGCCTGAGCCCGTACGGTTTTGCACTTGGACTTTACCCCAAAAGACCTCATACCAATTGGAGTGACACACCTACATATATAACACTTCCCTTTTTTACACCTAGGCGATGTGAGATTGTGCACTTGTAGCTTGCCCAGTGTGGTAGCCTAGCCTGCCAGTGCCTCTTGCACTGCCCACGGCACACCCGCATACAAGGTCGCCACAATCACCCACGTTAGGGGCCCAACGTTCTCGTTGGCCACAATTCCAGCTGGTCAGGCTCTAATACCATTTGTATCGACCCACTCTACCACATGGTATGATATTGTCCGCTTTGGGCCAGAGCCTAAACGGTTTTGCTCTTGGGCTTTACCCCAAAAGGCCTCATACCAATTGGAGTGACACATTTACATATATAGCACTTCCCTTTCCACACCCAGGCGATGTAGGATTGTACACCTGTAACTCGCCCGATGTGGTAGCCTGCCAGTGCCTCTTGCATCCACCCACGGCACACTCGCCCACAAGTCGCCACAAGAACTCCCTTTTCAATCGTAATGGGATATGTGTATCACACAATATACTAGAATGCAGTCCTCCATTTAACCCATCCAAAAAAATGTTCACTTTTGTACCTTTTGATTCTCAATCCTCACTACATCCTCATTTGTCTTTTTAGATTTACTAAAGTTACACTCCATATATTTGATATTATTTTGACTTTTCTTAAACCTTTTAGTTTTAAAGATTCTCTCCAAACCTAAAATTTAGCATTCACTCCTCCTCTAGTCTCATCTACTAAAATAATATTATCAAAAAATAACATACACCATGAAATATCATCTTGGATGTGTCTTATTAGCTCGTCGATAACTAGGGAAAAAAGGTATGTACTTAATGTTGACCCTTGGTCCTACAATAATTGGGAATTCACTTGTTTCCCAACAGGCGATCTAATTATAGTCCCATAACCATCATACTTTATTGGTATCCCTTTACGACTCATTTCCTTTCTAAAACCCTCCAATCCCATAATAGGTCACTAGGTAGTAGGTACCCTATCATAGGCTTTTTTTCAAATCAATAAAAATCATATGGAAATCTCTCTTCTTCATTCTGTATCTTTCCATTAGCCTCCTCATGTATACACAACAAAACTAAAAAAAATAAAATTTATTTGTAGTTAATCGCAAACGTCATTAAGTTTTCAAAAGTCACGTTCTTTCTCTACATACAAAGTCCATTATGCTCTCAAGGAAAAATTATTGGGTAACCCCGGGGGTACTAAGTATGTGTAGTACCCTCGGCCAACGAACACTCATTATTTTCCTTAATAAAAGGATATAATAAAACACTATTGGCTACGGATACTACATTGTCGGTACTCCGAGAGTACCCAATAATTTATCGTTTTCAAGAAACAACTAAAAATGTCTATTAGTTAATTGCCAAAAAGGCACTCATCCCAAAAGTCTGACTTTCCAAGTCACATTCTTTCTTTATGTGTAACTATATTTACCCAAATCCGTTATGCTTTTAAAAAAAATCCTTATTGGTTTCCAAAATTGCTTTTGAATCCGTTGTTGTCATTCTTACCCTATAGGTATCTACTTTTTAGCATTCTATTCCAGCCATATATAGACAGATCTGATTTATTTTAGAAATTTATTTTCTAAATAAATTGTGAATTTCTCTTTAAGCATTGTTCTACTCTTTGCAGCATCACACATGAATTTGACTAGTATAATATAAGTTGTACTGATTAAATCGTTGTATAAAAGAGAAGTTAAACAAATAAGGCTTGATCTAAGATATTGGAAGTGAGAAGAGAATTAAAAAAAGAATATAGAACATCTCACACTAGATTTCACATAACTAGTGGGAGATAAGAAAATTAAAGAAGAGATGGAATATCTCACACCAAATTTTATTGTATCAGATGTATTTCTACGTTAAGACTGCTGATATGAGCTCAAATAGGGAACTGGAGAGCTTTAGTTGGATTTGGTAATAAACTGTTATGTTCCCTTTAACGTCCTTGTGTGGACATGACACGATAAAAGCTTAAACTGATACAGACAGCAGTTTCGTACTATTAAATTTATATAATAGTTGATTATATATTTAAAGAAAAGTAGTAGTATACATTACAAATTACACCATTAGATAATATGTTATGTAATTATGTATTTAATCTGCCGGTTGTGTCCAAATGCCCATACCCAAGTTTTTGGACACATTTCAAGAAGTCCCTGTATCTAAGATTTGGAATTTCTGACACTTAGACACACTCAAAACCAACACACGCCTTGGGGTACATGTAACATGGGTAATAAAATATGTTAACACAACAATGGAAACGCACAAGCTATGGGACCAACTTCACAAATTCTAAATGGGCCAGATAGGCACCTTAAGGTGAACTAGCCCTGTATACAGTTACATGTAGACAAGATATTTTTCCCCTCCTAAGTAACACTGAAAACTTGATGCCAACACTTAATCTGCAGTCCCTCTTTAAACTATCAGTAAACATTTAAAACCCTAGAACAAAAGAACAAAGGCGTCAGCATATAACATAAAAAGAGATAAAGCTTTGATTGTTATTTCACTTGGTAGGAACACCTCCAAGATATATATGTATAAATATACAAACACCATATGTGATCAAAATATTTGTTTAATAAGAATTATTGTCAGTGCAACTTTGCTTGAGCTATTCCAGAGACTTTAACGTTGACACCAATAACATGTAAAACCAGTTATACAAACATGCATATAAGTGACAATTAAAGTAAATCCACATCTCAAATAACCATGTAAACAGCCGATCATACATATCGATACATACATATACACAAATCCACACACACACACATATATACATGTATCAAGAGATGTTCTTTCAAACGAAGCTTTATTATATACAATTGACGACTAATATGCAAAACCCTTTTTCTAGATTATCAATCAGGGTTGAAACCCTAGAACAATGAAGGGAATCGGCACGAGATATAATTATAAATGCAGATTAATTGTATATTAATGGAACGTGTAGTGTTGAGACTTTGGTCCAATTGTAGAAATCGAGTTTGGAGTACCTTTCTTTGATTGACTCGCCGATGAGAGATATGAGACTCTTTTTGGGGCTTCTGAAACTGCTTATTTGAATGGGGGCGACGTGTAGGCTTCTCAAATTTATATGGGTAAACTGTAGAAACTTTCGCACTTTACAAAATTGCCCCTATGAGAAAATAACACCCAAATTAAATACCCCCTCTAGAAGTGTGAGAGTACACATAGTGCCCCACCCTGTTCGGTCCGGGCTTGGAAAATTGGCATAATGGTCATTGCATAAAATATATGGCAAAATGATGGAAAAAAAAAGAAGAAAAAAAACCTTCAACTTACGAATAACCCTTTTTATACAAATTTGCCCATGCCATCATTTTTTCATTTTTAATGAATGATAATGGATTGCGTCTTGACCAATAAGCCCTTTTATCATAACCATTTTTGGGATTTAAACAGTAAAGAGTTGTATTGAGTTGTTTTAATAGTCGATACTAGACCTTAACTCAATTTTGGAGAATTTATTTATTTCAAAATCAATTTGAAATATAATTCTCAGTTCTTATTTTTTAGGGTAGTTATGTAATACTACTAAGTTGAATGATGGAGAAGGGGTTATTTGTAATTTTATTTATAGTTTAAGAAGACTTTTTAAAGTTCAAGGAGGTTGTTTGTCGTGCAGAATAATTAAAGGGAGATTTTTTATTTTATTTTATTTTATTTTATTTTTTATAGAAAATATAATTACAAATCTATTTTATTTTATTTATTTTTTTTATGATAAATTGATACTAATAATAAAATTAAGGTAAATGGTATAATTAATATTTAGATAAGTAAAAAGATAATAAATTTTTTTAATAAGAAATGTCAAATTTAATGAGAAAGGGTAAAATAAATTTTTGTGATGGGTTTGTCCTTAATTATAATAAATCAGTAGTTTATAGGAGTAATTTTTAGTTTAGAGAAATTATTTGTAAATCAATAGATTTGTAATATTATTTATAGGGGGATTTTTTTTTATTTTATCCTTAAATATAAAATACCATACTTGTGAAAAACAGTATAGTCTACTTTTCAAGTGAAAAATATATTTGCCATTCAAAACAAAAAGTAAATTATGTATATTATTGCAAAATGCTATTTTTTCATGTCAAAGCATATTTTGAGAGGAGCCATAATGTCAAAATGTTATATTTTAGTAATTCTGATTTAATTGTGTATTTAATCCAAAATGCTATTTAGATTGTATTATTTTTATACACCTGCTATATTTTGAGAAACGGCATCATATGAAAATAAATAAATAAATAAATAAAAAAGGGAACCTCTCAAAATTTTTTGAGACTTGCTATATATGGTAATACTTTTAACAATCTCAAAATATGAGAGGTCTTTTGAGAGTCCATTAAAATGTATTATTTTTATTTACATGCTATATTTTGATTTTAAAAGGACGTTGAAGATGCTCTAAGTAAGTCTCATCTATTAAGCAATAATAATGTTTGAGAATAAGAATATTATATAATTATCATAATTTATTTGTAGCCCACGGGAAAGTCCAATATAGCAGCCCACGGGAAAGTCCATAGCCAGTTTTGGACAGCGACCTTTGCTCCATATACAAGTAAAAGCCGTGTCTTTAGAAAGCAGTGTGAGTGAACCTAAAAGATACCTTGCACAAACAATGTCAAGGTTAAAGTTGTACTCTACCCGTGAAAATAAAATAAAAAGTTGTAGTCTAGGAGTCTACACATTACTTTCAATTACATTAATTAATGGTGCACACAAATCATTGAAATTGGCACGTGTTTTAATTTGGTTAGTTTATATTTCGGTTTCAGTTCAAAATTATCAACCCTTAACTTATGATTATGATTTTAGGTCCATGCACGGCTTGATTCAGTTCGATTTCATGTATCAAAATATACTATTATAATTTTATAAGAATTATATCTAATCAGACTGTGAATACTCCATTTATGATGATGATAACCAACTATGCCAATGGAAGAAGGGTTGTTTGTTATCAAGGTCATAACAATTCGGGAAAATTTCATATTGGTTACTTTAAATATTTTAAATAAATCATTGATTTTCAGTACTAAAAAAAATATATATATATATTGAAACTTTTAAACATGATATAACTAGTATAATTATCTCAGCTACTTTCAAATGTGTAATATAACGATTCTCTTGGGCCCACTGGACAATACTTTCAAATAATCAGACCCACATGTAATCTCAAGATATTTGGATACATATGCACGTATATTGGCAAAAAGGACGAACTTGGACAGGTGTAAACATATATATTACTAACCCTGTCGAGACAGAAACAGGTTTGTATGTTTAGGCATGCCACTAAAGCCCAGAAACTCTTCTGAAATTTCAAAGGAAGAACGATCACCTCCACAAATGTCATGTTACATGAATATTTATTACGATTCAACACTCAAAAAAAAAAAAAAAAAAAAATGAAGTGGCTTAATACTTCATGTTTCCACTGTTCATTGAACTAAGGTGAACCGCGAAATATACCCGAAATTAAATAGAATTAATAAAAACTAAAATCCAGATGAGAGAGATAGTGAGAGAGAGAGATGAGCTCAAATAAGGGTGATGGAGAAGTTTCATTTAATAAGATAGAATACTATTCTATTCAAGACTCAAAAAGTGTGAACCTATAACCTGTCTAAGATGCTGAACCAAGGCAACCTAATATGCTCAAGTATATGAAGAATTAAGCACAAGAACAACCAGATTAACATACCTAGAAGACGATTGCTTCATAACCAAACTCATTCTTCCCTAGACACTATTCAAGACAATGTAAATCAGTAGGTGATCTCCCATCAAAAACCGAAAACTTCTGATGCCAATTCTAATAGTGGACCCAAAGCACTTGGAGCGAACTTCCTCGCAAAAAGATAGCAAACTGACGATGGTTGGTTATTGTACATGCATGTTTCGCCTTCAAGAATTTTCTTGAAAAATTGCTTTGTAATGTCAGCCTTCCCAAATGTAGCAGGGTGAGCACCACCCCTAGACCAGTCTACCCAAGTGAGGGTCCTGTTTGCCAAGAGTTGAGGAAATAAGATGCTCAGCATGGTTGGGAAATAGTGTTCGTCCACGTAACAAGATGGCCGGCAGAACTTTTGAAACTTGGGGTAGAAAACGTTGTCTTCAACGATGTCAACAGCCAGTTTACGATTAACTTCAAACCATTGGGACCCTTTACGCCAGTTGGTGATGTTGACCACAGGTGCCATGTTACCGTTATAGCGTCCTCTTCCGTTAGGTCCATTTTCATCAAATGCACCCAAAAAGCTGTATCGGGATCTCGATATGTAACGATAAACAATACTAAAGTTCTGAAGAGGAATGCAAGCCTCAGACAGGAGAATGAACCATTCATTGGAGATATCAAGCAACGCATTAGCTAGGAGTCTTCTCTCAGCATCACACATACTCATCATTCCCCACTCTGCCACCTACACAGAAACATCACAAGAATAAGAACACTATCCAACTTAGATGATGCAGATAAAAGACAGCAGAAGGGACTGTCGGGAAACCTGAAAAAGTTAGCCAGTCAATCATTACAATCTGCAAAACCAACTACATTTTGCTACCTATTGACAAATCATCTGAAGGTACCGGCTCAAGATCAAACAAGAAAAACTAAAACAAAAGATATTTGAATTAAAAAGAAACTCTAATATTTGAACAGTACTAAGAATATCATTGACTGACTAAATGTCTCATTATCCAGACAATCTTCACAAAATGTCCCTGCAGAATAGGTATTATCACACCAATTGAGATGCTCGGAAATTGGGATAACACCATGTATTGAATCTCTAGTATAGCATGTAATCGAACCCACCATATGCCCACAAGTCCATATCATAAGCTTGGCTCTCAGACATGAGACATCCAAGCCTGAAGCAACAGAGGCAAGAATGGACAGTGATCTGGATTTAACATCAGACTCTACCCTTTTTGTCTGGTTTTAGCTGCCAGAACAGTAACCTATTATTTATGGATAAGATATATTATTATACAACAATATTAAGCTTTCTCTTATTTACCAATATATATATATATATATATATATATATATATTAAGCTTTCTCTGAATGATATGGCTGGCTTCAAAAGTCCTGTTTCAACATTCCTTATGTTCCTTGCGTTGCGCATAAATAAGAAGCACGTGATGCAAAGCAATAAAGTAACTGATATGACAAATATAAAATGCAATTTCAAAGGAAAAACTGAAGATGACAATTTATGAAATCTGAAAAGTGGAGACACCCTCCGTTATTAAAAAGCAAGAAAAAAAAAATCTGAAAAGTGGCAAAATTTAGTGCTCAGGAAAACTATTATATGAGAACCAATCTAGTTTGATAAATTCACGTAGCACATAACATTTTGCTGCAACAACTTTGACAGTTATAATTCATCGTCATCGACAGGCTGACATTTGCATTTGTAAAATTTTTGCATGATGATACAAGCATGTCAATACTTCTCCAACTTCTTCCACAACTTGAAACATTTAGGATGTGTTCATAAAATGTACGATTTTTGACCAATTAGATACTCAACTTAATAAAGCCTTATCCAAGCTATTTGGACTTCACAATATGATCCTGTTTTGTAAATTTCCTGTCTAGTACCTTAAGTTCAGTTAAACCATAAAACCCAAGGACACAAGAAGACAATTAAATATTCATAAATATTTTCATATAATACAATATTCAATGTAAGCTCTGAACCAATAATACAACGAATAGAAAACATAGGAAGACAGTAGTATCTACAATTATATAACTTGGGAACTATCCGGCATACTTACTAGGTGCATAGAAAAGTCAATGTAACACAGCTGCACACTACCATGTCTAGTTTTTGTTTCAATGAGCATCCCCTAACATGGACCATACTGCTCTTCGCTACTAGTACAGTTTTTCGGCCAATTAGATGTCATACTTTAATGAAACCTTGACTAAGTTTATAACGTAAGAAGTTACAATTACCTTTATTGTATCGTTTCGTTTTTAGTTTTAATCAGAAAGCAATACGGTTTCTCAAAACATAGGATCAGAATTCTTTCAAATAATCTCAAAAGTACCTGGATATTCCATCTTTAACCAACAAACTTCAACAGAGTAAGAATTCTACGGCTATATTAAACAATGTACTCTTCTGTGCCTCGGTTGAGTCCGATTCTAATACTCACGGATATACTGGTGAGAAATGGAATCAGCCGAGTCTCATCTGAGTCCTTAGAGAATCGGCCAAGTCTCATCTGAGTCCATAGGGAATCGGTCGAGTTAGCACATCTAATGATGAGCAAGGTCGAGAAAATTTCATGACCGCCATAATCAACTTCGTTACTCTATGCCCAATACAACCCCGAGTCTATTACACTGTCCGTGTTTTCGAACCATGTGGTCCGGTTTTATGGAGTACCCCACTTCTGGTACAATAAAACATAAACCCTTTCCCTCAAACCCAGATAGTTGGGGTTGAATACGGGTACTTTATTCCAACATTCCATGTAAGGCCATATTTTATATAAAACAATGTGCCATTGGGTCTTTTTATAGTTTCTCTTGCCGTACCACTTGACTTTTGTAACTGAAACTAAAACCATATCATTTGTTACTGAAGCAGTCCTGCCCTCTATAAAAATGACCAAACCAGCTCACGTAATTTTGTTTTGTATCACTCAATGTTGCTACCTTCAAGTCCCTATGAATGCATTAATTTTTATTTCACTCACTAGTTGTCTTGCCATCTTTTATTTCCACTACCTCAATTCAATTGTTTCTCAATAGCAGGCAAAACATCCAACTGCATCTAAGAAGCTAGTACCCTGGTATATAAGAATCATTCAACATACAAACTATGTAAGGGACTAAGGATAAACTAAAAATAAACAGAACAGGAAGGTATATAAGAATCATCCAACATACAATGTAAGGAAAAACTAAAATAAAATAAACCAGGATTAAGCATTAACTGACAACATCCATTACAAATATCATATAATCGCATGAGTGTGTGTGAGAGAGAGAGAGAGAGGCACCAACAAAAAGCTCTATGTTCAATTTTGTCAATGTAATCCCTTCATTTAAGTGATTGAAACTATAAACTAATCCATGCTTTCATTAATGAGTTTGAAATACTCATAGTTCAAGTAATAAGCTGTCATGTCTAATTGCCTTCAAATGTTCAAAGTAAAGTAAAGTGAATCCTTGAATGCACTAGAAAGATGAAGAAGTACTAGCTTCGTACTACCTACATATTTCAGCTAGACTTTTCTACAATAAAGAATGGCCAGTTTTATAGCATCTCATAAAATTCCCTCTTCAATTAAAGGTATGTTACTTCACCCACCAGGACATATTCTATGGCAACAGTTCACTCCAAGGTTTTCAGTTCAGGATCTCAGCTAAAATCAACAAGGAGTCTTAAAAAACTGAAATGTAGAATTGAACAGCAATTGCGTTATTCTAGAAATAGTTATATATTCTAAAACATAAATTACTTACGCTAATAAACCAAGGCATCATCAAATGTTCAGCAATGTTTTCTCCTATGAGGTCTAATCCTCGAACCTGTCTTAAAGAGAGAGACGCTGCTTGACGGCAGAATGATATATATGTCCTCATGACATGGCAACATCCAATCAGGCAAAACCTATTATATGCATTATCCCATGGCACCCACCTATTGACACTTGAAGGCACCTATAGGACCTAGATAGCATTTTGACAAGAAGGATTGGCTGACCTGGCACTTCCCTACCATTGCAACTTCACCTCTATCGCTGAATTACAACCCCCCACCTTCCGCCAAATACAACTTCACGTGAGCATCCTATTGAATCACGTAGGAACATGTCCACAACCCCGTTAGATAATTTATTGGTATGAGAGTCATCTGGGTGCCTTGCCCTCAACCATGCACTACATATAGATCTTTAAATCAGGCTTAGTAGAGACATCAAAACATGGGAAATAACCTCTTGGCATCTGATAATGGGCCTCAAGAACACCTAAATAAGCCCGATCTCTCCAGATAAATAGCTAGTCCTAAAGTGTATGGCTTTCCTTGATCTAGTGAAGTCTGTAGTGACCTTGCTACTGCAGCTCTCTTCTGTCTCATAAGTCAACCTCAATTGCCACCTAATGCACAGTACAGTGGGGACCCTTGTTGGCTTATGTGTTATAATTCCACTGCTCACTCACCCACAAGAACCAACAGTTGTCTCGAAGTACAAATGTACATAGCATAAGGGTCATCACCTAGTGTGGTGCCCGTTAATCAAAGGTGCTAAGAGGATGGACTGGATACAAAACTAACCTTTGTCACTATTTGCACAGAGTGGCTACTCTTAGATTTGAACCCGCTATCATTTTAGTATTTTACAAATGCACCAAGCAAGTATAAGCTATTTAATCCAAATTCAATAGATGCAAGCACACACATTTGAACACCAATATTAGTTGTTGCCTAATTCCCAATGGCTAGGCTCCTCCTCTTTTGGATCTAGAATTACTACATGCTTGCTACGCAACTTCCACACCACTAACATACTTATTCTGAAATGTAGATTGATAATAATTAAAATGATTTTGCTTGACATAAATATGTGAAGAAATGAAATCATAAAACATTTTATGTTAGGCACTATTTTGTGTTTGATGGCAATTTGTGTTGAATTCCCACTTTAAAAAGATTTTAATTCTAAAAGATCCTAATCCAAGAGTAATATAGTTTCTAAGGGCGTGTTATAAGTGATAATTTAGAAATTCTTTCAAACTGTTCTCATCTATATTAGTAAATGAAAGGAACTAGAGCGAATTGGCTCAAAGACTAAAAGTTCTCCAATATTTAATGATCAATAGAAGTAATGGCAAAAGGCTTCATTGTTTCGATTGGACACAATTGGGGTACTTAATGATTTCAAATATCACTAAAGTGTACTCAACTATTGATTGGTGTCTAAAGGTTGACCTTTGGACTGCTGTTGGATCTTCACCAAAAGCCTGGTACACTATCCTAAGGAAAACTGCTATGGTTATACGACATAGAAAAGCCCTACTATCTGAATCTTTATCACACGGAAATGGAGGATAACCATAATGAATATGACCAATCATTATCACTAACGGACAGAATACCCTTAACAGCAGGTGGTGCAGGGTGCCAACTAATGATAAACAATCAACAAATCCAAAATGGAGAAAGTTTCATAAAAGAAGTAATAGCAGAAGTTCAATTAGATGCTCCACAACCCATTTTGATTGATGAAAAAGAAAAAGGGAAAAGAAAATTCATGAGTAGTTTTTAAAGATGAAAGGGATAGCTGAACAATGTGATAGTTTCTCGACTAAATAAACTAAAGGCGAAACTGAATTCACCTAGGATGACCATTTTTATTCATATGGCATCCTTCTAGTTGATATTCTTTTAGAATGGAAGTGATTGGAAAAATAACATCTAAGACACAAAGAAATGTGTTTTAGCATAAGTATGTTAACATTTAGCTCAAGTCAATCTTATAATAGATTCAGGCAGACAAGTACCCTTTTATGAGTATTTTAATATTTCACCTAACATTTGGCACACAACCTGCATTCATCATGATGATAACTCATTTTTAATCGTCTAGAAAGGACTCATAATGAACAAAAACATATCTACTATGTATTTACAGATTAGGGACTAGTCTAAAAAAAATTAGAGAAAATTATCTAAACAAGAGTTGAAAGAAAAAAGAAGAGGTGTCATGGATTTGTCATCAATAACATATAAAAGCATACTAACTCCAACCATCAATTATTAAATATATTCAACACGGAAGGTCAGTAAAATACTAAAATTGCATATATAAACAATAAAAATCTTCTTGTAGAACATTGGACTACATTTTTTATATATACGAAGGAAGGATGGTGGCAACTCATACCTGACTTGGGATTTGCCTCCTATAAAAAACCGACGAAGGTCCGTAGCTTGCATTATAAGATGGCAGCGAATGAACATAGATCGAATAAAGACCCTCATGCCCCTTGAAGAACCTCTCCCAAAGAGGTGCCAGTGGCAATGGTCCCCTAGACAAAAACATGAAGGCAATTTTGGGAGTTCTCTTAAATGGGTAGTCTTTGATTCGAGGAATAAACGAAGCCCGCCAAAACAGCTGGGTGTCATTCATAGTATGCAATAGATTTGATGGAGGCCTAATCCACCTTTCCAAGATATTTGGCTCTTCAAAACATGGATGGACTCTGGACTGTACTAATGTTATAGCATTCTGTACTCCGAAATACCGGATCATATACATACTAAAAAATGAAAACACAATCCCCACACCCAAAAACAGCAAGAGAAACTGAAGGATTCGTACTGGCAAAACCCTAGATTGGTTTGTTCTAAGAAAAGTAGCAGGGTCCTTGCCACCCTCCTCCAATGTCACCACCCTTGATTGCATATTTACCTCAATTTTCAATCCAGTTCAATCTGGGTGTTGCCTATTCAGGAATTCCAAACCCAACAATGACCTTTTCTTCGCAGATTCACTTGAGTATGGAATTCCCAAAGACAAACACTCTGTTTCTACTATTGATGAACTGATATCTGAGAAGGGTGTCACTTGCTTACAAGGGTTTCTTCAACACCAGAAAGATGTTTCAGTATCACAGAGATTAGTATCACTTCAACTATGGGGGGTTTAGTTCACTTTTAGTTCTAACCAAATAGGAAAATCAATCAAAACAAATTTCTTTTTTGGAAAATAAATTTCACCCAAATCATAAAAACCCACAAAGGTTGAGGTGGGTCTGTTGCTTACCGTCTGAAGATTTGCTGAGTATAAAGATTTGGTCAAGAGTTTAAATCCCAAACAGGAAAGTTCTCACTCAAATAGTGATTTTCCGGCTGATTTTCTAGGGAAAGAGTGGGAGCAACAGGGAACATTGTGAGAGAGAAAAGAGAAAAGTAAAGGCAAGGCTGGAGATTGCTCGATGTTAGCACGTGAGCTTATGGAATATATATATATATATATATATATATATATATAGGTGTGATTTAAGGAGAAATTTATGAAGAATCGAAGACGTTTAAGAAACAAACTCAATCGTTTCACACTTCTGTTTTGGTACTAAAATTACGCCACCGATTGGCCAACGTGAAAACGATGTCTGATGGAAGAGGTTTTCAATGGGTTTTTCCTTCTTTGGTTTCTATATTCATGGGATGTTTGCTTAGATGAAAATGAAGTATTGAAGAGAGAGAGACAGGCAGAGGAGACAGAGAGAAGTCCATAAAATTGGGAAGAGAGAGAGAGAGAGAGGTGGTATTGCGAGTGTTGGCAAAATGCCGGAATAGAGAGAATTCCAGGGCGATGATGTGAGGATTTTGTCTGGACTTCGACTCCAATGTATGATTGTTCATTGAAGACTTCGAAGTCTTCTGTCTTACTGATTTTGTCACTCCTATTTGAAAAGACAATTTTAACCATGCATATCAAAGTATAATGGGGTTTTATAATGCTCATCAAACTTGTACACTTTCTAATTTATTGTAATTTTAATTATTATGACACTTTAATGGTTGTTATCTCTGTCCCAGCGCACCTAAGTCTTTTTAGGGATGTTCCAAAATTCAAATTAGTTGTCCCATTTTGCTATTTTTCATAATTACACTTTAATTTTTACACAATCTTTTAGTTTAATAATACACATATTTAAACTTAAAAGAACAACTTGATAATTTTAAAAGTGAGCAATGAAATAATTGTATGTCCTCTTAAAAAATTATATTCCTTAAAATGGATAATTAATATGGGATGGGTGGAGTATTTGATATTTATTTTTCTGATGTCATTCTAACTCACACACGGTGGGCACGGGCAAAGGCTTGAATCTGTTGTTGGATTTGTGTTATACCATGTGCAAAGTGAAAATTATACTTCCTAAAATGGACAAATAATATGGGACGAATGCAGTAATTGATTCTTATTTTTCTGATGCCATCCCAACTCACACATTGTGAGCGCATGCAAAGGCTTGAGTATGTTGGATTTGTGTTGTACTTTGTGCAAAGTATGGGATTTGTTAGAATTGTGTGGTACTTGTACAACTGAAGATTTGTTATACCTAAATAACGACTCAGATCATTTCATGAGAAAATTATTACATAGCCTCGGAACTATTGGTCCTAGGGCGATCACCAAGTGAAACATCAATGAATGCGTCAGAGATATGCAAGCTTTATTCAACTTTTTTTTGGCTAATGTGTCATATAGTGATTAATCATGTAACAATTTCCCTCATTCCACGTTATCTTCTTATTCTTAGTTTTGTGATGTCAATTCTAATATTGTTAAACGTATCCTTTTGTGTTTGACACAACCACAACACTTGGTAAAACTTGTCATCCCCTTGTGTAGGGCTGCAACTCGAGCAGGTTGGGTGAGTTTGAGATATAATTTAAGTCCAATCCAGCATATGAAATGTTAAATCCAAGTTCAACCCTAACTATTCAATCCGAGCCTAACTCGTCCTTCTATCTTTAAATTCGAGCTTGCAACTCGGCCTTAGATTCAGGGTTAAAATTTCGTGTTAATTCAGATTGCTCATATGGCTAATATTCACACCGAAAATTTAATAGATTAAATAACTCTTAAACAAGAAAAATTTTAATAACTTTTTGTAAATTTTTAATAAATTACAAACAAATTCATAGAAAATTAATTTTCCTAAATGTTAACATATACTAAGTTAAAGATTTAACAACGGAAGTTAAAAAGAAAAAAAAAGGTAATCATAGTTTAAATATTATATTTAATGTATTTTAAAGTAAAAATATATATGAAAATAATATTATAATTCGAGTTCAGGTTGGTTCGAGTTCTAACACTTCAATTCAAACCCAACCCTAATTAATTGGGTTGAAAATTTTCAACTCAAGTCTAACCTTAATTATAAAAATAATTGTTTAAATTTACAAAAAAATCAGGCTGGGCTCGGGTTGGGTTAGGGTTGCCCAACCCAAGTTGCACCTGACATTATATAGATTATTAAAAGAGGATGAGTACTGTCTTCCCCCCGGGGGGAATCCTTCTCTCTCTCTCTCCCTTCTCTCTCTCTCTCCCTTCAATTATTATTATTATTATTATTATTATTGTTTTAATCTCTGGAGGCATTTCAAAAAGAAAATTAAGAAAATTTTGGTTGGGGGTACTATCGGAAGAGCAATAGATTTACCCCGAAAGGTAGCATTGAAATAATTATTTTCAAACCTACCAGGAAAGAAATGGTTTTTTCTATAATCTGATTTTAGTCATATTTTTTCTTAGGCATACTTACTTGCAAGTCAGATGCGCTCAACTTGTACATAAAAGATTAAACTAGAAATGCTTTAGTTGTTTGAGTCCCACCAACTCATATACTTTAATAAATTATAAGGTTTCTTTTTTTTTTTTCTTTTTTTTTTTTTGTGGCAATTTATTAAATTGTGTGTTCCTTAAAACAAATATAAGGTATTAGACTGCTTCATTTTTTGTTATGTCTTTGGTTAGTTATACGAAAACTGTTTTTTAAATCTCTTAAAATTTAATATGGTTTTCAACAAATTACAGAAGATCTTTCTAGAAATTTTTTTAAAAAATATTTGTTTTTTCACAAAATAATTTCAAAAAACTGTCGAGAAAACATTTATTTTATTTTATTTTTTTCGATCTTCTAAAAATATAAAATTGTTATCTGAAAAACTTATCTATGCGACAACTTTCAAAATTAGTTTATTAGTTTAAAAGCCACTTATGAGATACTTTAAAATTTTTGAGGAAAGTGATTTTAAAAATGGGCCTCAAACATTCATCGTAATCATCTTACCTTAAACCAACCAAATGAATTCGTGAGATGAATTTTCTTATTTCATTTTTTTCCTTAAATTTTATGTCTAGCATCGTAACTATTTTTGTTAGGTCCTTTTATTATTTCATCCCACCAACCTAAAATATATACAATAAAAATAATAAAAGACAGACAAAATCGTATCATAAATACTTTATAAGAATAAATTGTGAATATCCCATTTCAAATAAACCCAAAATCATTACATGTCACAACAATCATTGTCTTTTTTCTATTTGGCATGATGTTTTTGTGCTTTTCTACGTCTCAAAAATTATGATAAAAATGAAAAGAATGTCTTCACATTGCAGAAAAATTGTTAATCAGTTGTTACTACTAATCTTAAATACAAATTAATTACCACAAAAAAAGGAATATAGGTTGACTTTATTGGTACGAGATAATTCTGTGTCTGAATGTTACAACTAAAAGACCCACAAGATATTTTTTTAGAGGGGGGGGCGCAAAAATGTTAGGGTTAGTAATTACGTAATAGTTGTTAGAGGAGAAGGAGAGAATGCAAAACTCCAACAGGGACTTCATACACGAGGAACAATTTAATTATTTGGACAATACAATACATGCAAAACAATAAAACTTTATGTTACTTTTATGTGTATATACACACTATTAATCCAGGCACAATATGTTATATAACCAGCAAAAAAAATTTCATAAATTTTGAAGAGTCAATTCTTGAACAACCGTTATTGTGTGTATTAATACAAGTTTTTTTTTTTTCACAAATTTTATACAAATTTTTTTTTTTAAAAATAGTTAGTGAATGCTCTTCAGTCCTTTATTAGATTAGACATGATATGACGACAAAAAGTGCCTCTTTGTTGCGGAATTATTTTAAAAACTTGATTCTTAATTTCTAAAATTGGCTGTCAAATGATTTATTTTATTTTATTTTTTATTTAATAAAAAACAGATTAAAGACAAAAGAGTCATCTATGAAATGCTTTGGAATAAATCTCCTAAAATGGAGGGGAAACCAAATAGAGACAAAATTGTGTAGAAAATTGCTGCTTTAATTTACGATATGTTTAATTACGAAACCAAAATCGAAAAAATAATGAACATAAAATATACACACACGAAAATTTTGCCCTTGTGTGTGAGTTCATCACCACGTGTTGCGTTGGTTGGGGCAATGTTTCAACGTTATTTTAAAGCTAGAGGGGGAAGAATCGACACCACATTCTGTTAATCACTTTTAATCTGCATTTTGTTTGACATCACACCAATAATTGCATATTTGCTTTCTTAATCATTGGTTTCACTTTGATTAACTGCTAGTGCCAGTCATCTTATCACACAACTGTTCAGCATAATTAGGCGGAGGAGACCATTTGTCGAGTTGGTCCCTACTCAGCCTATTTATTTATTTATTTTGTAAGTAGTCTGTACTCAACTTTACTCCGAACTTTACTCTGACGTTGAGTTTCAAAACTAAATTTATGTTAATTCAAATTCTAATGCGTGGATTTCATGCTTCCAAACATAATTTAAGCCCCAACACTTTCATTTATTGTTAAGGACAACATATAAAGTTTAATACATAGGTTTATCACACTTCTTTATTTACTAATACCAAGAAAAGTATTAATACTACAAGACAAAATTTTGAGAAATTTTTATAGTTCTAGTCAATCACCAATCTAGATGTTTCAATTTTATTCAACGATTTGTTAACATGTCCCGGAAGAGAGAGAAGAAAGAAACAACTTTTTTTGGTTTGATAGAGAGGAGATATGGAGAGAAGAGAAAAAATGATGGATAAGTAATCATTCCTAAAAAAAAAAAAAAAAAAAAAAAAGAGGCTACTATAGAATTTTTTTAATTAAAAAACTTTTTTTATAATTAAAAATCTCTCTTTTCTCCTCTTCTCTCGTAACAAATAAAATAAGATATTATCTTATTCTTTTTTTTTCCATCCAACCAAACCAAACAAAAGGAAGAAGATGACACAATCTCTTATTCATCTCTTATTTTCATCCTACCAAACGGAACAGAATCATTCATAGTGTACCTTAAGGTTAAGAACCCGTTCTTGGTGACCATTTTTACAATCTGGAGTGTGGGCCATACCGCAGAGGAAGTAAAAAGACCCCATGAATGATGTTCCATAGGCTTGTTCCAAGCTTGGGCTTTGCTTTAACAGAATCATTCATACTTTACCTTAAGGTTAAGAACCCGTTCTTGGTGACCATTTTTACAATCTGGAGTCTGGGCCATACCGCAGAGGAAGTAAAAAGACCCCATGACTGATGTTCCATAGGCTTGTTCCAAGCTTGGGCTTTGCTTTGTTTTTCTTTTGGGCCTAAGGCCACATATAAATTTTAGGCAAAGGCTACCCTCTCGAGTTTCTGGCTGTTTCCTAAATTTAGCCTTTCGTCGCCCCGAAAGAAGCAACTATCAAACAGCTCGCGCGATATTTGAAAATCGCCGTCAATACCTCGGTGTAGGTCCGGGATAATCCTTTGTTCCATAGCTCTGGGGCTATTTACAACTAGCCAATTAAGACATGACATCCCCTGAGGTTTGTCATAATGTCAGTCATATACAAATTAGGCGTTTTTTGAACAATGAGACCCCCTGTCAGAATTTGGATCCAAACAGCCCTTAAAATGTTTAAAAGGACGAAATTCCCTATAAATATTTTATTCATTTTCATTGTGAAAAATCAAAACTCATGAAAAGTCATTTTTGCCCTTCCGTGAAGCTTACCATATTGGATATTCATTCTTTCTTTCCCAAACACGACGTATCCATCCGTTCTCTCTCTCTCTAAGTTTTGCAAAAATGAAACCTGCATCTCTTCAACACCACCATGGTTGATCTGTGCTATGGGTGGTATGAGAAGGAAGTGGATCGCGACGATGGAAGTTGCATTGGACTAGGGTTTGTAGAATTTTGTGAAGGAATTAGATTGATTTGTGGCTTCGTGGACCACGGCGGAGGGTTGCTTCTCTATTTGTTCTCTTTGCTCCTCTGTTTCTTGAAACTTGGGTCAACGGTGCTTTCCCGGTGTTTCAAGATTCTTAATTGATTATTATCAGCCCTTCATTGTGTATGTATATTTGTGTATGGATTCTTTATGTATGTGTGTTAGCAATCGGTGTTGTAAGGAATTTTTTAGGAGAAAATGAAAGTTAAAAAAGGAATTTATTTAGAAAAAAAAAGAATTTATGTGAGAGATTTTATATTATCAATATATATAGAAAATCATGATTATCTCTCTCTCTATATACACATCAATACATATATTACACACAAACACACCCAATTGTTCAACTTTCCTTTTCTAAATCAATCCTTCAACACCCCAATTACAATCACAAACCGAATTTTCAACTTTCCTGGTCTAAATCAATCCTTCAACACCCGGATTGTAATTAGTTCACCTTTACTTTTCTAAACACCCCTATTGGAATCATAAACAGATACATACTATCAACATAATATATACATAAACACATGCACCAATTACATGATTTTTATTGTTGTAATATATATATATATATATACATATATATATCCGTGTGTTCATTCCCTCTTAATATGAGCTGTGGAGTGGTGGTGGTGGGTGGTGGTGGTGGTGCCCTGGAACGGTGGGTGTGAAGGTTAAAAATGTAATTATATTATTTAAATAGGGTAACTACTAAGTCAAAAGGTAATAAAGTCATTTCACTATGTGTCATATCTAGCTGACTATTGGGGTGTTTTTGTTAACTTTATCAAATGTGAGGGTGTCATTGTTCAAAATAAGCCCAACTTGTACATGACTGTTAGTATGGCAAACCTCAAGGGGTGTTATTGTAATTAACCCTAAATTTTAAATACAAGTTGAGACCATATTATTATATGGTATGATATCTCATTTTCAAAGGGAAATTAAGTATTCAAGGCTTTCAAGCTAAAGACAATATTGTGAGCTAAGATAATCCTGTGAGTGATGTTCGTTTGCTTAAACTTTAAAATCGAAAAAAAATAAAATAAAAAAATAAAGAGCATATTCTCCTTAGGTCTTGGCACAAATGAAGCCCCTGTTCGGCTAATTCTGTACAAAATTAGACCTTGGCTCTGTACAACTCAAAGGAAGCCCCTATTCTCACTAGGTATTGGCAAAAATACTAAACCCATCATACGACTAATTTCAAGTACCAATTTAACATACAGCCCAAAACAGGATATCAGCAACTTGCTTCAGCACAAAAACTGCTTCGCAAATGATATGCCCAGTTCTAGTTTGTTTCCTTCAGTTGAAGGAGCACAAGGGATGCGAGTTCGAGTTCAATTTCAAGAGCAATCACTTTGTGCAAAAATAATGCAAAGTTGGGTTTGTCTGTTCAATACTTTTGCCTTCCAGCACTTCGTGCAACTGTGTAGACAAGACATATACAAGATAATGCCTTTCAAACTAATGAAATAGCTACGGTGTAAAAACCCCCCATTTGTAACCCAATTTCAATTATATCTACACAAAGCCAATAAATTTATGACAATTGGACCATCATCACATTTATTCTTCCCATGCAGAATGATAACAAGTTATGATCTCATATCAGTTAATAGTTCATAACATCAAATAACTAAACAAAATCTCCAAAACCTCATAATAGTTCTTAAATCAAGACATGCCAGTATGCAATTTCTGAACTAAAGCAACCACATGACTCTTCAAATAACAACTACCTTAACATTTGAAGCTTACTTCTCCGACGAGTTGGGTCCTCTCTTCTTCCCAAAACCAACAACTGTAAACAAAAATTAGATAAAACAAAAATTCAGTATGGATATATCTTTTCAATTCCCAAACAAGTCATGGTCTATTATTCACACAACTACATATTTTCGAATACTAATTCTGATTATGATCTATAAGCTTTACAATAATTAATAGAGAGGAACCAAAATGTCCGTGTGCCTTTTCATGTGCTGAATGCAACAACTACGTAAATGTGTTAAACCCTAGATTTAATGGTGTTCTAACGTTGTAACCCGATATAATATGTTGCATCTTCAATGTAATGTGTTGCATAACTTTTCTAAAGTTGTTGTGTGAGTGATCTAGATGTGTTGCATTGTGATATAAGTGTGTCGCACTGCGATGTAGGTGTGTTGCCAAACAAAGGAGGGGATCCGGGGGGTAATAGAGAGAGAGGAGAGAGGGACGTACCGGCGGTGACGAAACGGCGATTGTACTGCATGCGCTTGTGGGCGCGACCTCTGGGTTTCTTCTTCTTGTCTTGCTTCGCCACTTTCGGCGTTTGGCCCCTCACCTTCCCGGCACGTGCCAGCGATCCATGAACCTTACCTGCACACACAAACACACACAGAGACGCCCAATTAATGGAGTCAGTCAACTAGAGAGTTAGATTCAATATAAGCGAAACTTGCCCAATTAACGAAGTCATTCGAACAAGAGATTTGTATCAAAATAAGCGAAATGCACAAAATTATAAATTTTATGATTAGATGTAAGCGAGATAATAGAATATGGGAAACAACGAGCTCAGCTCACCCATGGTGGATTATGCGTAAGTGGTCTGGTTTTCTCTTCTCTGCTTGGCTCCGACGATGACAGGAGAGTGTTGAGCGTAGACTGTGGAGCTAGGGTTAGGGTTTTGGGGACGTTATTTAAGGATCCAACTGACTATGGATGTGCAACCCGACTGGTTGGACAACCCGAACCCTATTGAAGGCAGAAGATTTTAGATTCCAAGTTTTATTTATTTATTTTTATTTTTTATAATTGTTAAAAAACACACATTCAAGTGAAGAGGAGGATTAATATTCCCTAAAAAAAAAAAAGAAAAAGAAAAAAAATTTCTTGGCAGCGAGTGGGGGCGTTTGCCTGTGCATTGGTACACTACTTAATTAGTAGAAATGTTTATTAGGGTTAACATCACTATTTGTTATAATTATTAATCTTTATTTTAAATTTTATTTATATTTTAAGTTATAATTTTTAATCTTTATTTTAAATTTTATTTATATTTAAGTTAAAATTTTATAATTAGTTAAAATTTTAGTTGAAAAAGTTCAATATAAATTATAATCAAAATTCATTCTTACTCAATTAAAAAAAACATTAGAGTTGAATTAGCTATATAAGATGGTAACAATTTTTTATAAAAAAGAAGAAGAAACAAACAAATAATGATGCCTTATATTTTGATTTGAAAACATTAACTTATGCATTTAAAAAAATTTAATTACGAATAAAAATTTATAAACAACCAACAGGTATTTGGTTAAATTCTGATAATTTAGAAAAGAAAAAAAAAGAAAAGAAAAAATAATAATAATCCGACACGTTTAATTTGCCTGACTTAGCTCTTAGGTCTTAGGTCCAAGATCCGACCGAGATACCCTGCAATCCTGCACGACCCAAAATAACCTCTAGAAGTTATCGTAATTACTGGAGTACCCTATATCCTCAACCAAAAACAAACGTAACCCCCCTTTGCCTCCATTTTTGCAGTCGTAACCAAAAAAAAAATGGTGACCATGCCTAGCGTAGGCCTTCGGCGCCTAAACTCTTATCCATGGCTTCACAACTTCCGTACAACAACTCCATCATCAACATCACATTCCTTTTGCTCTGTAGCGTCTCTCTCATCCTCCTCTTCTTCTCCGATTGAAGTTTCAGAAGAGGATCAATTGAACGATGACAATAAACCCACCAAGAATGCTAACAAGAGTCAATCGTATTTCCCGAAGAAAGGTCAGACATTAGAGCTTGAATGCGAAACCCTAGCTTTCAAAGGGAAGGGAGTGTGTAAAGTGGCCGATACTGGGTTCGTCCTCATGTGCGATCGCGCCCTCCCCGGTGAACGCTTCATCGGCCGAGTGACACGCAAAAAGGGCAGTTACGCTGAGGTTTTCTTTCCTTTCTCTTCAAATTTTCTGTTTTATTGATGAGAAAAAAATAGAAGAAAAAAGAAATTAGAAGTACTGCTTTTGAAAGCAAATAGCATAGTATTTTGGTCACACTACTTATCTCATAACTCAATTCATTGCTAAAATTATGAACAAATTACCAATATTCCAATTAAGTGCGTTTGATAACATTGTTTGGATATCCTTTGAAATATGTTGCACTTAAAGAGAATGTTGATTTAGGTGAGTGCTATAACCAATTCAGTACTTAATTCAAGAAAGAGTCAATACTTATTTAACTAAATGTATTTTATAATGCAATAGAGATACCATTTAAAATAATAATTTTTACTTAAGTAATGTAAAATCTTTAGGTGATGGAGACTTCACTCATCGTAGAGCACATAAAATTTCTAAAAGAATTGAAGATTTCTTAATTTATAATTAGAACTTAAAATTCAGCTATTAAAATTTTCAATAAATAATTTTCAGTACTATGCTTGTCACTTGAAGTGGCAAAGAAATTCTTATTTTACAATTAGCAATTAAAACTTCAACACTTGAATTTTTTAGTACTTAATCTACAGTATTACCAAACAAAATGGATTTCTATTTGTTTGTCCACCTTTGCTTCACCAAATGCTAAGTGATGGCTTATGACTGATGAGCCAAATTAAAAGAATAATTGACTTAGGCAACCCAATTTTCAAGGCCTTACAATGATGTAATGGTTTGTAAGATGTGCAGGTGACTAAATTGAAGACAATATCCCCTCATTGGGACTTTGTTGAAGCCCCATGTGAATATGCTTCAGATTGTGGAGGTTGTAAAACGCAGAATCTGTTATATGAAGCCCAGGTGAGAGCGAAGGAACAGCAAGTCCGTGAGTTGGCTGTACATGTGGGGAAATTTTCTGATGAAGACCTGGATAGCATCATGAAGCCCATTGTTCCCTGCGACATCCAATTTCATTATAGGAACAAGGTAAATTATAGAGCCTAAACACATGTTGTGCATTGTTGTATTTGGTTTGAGTGTTCTATGAAACTCTTGTAGAAGTCTCTTGCTCTCTTCCGCAACTAAGAAAAGTGCTAGTGGTTTAGTGGCAGAGCCACGTGGGGGCAGCTGCCCCCACTCCACTTTTTTTATATTTTAAATTTATATGTATAATTTTTTAAATTTGTAACATGCCCCATTTCAAAATTATAGAAAAGATAAAGAACTTGAATCTTGATACTTTTATTAGTTATTTCTTTCACAGACTTTCTTTGCACATCATTTTCCCACATTTGACATCCAGTTCATCTCCTCTACTTCAGTCATCAAATTCTTTTTTATCCTCTCAGTCTTTTGCTAAGGCAGAAACAAGATGAGAGAATTGCAGAAGTCTTATTTTTGTATATTTCTCGACCAGTACACAAGAATCCTTAGTCTCTGTTATTTATCCAATCTCACTCTTTATGGAAAATATGAACTTCATTTTCCATTACAAACTAAATGGATAAGGATTTTGTTAGAATCGATCAATTGGTATTTTTTTTTTTGTGAATTGGTTGGTCGAGGATAATTGTAAATGTAGTAAATAGAAATGTTATCAATCAATATTTAAGTTTTTGTCTTTCATTTACTGCAGAAATAACAGTAGAGATTTATATTATGTGAATATGACTGCCAAATCTGAAATTAGACAAATTGTAAATCTTCTCTTGATAAAGTCATCATTTGTTGAGTATTCATTACTCTATGAATCACTACATATCTATATGTGGAACTTTAGCGGGCAAAACCAATTAAATATTGAACATATTGACCCGTAAATTAGAAAATGACATGCGACAATTATCAGAAAGAATGAAGGAATAATTGATTTCAAGATAAAATTAGAAGATCTTTTTTGTAATATCTTCTGCAGAAGTATTCAACTCCTGCCATCAAGGACTAATTATGTAATAATCAATAATAGATGCTACAAGATTCACATAATGGGTCTTCATTTGGTCTACGGTTGATGTATGACCTTATGAAAAGCACCTTGTGCCTTATTCTATCAGTACAGTATCACAAGTCACCATTATTATGTTGGTACTTCTATATGTCGTCCTCATATGTTATATCATTCAACCCAAATTAACTCTTTCATCACTATATCAAATAAAAGAAAAATAAATGGACCACATCGACCTGTTTTCTTGCTCTGCAGATGGAATTCTCATTTGGTACTCAGAAATGGCTACCTAAAGAGTTGTTACAAGATAAAAACAATGATGTCAATGGCTATGCATTGGGACTTCATGCTCCTGGATTCTTTGACAAAGTTCTGAATGTGAACAAATGCTTGTTACAAAGTGAGCCTGCCAATGTGGTATGTAATGTCCAAATTATTAAAGGCTGCATATATACTTTCTTAAAACCTGCTTATCAACTACTATAACCACTTGTCTGTGATAATACTTGCTTAGCTTATACCAAAGAAATTAGTAACCCCTGTATGATGCATTTGATTATATCTGATTATGGCCGTGCTCTACACTGGTAGCTCTATGCTGCTAATATAGAATTGGTTAATCCAAGTAGAGGCTTTTGTAACTTCAAATGGCTTTTGAAAACTTGTTCTTGATAAGTTCTCAAATTACCATAATGGAACTTGTAAGATGTTTTTATGATTAACCAGTCCCACCTCCTGAGGGCAAAAAATCAACTACATTTTTTTTTGGTAGAGATACTTCCTGATTTATGTTTTATGTGATTTTATGCTTACCGAGGTTACCACCTCACCCAGCTTGTTTCCTACCTAGAAAATTAAATGAAAAGAAAACATGTCTAAAAACTACTTATTGTAGTTTAAACACATCACGCATATATGAGTTCAAGTACTGGATTATTTCTCAGAGACATAACTACTAAAAAATGACCATTTTTGGATTTCCAGAATTGAATTGAAATGTAGAGCTGACACATATACTTCCATGCCTATATCCCATAAAGTTAGTGGATGAGGTTCTGCTTGCCTTGACCAAGTTATCTAAATATCTCTTAATTGGTTTCCATAACTTTGGAGGCTTGAAGCTCAAGTGTTTTTGTCCATCATTGTTAGAGTTACATTCTTTTTAGATTTGGATAAAGTAAGCATCGAGTCCATCTGTTTAATTATTCTATATCGATGATGCAGCTGGGTAAAGTGTAAATGATAAATTCCTAGCATATTTAAAAAGTTCATCTGGATTAATATGAATTTGTAGTCTGGACCACACTCCACAACATCTTTTTTTGTTAGTCAAAAATGAAAGAACCAAATTTCTTAAAATTTTTTTTTGGTAATTTCTTTAGGTTTATATAAGTCTTGTCTTGGTCTCTTGACATGATCGTTCATTAGGTAAAGTACAATTTAAGTGTCAACTGTGGCATCATTGTATTTATTTTAGTTGCGGGAAACCTAACAAAAGCAAGTGGCTCAAGTGCTTAACGCTTGCGTAGCTGGTTGGTTTGTCGAGATTTCTGAAATCTTTTATTTTTCCTCAGTGTGCCATTTGGATTAAGATCTACGTTCTATTCAATGAGGCTTGCAGTGTATCTAATTTATCCAGTTGTATTAAGTAATATATACAGCTTTGTTAATCATCCAAAGATACTGGAAGTATGCTGATCCATACCAGAAGAATTTGCTCTTTCCTGTCTGTCTCTTTGATTTGGATTTCAAATTCATAGGTTCTCGCAGCTATTCAAGACTGTTGGAGAGACCCAAAATTAGGCCTTTCTCCTTACGATGTTCACTCCCATGCTGGATTTCTTAAGCATCTAATGCTCAGAAGTGGCAGGTACCCTGAACACTATAATTTCTATTGCAATCATCTTGGGCTTCATTTTGGTCCTTTAGGCATGCTATAAGTTTGTATTTGTACTTGCATAAACGTACACTCATTTTGCATGCAAGAAGACGTGCATAGGAGTTTCATGAACCCTTCCTCTCCATTTGTATGGCATTATTGTTGAATCTGTGTTGTAATATTATCAGAATAGATAAACTGGAAGAAGAGAGAGAAAAAATAAAAGAAAATGAATCATGAATTAATATACATATATATAAGGATTTTATTATTATTATTTTTTTTTTGAATTTTACTTTAGTTTGTTAAAATCATGTGAAATATATATATATAAACTCATACGATTGTGGAAGCTGAATTTCTTAGTTGAAAGAAGATGTTCATGGACGTAAAGATAGAAAATGAGTTTTTATAGCATGATACTGTTTTTAATAGCTTTAAATATCTGACAGAATTCCCATCATTTCATTTCTCTCAATCAATGCATGCATCACATAACAATCAATGCAAAGCTTTTAGTTCTCGGTTAATATTTCCTTACTATGATTACTATATATATTTTCAGGGATGTCAAGACTGGTCTGCCTGAACTTATGGTTAATTTTGTGACTTCATCTTACAAACCAGAGCTGCTGAAGCCCCTTGTTGAGAAAATTTCAGCCATTCCTGAAGTGGTTTGTATGATAAAAAATTTATTTTCATTCAAGGTTGATTGGAGTATTAAGTGTTTTCCCCTATCTGATAAGTGATTTGGCAACTCTTGAGCGAGTTCCTTTTAAAAGTTACAATGCACCCATAGTTTTGACTTCTCATTTGGGGCTTGCGGTATATAAATTCTGATTGATAGAATAAATGAGCTTTTGTTATGCTTTAATGTTTCAGCATCGCTCCAAATTTCCATCTATAAGGGAATCTCTTTTGAGACCATTATGATGGTGGAAAATGATAACCTTGCCAAAACTATATTTTTCTCTATTCACCCTTCGAAACACTCCTTGATTCAACTCAAAGGGGTTGGCCTAGTTGGAAAAAACTTGGGCCCTGGTGCCGCATGAAGCATCAGGTCTCAGGATTGATTCATGCTAGGTGCAAACAATTCCTGCGCGGGGGAGGGGGGAATTTAAAGTGTTAAAAGATATATACATAAGGAAATAAAAGCAAAACACAATAGGACAAGAACTTCCACTTTAATGAAATGTTCCCACTAAACTGCATAGAACATTTTTTTGTAGTTACTTTGGAAATAAAAGCAAAACACAATAGGACAAAAACTTCCACTTTAATGAAATGTTCCCATTAAACTGCATAGAACATTTTTTGTAGATACTTTTAGTCTTTGTGTTGAATCTCTATGTAACGACCCGAAAAGATATCAAAATAATAATAAAATCTATAAAAATTTCAGCATGACCTCCGCAGAAAAAGTCCCTCTATAACCTGTTGAAATACAAAAATAAATGCACGGCCTCACTGGGTCTTAAATCTAACCTATTCTGTTCCAACGCACAATACAGATATTATATTACATTCCCAAAATGGTTACATACATACAAAAGTCCCGTTCCTCCATCTCATCCAAACAAGGGACATACTTTAGTTACATCAATTTATAGTCCAAAAATGTAGTTAGAATTTAAAAGTCCATAGCTTACAACATTGTACCCATTAAACTAGAGTTTCACAAAATAGTTAAGAGTACATTACAAAATATTAAGGTTTTAATACAAAAGATAGCAAAATAAAATGGGTCTTCAAGCTCGTCTAAACCTGTGGTGGATCGTCGTCCACCACCTCTTTTCCATATCCTGAAAAATGTTAAAAAATAATGGGGTGAGCATAAGCTCAGTAGGAAGTGTCTAAGACACCTTCTTATATCCCCGTGAATCCCACATAAAGAATAGATAAAAAGGGACGGGGTCATACCATTAGAAAAACATAATCTCAATTACAATAACAAGTATGGTATAAATAACATCCAACCACAAATTTCCCACATGTACCATGAAGTGCAATGTCATGCCTATGCCACTCCCCGTTTCCGAAACAATTCCGTTTCAACAACCAAACCGTTAGTGTAATCCGACCCAAGGCACCTCCATGGCATCACGAAAGGAAGGTTGGTTAACTATCCACGACCAAAAGGCACCTCCAAGGCGTCGCATCCGGCCTAGTTAACTCAACTACATTCCCTTCTAGACTACACCAACATCACGGACCACTAGGCGCCTCCTAGGCGTCCGGTTTTTGCAACACTTTTAGAAAATATTTTCCCCAAAATGATTTCGTTTGTTCTAAAAATATTTTTCCCCCTTTTCTCTTTCCCAATGAATGCATGAATGTGTGTGTTTCAATTTATCAATTCAACTATAGGTTTTTACACATTCCATTTACATCATCATCACAATTCAATAAGAATTTCTAAACATTCATTTACTTTATTTATTTATAACCATAGCACCCATTTTTTTTCTTCAAGACAATAATTAAATAAATAATCATGGAACATACAACATATCAAACACTAAGCATGCTCATTTACCGTAATGAAAATAGACGTGTATATGACATCAAATAACACATGGAACACAATTATCATTTTAATTACACATAACTACAACAACAAGAAGCTAAGTAATTAAAATTTAGCATGCTTAGGATCAAATTTAAGGGGAAAAATTCACCAAAGGCCAAGAAATTATAGATTAGAACACCCCTACCTCAAATTGATGAAAGCCCCCAATTTGAGCCGAAGAACCCTAGAATTTCAAACTCCCTAGAGTGCACCAAAACTGAAATTGTTGGTACTCACACGTAGATCTCGCCGTGCTCTTCGATTTGTCGCAAACGGCACCCAAAAAATTCCAAGTATGGAAGGAGGAATCAAAGCTTGAAATTAGAAAAGAAAAAAGAGAGAAGAAAAGGGAAGTCACTGGAATCGGACGAGAGAGATGCACAGAGAGAGAATAAATGGTCTGCGTAATGGCCATAAGGCCTTTTGTTATGTTTAATATATTGGTGGGGCCCACCAACTTTATTTCTTTTTCTTTTAACATTAAATATATATACATATATATCACAACATTACACTCTATTCATATTTCCTCAGTTTTACTCGTGTCACCATTCAAATTATCATTTCATAAAAATGATTTCCTGTTTCTCTTTTGTGCTGGCGCATAGGTGAGCGTTGTAAACAACGTAAATTCTTCTGTCAGTAACATAGCTGTTGGGGAGGACGAATACACTTTACATGGAAAATCTACTATTACAGAGATTTTGAGAGGCCTTACATTTCAAATTTCAGCAAACTCCTTCTTTCAGACTAATTCACACCAGGTATGCAACCAAAAAAGAAAATATGATTTGCTCTCTCCTCATTCTTTTAATAATTTCTGTAATTGCTTGCTCCAGTTTCCTTATTCCCATTTCACTTCATGGATATAATTTATGACAGTAAATGCAAAAACTTTACCAACATTCAGGCAGAGGTTCTCTATAGACTTATTGAAGATTATGCTGGTCTCAGAGGAGATGGCACTGAAATTGTTCTTGACCTCTTTTGTGGAACTGGCACCATTGGGCTGACACTTGCCAGAAGGTAAATCTCGTGTTCTTTTAGTTTTAGATGTAAACTTCGAGGAATCTTACAGTGTTATGCTTCTTGGTTTTCTTTTGTCAGGGTCAGAAACGTATATGGCTATGAAGTAGTTCCTCAAGCCGTCTCCGATGCTCGTCGAAATGCCACACTGAATAATATTTGCAACGCTACCTTTATCCAAGGGGATCTTAATAAAATTGATGAAAATTTTGGCAAAAATTTTCCCAAGCCTGACGTTGTCATATCAGGTTATGGTCTTAGTCTCTGTTGATTATCTTGCTTCACCTCTACTTTAATGAATGCTAAAATCATGCTGTTTGAAAGCTTTCATGTTGTTTTCTGAAGGATATTGTGCCATATGGCTGCTTTGTTAAATTAGACTGAAAATAGAAAAGATCTGGAACATTTACTTTTAGTATTACATATACGGGTTTGTTACGAGTCTGAAATGTATTCCTTCTGAGTTACGAATTACGTTATCATTTCATGGCGTGCCCCTTTCGTTTTTTATGGAGTTTTATTATATGATAATCTTTCAATTCTAATTGTTAGGTTATTGGGTTGCTTTCTTAATATTTTTTCGCTTTTGTTAGGTAATATGAGTCGTGTATTGGCAATTTCCTACTTAAAACCTTGGTTGTAATGTGCCAAAATGTCACAAGTCATGAAGTACAACCAGCAAAGATAATGTAGATGCAGATTAGCGAGCAAAATCTGCACGATCAATCACATTTCTAGGGCACATGTAAAATGACCTTAAGTTTTTAGATGACATAGTTTTTATCTTGGTATAAACTTATTTTGATAAATTGGTTCTTTACACTATGATTTTTGAAAAGGTTTTCTAACTAAGTTTCTATTGAAAAATAGTGAACGTTGATGGATGGCTCAATCGTTCAAAGGTCTCTCCAGTATGCTTTGATGGATTGGTGGACTGATAGAAACTCAGTCCACCAATTGAACGTAATAGAAGTTTATTTTTGGAAAATCTCTCAAAATAGATTCCTACAAGGATTTAACCTGCTAAACTGTGTGGGCTACCTATATTGGCTGTGACTAGGTATGATATATAAGCCTCTAATCATCTAGAGAGAGAAACCCTCAATTTAGGGTTTCCTTTATCCTGCATCATACATGATTGAGTTTTCAACAAGGAGAAGTACATTTGACTGTCGAGGCAAATCAATTCAACCAATCCAAAATATTGAGCAGAAGATTTGGACAACCATGGCGAAGCAAATGGCATGAGGAGCGAAGTTTGTTAATGAAGAGGATCAAAAGTCTCTAGATTCTCGGTGTGAGTTTGGCTACAGTCTGTGTCAAGAGGTGACTAGGAGTTGGGGTGTGGGAACGGTCAACCTAGTTGTAACCTTTTTTTCATAGTACATTGTTCATAGCTAGATTAAGTCTCGTGGTTTTTCCCTAGTTAGGATGTTCAGCATTAAAACTCATGTGTATTCTCTATTTATTTTTGTGATTGTGTGATTGAATACTTGCTATAAGATAGCTGAAACGAACTAAATGTTCAAATCACAGTCAGCAAACATTTAGCAAATTACTAAAATTTGAAATTAATAGCCACAGGACCTATTCAGCCTCCTTTAGGTCTAGTTTACTGCTCATAGTCTGACTTAAATAGAGTCTTGGGTAACAGTCCCTTAATTTATCAGCTTAAATTCTGCAAATTATTGCTGAAATTTGTGGTTGGGATCTTGTGTACGTTGTAGCAAGAAGCAGCAATAAGAATTATAATCGTTGCCATTTTGCTTCTTGAAATTCATCATAATGGATCTTGCGGTTAGAAGTTGGTGGACCTAACAAATTGTTGTAACACGAAAATGTATTCCTTGTGAAGATTGTTAATATAAAACCTGTTCTCTTTTCCCTCCTTGAATCTGTTCTGTTGAAAGAAAGTGAACTGAAACATAAAAGGAATTCATGGTCATCAAATTTTTTTATAGGAAATAGTTTCTCATTTTTTTTTGCCTCATAAAGTTCCAATGGGAAATTTGTTACTACTAAATTGAGATATCAACGGTTACTATTGTACTGTGTATTTTTCATTTTATGCTTGAAGCATGTGTCATCTCCATGAAATATATCAACTTGATATTCATTCACATGTGAAAATATAGCTCTAGGTTTCTCATCTGCTTTCTAATGCAACAATTCGTGCAGATCCGAACCGTCCAGGTATGCACATGAAGTTGATTAAATTCTTACTGAAGCTTCAGGCCCCAAGAATTATTTATGTGTCGTGTAATCCTGCCACGTGCGCGCGTGACCTTGATTACCTCTGTCATGGTGTGGTATGTACTGGTCTCCTACCACTGGATCACTTCTCTTTTATTTTCGCTAATCTGATATGTTGAAATTTTTTCAGGTAGAGCGAGAGAGAAATATAAAAGGATGTTACGAGCTAAAAAGTCTGCAGCCAGTAGACATGTTCCCTCACACTCCTCACATTGAGTGTGTTTGCGTCCTGGAGCTTCAGTGATTCCAGTTTGAAATTATGGAATCCTCTCTCTAGTTCGGTACTTAATCTCTCTCTCTTTCTCTCTCTCTCTATATATATAAAAATTATTTTTCATGATCTTGATTTGATTAGTTCTTGCTATGTACTGTTAATTTGTTTGTTAAAAGAAAATCTGAAATTTTTTCCAGGTCACAAAATTTTGGCACAGGAGAGAAGGGTGTAGGTGAACGCTTACAAGGCTTTTCGCTTCAATGAATATATTGTAACATTACATCAGTGTTCAAAGAGAAGTTGTGTGGCTGGGGGAGAATATATATGATGTGTCCGGTGGTGCACCGGACATACCGAATTCCTGCTCAGCTGGGGCTGGGGGCAAGGCGGATCCAAGATTGCTGATTGGGGTGGGTTAATTTAGGATTTGGCTAATTTTGGATGGGCTAATTTTTTTTTTTTGGGGTGGGCTGAAAGTAGTATAGTAAAAAAAAGAAATTTTTTTTTTTTGGGGTGGGCTGAAGCCCACCCTCACCCACCCCTCCCTCCGCCCTTGGCTGGGGGCCTACAAAGATGAAAGAATTCTAATCGCCATTTCTGACCAGTCAATGTCGCCAATATTTGTAGCTTTAGCCACCTGTATTAATTGATAACTCAATTTCAATACATGTTAGTGGAAGTTTTTCATTCTTTAAGTTACTTTACCATTGACTTAGTCGCAAAAAATAATCTACTTGTTTAATACACACAGTTATTATACTAATGTTATTGCTGGGCATGAATTACTGTTCCAACTTCGAGTTTTTTTTTTTTTTTTAATCTTCGACTCGATTTATTTTTATAATATTCATTTATTACTTTAATAATTAGAATTCCCTTCACGAGGGGACCAAGCATGTGGTGTATAATGTAATGGTAAGAGTTTGAACGAGTTAGAATGTAGTCTTTTGATACCATGTTAACAAACATTCAAGGTCGAAATGCTGAGAGGTGACAGTAGCTTGTGTTACGGTTGGTAATTGTGGTCGGTCTGATAGAAAAGAGAGAAATCATTAGGACAGTTCAACCATGGATCTGAAAATTCAGGAACGAACTTCCTGAAACCTTAAGCTGATAATGACATAGCAGCTGTTCCATAAGAAAATCAAGATTCGTAAATGCATTGCTCTCCTTCAGATTGAATCACTATGAAAATCTACTAACAAAATACGAACAAGCCAGTGGTACCAAGCTCCTACTTCTCAAAGAGAGGTCAGGAGGCATGTGTGTGTGAGTACTAACTAGGAGGAAAAAAAAAAAAAAAAAAAAAAAAAAATCTACTAACAAAATAGTGATGAAAATTTTATTCTATTGAATGCATTGGAAGGATTTGATAATATTAGCACTGCATGATATGAGAAAGGGAGGGAAGTTTGTATCACCACGATTCTTGACATGCTCAGTGATGCTGTTGCTTTAATCAGTTATTGAACAAAGTACCAGAATGATAAGAATTAGTTCATGAACATAACAGCCAATGTAAAACAAATGGAGGAAATATTTACTGCAGTTACCTATTGGGAATAAAAATGCGAACTGATCAGTTTGCCAATCTTTGTGAAAAATATATACAGGTAACTGACATATGATCAGAACAAAGAAAAAGATAATAGACTTCAAACACTTCTATGACATGCAAAGAAAATGGTCATTTATTGCAGGGTTGGCTAGATACAAAGTTATTTGCCGTGATATGAGATGATGAGCTAGTCGTGCTACTGTTTCCTTTCTTCTTGTATGGACTGGAAAATCCGAGCTGCTGACTCAAAAGCTGCTCTAGGGTTGTGAGGAACAACCTTGATGACCCGCGTCTGCTCATCAGCAGTGTGTGTCCTAGCAGGTTGATCCGAAGCCTGAGATTGTGGTGAAGTAGGAAAAAGAGGCAGTGGATCTCGTTTCTCCATCTCAGGACTACTTGCTGTACAGCCCTGCGACTCACTCTCTTTGGATGCCTGCAACTTCCTAACACAATATGAGATCACCCCACTCTTCTGGCTTGCAATGTTAAATGAGCTTTTGTAGGGGATGAAGTTAAGGTCGCCAACACAGAGCTGATTATCCTGCTTATTTGACTCGGCTCTAGGAAATGGATTCGTCTGCTCAACAGCTGAACGGGAAACAGATGGCTTCATGAGTGGCATGCCATATGGTGGAAAGTAGGTCTGATCAGGTGGAAGAGTGCCTGGAAGAGTTACAATCCCTTGTTGGTGAGGAAAAGGAATACCATGGGCTTTGTTCAAAAAGTCTCCGCCCTCTGGAGTTAAGCTCATTGGTTCATAGCTACCATAAACTGGCGCTATGAAACCTGCAGTTGGAGGACATGGTCCTGCATAGGGCTTATAAACAAGTCCTTCGGAAGGTGATATTACAGGAACTAGCCACTGATTTCCAGGGGGTGGGGAAGAACACCAAGGTGCTGGTTTGGCGTTACTAGCTACAGCAGCTGGTGCTGCATTTCTTGAATAAGGTTCGCACTTTGATTGCTGGGTAACACATATTTTGTTCGTATCACTATTGAGAGAAGGACGAGGATTTCTAACTGCTTTCTCCACTGAACATTCATTGGTGGGATTTGGCTTCTGAGAATCTTCTTTTTGCTTAGCAATTGAAGGTGGTGGTTCTAGAACATAATTTGACCTAAACTTCTTCGCAGGAGATACTTCCATTGAAGTTGTGCCCAAATAGAGGTTATTTTCGAGCAATAGATCTGGTGATCTGGCAATTAATCTTTGCACCTATTTCATCATAAACCACCTTTCCTCAAACTCTGAATTAAAAAACCAAGAAAAATATATCTCATTTCACAAAAACAAAGCACTTTAACTAAGTCAACCAGCTTACCTTTATTAATCTATGTAATTCAAATAGTTGCACCGCAAAGGCCCTTTGCTGACTGAAATAGTAGCATCGGAGTTGATTAAACGCTGGAAAACAGATTTCTAATGAAGGTGCACAAGTATATACATATTCGTTCAATTATAAGCATTATTTGCAAATTGGATGTCTTCTGGAGACAACTCTGCATTTCTGTGGTAATCAATTTCTCACAGAACACCCTCAATACGAATTGATTATCATCAAGGGCACTAGATACTAATGCATCTATGGAAGGTTAGAGGAGAGGTAACACTGGTTAAGGGCAAAAACTCGACAAAATAAACCAATATAATTGATCTTCTGTAACGAATCCAGTGACTGCGCTTGAAAAGTGTAATTTGGTTCGAGTAGAGATGCTTTAAGGACAGTAAGAAGGCTGAAAATAACACAGGTTGAGGCTCGGGAAAATTACGATGATTAATGGTTTAACAAAGAAATGGCACCAGATAAGACCATGATGGGAGGAGAACAATTGGCATAGCTGATGCTAAGAAGCCGAGATAAAAGGCATTCTAAGATTTTCCTTTTTTTCCCCAAGTGACATGCTAAGATTTCCTGTCTAAAAGAGGTATCTTATAATTGATAGTTATATACGAATTTTGTTATATGTTGGAAATTCAGATCATGTTACAGTTACATTAACTGTCAATATCACAATTGGTATCTGGCTTATATTTGGCCTTAAAATTGTTACATTAGATCTTGTTATTCATGAGAGGGACAACATGAATGGACCCAACAAGCTCAACTACAATGGTAGCCATAGTATAGCACCAATAACTACGTCCAAAAAAAAAATAGGAACACATTGACGGATGAAAAAGAAGAATGTCGTAAAAAGCCAAAGAGAAAAAAAAATCTTCGACTTGCCAAGTGCTTTGCAAACATGATCATTCATACCAAGACACCAACATTCAAACTGATGGCATGGTCGGAACTCGGAAGTACAAGGTTGCTGAGAAGTACTACTCACATGGAACCAAGTCCAAATAAGCATTGGTGGATAACACAATAAAATTCTCCACCTATCTTCTTTTCTAACTCTTCATAGTCCTTATATACCCAAAATATATCCTCTATTTTTATTGTATAACCACCATTTTATGCTTAACTGGATTATAATTTTCTAATTGATAATGCTTGCTCTCGATAATTCATAATTGAAGTCCTTCCACCCTCATGCACTTTTCAGTTAGTGGAACTAAACCACTAGCTATAATATTCAGCTTGCTTTTGAATGACTACAGAGATTGGGTTGGTGAGGTGATAAGCCTTTTCAAATAATACTAATGAGAGACATAACAAGCTATTGGAACTATTACAGCTTTGCATAACTTGAAGTTCTTCACCAATATATTCACTCTGAGAGTAACCTTGCAATATATTCTCATCAATGAAACAAATCCTCCACATATATGGACCAACAGCTAAATATGCAATCATATTAATTTCCCCCGAATGTTTGAACACCAGAACCTAAGTTCATATTTAGAACCTGAAGGCACAAAAACAATGGCAGGAACAATCTCAATGGCAGTAAGTTCTGATGAACTAACTTAACGGGAATAAACCAAGGGCCTTGTGGCCCAGTGGTATCTCCTCTACCTCCCAAAGTGGATGGTGAGGGTTTGAGTCTCCAAAGGAGCAAAGTGGGTGTGTGTGAGTTTCTTGCCAATGACACAAAAAAAAAAAAAAAAAAAAAAACACTTAACGGGAATAAGTCTACCATAGTATATGGAATAATCCTATGGAAACCCAAAAGTAATAATCATCCCAATACTTATTATCCTCTTTTTTATTTTTTCCCTTCTACATCATCTTCTACTGATCTACTTTTTTTTATTCATTCTCATAGTTCTATTACAGTCCAAATCTAGCCATCTGTTGGACACTGTACTCACAAATAATAGATTGAAGGTACAAATCCTCCAAAGCAATCAATGAAAATTGCAGCACCCAGTGTGTATGCCTACACAGGGTGTTGAGTGGAGACATACCTAATATGGTGAAGAGAATTAAATTAGTCTTGGGTAAAAATTATTTTTTTGTGTAAAAAATGAAAATATATTGATGCATTAGTCTGATTTATTTTCTGAAAAATGAAGCTGTTTGCTTCTATGAAATTAATGGATAGGAAAGGGCATTCAGAACAATGAATTTTGTAGTCTCTCTATCATGAGCAATGTGTGTGTTCATACATACATACATACATACATAAATATATATATATATATATATATATATATATATATATATATATATATATATATTGAGAAAGAGATCTAACAATGATTCCAAAACAAAGACAACAAACAGATAACATACACATGGATGTTAGAACAAAAACAATAAAATGTATATGGTGACAATGATACGGATATTGATTATTTTGATTTTCAACAACTTGTAGACCTATGTGTGGAATCAGTTCATACTCATAGAACACTTTAAATGAGAAGCAGAATGGAATAAATCATGATCATAATCTACGACTAATTAACTCCACAATTAAATGCGCATGGAAACAATTGAAAGTCTAAATTTACTTGAATTTAGTCTAGAGAAGCAATCTGCTCCACAAACTATGGTAAGATTCATAAATTTCAAATTTGTCAAGATGTAGCAATGTAAATAGCAACCGCCAGTCAGAGAAACTTACTGGACAATAGCTCTTCTTGCTTTCCAGAATTGTTTCTGACCTATTACTTGCACAACATCATCAGGGGATATATCCAAACTCGATATAGAGTCCACCATGGAGGTGTCTGAGACATCAATGTTTCTGTCTACATCGCCTGCTTGTGAAGAACCACTTTGCCAATCTTCATGGAACTCACTAGCATTTTTAATCCTGTTAGGACCTTGACGATTGTCTCCAAGTGATGGTCTAGGACATGATAGTCCTTCCGAAATGGAAGCATTTATTTTTTCTATGGCCTTTTTGGGCTTTGCTGAAGCATCATCTATAAGGACATTCTTTTCTTGCAGAACTTCACACTCTTGATGTAACTGTGAATTGGAATCATTTAATCTGCTTATATCAGCCGCCAAGTTGTTTCTCTTTCCTAGGTTAAAAAAAAAAAGACCTCCCTTTGCTTGTTCAGAAATCCTATCTCTATCCCGGGGACTTGAAGATGCATCTACCAAAATCTTATCTCCATTTAACAAAATTGAAGCATGGTTTTTGCCAGAGGGTTGACTAGTCTGAGACTCTTCTGGTTTCTCCTCAGTTCCGATTCTCAAATGTGGCCTCAAGTTTAAATCTGTAGTGCTAGTCCGCTTCTTCTGCTTTTCACAAGAAATTTGAAGATTTTTAGGAGAGTTTGTGCCTGAGGAAATGAGTTTTTCTTTATCCATGTTTTGCCAACTATTACTGCAGTTTGGAGTTCTTCCTAACTGACCAGAGGCCAGGACCCTTAAATGATCCTTATCGTCAAGCTTCTTTACAGAAGAGTTCCTAGAGTTTAAAAAACCATGTTGTCGAAGAAAACTGCACTTGGAAGCTGTTGAGAAATGGCCCGTGGCACTCAAAATCTGATCATTTGTAGGTTTTTCTGGCTGCCTTTCTAGATTAGTCAATGTGGTATTAAAATTCACCCCACCAGAAGAATAAGAATGAAGTCTCTCAGCCAAATGAGGAGATACAGGTGAGTTGCAGAAGGGGGAATACAAACTCATTTCAGGGCCACCACTCTACAACCACGAATACTTGGTGTAAGAAGACAAAGGGAAACAGCACGGGTTCATAAAGTAAAAAAAACCATATTTCCATGTTCTTAATACAAAACCAGTATAACTACAGTGCGTTTAAACCTCACAAAAGTTATCTAGTAAACACAGGAAATTTATGGAAAGCCACAAAATAAAATGCACAAAAACCCTTGTGCAATATGAGACAAACGTCCCATTCTCATTTGTAGGAAATCTGTAACCTATTTCTACAGGCTGCCATACCCTTTTATTTAAGGACTTCAGAAATATCTTAGTCCTAATTTCTCAGGAGGTATAATTAGCTCCATCAAAATTCGATCTAAGTGGGACAACCAAAGAGAGAGAGGAGGAAAAAAAAAAAAAAGTAGAAGAAAAAAACAGAGTAATATATGACAAAGGAAAGGGAAGCTCAAACTTCCCCAAAATCAGAGTGGTAAAAAAATAAAAAATAAAAATAAATAAAGTAGAGGTATTGTAAAATTGATGCTTCTGCTGGCATGAGGGAGTTGCACATAATATATATTGCAGTGGTTTATCTAGGTGATTGCCTGAGGCTTATCTTGACAACAATCAACTTCTATTGAACTGAAAAGTTTGTAGCTTTTCTTCCTGAAATGTATTAAGATTACCACGATTAAGCAGTATTAGGAGTAAATAATCATCCAATTAGTTTCTGAACCCTGAAGAACCTTAAAGTCACAATACGTTGAAGAAAAAGAGAAAAAAATGCTAAAATATTTTAAAAAATAAAACAGCAATAGAACATCCCAAGGTCACACTTAAAGTACCATCCATAATATATATAATAGATTCTGAGAAACAAAGAAATACATTCTGTTCACCATGGATAAAACAAAGTACCAATGGTCTCTAGTATATACAATGAGATGGGATAAAAATCCTAAAAACAGAAAAGAAAAAGTAAAAGCTTCATTTTCTCAGAAATGATAGCAAAGTGCTAAAACCTAAGTTGATCATTGCCAACATACCATTTAAAGAATAATGTATGCATATACAGATATATAGCTTCACCAAAAGAAGTAAAGCTATATTCGGTAGCATGGAATTGGTGCGAAATTGGAGAAAAAATAGTTCAAGTTTGAACCAATTCCAATTCCAGCGACAAATTCCAGGTTACCAAACATATAGCTTAAGAGTTATTTTCTTGTAAATTCACACTTAAAGAACAAAAACCCTTATAAGATATCGAACGCACATGACTCAGAGACGTTGAAGGAGCCAAGTTGCAGCTAGTGTTGGGCGGAAGAGGTAGCATTGATGCTGATCCAGAGGCAAACCTTTGAGAAGGGACACTGAGCTGTTCACAAAGAGCCATTTTGTTCCTTGGAGGTGCCCTCGGTCCTCCTTTCTCTGCATCATTGATGTGAAGCCTAGGAAACAGAGGACTTATCAACTTTTCCTCAATTTTCCCACCTTTCATCATCCCATTTCTCAGTCCTTCAACACAAATCCCATTTCAATTTACCAATCTTCTCATCAATTACAAAATTTATCTGATCCCATCTCCACTAAAACTCACTACCACAACACCTACATTCCCCTTTTTAGAAATCAAAACTGATTCTTTTTCCAAGACAAAACAAATTTAGAAGTATCCAATTCAACCCACCTCAAAAAACAATTCTTTTGGCTAGAGATCAAGACCATAAAACAATAAGACATCAAATGGCTAAACCAAACACACACACACACACACACACACACACACCCACACACACACAGTTTTGAATTCACTCACATTCAATTTAACTCAAATCATCAAAGCTTTGAACTGAAGATCATAACCAAAAAAGAACAAATGAAACTGTGGAGAAATCACATTGTAGAAGTACCCAAGTTGAACCCACCTCAAAAGATGAAACCTTTAATTAAGCTGAAAACCAAAATCAAACAAACATAGACAAAAACCAATGATGAGAAAATACAACTTGAAGAGTACCCAAATCAACCCACCTCAAGAATTCCATTCTTTTTACCTGAAAATCTAACACAATCACCGAAAACACAGGAAACACTCACAAAACAGAACATTATGAGGTAATTAAACTACAAACCTAGCAGTTAGAGAAAGAGTGTGTGTGTGTGTGTGTGGAGGAAAGGTGAGAGCGATAGATTGAGCAAGAGAAAGAAGAGGGTCACCTTGGAATTTGTGAAGAAGATCTCTTCAACCAAAATGAGAGTTGAGAGAATAAAAATAGTGGGCTTTGTGGGACCCAAGTGGATATTGCTTGAAAAAGTTTAGGTAAATATTGTACTTGTTATAGGACCAAAACGTACAAAAGAATAAGAAAAGGATGTGACTAAAGTCTCTCTCGCATACAGAGCGTTTCGTTTGCCGAAACAAAAGTGATACAAATAACCACATATGCATACATATGTTGAAGAAAATAAAATTTGGCCAATACTTACCGAAAAATCTGGCAAAGATTGCATCCAACCAAAAACGCAGGTGTGGTTCATTGAACAAATTGAGTCGAGCACGCAATATTAGAGCGTGAGAGAGAGAGATGATCAAGTCTCTACGAATTTTGAGGCCACATATGGATGACAAACGTCTCTCAACGGTCTTTCTTTAACTGTTTTGGCGAAGAAAGATTTGCCAAGTACATTCACGTCTTGCATATGTGTGTGTGTGTATATAATACCCATTGCTTAAATCTTTGAGCAACTTTAATCTCATTTTCAGATCAGCCTCCACATTTCCAAGTTAAACCCACAAACAAAATATTCTAATATAATTATATGGTGTTCAAAATCAACCCACCTTATCTCAAATTTTCCCCCAAAGGAGTAAAAGAAAATCACTAAATAAAAAACACACATGAAACACTCCAAAACAGAGTATGATTATGTAAAATTTAATAGATGCACAATTTCTTGTAAATATATACGTACACATATGAAATAATTCTGGCAGAATACCTGTTACTTGGACTTTATAAACATTAACTCGATCTCTTTTTAAGATTAGCCACCAATTATTTGTATCACTCATTTCGAACGGATAAAACTATAACTTTCTTTACCGAATAATGCAATTTAGACCTATTTTTCCGGTTGATATATGCAGTTGAAGAAGATTTTATTAAACAGAAAAAATCAAGTGTGGGTCACGTTCATTACGTACATTGAATAAAATCTTCACTATTTAAAAAAAAAAAAATTTGAAAAATAGGCTTAAAAATTATTTTACTTCTTACAGCTTCCTGGTTTGTGTTTTAGCCCCAAAACCGAACACAAACATGATAACGACTAAATATCTCTCACCCGCAGCTTTTTGCCAAACCATATGTCATTCTTATAAGAATGTTATCAATGATCCAATTATGCAGCTGTTTGGCGACCAATAGGCGACCTTTCAGTACAAATGCCTAACAAAGGTTGGTTAATTTTCATTCTCATGTAGTACAATTAGGAGGTGATTTGTTTCATTCTGTTTTTCTTTTTGAAGAATAGCTCTGAAATTCTTTATTGAATATTTGCCTAAACACCAAAAAGCTCCAACTTTGTGTCGCAGTGCCTTTTTCAATGATTAATTGGCCAGATTTTTTCCACCATATATAACAACATAAAACCTTCAAGGCACGTCTTCTGTTAAGCTTCAGAAAAGAGCATTTTATACTAATTTACCTATATATATATATATATATATATAATTATTTATGAAATCTATATCACCATAGTGGATTGTAGCTTTATATATATATATATACTTTTTGTGTAATGATATGCGGCCATAGGACCAGTGAAGCAGGTGAGGAAATTTAGCATGTGAAATTCAAAGTTGTTTATTTTAATTTAAAGAGACTAAAGTACAAACATGGAGTGAAGTATCAACACTCAGTTGTAGAGCTATCGAATTGCTGGGAGATTAAGTTCACTTTCCTGATTCATAATCATAGGCATTACTTCAGTAACTGAGTCTTTTGCAGTCTCATGGTGATGGCGTGCTATCTCTGTCGCAAACACTCCCTTAATTCCATCACCACATAATTCATGGTTGGCCTTCGAGTGGGATTGCGTGATACACAGGACATTGCTAATTCTACAGCTTTCCAAACAGAATTCACATTGAAATCTCTATGCAATCTGGGATCAACAATACTTTTAATATCCCCATTTGCAAGCTTAGAACTAACCCATTGGATAATGTGAGTATCGTCATGGCCTTCCGGTATTGGAGGTCGGCTTGTAATCGTCTCCAAGAGGACAATTCCAAAGCTATACACATCGCTTTTCTCTCTCAACCTATTTGATGTACAATATCTGCGACATAGAATAAATAACATTTGAATGCATGCATGTCTAGAGATGTATGATAGGGATACATGAATTTGTCTTTGAATTTGAAATTGGAACAAGTTACATTAAGTAGCAATGTATGTATTTTAGTCCTACATAAGGTACAAAGTGTTTTTTAAAAATAAAATAAAATAAATACAAGTGTTTTGACAAGGAAGACAGTTTTTTTTCCCCATGTAGGAGCTCTGCATGTTTTGATTCAAGCATTACACATTTGAAAATATAATTTTTATATTATGCTTTAGTTAATTTTGACACTAACAAGAATATGAAAGGTGGTGTTTTAAATTAGAACCAAATTTATAGACAGTGATTTCGTATAATAATGTGCAGGTTTTGAAAAAACTTCAACAGCAGACTTAATCATTGGTATATACCAAAAAGAGTAAAACTTACTCAGGATCAAGGTATCCTGGAGAACCAGCAACAATTGTGGATACATGACTGCCACCTTCAGTTGGGAAAACTCTGGACAACCCGAAATCAGAAAGTTTGGCTTGAAAATTTTCGTTCAATAAGATATTGGTAGTCTTCACATCTCTATGGATTATTGGTGGTTTACAACCATGGTGCAGATACTCCAGTCCTTCAATTCAAGTCCACATTTAGTACTACTTACAACCAAAAGAAAATGATAAGTAAAAGGAAAAAATGCACTGCATCTTCTCACGAACCTTGTGCTGCATCCATTGCTATTCGAAGCCTCTCTTCCCAACCCAAAACATTCAAATTTCTATCTGCATCCATGAATCAGCAATCTAAATTATTTTTTTCAGTAATTAATAAATATATATATATATAATTAATATATATATATATATATATATATATATATATATATATATATATTGTGTTTAGCTTGAGAAAATAGTGAAATTTTATATATGTTTTACATTTCACGTTTTAACAGTGAAAACTTCCAAAGTTTGACATGTATACCTAAGAGATGCCTCTTTAAGTTTCCATTAGCCATATACTCATAGATGATTGCCATATTGGTGCCTTCTTTGCAGTAACCAACAAGAGAAGTCAAGTTCTTATGGCGTACGCTCGTGAGAAGGTCGGCCTGCAATATAAAGCCTCATTTAGCTCATCGATGAGGTCAAAAGATTTCTATACCAGGGCTTATTCCAAAGGTATTTATTTTTGTGCAAGTGAATTGCAACAAATTACTGTTCATCTACTTTAAAAGCATAACGTGCCTTCTCAGGCCTTCTTTTGATCCGACAATATTTCAATTTTAATTTATGAAAGGTGACGTAACATCCATCTACTCCTTTAAGCTGTTAGAGAGGATATAACTTTAGTATTTAAATCCCTTAACACATACTGAATTGGATGACAGATTCAAGTTGAATATAAAATTCTGTATGTTGTAAATACACTGCTACAAATAGTACGTACCTCGGCTTGGAATTCCTTGTATCCTTGAATTGATGATGGAGCAAGCATCTTTACAGCAACCTGATGGTTACCTAAATAGCCATGGTAAACTGTTCCAAATCCTCCTTTTCCAATAACCCTACGGAAATTGTTGGTAGCATTCATAACCTCAGAGTATGTTAACCTGCAACTTTTGACCTCCAATGACCTCTCTCTTTGCTTTGTTTCAGCATCCTCCTCCCTGACTACTACTGTTGGATCATATAAAATTCAAAAACTATATTTCAATTTAGTACATGTTTTATCATGAAATTTTTGGTACTATGGTTTAACACTTCAATTTTTAAACTATAAGGATATGTAGTTGCTGCGATACCTTGTTGTTTTCTCTTTGTAACAATCCATAAGACTGCCATTATTGCAGCTAAGAGCAGGACAAGGCAGTAATGGCTGCAAGCACCGGAACAATTTTGTTCTTTTTCTTTTTGGGTGGAATAGGCTGAGAAGGATTTGCATTTTCTCCTTCACTTTCGTCGATACTGTATATGGTGACACATGTCGAACAAGGAACACAATGAATGCTAATCAATCATAACCTATTGTATATTAGCAATAGCTATTTTATAAGCAATCTTGGAGATATTTGATGATTATTTCAAAAGAAAATTAAAAAAAATTAGGTGTGTTCTAATTCTCAAAGAACACATGATATAGACTATAGAGGCAATAAGTTATTAGGAATTATGTCTAGAATTCCCAATTAATTCTCTCAGGTTTCCTATTTAGGAAACTTTGGAGTTAATTTAGCTTTATGGTTCATGAGAAAAGAGACAACCTCATTGATAGTGATCCATTATTTGACCTCATAATAAGTTCTGCTGGAATTGGCCCTGTGAAGTTGTTTCCTTTCAAGTTTCTGCAAAACAATAGCAAATTAACAAAATCTCCTCTTTGTCTAATGCCATCAAAAATACAATTCTAATCACGGATCCAATCTAAATAACTTACAAGACTTTCAAGGAAGGCAATCGCGATAGAAATGCAGGCACCTGTCCAGTTAAATTGTTGTTGGACAAATCCCTAAAATGAACAGAAGTATAACTAGGATTATCACCGATCATGATCAGATTGAATTTTATTGGCATGGTTAACAAGTTGACATGTTAAATATTCTTTCCTTGTGAGACTGACATACTTACAAGGATTGTATCAGTGTGAGATCGGATATGTAAGGAGCTACCTCTCCTGTCAAATTACTCGCGGACAAGTTCCTGATTCCAAGTTGGTAAGTTTTTCGAGAGATGAGTTTCAATAATGAAAAGTAGAATTAATTATTTGATTAAGGTATGATTAAACGTACAAGGATATGATCCTAGGGGGTTTGATGCCAACGTAGCTGCAGTTGAGGCCGAACCAAATGTAATCTTCAGGGGCACATGGATCTCCTTGCCAGTTCTTTGACACCCCATACATCGACTTGATGCTTATAATCGCAGCAGCTAATGTTACCAATATATATATATATGTGAGAGAACATGAAGAATAATAAGAAGACATTACAATGAAACTGAAAAATCATTAGTGTTGGTAAATACATACCATCTCTGTCATCTGTGTGAATGTTTGAGAACTGTTTTACAGTATAAAGCTCCATGGCATTGAGGATGGGTGGATGGGTTGATTTACTGGTCTTGTTGAATGAGAAATCAAACTTTGGATAACTCACAGAAGAAGTGCTGTATATGATATCGGAGGATAAGTAAAGGGGAACAACAGGTTCATCAAACCATAGGTCCCCATTCAAATATATGTAGAATTCTCTGGACTGGTTTCCTTTCAGCAGTTCAATTTCAGCAAAGTACAAGTAAATATAAAATTCGTAGGTGGAATTGTTAGGCCACGAGAAGGACATGGAATCGTTAGAGTCTGACGTGATGGCGGTGCTCAAAACTTTAGATGGTGTTTTGTATATGGAATTCTGGGAGTAAACCTCAGACAAGGTACTTAATGTGTTACGGAAATTGAAGTCAATGGGATACCATATCCGATCATAAACATCATCTTTGTACCTAAGTGAAATGTAAAGTATCATAGCAAGTGATCAGATATATATTTAGTCTTAAAAAAATAAAGAAAATAAAGAAAGAAACCACCTAGTTCCTACCATGAAATGGTGTATGTACCTGACTAATCCATTGGATGTTGGTCCCAAATCATAACGCCCATAAAATTTCAACGATCCAGATTTAGTTTCATACATAGAATTATTGAGAGGCCTTAACTCTAATACTGAGATGAAAGGCGTTCCAAGGCCATTGTTTACAAGACAGATATATGTATAATCTGTAAGGAGGACATGTATGATCTCTTTACGAACAACAGTTGTTTGATCTTCGAGTGTTACTGTGTCCCAGAAATCAGCTCCAATGTACAGATGGAATTGTGGTGGTTCGCTTTTGGCATCATAATTTCCATACAGAAAACTTGCTCTTATCAAATACTTATTACCTCTTCCTTGTTCAGGTGTAAGAGTGTAACAGTTTCTAATTCCTTCGGGAAAGCTTCTAACATTCTGGAGCTGTTTTTCAAGTGAATTAGTCATATAATCGGTGGATATTGTCTTGCCAGAACCACTGTCTGTGAAACTTTCATCTGAGCTGTAATACATGCCTGTTGTCGCATCAGTATAGTTGGAACCTTCAGGTATCCCACAATCTATGCTTATGAATCCTGAGGAATAGAAAGAGAGATTAGCTATATGGTTTGTGGAAAATGCATCCATTTGTTCAGTGAGAACTCAAATTCTCAACCTTTAAAAAAAAAAAAAAAAAAATGGAGGAGGAGATACCACTTGGACTAAAGCTTTTGTTAGATATGTATTACTCTTGCTTTAGCTAACGGAATAAAAAAGGGCTAACCCAGTACACGGTTCGGAGAGGGCTGACCTCCACCAGGTCACAATGGAGCAATCTTATTATTGTGCCAAAGCCCATCCTCACCAGACCTTGCAATAAAGGGAGCCTCGTATTCTGAATTTGCCTTTTAGCTACACAGAGTAGTTAACAAAAATTGATACTGAAGTCTAAATTGTTATTTTCATTTTTACGGAATTTAATTAATTGCTGGCCTTAATTTGGATTATTGGTTAACATTCTAGGAATTTCTAAATTTTCTAGCTGGATTTTGTACTAAGCTATCTGAATTCAGCCTAAGCTGATCAGTAAACAAGTTCAAAAACATTCTTCTCAAGTATGCTGACCTCAAATACTCGGAGCAGTTTAATAATAAGGCAGAAATAACAACAATAAAGAAGCACAATAGAGAAAGGGAGTGAGAGACCTGATTGATCTTGTCCTAGAACCAGCAGTGCAAGCTCTAAACAAGCAAAAAACACAAATGAAACCTTCATTGCTAGATCTCCTTAGATTCTTTGGTAGCCAGAGAAATTAAGGAGGCTCACCTTATAAACATATTTGGGTAGATACACATCAATTCATGCTTTTATTAATGTGGACCTTAAGAAGGCTCCTCTCCATGCTCCACTTGCCTTCAGTCTATTTTGTTAGCATTGAGACGACCTTGACTTGCATATCGAGGTTTAGAAGATATTAAAAACTGACAGTGCCACACCAAAGAAAAAATCAAAGAGACCAAGTTGACTAGCAGAGTACCTAGTCTTCTCCTCTTCTCCTCTCTTCAAATGAGGGTTAAGTAGGCAGCCTAAGGGTATATATATATATATATATATATATATATATATATATATATATATATATTCTGTAATGTTTGTGTCTTATATATGTATGTGGTGCATTTTGTTTATACGTGGAGTATTTTGAAACAAAAAGAAAAGGGAGAAGAAAAGAAAATCAGCGGGACCCACCACCCACTCAAACATATGGTTTAGAGACTTTTTTTTTATGCTCATTCTCTCTCCCCGCTGAATCCTCTCTCTCGGCCAGTGCTTTATCTCTCTGCCTTTTTCTTTTTCTTTTTCCTTTGCAATTTGAATCTTTGATTAATTCATCATCTCTTGCCGGATTTAGGTGCCGTTTGAGGCAAAACGACGAGTGTGACGAGTTCTACGCGTTGATGCAAGCAATTTCCAGTTTTGAGCCTTCTTTGGAACTCGAAAATTTAGGACCCATTTTCTAGGGTTTGCTCATTTTTGAGGTAGGGGCATCTTAATCCACTCTAATCTTGTTCTATTGTGAATTTTACCTCCATGTTGTATTAAATATGCTTAATTTAGAGTTAATTATATCTATGATGGTATTAATGATGTCTAGAGGGTTTTTCACGATCTTGAATATGGTTGGTTCATGTGCAAATTATATTTAGTTGTTGATTTTCTATGTTTACTATGTGCTAGCATGCTGAAATTGATGTATGAGAGTATGCTTATTTAAATTGCGCCAAATTTCCCAATTCATGATGTTGAGCTCATATATATATATACATGCACATGCTTAAATGCATTTTGTTGTATCTTAATGTGTTAATAATTATTTGGGAGATGTTGAACATGTTGAATGTTTAATTTTATGATGAAAAATTTAAATGCCATGACATTGAATGTATGGAACATATATACATGCACATACCATTGGGTTTGCATGAAATGGGAGAAATTGTTCTTGAAATAAATATGGGGAATTTCAGGGAAGTGTTTTTGATAAAATGGTTTTATGCGAAACCTGGTCGCTGCGGGGTTACCAACGAGCTGGAGGTTAATATAGCCTAGAGGGGACTAGGGAGTCGCCCTAGCGTGGTTGAGCTAGTTGGGCCCCACAATGACGCCGCGGGGTTACCAAGGGTCAGGGACACTAGCCAATTCTCCTTTCGTGTCGCGGCGGGGTTACCAAAGGGCGGGCTGTATTAACGTTTGAAAGTGATGGTTTTGAGAATGAAAATGGGGAGTGTCATTGACATGCATTGCATTTCATTGCATTGCATTGCATTGTTTATAATTGGAATTGAATTGAATTGTATGTTATATTTGATCCCCTACGTTGTATGATCCCTATCTCCCATTGGCCTATGCTTTGCTTGAATTCACAAGGACACAAGATTTGTGTCTTAAGTGTCACCTACTGAGCATATAGCTCACCCTACTATTTATACATTTTTTTTCAGGTCTTGGAAAAGAACCGGTGAACGACAACCCACCTCAAGCTTGAGCGATACTAGAAGCTCACTTTTGTGTCTTTTGTATATCTCCCATTATTTTTGCAAAGCACTAAAAGTGTGAAGGTGTATATGTATATTTTGCAAAAACTTTGTCATGTAATGTAATTAAGGTATTTGATGATATTTTGGATGTGAATTTGTTAACATGTAAACCTTATTGATGAATGGGGAGAGTAATACTAGTTTGAAGTATTATTGAGATCATTTGATTGTGTATCATCATCTTTTATTACCGTGAATTCGGAATTTGAGCCATGATAGGTTAAAAAAAATGAATTTAAACAGGTTGCGGTAGGTCCATTTTTAGGGGAGGTTATGCCGAATTTTTTGTAAAATTCTTGGCATCAGCTAGGGTCGTTACAAAATTTGGTATCAGAGCAAAGGTTCGAAAACCTTTAGGACGACGGGTAGAGGCCTACATAGAGTCGCATGGAATGTTGTTTGTGTTGCTTACTTGACTACTTGCTACGTGGTATCTTATTTAAATGAGCATGCTTAACTGCCTATGTGCTTACTTGCTTACTTGTTTATGTTAAAATGTTTCTTGCATAGTCTTGCATGCTAAGTGTTATACGGTATTAATTCTTGTTGAGTCGTCCACAGTGGACCTTAGTGTCATGTTTCTGAATCGTTTTCTCATTTTAAAGCACGATGTCACGGCGTGAGTAACCTAGAGAAGTTGGCCCTAGGCCAACAAAGGTTGATGTTGGTGAGAGCTCTAGCTCCAATCCGGCGGAGCTAGTTGATGAGAACATGCTTCTTAGGGACTTGATTCCCCCAAGAGCTGTTCCCCCAAGAAGAGAGAATGTTGAAACACCCGTACCCGTAGAAGTGGGTGAAGGTTCTGTGGTACTAGAGTTGAATCGATTGTTGCAAAATGCCGTGAGAGCAACTATTGTTGCTCAGCCGCAGTTGGTACCACAACCTACAGTTCGAGTTGAGGAGACTCCAGCTCAGAAGCGTCTCAAGATCATTAAGGGGTTTTCTCAGCTGATGCCGGTTATGTTTGAGGGCGGTGCGGATCCAATAGTAGCCGATAACTACATGGATCAAGTTGAAACTCAGTTAACCTCAATGGATGTGACAGAGGATCACTTGAAGATCATCCTAGCAACTTACAAGTTTGCTATGGATGCCAAGGTTTGGTGGAAGTCGATCACCAACCAGTACAAGATTGAAGAGATGAGTTGGGACAGGTTCAAGGAGCTGTTTTATGAGAAGTATTTTCCGCTTTCCAAAAGATGGGAGTTACAAGACCAGTTTCATAACCTTATTCAAGGGAGCATGTCAGTGGCAGAATACGAGAACAGGTTCATCTCACTTTCCCGTTTTGCTCCAGAAATGGTGAAAGATGAAGCTAACAAGACTCGGAAGTTTGTCTCAGGTCTTAATGATCGAATGAGGCCGTTGATCACGGCACAGTTTATTAAGGTTTACTCTGAAGCAGTGGAAAGGGCTTTGATGCTGGAGGCTGATAATAAAGAGAAGGATGCAAGAAGAGAACAGTTGAAGCAAAAGAGGGGTGTAGGGCCATCCTCAGAGGGATCTTCTTGGAAAAGGAACAGGGGCAGTCCATCTCAGTTTCAGGGGCAGCAGACTGCACGATCCGCTCCTACCACTCCTATGCCAGCTGGACCTGACAGGAGTGCAGTTGTTTGTTATTAGTGTCAGCAGCCCGGACATTACAAATCCAGTTGTCCGATGAGATCGTCTTCAGTTTCGTCAGCTCCGAAGGCTTGTTATGGGTGTGGCCAGCAGGGTCACTTGATTCGTGATTGTCCAGGCCAGGGAGCAGGCACAGGTAGTGGCAGGGGGTCACAGCAGAGGCCGTCACAATCGGCTACAGTTCAGTCAGGTTTCAGACCACCACCACCACAGCCTACTATGTCTTCACAGGGTTCACGATCAGTTAAGAGGGATACTCTTACTATGTCAGTGCAGCAGTCAGGTGTTCAGGTTGGCAGTCCTCAGGCACAGGTACCACAGGGACGTGTTTTTGCACTTGCACAGACTGATGCATCTTCTGGACCGTCAGTTCTTCGAGGTATATTCCCAGTGTTTGGTTGTTGGGCCCGTGTTTTGTTTGACTCTGGTGCATCTCATTCTTTCATTTCATCATCATTTGCACTTGCATCGGGGTTAGAGGTTAGTTTCATGGATCGGGCGTTATGTGTTGATACGCCAGTTGGGGTTTCAGTGTCATTGAGCCGAGTTGTGCGGGATTGCTCCATTGTGATAGCTAGGCGGACCTTTGTGTTTGACCTTGTCCTCCTGGAGATGACTAGCTTTGATGTCATTCTCGGGATGGATTGGTTGGCTTCATTTCATGCCACGATCGACTGTTACAGAGGAAGGGTTACAGTTTGCACTCCCGAGGGAGACTGTTTCTTTTTCGTGGGAGATTGGAGTGATTCCCACATTTCATTGTTTGATGGAGTTCATGGATGAAGTCATGGTGATTATTTCTTAGCTAGTCTTCTAGCCGAAGAAGATGATGTTGTGGGAGAAGTTTATCCGGCGATTGTTTGTGGCTTTTTGGATGTTTTTCCAGAAGATTTGACAGAGTTGCCTCCACACCGAGGAGTGGAGTTCTCTATTGATTTGATGCCAGGTACCGCGCCGATTTCTATGGAACCATATCGAATGGCCCCAGTTGAATTGGAAGAATTGAAGAGGCAGCTTGATGATTTGAGGATAAAAGGTTTCATCCGACCGAGTGTGTCACCGTGGGGCGCACCTGTCTTATTTGCTAAGAATAAAGTTGGATCTTTGAGGTTGTGCATTGATTACCGGAAGTTGAATCATGCCACCATCAAGAACAAGTATCCTTTGCCAAGGATAGATGATTTATTTGATCAGTTGAGGGGAGCCAGTTGTTTCTCGAAGATTGACTTGAGGTCTGGCTATTATCAGTTGCGGGTTAGGGATGAGGATATCCCGAAGACAGCATTCTGTACACGATATGGACACTATGAGTTCCTTGTTATGCCTTTTGGCTTGACTAATGCGCCAGCGGCATTCATGGACTTGATGAACCGCGTCTTTCACGATTACTTGGACCAGTTTGTGGTAGTTTTCGTGGATGACATTCTTGTGTACTCACGGACTCGGGAAGATCACGAGGTCCATTTGAGTATTGTTTTACAGATTTTGCGGGAACACCGATTGAATGCCAAATACGAGAAATGTGAGTTTTGGCTACAGGAGGTGAAGTTTTTGGGGCATGTTGTTTCAGAAGGTGGAGTATCAGTTGATCCATCAAAGGTTGAAGCAGGTTTGACTTGGGAGCGACCCAAGAATGTGTTTGAGATCCGCAGTTTCCTTGGTTTAGCGGGTTACTATCGGAGATTTGTGAAGGAATTCTCCCGTTTGGCAGCTCCTATGACCCGTTTGACCCGGAAAAGGGGTCAAGTTTGTCTGGAATGAGGCCTGTGATTCATCTTTTCAGGAGTTGAAGACGAGATTGACTACAGCGCCAGTGTTGGTGATACCTGAGCATGGCTTGGGTTATGTGATCTATTGTGATGCTTCACGTGACGGGTTGGGATGTGTGTTGATGCAGGATGGTAGAGTAGTGGCTTATGGGTCTCGACAGTTGAAGACTCACGAGCTTAACTACCCTACTCATGATCTGGAGTTAGCGGCAGTTGTGTTTGCCTTAAAGTGTTGGAGACACTACTTGTATGGTGAGAGATTCGAGGTATTTTCAGATCACAAAAGTCTCAAGTACCTTTTTTCCCAAAAGGACTTGAACAACAGACAGAGACGATGGGTTGAGTACTTGAAAGATAACAACTTTGATTTGCAGTATCATCCGGGCAAGGCAAATGTTGTAGCTAATGCCTTAAGCCGAAAATCTCGTGGAACTTTGGCTAGCTTAGCTATTCGGAAGTGGAAGATACTTGAAGATCTGGCAGAGATGGGATTACAGTGTTGTGATGATGATGGTTGTAGTGAGTCGGCATTCTTATTTAGTCTTGTGGCTCAGCCTACTCTTGTTGTACGAGTGATAGAGTCACAAAGACAGGACCCGGACTTAGATGCCATCCACGCTTTGATCTCTAGTGGTGAGACAGTGAAAGATTGGGCCTTGCATGCAGATGGGGGACTACGGTTCAGGGGTTTGTTGGTGGTTCCCACATGTTGTCGTGAGGACGTCCTACGGGAGTTTCACACTTCTCGCTTTGCAGTTCATCCAGGTGGTACTAAAATGTATCACAATTTAAGACGTCAGTATTGGTGGAGCGGAATGAAGAATGATGTTGCACAGTTTATGGCTAGATGCCTTACCTGTCAGCAGGTGAAGGCCGAGCATCAGAGGCCAGCAGGTTTGTTGCAACCATTACCTGTAGCGCAATGGAAATGGGAGCATATCGCTATGGATTTTGTGACAAGTTTTCCAAGGTCAAGAAGGGGCAATGAGGCCGTATGGGTCATCATTGACAGATTGACCAAGACGGCTCACTTTTTGCCTATTAAGGCAACAGATGATGCAGAGAAGCTTGGTGTTCTTTATGTGAAGGAGATTGTAAGGTTGCATGGAGTTCCTGTAACCATTGTCTCAGATAGGGATGCTAAGTTCACTTTGAAGTTCTGGGAAGGACTTCAAGCAGCGTTTGGTTCAGCGTTGCATCTTAGTACGGCATTTCATCCACAGACAGATAGTCAGTCAGAGCGTACTATCCAGATTTTGGAGGATATGCTTCGGGCATGTGTACTTAATTTGGGAGGTAGTTGGGAGGATCACCTTCCACTTATTGATTTTACCTACAACAACAGTTATCAGGCGAGCATCCAGATGGCTCCATTTGAGGCGTTGTATGGTAGACCTTGTAGGTCTCCTATTTATTGGACTGAGGTAGGCGAGACAGCCGCTTTAGGACCCAACATTGTACTCGAGACTACTGAGAAGATTAAGTTGATAAGACAGAGGTTACTTACAGATCAGAGCCGACAGAAGAGCTATGCGGATAAGCGGAGACGACCGTTATCCTTTGAGGTGGGAGACCACGTTTTTCTACGGGTTTCTCCACGAAAGGGATTGATGAGATTCGGAAAAAGTGGCAAGTTGTTGCCACGATTTATTGGACCGTTTGAGATTTTGGACCAAGTAGGAGAGGTTGCCTACAGGCTTGCTTTGCCACCACAGTTGGATAGGGTCCACAATGTTTTCCATGTATTGATGTTACGGAAGTACGAACTGGATCCATCTCACATTTTGAGTTGGGTAGATGTGGACATTGATGAGGATGTTTCCTACGAGGAAGGACCAGTTCAGATTCTTGACACACAACAGAAGGTGTTGAGGAACAAGACGATACCAATGGTGAAAGTCCTTTGGAGACACCACGGAGTCGAGGAGGCTATTTGGGAGCTTGAACAGGAGGTTCGGTCCAAGTACCCAGCGTTGTTTTCTTCCTCAGGTATGTCTTGATTTTGGGGACGAAATCTTTTAAAGTTGGGGAGAATGTAATGTTTGTGTCTTATATATGTATGTGGTGCATTTTGTTTATATGTGGAGTATTTTGAAACAAAAAGAAAAGGGAAAAGAAAAGAAAATCGGCGGGACCCACCACCCACTTAAACATATGGTTTAGAGACTTTTTTTTTTTATGCTCATTCTCTCTCCCCGCTAAATCCTTTCTCTCGGCCAGTGCTCTATCTCTCTGCCTTTTTCTTTTTCTTTTTCCTTTGCAACTTGAATCTTTGATTAATTCATCATCTCTTGCCGGATTTAGGTGCCGTTTGAGGCAAAACGACGAGTATGACGAGCTCTACGCGTTGATGCAAGCAATTTCCAGTTTTGAGCCTTCTTTGGAACTCGAAAATTTAGGACCCATTTTTTAGGGTTTGCTCATTTTTGAGGTAGGGGCATCTTAATCCACTCTAGTCTTGTTCTATTGTGAATTTTACCTCTATGTTGTATTAAATATGCTTAATTTAGAGTTAATTATATATATGATGGTATTAATGATGTCTAGAGGGTTTTTCACGATCTTGAATATGGTTGGTTCATGTGCAAATTATATTTAGTTGTTGATTTCCTATGTTTACTATGTGCTAGCATGCTGAAATTGATGTATGAGAGTATGCTTATTTAAATTGCGCCAAATTTCCCAATTCATGATGTTGAGCTCATATATATATATACATGCACATGCTTAAATGCATTTTGTTGTATCTTAATGTGTTAATAATTACTTGGGAGATGTTGAACATGTTGTGTGATACCCCTCGGATCTGAGACACGGGTTGATCAGGCCCAGGCCCAAACCCGAGGGAATATCAAACAATTAAAGTATTTTAAAGCGAACACAGATGACAAAATGAAACAAAAGTGATGGAATAAAACTGAAAGTAACATTAATTATAAAATCCTCCATGTATAACTGAAAATTAAAAATCCAATCCTCCAAAACTTCAAGGTTACAACTTGGGAATCCACTGATGGACCCCTAACCAAAAGTTCAACTGAAACTGAAAACTGAAAATAGATAATGCTAGAAATATCGAGAGAAGTCCTACGTAACCAGATGAAGGTGAGACTGTCCTCGACAAGCACGATCAAGCTCTAAGGCTGGAACCGTCCTGTACCTGAAAAGAATAATAAAGGAGTGGGTCAGACCCACGAGCAAGTTCTAATCTAACTGCAATCCATACAGTGACCCGATACGCAGATACACCGTAGACACCTCACAATATCTATCTAGTCCATACGTATAAATATATCCACACTAAGGGACATTCACCAGTCTATAATAGGGGTCTCAACCTGAATAGAAGGCAACATGCGAATACGCACCCAAAGGTGGGCATGAGTACCTAGACCTAACAGGGTACACCTCAACCTATTATAAACAGCTACGCATCCACTGCATATACGCACCCTAACCAACGAGTCTGAGACTCAAGCTCAACTCGTGGTACCATAACCATATATATAAAGTCCGTCCAAATCCAGGGTATGCAGTTCAACTATTTATTAAACTGTCATACAAAAAAACCAACTAGTTAGTCATTCAACTTATTCAGTTGATATGACTTAACTACCATCCGTTAATCCAGGAAGTCATCCAACTTGTTTACAGCTGATCTGACTTAGTCACAATTAGGATTCGATATCTTTCAATCCGTTCCATTAATCCATTAGGTTAGGTTTATGCGTTTTGAGCTAAACCATCCCTAGTATGTCACCGTCCCATACCGGTACATACCATCCTCCATATCCATGTAAATTACCACATATATAACAGTTCAATAATTTACGGACCAAAAACTACCATCCAAACAATTGCAGAAAAATATTTAAAGCTTCAGCAATTCAAATCCAAGCATTTAACCATATAGTTGCAGGAGACGATTTAACAAGTCAACAACTAACATCCAGAGCATGCATAGACCAAATTTAATATGTCAGGGACTCCATCATGCATGTGAATAGGTTAAATAATCCTATTATTAACCAATAAATTGCTAAAACAATTCAGAAGATTGGTTAAATATTTCAGCAGTTTAAATCCAAGCATTAATCATATAGTTGCAGTAAACAAATTAATAATTCAGCAACTAGCCTCCTAAGCATGCATAGATCAAAATTAATAATTAAAGGACCTTATCATGCACTTGAATGCATTCTAAAACAAGTTTTATAAACACATTATGTTCCATCAAATTGCTGAATTTTATTTCAACAATTAATTCAACTTCCATTTGTTAAGTGCCTTAATTTTTACACTGTTTGTCCCGACAACTTAAAATTAAACTTTACTCAATTTAGGGTCTTAATAACACTCAAAATTCATTTCTTGATCCCTCTGTAAAGTTCCAAATTCATTCCAACAGTCTCCATGCTCCAACAGTGACCATAGTATGTAGAAAATAAATAAAAAAATCGTAAAAGAAATTACAAATAACAAGGGAGCCTGCTCCAGAATTTGGAGCAGTCTCTTTTCCAGCCTAGAGCCGGCTCTAGGACTTCCTAGAGCCGGCTCCACTTTGTTGTGGGAGCCGGCTCCCACTTCCATGGAGCCGGCTCTCACCTCCTGTGTGAGCCTTCATCCCCGGTGCGTGTTTCAGCTCTTGTGCTCCTTCTCCGGCTTATTCCTAACCCTCTGTTAGTTTTTAAAACCAAACTTAGGTGTCCTATGAATACCCAGTAGCATCCCAATGGCTTGATAACAACAAGTAAAACAATTACAGAGACTAAATTTTGCTACCGTACTAACCTGCGTTAGGAACAAAACTGAAATCATAATTCTATTCCAACCTCTCTGTTTCTATTCACAAACTGATCTTAGGAGTCTTATAACAGCCCACTAACATCCCTAGGGTTTGTTTACAGAAGATAGAGGCAAGAATCATAACCAAAACGCAACAGATTTTTAATATGCTTTAATGAACAGAACAGGAAGCAAACAATACACGAACTATAAACAGATTTGGATTCGATGCAAACAAATCATCAACAAGCATACATTGAACACATAAGTTTCATTTACTAATTAATTAATCCCTAGAGACTATCTAGGTGCACAGAACACGAGCCAAAGGGAAGGAGAAAGAGAAGAACTTGCCTGTGATTTCAATCTTGAAATCCCTGTGTCGTTTCTAAGTTTTCCGGCAATTTTGAACGCCGCCAAGCTTCCTATAACTCAGTCTCTAATTCTTACTCAACCTCCTTGGTCCTCTCTGTACACTTCCTCTTAAGCCTCACTCTGTTTTCCCACAACTGCTCTCTGTTTCTCTCTCTCTGTATCTCACGGTCTCTGTTGTTTTTACAGAAATTCCGGTTAATTATTCTCAAACCCTAAACCACCGTGACACACATACTTATAGGCTTAGTGATTAAACCCTAATCCATGTAACCTTAAGCCAGAGCCCATCTCGGCCCATAAATCGACCTAAGATAAATACCTACGTCGGCCACCTATGTAATTGCAACCCTAAATTTAACTGTAACTAAAACAGAATTAAATGGAAAAAATAATAATAATAATAATAATATGAAGTAAATCCACTTAACTAATTAATTCCAATTAAATAACCCAATTAAATAATTAAAAACACTTAAACAATAAAATGCCAATTAAAGACTAAACGATAACTTAGTTCAATTTAAAACACATGACACATAGGTAAACACTTACATCAAAACAATAAATAAAAATAATTAATCCAAATAATCATGTAAAAATACAATAAAAATAATAAATAAATACCGAGACTATCCTTTTAAAATTAGGGGTATTACATGTTGAATGTTTAATTTTATGATGGAAAATTTTAAATGCCATGACATTGAATGTATGGAACATATATACATGCACATACCATTGGGTTTGCATGAAATGGGAGAAATTGTTCTTGAAATAAATATGGGGAATTTCAGGGAAGTGTTTTTGATAAAATGGTTTTATGCGAAACCCGGTCGCTGCGGGATTACCAACGGGCCGGAGGTTAATATAGCCTAGAGGGGACTAGGGAGTCGCCCTAGCGTGGTTGAGCTAGCTGGGCCCCATAATGACGCCGCGGGGTTACCAAGGGTTAGGGACATTAGCCAATCCTCCTTTCGTGTCGTGGCGGGGTTACCAAAGGGCGGGCTGTATTAACGTTTGAAAGTGATGGTTTTGAGAATGAAAATGGGGAGTGTCATTGACATGCATTGCATTTCATTGCATTGCATTGCATTGTTTATAATTGGAATTGAATTGTATGTTGTATTTGATCCCCTACGTTGTATGATCCCTATCTCCCATTGGCCTATGCTTTGCTTGAATTCACAAGGACACAAGATTTGTGTCTTAAGTGTCACCTACTGAGCATATAGCTCACCCTACTATTTATACATTTTTTTTTCAGGTCTTGGAAAAGAACCGGTGAACGACAACCCACCTCAAGCTTGAGCGATACTAGAAGCTCACTTTTGTGTCTTTTGTATATCTCCCATTATTTTTGCAAAGCACTAAAAGTGTGAAGGTGTATATGTATATTTTGCAAAAACTTTGTCATGTAATGTAATTAAGGTATTTGATGATATTTTGGATGTGAATTTGTTAACATGTAAGCCTTATTGATGAATGGGGAGAGTAATACTAGTTTGAAGTATTATTGAAATCATTTGATTGTGTATCATCATCTTTTATTACCGTGAATTCGGAATTTGAGCCATGATAGGTTAAAAAAAATGAATTTAAACAGGTTGCGGTAGGTCCATTTTTAGGGGAGGTTATGCCGAATTTTTTGTAAAATTCTTGGCATCAGTTAGGGTCGTTACATATTCATGCAAATCAAAGTTTATTAAAAAACAAGACCAGAACAGTCCATCTGCAAACAGTGAATAAAGCCACTGGGGCCAAACATCACATTTATCTTCTCCTCTCTGACAATTGCTGCCCATTTACTCAAACAATGAGCTAACATGTTACAAATTTTTTGGACACCAAAACTAAATTACAATGACTGAAAGAACTTAACAGCAGTTTAACATCATCAAAAATGGTAGAAGTTAGGTAATTTGCAAGTCTTAACTCTTAAGAACATAACCTGCTGACCTTCTTCAAGGGCTGAAGCCTCCTTTCTGGACTCCCCATCTTCTGAAAAAGGACAGTAGCAACCTTTATGGCCCTAACAAGGTAGCCTCTAAGAACCATTACTCCACCACAGGTTCTAGTCACAATACTGAATGAAGCATCTATATTGAGTTTCAAAAAATCATTCTTTGATGAACAAAATTTTATTTTTTTCTACTTCAGGTTTAAAAAATTATTTCAAAATTTAAAGATACAATTATATAAATTTGATTACCATGTTATATAAAAAGTGCATCAAAATAGAATCCGATTTCCAAGGTAGAAAATAAATGGAACATAGTAGATGGAACATTGTTGAAATTCGATTATGAAAATGAGAGTATATTTGCTTTACACGAGAACAAAAAATTAATCCCATGGAGATATGAGATTCTTACTTGAATATTGAGAGTTTGAATCTCCATGAGGTCATTTAGTGCATGTAATGAGAGACTACATGTGTTCTATTTTTTTCCCATTAGTTTTCGATCTCCACCATGCCCTAAGTCAAGGTTTTGAGATTTTAAAAGAAAAAAATTTTTTATCCAGTTGTGGGTTATGAATTAATTAAGCTAAAAGACTGGTCTTTAGACTAAAAGAGGTAGAAAATTTCATTAATTGAACAAACATTAATGTTATGTTTTGGAGATGCCGCTTGTATTTAAAATTGAAAAAGATTTAAATAAATGCTTTGTTCGATGGAATCAACAACTTGAATTTATAATTGATAAATGCTATGTTTGTGGCACCGAATTGGCAAGAATATAGATTTAAAATGCAAGAAAATTTAAATAAAACTTTGAACCAAATTTTCAATTCCAAACACAAACCACCCATTCATGCTCCAAACACAACATAAATGTTAATGATGTTATTAATCTAATATTCTTTACTTGACTTAGCCTAGAATGAAACTGTAATATGTATGATTCATATATATATATATAGATATTGTGGTGGTAAAAAAATTAAATGTAAAAAAAGATATTTTTCATTGGTGGGACCCACCACCAATTGTTGCAACTTTTAATGGGCAAAGGCCATTTTGGCCGCACATTCTCTTATCTCTCCCGTAGCTCTCTCCCTCATTCTCTTTCTCATTTTTATTTTTTTGTTTATATATATATTTTTTCTTTTGAGCAAACTTCAAATTTCAATTTCTCTCTCACCTTTTTGAGATTTTTAGTGTCGTTTGCGGCAAATTAAAGAGCGCGTCAAGATCTTCGATTTGATCGGAGCTAAGCCTCGTTTGGTGCACCTTGGGATTTCAAATTAAGGCTAGGAATTGGGCAATTTTTGGGGCTTTTCTACAATTAAAAGATAGGGGTGCTCTAATTCACGTTTTCTTTGATCTTTTGTGAATTTTTCCTTTTTAATTTGATTCTAAGCATGTTTGATTTTATCAATCTTGCCTATGTTGTTATGGTTGTATGTAATTAAGGTGATGGATGTATTATATGTGTTAATTGAACTTATGATTATGATTATATACTTGGTGGTGAAGATACATGCTTAGTATTGACATTTTTGATGCCCCGTGATTTTTAATTATTAAGAAAAGTGATGTTGAAATTGTGGAAATAAATATTTAGAATTTCTTCTCAAAAGGTGAATATGACGTTGATGGAATGTGTAGAATTTAATTGTTGGATTAATTGAAAGTATGTAAAATGCCATGATTTGGAAATATAAGAATGGAATATTGTGTGTAAATTCATATTTTAAACATACTTAAATGATACGGATAATATGTATGAAGTTCTATGTTGTTATGGCATTGAAGGAATTGCATAATTCATGCATTGTCATTGGGAAAGTAAAGGGAAAAGTTTGTTTTAAAAACAAATGGAATTGTTTTTGGGAAAAAGTTTTTCGAAAGTGTTTGTGAAAACCCGGATGCCTAGGAGGCGCCTAGTGGTCCGTGGTGTTAGTGTAGTCTAGAGGGGAGTATGGTTGAATGATGCGGATAATATGTATGAAGTTCTATGTGTTAGTGTTAGTGTTAGTGTAGCCTAGGAGTATGCGACTCCTTGGAGGTGCCTTGTGGTCTTGTATAGTTAGCCAATCCTTCTCTCGTGATGCTATGTGTGATACCCCTCGGATCCAAGACACGGGTTGATCAGACCCAGGCCCAAACCCGAGGGATATCAAACAATGAATATTTTAAATCAAACACGGAATACAAAATTGATTTAAGAAATAAAAATAATAGAAGCTGAAAGGAACTAAAATAATATCCTTAAAATAAATATCCAAAACTGATAATCCAAATCTCCATAAGTTTACAACTTGGGAATCCATCAATTGGACCCCTTATTAAACTTCTCAATCCGAAACTGAAATAACAGAAATAAAACTAAAGCTAACATAAAGTAGATCCCTGTGTAGTGGGAGGAATGAGTAGTTGTATCGGTTCTGCACGTCCAAACTCTAACCCTGGAATTGACGAACACCTGAAAAATAAAGGAGTGGGTCAGGCCCACATGCAAGTCTTGATCTACTACAATCCAAACAGTAATCCGATACGTAGATACATCATAGGAAGACTCAACAATATCTAGAATAGTCCATATCTATATAGTACACACTAATAGGACGCTCTCTAGTCCAATATGTTTGTCTCAGCCTGAATAGAAGGCAACATGCGAATACGCACCCTAAGGTGGGCATGAGTACCTAGACTTACCAGGGAACAACACCTATGTCCAGTTATCCATCCTAGGCAATATACGCGCCCTGACTATGGTCTTGAGACTCAAACTCATACCATAGTACCATAAAATACATATATAAAATCCATACCCCTCCTAATACAAAATACCATCCAACTTTGTAACAGTTTGATATATTGTATAACAAATCCATCTTGAACCCATAGTAGTTCATTCAATTCTCAATTGATATGACCCATGTAGGTGATGGATTTAACCCATATGGTTAATCCATACCTTAATCCAAATTAGGTAGGACTTAGTGTTTGTACTAATCCATACCTAGTATGCCACCGTCCCATACCGGTGCATACAATCCTCCAGTTCCATAGTTAATAATACAGCATAAACATGTATCAACTAATTTCCAAAAGAAACATAAATATAGTTTAATATATTTACAACCAATTTATGCATCCAATATACCATTTAAATATCACATTACAGTGTTTTATATATATATGAAAAGACTGTACATATAGTTCCTCCAGTTAATATAGTTGACTGAACAGTAATAAATACCAATCCACCATACTTCAAGATTTGCATATAAACAGTTTAACATGTGTACAACACATTAATCATCCTACATAAGGTTTAGAAATCCCTTTCCAGTCCCATTTTATTAAGTAAGACTGAAACCTACCACTCCTCCTGCACAACCATATCTGATGCAATGGTTGATAAATTTAAAACATCCATTAATTCCATTTAAGCATACTTAATCTTTTAGATAGATAAACATATGCTTATAACATAGTTGAACATGCTTGATAAATTTAAACATGCAAGAGAACCCAAAACTTTGCTCAAAGCAGTAAACAGTTTACAAAGATTTCAAAGACAACTTCACATATGCAGTTTCTTCGTTTAACCTTAGGTTGCTTCAAGGTTCAACACAATACCATTAACAATACTTCCAACCATTTTTACATCTCTGGAACTATTGTACAACCCAATTTTACCCACTGAAACAACCCAGTCATCTTCCCATAGGTCCAGAAACAACCCAAAATCACGCAGAAGCAAGAAAAGAAGCTGGAGCCGCCTCCAGAATATTGGAGCCGCCTCCCTTCTTGGTGGAGCCGGCTCCTCCCTTATTGGAGCCTGCTCGTCCCTTGTGGAGCCAGCTCTAATCCCTTGTGGAGCCGGCTCTCACACCCCCTAGAGCCGGCTCCCTCCTTTGGTGAGCCGGCTCTCCTCCTTTGAGAGCCGTAATTCCTTCTCTGGTTGTCTTCCTCGCCTCCGGCTAAGTTCAAAACCTATTTAGTATTTTAAAACCTTGTTTCAGTGTTTATACACTATCCTAGATTATATGAGAAACCCCCCAACATGCATCAATAATCCCAATTAACCAAGCTTGAACCCAAGACACAGCATGCATCAGTTCACAGTTCTTTAAAAATTTGCACAGTTTGATTCACGAGATTTATTTCCGTTTGAACATGCATACAAGATAAATTTAATCATTAATCTGTTTTTAATCTTGGTTTAATCCTTAGAGTCTTTCTAAGCCTGTACAGAACACAGATTAAAGAGATAGAGTGGAAACAGAACTTGCCTTCAATTTCAGACTGTGGAACTACAGACCTCTGTCAACTCCGGCAACGATGGTTGTCTTAACTCCCTCTGCTGCTCCTAATTCAATCCCCAACCTTCTCCTTGAATTCTTCCTTCAATCCCCAAAGGTTCTCTCTGAAACTCTCTACAACTCTCTGTTTTTCCCTCTCTGAAAACCTGATACGTGAATTCAGGTTGTGTGATGTTTGTTTGCTAAACCCTAAACCCACATGAAGAAATATATTTATAGGCTTAATTCTCCAACCCTAATCCGTATATTGCTAGAGCCCTAATGCAAACCCTTAGTCGGCCCATGTAATTGTCCAAGTTACAATACACGGTGACTTAATACAACTTAGGTCGGCTACAGTAACTCCAACCCTAACTGACATATACGTGAATCAACTTAATTATATAATTTAACGTTTAAATAACTTCCACAGAAATATAATCCTAATCTAAAATAAATTAACATTTAACTTAACCCAATTCAAAATAATCCAATAACAAAAACAATAATATTAATAAAAGAAAACAATTAATTCAAATAAAAGGACAAACAAGCAGATAATCAATTATCAAGCAAATAATCCAATAAAATGACACATAATAAAATAAAATGCAATTAAATACAATAATTAAATTCCAGAACTGTCCTTTTAAAATTAGGGGTATTACACTATGGAAGTGCCTTGGGTCGGATTATACTAACGGTTTGGAAGTTGAAACCGAAATGTTTCAGAAATGGGGAGAGACATGAGCATGACATTGTAATTCATTGGCATACAAGGTTTTTAATATGTGACTTGGATGACATTTGTGTTTATATTAGATGTTGTGGTTATGGTTTACATCCCCGGTATAGTAGATCCCGCTCTCTTATTTTTTATTCTATACGTGGATTCACAGGGTCACAAGAGGTGTGTCTTAGGCACTACCTACTGAGCTATTTCCTCACCCTTTCATTATTAACATAGGGCAGGTAGTATGAGGTCATTGGAGTGCTCGGTTGTTTGCGAATGAAGTGACTGGTGGTAAGTATTGTGTTACTAAATGGACTATGTTTTGGGAGTTGAAAGTTGTGGACTGGAGTTGAATTTATGTTACGTCTAGGATATGAGGGGGTAATGCTTGTTGTTTAAGGATTCAAAGGGATGGACTGATGATTAGAATGATTGGGATGAGGGTGATTTCGTAGGACTAGTAGGTAGCCCCATTTAACTTTTGTCGGGGCCAAGGGGGGTTCTGAGGAACGGGTAAGAGGGGAAGTAGTGACGTTGAACCTGAGGTATGAAGCTTTCTTGTTAAGGCATGTATGTTGTCTTAGAAAGAGTGGTTAGGGTGGCCGGCTAAGCGTTGGTGATTGATTGCATTGTAGATGGTTTTGAGGAGATAGTTGAGTGTTGAGCATTCTGGGTTTTATACTTATTTTTGTTTTGAGGATTTGTTGGCATGGCATTGCCGTATGGATGTTCTTTTCTAGTGTAAATAATGGTTGTTGGGGAGTATCGAGGGTAATGCTTATTCTGTTGTTATGATGGTGATAATCTTAAGGATGTTTGAGGAAGAATCGTTTAATAGTGGTTTGATGGTCCGATGGGATGATAGGTTTGAACTGTTGTTTAAATGAGTGGCAGTGAATGTGTAATGGTGTAATGTTTAATGCTGATGAGCGGGACAATTTGAGGTATGATTTGAATATGGTTCGGGGATTACGAGTTGTTGTTGTAGGTTGTCAGGTAAGTGACGGGATTGTGCGCCAATTGAGGCGATCGTGGTCAACTTAGTCTTTAGAACCAGAAAGAGAGGTGTTGCCATGTAGGCACTTTTTCTTTTGAAGAGTCAATGGGTTGTTGTGATTGAGGTCACGGGTCTTGTGTGCACGGTATTTGAGGTAGTGTCGTTTTGAAGGGTGAAGGTGAAATGGGTGGTAAAGAGTCATTTTACGACTTAGAGGTTGTCATTTGGGAGTGACAGTTTCTAGATGGGACGGGACGCAATGTCCGAAGGGCTATGATTGTTTCTAGTGATCGAGTGTCGTGAGCATTAGTGCTCTTATTTGGTTGGTTTTGGTTGGCATGTGTATCGCGGTGTAGCGTATGCGAGGTTCTGTGTTAGTGTTTGATGGTCCGTTAGTGGCGAGGTCGCTTTAAATTATGTTCGTAGTCTCGTATGTGTTTCGAGTTGGTTCTCCTCATTGTGTGTAAGGAGTTCATTTCATCTTAGGTGAGATTGGGTGTCCACGGTTGGACGATTGGTGAGTAACATGTGACAAGGTGTCGGATGCATTCAGGTGTGAGTCGTCAGTCTCTTGTGAGAGTGGGGTTTGTTATCCTTTCCGTTTGTTCTAGTCCTAGCAAGGACATCGTTTATCGTGAGCCTTGTTCTCCATTTAGGAGTTGTGCGTGTCGGTGGGTGGACGAACCTATGTGTGGTTTGTGATGTTGTTGGAGTTCATCGGTAAAGGTTTGGTTTAATGGGTTGACTCACTCCTACGGAGGGAGGTAGAGTCTTTGGTTTTGTTGTGCTTGTTCTGAAAGTGTTCTTGACAGGTGATGTGTGAGGCACGAGTTGCCGATTAGGGATGGTATGTTTCCAGTGGTACTAGCAGTGATGGCTAGGGGATGAGTCTTGAATTATAAGCTTGAGGATGGTTAGGTGATGTGATGTGAGTCCTGTACTCGGATGTTTTTATAAGCGTTTGATTTGAGCAATGTCTTGAGGATAAGTGTCGATGTCGCCTTAGAACTACGTGATTAAAGAAAGTGAATGTGGGATTCCGTTGAGGAATAATGGGAATGATTGATTTTGATTTTGAGGTTTCAAGCATGAGACGGTCGTATTGTGTGTTTTGAAGAAGTAAGAATTGAACCGAATAATGTTATGGAGTCGTCTACCTGGTATGAGTGCTATGAAATCATTAGAGAGTTTTTACGCTGGTTGATGATTATGACGTTTGGTGTTGTGTTATTACTAACTTGTTAGGGTTGTACGATTAAAGCATGATTGGGATTTTTTTACTAAATATGTGACTGTTTAGCCGTCGTGGTTACGTAGAGCGATGGATTAATAGTGAGTGGATCTAATGGTTGTATTGTGGACTGTGTGAGATTGTGTCTGAGATTTGGACCTGAGGATAGGAACGACATTTGTGTTGAGACCAGATCGATGATGAGAATGGCCTGACCAACCATTTCTCCTGAATCAGTCCCTCTTAGCACGATGTCGGGTCAAAGGTCAATGATTGTTTCAATTTGTCAAGGATAGTGAGAGTACGGTACTACGCGTTGTGTCAGTGCGACAATGTGGATTCGGATGATTTGTTTTGGGTGACGAAGTGTGTTAGGTAGTACCGAGTGTCTGGTATAGGGTTTGCAGTTCGATAATTAATTATTGAAGATTTTGTTTTGAGGATTTGTGACCTGGGTACAGGATAATTTGTTTTATTATTCTGGTAATTCATGATTATATAATCGTTGGGAGATTCATTATTTAGTCATATTGAGGATGATAAGTTTAGTGATTGCCGCTTGGTGTGGTTAGTAGTCGTTGTACAGGTATGTAATAGTGTAGTTAAGTGTTAGGTAGTGAGTGTTCGGTCTGACAGAAATGTATAGATTAGAGTTGAGCTTGACTGTGAGAGGGACGGGGTTCTTTGTTTGGAGTTTTGTGTGTTTTTTTAGGGAGGAGTTGAGATTGGATATTGTCATGTTCGGTAGTCTAGAGGCCGTTCTTCTTTCGGGCTTCGGAGTCTTGCGTAGTAGTGTAGAGTAGACTGATATCCATTGAGAGTCGGATGTAGGGCCTAGTTGGTCTCGTGTTCTGATGTCGTGAGTAATGAGTACCCTCATAGGGTAGTGAGCATTGTGTTTTTGGGGCAGTGGTGTGTGATTGCCTGATGACGTCTGGTGTCAAAGGCAATAATGTTAGTGAGTTCATGGTTTTGGGGTTTTGTGAGATATTCTCGGGAAAGTGTGTGGTTGTGGGCCTCCTTCTGTAAGGAGGGTAGATTTCGAGGATGAAATCTTTTAAGGAGGGTAGATTATAATATGTATGATTCATTTATATATATATATAGATATTGTGGTGGTAAAAAAATTAAATGTAAAAAAAGATATTTTTTTATTGGTGGGACCCACCACAAATTGTTGCAACTTTTAATGGCCAAAGGCCATTTTGGCCACCACATTCTTTTATCTCTCCTGTAGCTCTCTCCCTCATTCTCTTTCTCATTTTTTTTTTAAGCAAACTTCAAACTTCAATTTCTCTCTCACCTTTTTGAGATTTTTGGTACCGTTTGCGGCAAATTAAAGAGCTCGTTGAGATCTTCGATTTGATCGGAGCTAAGCCTCGTTTGGTGCACCTTGGGATTTCAAATTTAGGCTAGGAATTGGGCAATTTTTGGGGCTTTTCTACAATTAACAGATAGGGGTGCTCTAATTTATGTTTTCTTCGATCTTTTGTGAATTTTTCCTTTTTAATTTGATTCTAAGCATGTTTGATTTTATTAATTTTGCCTATGTTATTATGGTTGTATGTAATTAAGGTGACGGATGTATTATATGTGTTAATTGAACCTATGATTATGATTATATACTTGGTGGTGAAGATACATGCTTAGTATTGACATTTTTGATGCCCCATGATTTTTAATTATTAAGAAAAGTGATGTTGAAATTGTGGAAATAAATATTTAGAATTTCTTTTCAAAAGGTGAATATGACGTTGATGGAATGTGTAGAATTTAATTGTTGGATTAATTGAAAGTATGTAAAATGCCATGATTTGGAAATATAAGAATAAAATATTATGTGTAAATTCATATTTTAAACATGCTTAAATGATACGGATAATATGTATGAAGTTCTATGTTGTTATGGCATTGAAGGAATTGCATAATTCATGCATTGTCATTGGGAAAGTAAAGGGAAAAGTTTGTTTTAAAAACAAATAGAATTGTTTTTGGGAAAAAGTTTTTGGAAAGTGTTTGCGAAAACCAGGATGCCTAGGAGGCGCCTAGTGGTCCGTGGTATTAGTGTTGTCTAGAGGGGAGTATGGTTAAGCTAACTAGGCTGGATGCGACGTCTTGGAGGTGCCTTGTGGTCGTGAATAGTTAGCCAATCCTCTTCTCGTGATGCCATGGAGGTGCTTGGGTCGAATTACACTAACGGTTTGGAAGTTGAAACGGAAATGTTTCGGAAATGGGGAGCGACATGACATTGGCATTGTACTTCATTGGCATACATGGTGTATTTGTGACTTGGATGACATTTGTGTTTATATTGGATGTTGTGGTTATGGTTTACATCCCCGGTATAGTATGATCCCGTTCTCTTCTTTTTTATTCTATACGTGGATTCACGGGGTCACAAGAGGTGTGTCTTAGGCACTATCTACTGAGTTATTTGCTCACCCCTTCATTATTAACATTTTTTTCAGATCACGAGAAGGAAGTGGCGGATGACGTTCCTCCATAAGTTTTGATAGGTTAGTGGACTGTTTGACATATTTTGTAATTATGATCTTATTTTATTATTATTATTATTTATAAATCTTGGAATGACATGTACATTATGTTTTGACATAGGAAAGGACGGTAACGTCTTTAGTTGACCTCGGGTTCGGGTAATGACCCGATTAGTGATTTGGACCCTCGAATTCGAGTCGTTACAGAAACTTTGGTTGCCTCCACAGTCACATCCTCGTAGAGTCGTGGAACTTAAAATCATCAATCAGGTCAGCTTGTCTTGATACATACACCATTGATGTAACACAAGTTTTATTTATTTATTTTTAAGGATTTTAACCAAAATTTCAGTAATATATATTTTTTTCGATGAAATAATGCTAATCCTTCAAAAATTATCTCAAGTAGCGAGTGGATGTTGAGTTTTATTTTTAATATCCATTTTTACTATTTCTTAAAGTTTTGAGTTTTAATTAAAAAAAAAATGCTGTCGCCAGAGATGAATATAGCAGTGGGAACAGTAAATTGGCTTTTCATTCTAAGGTCATTTTCTTTCTCAGTAGTTTTTGATAATTTTGAGAAAATATAATATAAGCTTCTGATTTGAGAATTGAGATGTTGGGGTTTAGGATTTTTATTTCAACAGCAAATAAGAATTCCAGACAGAAGAAGGGCAACAAGAAAAGGGGTAACAAAAAATTTCATGGGTTCGTGTTGATGAATTAGAGAACATTAAATAATAAAGAAAATTTTTATTGAGACTGAAATAAAACATAATTGACCCTTTTCTGGGCCCATGTAATTTTTAGGGATAAATTTTTAAAAAATAAGATACGACAATAAAATATTAAAAAAATTAATTTATATATATAATATTAAATTTTGATCAATTTTTTAAAATTTTTATGAATGTAAATATAACTATTAATATAACATAAAAATTCGTTTCACAACACATTGAAAAAAATTTCATTTTAATACTTGAACTTGCAAAAAATACGTTATAAAGTGTTTGAGGATTCTACCAGCATATGAAAGGGTTTTACTGCTCTGCGCTCATGGTAATTTTATTCTTATTAATATAACCTAAAAAAATTAATTAGAAAGGGTTTAAAAAAACTAAAGAACTGTCTGAGAAAAAAATTAGATACTTGTTAAAATTATGATAGTTTAAAAAATACTCGAATACATATCAATAAATATTCGTATAATATCGGTATGTATTTGATACGAGTACATTAAACAAATTACTAATATAGTTGAAACAATTTTTCTTTAAAATATGAATATTAAAAAGTACAGTAATCTAAGCTTTTGCAGAAGTAACCAAACCCAATGGCCTGATGCATGAGAAGAGGCCCAAATTATGACCCCAAAGGGTCCAAAATTCTTTCTTCTGAAGACAGGGCCCTAGATTGCAGGCGAGTTTTGATTGATTTGATGATTTTGTGCAAGACGGTGTTGTGTGAAGATGGTTTGCCCTGATACACCCTCGTGTTCCGCTCGCGCCAAATGTGTTAAACGCTTGCCCTTGCAAGTGCCAATTTGCAGATGGAATTCCTGAAGATTTTGGCGTTCCAGTGGTATGACTACCATGAAATCAAACTGTTCCTGTCGCTAGGGTTAACATATAGCCCTAGCACTTTTGCTGTATGAAACTCCAAATTTGCTTGGAGAATTGACATTTGAAAAAGGTTTGATTGTTGGAGAATTTGAATGGCCATCCATAAGATAATTGTGTGTTTAGGGATGATCAGTGTGGGGTTCCAGACTAAGTGGTTCCATGGAACAGGGCTGTTGGCAGGTGAGAGGTGTGAAAGTATGCTTTTGAGAGAGAGTATAAGCCAGTTGGAGATACAGACCAAATTGGGATATCAGGAAGGAAGGGTTGGGTTAGGAGGAGGTATGTGGGATAGCTATGGAAGTGAAGCCAAGAGTGAAGGTGGAAAATTCGAATTTGGACCAATTGTGGGATATTAAGGAGCTGATGAGGGTATTGGTGGGGTACTAATTGTGTGATTGCAGTGGAGGGGACCCTAATGTAACCAGTTGTCATGCCAGAAGAAGGAAGTGGAGCCATCACCAACTTTAATTTTCAGCACCAAGATGAGCTCTGTGGAATTTTGATCAGCCAAATGTATCTGTTTTTGATGAGGTATGTTCTACACCATTGAACCCCAAATGCTCTGTGAATTATTTTGAATTTGTAGGGACCAAAGATGTCTGATCACAGCAGCTTTGTTGAATAATTCAATATTGGAAGCCCTAGACCTCCTTCAATTATAGGTTTTGCAGATATTGATCCAAGCAATTTTTGCTCCACTTTTCTTCAACTCTGTACCTGACCATAGAAAGGCTCTCAAATTGGCATTAAGCTCTTTTATTAGTTACTGCTTTAGGTAGAATAAAAAGTCAAGACCAATAGGTTAGTGAGCTGAGGAGGATTGACTGTATCAGTTGGATTCTACCAGCATATGAAAGGGTTTTACTGCTCTGCGCTCATGGCAATTTTATTCTTATTAATATAACCTAAAAAATTAAAAATATATGTCCTAAGAGGAATAAAAAAATTCAACTTAAATTAAATAAATAGAGATTGAAAACTGATATGGAAAGGGAAAAAGTGGGAGAAGAATATGCTGACACTTGATAAATTTCAAGTATTCCTTTTCTTCTCTCTTGAATTAATATAAATAACAAATAATATACATTTGCATGTACATATTGAATATTGATATGTTGTAGCAATAATTAAAACAATAACAAACATTTTTTTGTCCACTAGATTTGATTTTGAAAGAAAGACTAAAAGGGTTAAATAGATTTTGAAGGAACAACATGTAATTTACTTTTGCAAACTGATCACTATTAGTAACCATTAATTATTAACTACAGATATATAGGAATTTGAAAATAATTTTGAAGGAACCACATGAAAATAATTACTTTTGCAAGGTCACTATTAGTAATCTTCCAAGAAACATAAACGCTTTTACGAAAGTCACGAAACTACATGGACACTTTATATATGAACACATGCCCTATACTTTATGGAGTCTATAAATTTAAAATAATTTTTAATATTTTGAACACTTGGCTAACACTTGATCAACACATCCTACACTCTCCAAAGTCTTATATAGAACAAACATATAACATTAATGAAAACAATACAAATATGATTCAAAATGTCAAAAAATTTCTTTTAAAAGAAAATTGACACAACATACGTGTTATGACATAATGGGGACGATGAGAGTTCGAGTTCCACTAGGGATTGTAGACATAGGGTGTGTGTTTGTTTTAAATTTCAAAAAAAAGAAAAAGAAAAAGAAAACATATACAACAAAGCTATAATTACGATGACAAGTAGGAATGCACACGTATTGAAGTTTTCTTCTGGAGACGTAGTGTCAATTTCTGTCTTGAACCCGTCATATATTGGTCATTGGTCAATGTCTTCTCATATGCTCACTAAATTGACAGAGAAGTCATTGAATATACCTTTTTTAATAAATGCACGAACTAACATCTATTATAAATTGAGAACTGATATTGACACTCAACATTTAACCTCTCGCTCTTCACCTTTTAAATTTACAACTGAAATAACTATTGTGCCATTCTTTTTCTACCATCTTTACAAATAGATAGACTTCATTTAGGAGATGAAGGGTAAACTTGACATTTCAATTATTAAATTAAAAGGTGGAGTGCGGGAGGTGAAATGAGGAGTGCCAATATCAACTCCATATTATATTTTGTATTAGTTACAAACAAATTGGAAAAATGAGGATGTGGATAGGAGTCTAGGACTAGGAACAGGACATTGTTTATCTGCACACATATAAAGTCACCAGGGCTGCACACATATAAAGTCACATTGATTATATTAATTTGCAGTAACCTCAAGGAAATATAAAAACACTATTTCCTTTTTATATCTTAATAGATGGTGATTTAATTGTGCCGGAAATCTATGTAAAAAAGAGTCAGTAAATTACAAAGTACAAAAGTATAGATATGCAAGAGAATTTACAAGTTAGAAGAAGTCCAAAAGGGGTGAAATTGTTGAGAGATAAAGAAATTGAAGTAATTATAAGATAAAATTGAAAGAAATTTGAATTGACCAATAGAAGAGCAGTTATATTTATTTGGAAAAAAATGATAAATCCTCCGAATTCGGAGGATGCCGACCGGGTGTTGTGTGAGAGGGGGTGTGGACCCCACCACATGACATCCTGACATCATATGGTGGGGACCACACCCCCCCTCACATATTCCCTATTCGGCATCCTCCGAATTCTGAGAATGTATCATTGCTTTTTATTTAGTAATTAATAAGAAGCATAAATAATTCATTAATATATCTATATATATATATATATAAATATATAACTAATATAAATTTTTTTGTTGACCAATAGGAGAACAATTGTATTTATTTTGTAATTAATATAATACATGAAGCATAATTAATTCATTAAAAGAAATATATGACATAATGAGATATGGGGCCTCTTCTCCTATTGGGGGCTTTAGGCGACCACCTTAATTGCCTTGTGGTTGAGCCGTCCATGAAAGTCGCTTCTTAAGATTAGTTGCAAGGAACCTCCTTTTTCTGAAGAGCGAAGAATCTAAGAAGTACTGCAATGGAAATTTCATTCGTGTTTTTTGGTTGTTTAGTTTTTGCACTGGTGGTTGAAGGACAAGATCAATCAGGTCTCTGGCTTTCTTTATATATCCCTCATCGTTTTTATGTGTGTTATATGTTCATTCGTTTCCATTTAACTATATATATATATATATATATTTTCCTTAACTATTTATTGGAAATTTCAAAATTTTAAGAAACATGCATTTATTTATTGTATTGTTCCATTTAAAAATTTGAACTTACCCTCTCAAAGTATATATATTTTGTAAAGTTAGAAAAATTCCCTAAACTTAAAATGATGGGACAACTAAGAATAGAAAGAGGACAATTAAATTGAGAAAGAGATAGTGTATTTTAACTTTATATATTTATATATATTTTTGGTGATAATTTGTCAAAAATCCAATGATACAAATTCCAAATTCAAAAAGACATTCACCTTGCCCAAATTCAGCTATCCCAAATTCAGCTAAACTATGATCCCTTCTGGAACACCGCAGGCAATCCGATAATCCGTTAGTTAAACAAACTGGATATGAATTATGGTCGATCTGATCCGATAATAATTCAATCTGATATGATATTATATATAATGCTATAATATATAATATTTACATATTTATAATTTTAAATATATTATAGAATGCTATAAATTATAATATATAATATTTACATATTATTAAAATATTTTTTTATAATTTTTTTTTGTTATTTTTCCCTCTCTATTGTATTTTTCTTTAATGAAAAGTCAAATACCTACTTTTCTACCTTTTTTTTTTTATATATATTTTATTTTTCTTCTCTTTCTCTCTCTCTTTTTTTCCTAATCATTGTTTGCTAATCCCTCTTGATATTAAATTTTTTTAAACAAAAGTTTACATTTTTTCGGATCGGGTTATCGGATCGGATATTTGATTAGTAACAGATGGATTTAAACTAAATTATCCATCAGTGAATTGGACCGGATCATATATTACTCTTATTAGATTTGGATCAGATTTGGCCCTGATTCGGTCTGAATCCAATCCGGTTACAGGCCTAGCCAGCCAGGGATGAACACCAGATACAAGTGGGCTAATTATGACACTACTATGGTTGTATTTGGTTATTATAATATTACAGTACCATACGTATTTAGATGATATATAGTCCCTGAATGGCCCTAAAATGGTTTAGATGATATATAGTCCCTGAATGGTCCTAAAATGGTTAGGTTCTATTGGTTGCAAGCCAGTACGATCTGTACAACTCTAGACTTATGCTATGTTGGATTGCATGGAATTGGCACCATGAAATTAGAATTAGAAAAAATCAGTTCAAAGTTTATGATACCTATAGCCTTTCTTTCTTGTCAAGTGTTCTGGGTAAGTCTAGGATGGGAGCTTAACTATGCCAAAAGTTGAACGCAAAATTTGTGGATTATTCGGAGAGGGTCATGCCAACTCAGTTATTCCTTGAGATCGGCATATTTTTTTTTTTTTTTTGATAAGTAAGATCGGCATATTTGAAATGTTTGGATGGCTTAGCCTAAGTTTAGAGAGGTTGACTAGTAAATGGTCTATTTCTTTACTCGAGTTAGATGAATTATTATTATTATTTTGCATAATGTTGCTCCGGATGGTAATAGGGAATCAACGTCATTCATTGAAAAAAAAAAAAAAAAAAAAGGGAAAACAAAAATGGAATCCACGTCAAAGAATTTCCATGAATTGGAGGAAAAACTAGATTAAAATTTAATTGGATATGGTGATATTCAAATCCAGATTTCATACCTCCAAACACATCATAAGAAAAATTCGTTAAAATAAAGGTTAAATTCCACTTACCTCCCTAGAGGTTTGTCAATATCCTACATAGACCCCCTATATGTTTCATAATCTCACTTGCCTCCCCTGTTAGTGATAGCGGTCCAATTTGGTAACCGTAGTTTGTTTTTTTACCGTTTTGCCCATGAAATTTTTGCTGTCATTTCAGGCATTAGAAGGGCAAAATCGATCTTCAATCAATTTTCTATTGTTGACATCAGCAGATTCTGTTTGTCTCCGTCGGGTGCCTAATGGCAAGGGAATTTGTTGTATACACCAGAACCTCAAGAGAGGTGAGTGGGATTATGAAATGTAAAGGGGGTCTATTTGAAATATTGACAAACCTCAAGGGAATACATCCACGATGTGAGAAAAATAAGAGATTATAGGTTCTCAAGCTCCCAACTCTTTGTCTCTCACTCACCCTCTATTCGGCTTTTGCTATTCTCTTGTTTATTCAAATGGAAAAAATAAGAAGGGGGGGTGTTAATTTACTAATAGATTTATTTTTTTGCCATGGTCACTATCATAGGGTAAAATTATCAAGTGGGACTGAGTTGTCTATTATTATTATTTTTTAAGGTTTCATAAGCATTGATTGTGGGATAGCTGAAGGTTCGGAATATGAAGACAACACAACCAACATATCGTACACATCAGACGTGCAATATATTGACACCGGAACAAGTGCAAATATTTCTTCAGATTTCGTGTCGGATACTCTCATGAGACAGCTATTGAGGGTGAGAAGTTTCCCACAGGGAATCAACAATTGTTATACATTTAAACAAGCACAAGCCAAAGGTAGCAACTATTTGATCCAAGCAATTTTCATGTACGGAAATTATGATTCCAAGGAAAATCCACCAGAATTTGGGCTGTATCTCGAGGGGGATGAATGGGACATGGTGACATTGAGCAATGCATCAGATGTAGTAATTAAGGAGATTATACATGTCCCCATGACAGATTACATACATGTATGTCTCGTCAACACTGGCTCTGGGACTCCTTTCATATCTGCATTAGAGCTAAGGCAGTTGAATAATACCATTTATAAAACTCATTCTGGATCATTAGCACTTCAAATGCGGCTTGATGTGGGTTCAACAACCACCCAAATAGTCAGGTACCACACTTTCCTCTCTCTCTCTCTCTCTCTCTCTTTTTGTTTCAGTATGAGGGTAAGCCTTGTCACAACCATAAGGTTGCTCTATTGTGACCTGTACTTCATGGATTCAAAATTGGTAACAGCCTGTCCATGCAGAAGTAAAGTTGCATACATCTGACACTCTCCATCATCCGTAAGGTTTCTCGGAGGTCACCTGTTCGAAACCAGAAACAACCTCTTTATGTGGAGGAAAGACTGCTTACATCTGAGTCATCTAACCCTCTTCAGACTCCGTAATGGCGGGAGCCTATGCACTGGCTTTACCTTTTTTGTTCCACATCTTGTTGTCATTACTTGTACTAATAATGAGTATATACAATTTTTCATCTAGGTACAAAGATGATGTTTATGATCGGATATGGAAACCTTATAGTCAGTCTAATTGGGATTCAATGACTGCATCTTACAATAGTGGTACCTTGAACACCAATGGCTTTAAACCTCCATCATCTGTGATGATGACTGCTGCTAGACCTCCGAATGGAAGCAAATCCTTGGACTTCGTTTATCATCCTGCTGATTCCAGTCAGAAGCTTTATCTGTGCGTGCATTTTGCTTCACTTGAAGGAATTAAAGCCAACCAATTGAGAATATTCAAGATTTACTTGAATGGTGAATCCTGGCATAAGCCTGTGGTTCTTGGGCACCTGCTTCCATATAGTGTGTACAGCAAACAGTCCCTTAGCGGAACCGAATTGAGTATTTCAATTACTGTGACAGATAATTCCACACTACCACCCGTTCTCAATGCCATGGAGATATACATGATTAAAGATTTCTCACAATCACCCAAATGATGGTATGTCTTTGCATAATTTACGTCCGCTCTAATTTTTAGCTGTTATTTGATCACAGTGAATTCAAATCTATTGTATAATTGATTTCCAAAGTGCACATAAATTTTGAAATATGAGTAAGACAAAAATCTAGGATTGATGATCATATGCATGTATATTGGCTATACATGTATATAAATATATATACACATAGTTCTTTTTGGTAAGGTTGCTTTATTGTGACCTGGAGGTCATGGTTTCGGGTTAGGAAACAGGCACTCCACATGCGGAGGTAAGGCTGAGTGCATCTAACCCTCTCCACACCTCTCAGTGGCTGAAACTCATGCCCTGGGCTAGAAAAAAAAAAAAAAAAAAAAATTCTTTCTTGTTCTTCTTTCTCCTCCAGTTGTATTAGAACTGATCAATGATAATTTCTATCTTCTTTTGGATAAATATACTAGTTGATGCTATCAGGGAAGTAAGGTCAGTATATGGGGTAAAGAGAAACTGGCAGGGAGATCCATCTGCTCCTAAGATCTACTCATGGAATGGACTTGAATGCATCTACAATGACTACAATTTTTCTAGAATCATCTCATTGTGAGTGTGCACCCATGAAATCTAGCTAGTTTCACGGGCTTGATGTAAATTATAAAGATTTCTGTTTCTTAATTAATTAATGGCACAATCTCCTAATAGTTTATATCATTCTAACTTACAACTAGGAACCTCTCTTCAAGTGCATTGACGGGGAATATTGATACTTCAATCTCCCATCTCAAATTATTAAAATACTTGTAAGTAGAAGTTATTACTATAGTTTGCCTACTCAGAATTCTTATCTTGAATCATTACATGGAACTATTTTGGAAGATTATTTTCAATTGTACATTCAGAAGTTCCCATGGAACTTACACAGCCATCACATTGGAAATTGATGAGAATAAATCTCATTTGGTTGATTTTGAACCACAGTGGAAAAGTGTTGAACAGGGCTTGAGCCTAGGAAGTCCACAATATTGCTCTTCTGTTTGAAAATGATGGCCCTTGGGAGCTATGCAATGCTTCCAACTATCATGTGAAGAATTTGCCAAAGATGAAATTTTCTGTAACCATTTATGAATTCCGTTAACAAACTATCTCAGTTACTAAAATAACTCCTTTGTTACAGAGATTTGTCCAACAATAGTTTGACTGGTCCAGTGCCAGATTTTTTTAGCCAACTTCCTTTGTTGGAGACTCTGTAAGTCTTTTAGATTGCATTTTTTATTTTATTTTTTTTATTTTATTTATAAACACAGAAATGCAACTTTAAATGAGCTATGAGCTGACAAGCCTATTTGCTTCTGCAGAAACTTATGGGGAAATAAGTTCTCAGGTTCAGTTCCATCAGCCCTTATTGAAAAATCAAATAATGGATACTTCATATTGAGGTTCACTTGCTCAAAACCATGAACATAAATTTTCAAAATTCCGAACTTTTTTTTTTTTTCTTTTCTAATTAAATGGTTTCTACCAGAAAGAAAAAATAAATAAAGTCTTTTCCCGAACTACTTTTGGTCGGCTACTTGAATCCTATTTTTCTGTTTGCTAGTAGGGTGCTTGGACACACTGCCAATATTAGAGTAAAGGCTAGGGAATGTGATCATTCCTGAAATATATATTAGTACCTTAAAATAGTTCTGGAAAACAAGTTGAATTTTGTTTGTTTTTTGTTTTTTTCTTGCTTGCAGTTCAACTTTCCAGTTCATTCAATTTTTAAAATACATTTCAAATACTAAAAGAAATTCAAAGATTTCATTTTTAATTTTTTGTCTCAACTGTCTCCAAATAGATTGGATGGCAATCCCAATCTCTGCAAGACAGGCTCATGCAGAAAGAAGAAGAATGTCATTTTAATTGTGGTTGCATCTGTTGCTACATCATGTCTAGTCGTCTTAACTGCAATGGCTATCTTGTGGAGCTTTAGAAGAGGAAGAAAACAAGGTAGTTTATCTGTTCCATGGGTGATTTTCAAAAAGATATCACAACTGAAGTATCCGAGAGTCCATATCTGTTTATAACCCACATATCTGTATCATTTTATAGCTTTAGAGCTTGTTGAAAAGCAAAATAAAAATGACGAGACACTAGATAGTAGGAGTCAACAGTTTACGTATGCTGAGGTTGTAAGCATCACCAGCAACTTCCAGAAAATACTTGGAAAGGGAGGATTCGGAACAGTTTATAATGGCTACTTGGAATACAGAACTCAAGTTGCTGTAAAGATGCTTTCTCCTTCATCAACTCAAGGATCAAAGCAATTTTGAGCTGAGGTAAGTTCTTGTATATCAGCATTCAGCTTATTCTGATAGCAACTTTGACGCCTTTGGATAGATACAGGAATTGATCAATTTTGCTATGAATTGACGTCAAATTGAAATACAGGCTCAGCTTTTGTCAAAAGTTCATCATAGAAACTTGGTTACTCTAATTGGATATTGTAATGAAGGCCAAGGGATGGGGCTAATATACGAATTTATGACCAGTGGAAACTTACAAGAGCATTTATCAGGTATGAACTGTATTCTGCTGCATTGGATGATTTCCTAAGTTTCATCATTTGGTTATAAATAATGTTAAATACATAAAATACCTGTAGAAAAAGCAGTTTGAAGAACTGTAGCTCGAATTGATATTAGGCAGGGATAACGATTAGACTAGGTTGCTTGCTCTCTCTAAGACGGTTTGCACCTACAAAGAGTGATTTTGGACTGAATCAAATTATCGTTAAGACAGTTATGCGGTCATCAGTTTGAAAGATTTCTTATTCGTATTCAAAATCCAACTACAAAATGATCTAACATTATAATGTACCTAAATTATGGGTAATTTTATAATAATAGTTTGATAATATATTGATGGATAATTGGAAATTGGATAAGTGGTAAGTGTGATTGAATTTTTCAGATGAGTATAATTTTCATGCATGTCTAGAACTTCTATACATCCCAAATGCTAGCAACTTTAATATTAGCTTCTTTTGCCCAATTCTCATGTAGCTATAATTTCTTCTTAATTAATTTCTGAGAACATAAAAGTTTGTGCTATTATGTTGTTGGTACAGAAAGAAACACAGCTTTATTGAGTTGGGAACAGAGACTTCGAATAGCTGTTGATGTAGCACAAGGTTAGCCTGCTAATAAACATGACACATTTTCTGAACTCTGTACATTTCTTTGTTAGAGAGTAATAACAAACTTACATGAAATGAATATAATTATTTATTATTTATTATTATTATTTTTTTTTTTTGGTAACATTGGATTATTTACATAATGGCTGCAAGCCGTCCATAGTCCACAGAGACATTAAGACTTCCAATATATTGTTGAATGAAAAATTGCAAGCCAAACTATCAGATTTTGGGTTGTCCAGGTTCATGCCCCTTGATAGTGGAACTCATATATCAACTACAGTTGTTGGCACACCCGGATATCTTGACCCTGAGTAAGTTTCCGTCACTTCACTTTACTATATATATATATATATATATATATATATTACCAACTTTGTAATAACCTCATCAACTGATTTTTTTTTTTTTTTTTTCCTTTCTTTTTTTTGGCAAGTTATCCTCAAAAATAGTTTAGCAGTCTATGGATTTACTAATCTCTAGCTAGTTGTGTTGAAATTAGATCATAGGATAGTTTTATTTAAAAGAAAAAAATGAAGAAGCTAATGTTGCAGTGATATTTGTGGTAATTAAAAAATTTCACACATTTATCCCGGTTTGAATTTAAGAAATCTATGATTTGTGTTTCTCTAGGTCATTAAAAAGCTCTCCTTTTAGCTGAAATCCTAAATTACTGTGGCTTGTTCTTCTACTATCTTGTCTGCATGACCTACTGTGTGTGTAGGTTTTCAGAAATTTTTCAATAGAAGATGTCATCCATAGACTTAATTACGTCTTCAAAGAGCTTGAATACAAATGCTAACTGCTATAGGTAGCTTAGTTGAAAAGAAAAAAAAAAAAAATTAAGAAGAAAATAAGAGAAAAAGAAAGAGAACAACTCCTCAATGGCTAGTATTGATTTTGTAACAGAAAACACTTGTGTCACTGACACATCTTCAAAACCTAGTCATTGGAGTCACCAACGGAAGCTTAAAAGTGTATTACTTTAATACTTTGGGCAAGATGAACTTGGAGATGTAGATACTTACTTTTGCATTGAAAATACTTCAGGCCAGATGATTGGAGCTTGAATTCTTATGGATTGTTGTAAAGCATAAAGCACAAGTGACGAGAGATATTAAAGAAGAACACAGAGAGATTACGTGGTTCAAGGCTTACACCCACGGCACAAACAACAATTTTATAATATTCTCCCTTTTCATAGGGAATACAATGGTGGAGGCTTATTTATATAGGAGAATGAATGATGAGAATGGAACGAGATAGAAATAGGGAAACAACATTGGATGATTTTTCTCCACTGATTCCTCTAGTAACAATAAATTCAATAATAGGAAACAACATTAATTACTGGAGGATTTTTTTCTAATTCCTCCATTAAGTCTTCAATACTCCCCCTTAAGTTGGAGCAAGAATGCCCAAATTGCCATTGAGATGGTGAGTAGTAGCAACAAGTGCGAATGATGAAGAGAGAAGGCGAAGAACATTGCTACTGAACACACCGACAACCCAAACAAGTCAACAAAAACTGCAGGAGATGTGACAAAGGTGAAAAACAATGCTACCGAACACACTGGCAGTCCAAATAAGTTAATAAAAATTGTTAGAGACGCGACAAAGGCGAAGAACAATGCTACCGAACACCTTGGCAACACAAACAAGTCAATAAAAATTGCCGGAGACACGGCAAAGGCGAAGAACAGTGCTACCGAATACATTGGCCCAAACAAGTCAACAAAAACTGCTGGAGACACGGCAAAGGTGAAGAACAATGCTACCGAACATACCGGCAGCCCAAACAAGTATTACTAACAAATAGCACCGAGAAACCCTTAGCTACATTTCAGACATTAAGGGAATACCCCAAAATAGGGGTCCGAACCTAGGAAGAGAAATTAGTCTCTGATACCATGTTGTAAAGAATAAAACATAAGTGAAGAGAGAGATTAAAGAAGAAGAACATAAAAATTGTACCTATTCAAATTTCCTTCCAACCTACGCCTAATGGAATGATTTAGGCCATACACAAACCGTCATGTCTTCTCCCCCTCGTTCCCTAACAACTCCGTAGCGAAACGTGAGAGGGTAAGTTCCCAAAGGTTATCACCACATATTTCATAACACTTGTGTAATAACACCCAATCAAAATTCTCTCTCCTGTCTGTTTAATAAACGGGCTGGGTTAGTGTTGAAGATTCTTGACACGATTATTAAATGGGTTGGGTTTGGGTTTAAAGAAAAAGTGTTGTTTAATTCTTGTTGACACAACTTTTAGTCCTACATATATCTTCAATTTGTTTGTGTTTTGGAGATTCTAGTTGCAATGTGAAGAGTAGAAGAACCATTTGGGTGACAAATAAAGGAGGAAGCAATTTGGATAATGCCACATGGCACCGAAAGAACAAGAGCCAATCAGAAAAGCCCACATGGCCTATAATTGCTGTATAAAAGTATGGAATTTGATTATATATGTGTATCTATGTTTTCGGATCAATAAATATAATTGTACATCCGTAATTTTATATCTAAACCTATGTATGTGTAATGGTTATTTCGAGTATGTTGTTGGGTTTATATGTGTGTGTGTTTTAATGAGTAAAGATTGAATCTTTGAATGAAAATACCTCAATGGTACCTTTTAAGTCAGTAACCCTTTTTAACGTATAAAGATTGAATCTTTGAAACTGAAAATTAGTAATTATATTGGTTGTGTTATTGTTGCGTACAAACTGAAATTTCTAGCTTCTATAATGGTGTGTATTATGTACTTAGAAACTGAATTTTAAGCTCCTCTAATGTTGGTTATGTCCTATGTACAGACATAGTAATAATAAGTCCAATCTTGTTTTCTTAGCAGCCAAGGGTTCTCTCTCTGTTTTCATGCAGGTATTATGCATCCAACAGGTTAAACAAGAAGAGCGATGTTTATGGCTTTGGAATAATTCTTTTGGAACTAATCACCGGGCAACCAGCAATTGTGAAAACCCATGGCAACATCAGCGTAGCCCAATGGGTTCAACCTAAGGTTGAAAGAGGGGAAATTAGGGACATTGTGGATTCAAGGCTACAAGGAAGGAATTTTAACATCAATTGTGTTTGGAAAGCTGTGTACACAGCAATGGCATGTGTACGACACAACTCCATCCAACGGCCAACCATGAGTAAGGTCCTAGTGGAGTTAAAGGAGTGCTTAGACATAGGGATATCCCAAGACAGAAATGGGAAAATAAAAGATGATACGACTGCTTCTAGCAATTCTATAGCTGTTGATCCTGACAGTTCAAGGTAGTAATGTTTCTGAATAGATTAATGAGACTGGTTAATTCATGGAATTTCGTAGCGTTCATGATTGTTTGTAATGTTGCACAAGTTTCCCTTTCAAAACATGGTTTCCTGATGTAATATGTAGTAATTAATTAGGACCGGAGTACTGTCTTAATCATTTGAAGCTGGCAAAACTATCTGTATTACAATGATTCAAGTAAGAATCTAGTTTTATCAGTTATTACCACTCTCTTGTTAATGGCTTCTTGCAAATACATACAGCTCTGGTTAAGACTAATTTGGGGCCCAAGGAAATGTAAGACATTTTATTTATTATCTTGTGTAAATCTACTGGACATGCTCCTAGATATTTTTGAAAATTAATGTTTCCGGTAATATTAGAAATTCTAATGAAATGCAGTTGAAGACCTCATCATAGAAATAGAGTCTTCTTTTAGAAAATTAATGCAAACAGTAGTAGCTTTTAAAATTGACTATGTAAATTTTTGAAAACTTTTTAAAATTGACTATGTAAATTTTTGTGCTTAAGGTTGGCTTTAGATTTTAAAAGGTAAACATTTTTGTGTTTTTGAAGATTTAAATTAAATTAGTGATGATTTCAAATGAGTTATCAGGTTCTCTTGGTTTCTGTGCTTGTGCACACGCAGAGATGAATTGAGCTCCCTTGGTTGAAATCAATCTCTCTCTCTCTATATAATATTTTGTTCATTCATGTATGTGAAATATTAGTAGTCCCCTTAACCGGCCCTTAATTGGTTGCGGGGCATCACTATTACAAGCTAAAAGGAAGAGTTATAGGTTTACATAGAATTCTGCATATTACGTAGTTTATTTATTTGATTATTTTTGCAACTTATTTAGTTTTATCATTATTACATGCTAAAAAGAAGATTAATAAGGATTTTTTTAATTTTATCAACTATATAAATTATATTATATACAATACCATTTTCTCTTCTTACAACTTAAAAAGTAGAGGGTTCGAGTCTCCCCAAATGCCGAATTAATTGTCAGGACCATAAAAAAAAAAAAAAAAAAATGAATAAAAATTATGATTTCAAATCTCTAAATCATTAGTTTCGAGCTCATAACTTGACTTGACTTTACTTAACATGCAATACGCTAGATATTTTTTTCGGAAAAAACAAATTGTGGAATACAATGTGGAGTAAGTCATTTTCATAGAAACTTTTTAATTTTTTAAATATATTTATAATTATCATTTTCTTGATATATTTATGTACGTGAAGTAAAAAACTTGTAGAAAGAAAGTGACAGGGTAGATTAATTATAAGGTATTAAAAACAGCCTCTGGATGAGTCAGGATTATCTGCAAGACAATAGCACCCACACTCTTACACATAATTTTTTTTTTTTTTCCTTACTAAGTCTAATCCAACTGTCGCGTGAAATTTTTTTTTCGTATTTGAAAACTCGTATTCCATTCCCTTTGACCACTAACATTCTTCTCATGAAAAAAAAAAAAAAAAAACAAAACTCACATTATTTCGGATACTCTGCTGGGCAACTTGGTCACTTTGATTATTTCTTTGGTGTGCTAATTTCACGCGAGACACTCTCCCCTAATTTTCAAAACCTTGATTCATATGCAAGTCATATCAGTCTTCGAAAGGTACACTTTTAAGTTTTGTTTGTGTTGAAAAATATATTTTGGAGAACATATGTATTACTTAATTTATAAAGCTGCTTGATCACATTAACTAGCTGGAAAATTAGAAATTCCTGTCGTGTGTTACCCAATAATTCAAAGGCCAACAATAAGTTATATTTCGTATATATATTTTTTTATTTAAAATGTAGCTTAAGTTATATGGTGTGCATATATATATATATATATATATATATATCGGACACTTCACCATATTAAATCCTTTATTTGTAAAAAGATTTTTTTTAGATGGTGTTATCATGTTTTTGGTATGAATATTTATTTAGTAAATCATATTATTATGTACCACTATTTAATTAGTTGATAATATCACAAAAATTAAAATATTTCTCCTTACTTCATCTATTTACTGCCCGTCCTTTGCTTGAGGAAAGACATCCTGCCAAAGTCCATGTATATTTATTTAAACAGGGAACTTTCTCATGGGCTGGGGAGGCCAGTAACTTTCAATTTGGGGGCCAACTAATAGTGTGTATATATATATTTACTCCGTATATATTTATTTCTTAAGTACTCTTAATATAAAAGATGATCTACAATAAAGATCATTTGTCAATTAAATGGATTTTCTAATCCATTAAGTGTTTACAAAAAGATGTCCAGTTAACTTTGGAATTGCTACTTACAAAGTTGGATAAAAAAAAAAATTATCAATAATTTGTTAAGTATGACATAAATTCGTATAAAAAAAAAATGAAAATATCAAATATCTAGTATCAACATTGGCACTTTAGAAAAGGTGACATGACACATAAAATAAAACACATCCAAATAAATTCAAAAGTTCACACTTACATAGCACCAGAAAATGAATTATAAAACACATAATAATTAATTAATTAATTAATTAATTATGGCATAAATTTGTTAATTTTTTCTTAATCTAGCATGGAAAAGATCAGTGTAGTAAGAGATTAAATTATACTACATCCATTTCAAAAAAAGTGTCGTGTTTCGGGAATCGTGACAGTTTAATTTGTAAGAGTCATGGTTCCTTAAAAGTGACACTTTTTATAAGATGAAAGAAGTATTTGTTTCAGTAAAATATGTTAAGAAAATTAAAAAACTGACACATAAAAGATTGTACTCTTGTACGAAAAATATTAAATTAATAAACTAATAATAGAGTACGTCAGCAACAAATATGAATAGATACATTGATAATTACGTGGAGAAAAATAATTAAACTAAACAAACATTGTACTAGCAAAACATAGAAAAAAAATAAAAACAAAACATTCACGTATATGAACACATATTAGGTTTTGATATTGCGTATATGATATATTACGAGAAATCATATTGTGTGCATAGAGAAGATATACTTTTATGAATTTGAAACTATATATGTTAATGAGAGAGTTTGAGAGTTTTGACATGACGTGGTTTGTCATCATGTGGGTTTGATTTTTGGCATATTTGGAACACAAATATTCAACACTCACTTAATTGGAGGTACTCAATAGATTTTTGTAAAATTTTGGAGGCGCCAAATCATAAATATTCTCAAGACTTAAATAAAAGGTACTTAATATAATTTTGCAAACTTTGGGGGCCATGGGTCCCCATGGTCCCGTCATTGTTCAGTCCCATGACTGTATGACTGACGTGCCTGAAAATGTGACGGATAAATGGGCTTTTTCTTTTACAAATTTACAAGTAATTGGATCATGTGCGTGGGGTCTTAGATTTTCTTGGTCTCCAGGTCTTCGTATGCTAAGTCAAAAGTCTTTGGGATGTATGTACAACATAATAAATCCGCAGCACACGTATCTACATACGTACCTCTTATAGTATTGTTGATGACCGCGCTACGATAGCTGATTAAGTGGCGCCACCTCTGCAATATAGGCACAACTGGCCAGTGCTTATCTGGCGTGCCCACGGTGGATTAGGTATTCTCGAGCTACCTATCCAATAACGGAACTCACTGGCCGAGGGAGGGGTCGCTACCCTTCCTCTACTGTGGACGCGCCCCGCTCCAGTCGGATGGGCTCCTCCCTTCTGGCTCGCTCGAGGGTGCTCTCTGAAAGAGCAATCTCGACTGATCTGTTTACACATTTCCCTTCTTGGCAAAGAAGACCTCGGGATAGAACTGGGATGGGAACTCGCGAGGTCATGAAAGCAGGACCTCGAAAGGGGCTTATCCCCACTGAAGCACGAGAATCTGAGGACATGTGGATAGGTGGCTGAGATCTAAAGGGTCGCCTCAGTCCGAGGCCAGCACAAGGGGGAAAGGATACCCGGTACCTAAGCTCGAGCGATGAAGGATAAGAAAAGCATTAATTGCGAAAGACATTTGATAAGACCTGCATTAATTAGGGAGTGTCGTTACCTCCTTTGACCTGGGGGCAAAGCGCTGCGACCTATCCATCAGCGTCTCATCCGTCAGACGAAGAGGCCATCGAACCTTTGGATAAGAGCGGGCTCAGCTAAAGGACTAAAAGGCATTGACCGAGGAGGTAAACGTTATAAATAGGGGTGTTAATCAGCCTTAAAGACATCAACCACTACATTAACAATTATCCTCTGACAAGCTCGAGTTTGCATGGTACCGAGGTCGGCCTTCCCTTTCTTAATCTCCATACCTAGAGAATCCCTTGTGTTGCTTGGATCTTCACTTGGATACTGATCTCAGATCTCTTGGCTTACGTGGAACGATCTCCTCATCCTGCTCACGAACTACCATCAACATTTTGGCGACTTCACTGGGGAGGAGCATTTCACCTATGTCAAGCATACGAGAGATCAGTCTGCCTTCTCAAACCAGCCCTGCCTTGGGCGAGGGCTACGATGGGTCTGTAAGTATGTCGGGATCGTACTTCCCTGGAACCAGGATTATCTATCCTGATGCGCTAGTCGAAGCCCATAATGCACTGTTGCATAGAATGGAGCAGCTAGAAGGCACTCAGAGGGAGGTAGTGACCCTGCTGCGACAGATTGCTGACCACGGAGCACTGCGGCAAGGCGCATATCCGAGTGATACTCTCTCTGGTGAACATGCAACCCCAGACAATCCGGCGCAACAGACGTTCTCGTCGTCAGCCGAGGCAAGGCGAGCCACTAGTCGACATAGGCGAACGCGGGATACACCATCACGAGCTCGTCGAACCCTTTTTAGTACTCCTCTTACAGCGCCTGCAAGGTTGAGTATGCCGAACACTAGTCGAAGAGAGGCTTGTCACAGAGACACGGGCTCGGAAGGATTTGGACATCAGCAGGACCCCGTGCAGCGATCGCCATATGTAACTATGGCAGACCTGCAAACATTATTGCGAAATGAAAAGAATATATTGATGCAAGAGGTAGCCCCTGAACCACCCTACGCGCAATCCATCGCACTTCTCCCTTACCCCCCAGGGTACCTATCCCCCAAGTTTAGCAAGTTTGATGGAAGGAAGGGGAACCCCCGAGAGCACGTAGTACGGTTTATTGAGGCTCTAGGGCCCTTCGGAAACGATCATACCCTGCGTCTTAGGGAGTTTTCAAAAACTCTCACGGATAGGGCCTACAAATGGTATGCGAATTCGGAATCCGGGTCGCTCACTACCTGGAACCAATTAGCCACGATTTTCCAGTCGAAGTTCTTCTAGGCAGAGGAAAGGGTGACTACACTTTCCTTGACTAAAGAGACTCAAGGCCCGGGAGAGGATCTGCTTACCTACGTCCATAGATTTCATGATCGAGCCATGGAATGCTATGAGACCCATAAAGAGGAAGCGTTGACCAAGATTTGCATACAAGGCATGCAAGGATCTTACCGAATCCATCTCATTAACCTCAAACTCCTCACTTTCGCCGACCTGATAGAGGCATCCCGGAATTTGGCAAGTAACCTCGCTATTTGTGCACAGGCCGCTACACAGGAAGAATATCGAGGCAGGCGTAGACCTCAAGTTTTGGCTGCGGACGAGTCTCCGAATAAGAGGGGCGTAAGACCAGCCCGCGCTCCCCGTTCGAAGAATCCGGACGAGGCTCCTTCGCCGTTCCCATGCACTCCAGAGGAGCAGTAGAGACCATTCTTAAGAAATGGATCCAACATGGAGACATCAGGCTGCTCGAGGTGGTCCGCGAGCCCACACCAGAGGAGATGGCTAATCCGAAGTATTGCTTGTACCACCGGTATACTCGTCACCCCACCTATGACTGTTGGGCGTTGCGAAATACTTTCCACAGGCGGATTGCTAGTGTCGAACTCATTCTTCCCCCTAGGGATGTGAAAGAGGAGCCTTTCCCTGCGCACGATCGAGGCGTAGCGATGATGGTATCGGAAGTGGCAATTGGCAAGGAAGGGGTTGGGGAGAATGCCGACTAGGTCGCGCTGGTAGAAGAACATGACCTGGATGCGTTTCGTTTATTGGGAATAGCCCCTGTCAAGAAAATTCTGCAAAAGATGGATTTCTCTCCTTTTACCCAGAAAGAAATAACGAAGTTTCTGTGGTTGGTGGCGAAGAAGGGTGTCAAAGAGGTAACGTCTATCGCGCCACTCCCTGTATCACAAAAGTCAGCTGGGTCAGCTATAGCCTTTACAGAGGAAGACAAATGTGTCCCTACTCCGCACAACAGGCCATTGTATGTCACGGTGTCGCTCAATGGGGTCGAGCTCAAACGGGCATTTCTGGATAATGGATCGTCCCTCAATATCATGCCTCTGGAAGTCTTTCACCGAAGCGGTCTCCCAGACGAGAAACTTATCCGAAGGCCAACTGAGATCGCTGGGTTTTGAAGTGATATCCGGAGAACTGAGGGGCACGTGACGGCCGAGTTGGCCATTGGGAAGTTTAAAAGTTCGGTGAAATTTCATGTCATCGATTCGGACACCTCTTATCATTTACTCATGGGTCAAGGATGGATACACAAGTTCGGGATCGTACCATCCTTGTATCACCAATGCATGAAGGGGTTCTGGAATGGGAAACAAGTAATGGTCTGTTGCTCCGATCGACCATTTACTAAAAGAGAGTCTCATATGGTGAGGGCTGGATTCTTTAATGAGTTAGAAAATACAGAGGAACCCCAGCCATTGAGGGCCTTTCCTCTACAGAAATGGGAAGAGATTGACCAACAGGAGGAGAGAATGCCAGGGTCGGCTGTTAACCAGAAGAGGCCAGCTGTCTGCAAAAGGATACGTTTGTTCGACGGGAGAATATCATACCATTTATGACGGTGTTGGGGGGCACGATCTCGGGCGAGACCGCGCCCCCGAGTAGAGTCGTGTCAGGTAGAATCCCCCGGCTCGGAGGAGGAAGCCAAAATGGAGTCAGGCGAACTCGCTCGGCTCGGTCAAGATGAAATAGAGGAAGTCAACTTAGCCAATGATGGCCGCTCCCGGGTAGTCTATGTGTATAAGAAGCTGGAAGAAAATGAGAAAGCGGCACTGGTAGCTCTACTCAAAGAATTCGAAGATGTCTTTGCCTGGACATATGAAGAAATGCCCGGACTAGACCCTCAAGTAGTGGCTCACCATCTCAATGTGCGACCGGATGTATGCCCGGTTAAGCAGGCGCAAAGGAGCTTTCAGCCAAAGCTTGAGTTGCAAATAAATGAGGAGGTACAGAAGCTTTTGCGAGCTGGCTTTATCAAACCAATTCAACATCCCACGTGGTTGGCGAATGTGGTTTCGGTGAAGAAGAAAAATGGAAAAATCAGAGTTTGTGTAGCTTTTAGAGATCTGAATAAGGCATGTCCTAAAGATGATTTTTCGCTGCCTATAATTGACAACTTGGTAGACTCGACCTCAGGGCATGAGATGTTCTCGTTCATAGACGGATACAGCGGATATAATCAAAAAAGAATGGCGCAGTGCGATGCAGAGAAAACAGCATTCCGCACCCCCATGGGGAACTTCTATTTTACAGTCATGCCCTTCGACTTGAAGAACGCAGGAGCCACTTACCAGCGGGCCATGACAGCTATCTTTCATGACATGTTACACAGGCAGATGGAGGACTATGTGGATGATCTGGTGATGAAATCCTGAGTTCATAGTGAACATTTGGCTAATCTGAGAAGTGTCTTCAAAAGATGTCGGAAGTTCAAATGTACCTTTGGGGTCGAGGCTGGCCGTTTCTCGGGCTTCATAGTGCATCATCAAGGGTTCGACATCGAGCAAAACAAAGCCTGAGCTATCATATAAATGCCTCCACCACAATCCCTCAAGCAACTAAAGAGTTTGGTAAGGCGGGTTTCGTATCTACGACGCTTCATACTGGCACTTGCCGAGGTGACTCATGCTTTTGGCGCTCTGATGAAAGATAGATCCGAGTTCAGATGGAGTGAGGAGCACCAACAAGCTCTCGACCGTCTCAGAGGATTGCTCTTTTCGCCAACCACCATGGTAGCCCCTTGGATAGGGATCCCCCTCAGACTTTACATTACCTCGACAGAATGCTCCATTGGAGCGCTTCTTGCCCAGGAAAAAGGATGGTCAAGAGCGCCCTATGTATTATATCAGCTGAGTTGTGCAAGGTGCCGAGGCACGCTATTCTCTGATAGAGCGCCATTGCCTCTCCCTCACGTTTGCAGCCAATAAATTCTGTCATTATTTCTTAGCCCATACCATTCATTTCATCACCAAATGTGACCCGCTGAAATACCTGCTCTCGTGACCGATCATTTCAGGGCGAGTCGCGCGGTGGCTTTTGATGTTGGCTGAGTTCGATATCCAATGCCTAGCACCTCGTGCTATTCTAAGTCAGGCCATAGCTGATCTGATAGCCTAATTCCCTTATGGGAATTTCGAGCACGATGACCTTCCTCTTAACGAGTTCGAGTCAATTTGTTGTGCGGATGAAAACATGATTTGGACGCTATCATTTGATGGATCATCGACCTCTACGGGAGGCGGCGCAGTAGTAGTGTTGACCCCTGAAGCGGGCAAGCCCGGAATCTTTCATACAAGCTCACCTTCGGATGTTCCAATAACACAGCAGAATATGAAGCTCTGGTGCTGGGCCTCCTAGCAGCACGAGAAGCTAAAATCAATCGGTTGCACGTGCAAGGAGATTCAAACTTGGTGGTAAAACAACTAGATGGCTCTTATGCTATCAAGGAGCCGGCCTTGGCGGCATACAGAACCATTATCCAGAAGCTTAATGGCTATTTTAGTGAACTTCAAATAACCCACGCGCCGAGGACTGCTAATCGGTATCTGGACGGTTTGGCCACTCTGGCATCCAAAGTCGAGATCACAGGGGAATCAGTAGATATCCGTATTCACAGGAAGAATGAGTCATGTCTGTACAATGTACAATTTGCGGACTCTGACGATAACGATTGGCGAGACCCTTACGAGATTGTTGGCCTAAGGATTTTATCTAAAGGTCAATCTTATGTTTTGATGATTACAAACCATTAATGATGTTTAAGTACTAATGTTTTAATTGAGTGATATATAGTTGATCAATATTCAATCCTCAATGTTGAGCTAGAAGATCCATTCCAAACATTACAAATACTCAAGCTATGGATTCAAGGAAGCCTTAAAAGTTGCAAGAGATCAAAGGCATATTCAATCAAAGAAAAACTCGAACTTCAAAGATCATTCAAGCATTTCAAATAAAGAAAACAAGTCTTCATCAAGCCTAAACGATCATGGTCAAGAATGAAGAAAATGGGTAGATAAGATGGTGAGAACTTAAGATTTAATGTCAAAGTATTTTTGAATTCATTTGAAGCTCATCTCTATAGGACCATGCATATCATACATCATATGCTCCTACATCATTAGCAATAGACTTTGAACTTCAATACACATATATTTAACATATGAAGTCTTTGCTAAGAATGAGTTAGTTCAAGCTTGCATAAGCTTTGAAAGAACTCAACTTAAGCTAGAAATGCTAGGACCATGCACATTAATCACAATACTTATTTTGGTCTCTAGAAAGAAAAGGAAAAGGCATTGAATTTTATATTTCATCTTTAAAGCCCTTATTGCCATAATTTGGTAAATGACTCTAGGACACAATGCACTTGAAATTTGACATCTTCATATGTCCCTAGACTCCTAGAAACAGGCCTTGAACTAAATTGAATCATTCATCAAAGTCCTAGGTGCTAGAAAAATGAATATCTCAAAAGAAGCTATTTTCAGCCTAGAAAATTTTAGACCAGCTTGCACTAAAACTGCTATAACTATTTGTGTAGTTGTAATTTTTACAAAAGGCCAGTGGCATTGGAAAGCTGACTTCGAGCCCTTGAGTTTAGACTCAAATTTCACCTAAATTGGATTAAAAATGACTGAGTATGAGCTTCACAAAATACCTGATTCTGCTCTGCGAAAATTCTGACCAGGTTGCACTTAAACAGCCATAACTTTTTCTATGGTTGGAATTTTTGAGCAAGGCTAGTGGCTTTAGATAGCTGACTTCAAGGCAATGAATTTAGACTCAAATTTCACCTCATTTGGAGTTTCATGGACTGAGTTATGTCTATTTGAAGTCATGCACTTTTTTCTGTCCAATTTAGCAGCAGCCTTCATGAAGCAAGAGCAGCCTCTATAAGAAATAGAGCCAGCTCTCTCAAAGACTAGAGAAGGCTCTACAAATTTAGAGACGGCTCAGAAAAGTAGAGAAGGCTCAATGAAAAACTAGAGAGGGCTCTACCAAAAAGTAGAGAAGGCTCTACGAAAGTAGAGAAGGCTCTAAAAATCTAGAGAAGGCTCCACTTTTCCATTGAGCCGTCTCCTTTTCAGAAAAAGAGCCTGCTCCACTTTTCTAATGGAGCCGCCTCCATTTGAAATTGAGCCGCCTCCACTTTTGTAAAGAGCCGGCTCCTTTGAGGGTTTTGAATTACAACGGCAATTTTTCTGCATTTATTTCCTCTAACCACTTCTAACAGCTATATTGAGCTATGAATTTTTTTATATATACAGAGGGTTTGTCTGAAAAGAAAACATGATTTTAAGAGACATCATATTACATTGCAAAGAGAGCTTTTGTTTTCAATCTTCTCATCATCTCTCTCATTTCACTCTTATTCTATCTTGAGAGATTCCAGTAAAGATTAAAAGGGCTGTTGCTCTTGTTTTAATCTTGATAGAGTTTTTGCTCTATTATACTACTTGAGAGAGCATTCAAGAACGTTCATTCAAGTGCATCAAAGAGAGCTTTTGGCTCTACCATTATACAGAGCTTTTATTCTGGTTATACTCACTCATAGACCCTCTGTTCAGACATCGATCTTTATCTCATATACAAGCTTCCATAGTTGAATCAGAGTGAACTTCAGAGAGCATTTAGTGAGCCTTTGCTGAACTTTTGTTCTAGTATTTCATCAGAGCTTTTGTTCTGTATTTTTCCTCATCATCTCTCATACATTTCATACTTAGAGTTTGAGCTTCACTTGATTTCATATATATACTCTATTGTGAGGTTTGATTTGTATCAGTTCTTGAGAGGATTTCTTGTACTGCAAATTCTATCTACAAATCTGCTGTAAGCCTAGGAGGAAGAGTTTCTCTTAGCAAAGAAATTGTAAGGGCTGGTGTGGCCTATGTAAAACTAAGAGAGGTGGTCTCTTAGCAAGGATACTGTAAAGGGTTGGTGTGACCCAAAAGGAAGCCTAGGAGAAGGGTGTTCTCCTAGCAAGAAAGAGAAGCAAGGTCTTGCTTCAATTAAAGGTTTGCTCTCCACCATTAAGGAGAAGCTCTAAGGAATTTGGGAAGTCTCAAGAGGGATCTTGAGCCGAGGAGTAGGAGTTTCCGAACCTCGCAAAAATTGCTGCGTTATTGTTTGCAATCTCTCTTCCCTTATCTCTTTTACAATTGTGCTAAATTGATTACTTTCATATCTTGTTTATTGCATAATTGGTTATACTGTTGATTAGAAATTGTAATTCTATAATTTGCGAAAATTGGCCATTGACTCTATTCACCCCCCCTCTAGAGTCAATTCTTGGGTAACAATTGGTATCAGAGCCTAAACTCTATTAAAGGACTTAACCGTCTTAGAGTACTATCATGGCCAATAATAGTAGTATCACACACTTAGAAGGTTATCCCATTGATAAACCTCCTTGTTTTGATGGAAATGATTATATCTATTGGAAAATTAGAATGAGGGCATTTTTAAAAAGTATTGATATTGATGTGTGGAAAGTTATTGAAAATGGTGGTCATATCCTAACTAAAGTTCTTGAAGGAAATAAATTTCCTAAGTCGAAAGGGGAATGGGATGAAAATGATCATAGATTAATACAGTGTAATACTTTAGCCATATGCCATCTTTATTGTGCATTAAGCAAAAATGAGTTCAATAAGATTATCTTTTGTAAAACGGCTAAAGAAATTTGGAACTCACTTGAATTAGCCTATGGAGGATCAATTAATGGTGAGGAATCATATATGCCTATGTTTATTGAAAAAGATGTTGTTTCCATCATAAATGAAAATGAATTAGTTAGTGAGATGTATTCTAGTTCTACTAATATTACTAATCATTTGAATTTTCTTAGTAGAACTTACTCTTCTTCCTATAGTGAAGTAAATAAAGCAACTCAAAAGAAGAGTATTGCTCTCCAAGCTTCTAGCAAAGAAGCAAGTGACGTTAAAGAGTTAGACAAACTTTGTCTCATGGCCGATGAAGATGAGGTAAATCCTAATCATGAATTTTTTGATATAGAAGCCTCTTATAATGAACTAGTTGATGCACATAATGAATTACTTGATGCGTTTAAAGAGTTACATGGTGTGCTCGATAAAATGACTGTGAAATGTTCTTCTCTTAAAAAGGAAAATCACAATCTCTCTCAAAGATATGAAAAAGTCCAAATGGAAAATGATTCTTTGAAAATGAAAAACCATTATCTTGTGCAAGAATTACAAAAGATCCAACTTGAAAACGAATCCTTGAAAAAGGAAAAGGATAATGTACTATCTATAGAGCCACCATCAATTGATTGCGTTTCCGAGTATAATTTTTCAAAGGAAATCATTGATGATCAAAATGGCACTTTAGCAAAGACAACCAAAGGAAAAGAGAACTTAAGTTCTATACTTGGAAATCAAAGAGTTGTTTATTTCAAAAATGAGATAAGACATGATCCTCATACTAAAGATGCATGCTTGTTGAGAAGAAGAAAGCCTTTGTATGATCACTTTGTCAAAAGTGGTACTCATTCCTTTAAATACAATTATTGTAAGAGGCTAGGACACACAATTCATGATTGTCCATATAGAAAGAAGTTGAGGTCAAAGAAGGTTTGGGTTCCAAAAGGAACTTATGTTCCATTGCCTAACTTATATGGACCCAAGAAAATTTGGGTACCAAAAGAAGAATATGCAACCCTTTCTTATAGGGTTACTTGATGGCATCAATCAAGGATTATAAATGATGCATCTATTTGAGAAACAACTTCCAAGCTAATGAAGTTAGTACCATGGATAAATATTTCCTTTCTCATTAATTTGCTCTTATATAAAGTATTCAATCATGAAATTCTAAGCATGATGCTCTTGATATGCTACTTGTTCCTAATAGATGTAAAAATGTCTATGTTTTGATTTTTTGCATAAAAGTTTTTTTTTATGAGTTATGAACATGCTAACAAGAAATGTTTTTCTATCCTTCAAATGATCTTTAGATTAACTATGCCCAATCTTTGTGATGGATTTATTGGAAGATATGCCATCAAATGAAAGCATACATTATCTAATATAGACCATCAATTCTATTTCATGTGAACCTTATCAAATGTATTAAAGTAGCAATGTATAAAAAGTCATCTATATGCTTTTGTGATCTTAAATGTTTTATCTACTTATTTGTGTCACTTCCATACATATAGTAAATGAGGTTGTTCAACTTGAGGAACAAATCGCATTGGTAGAGCCATCTCATTAAAATGAAGAATGAGAATGTATATTGCTTTCCTAAGGGTCAGAAGTGTGTGGTCTATACAAAGGCTGTTATAGCAAATTGAAAGGGTAAGCCTCAAAGTAAAAAGAAAACCCTAGAAAAGAAAGCTAAATGAGAGTGTCTCGAGAGGCCATATGAACACATGATTTCTTGAGTTCTTAATTAAGAATGAAAGCTGAATACATTCTCAGAAATCAGTGAGCAAATGTAAAATACATTGAAGTGATGATGGATGCTTAAGAAACTAAAAATCTGGTGCAAAAGGTGTCTGGAAGGACTTAAATTTGCTGGAATCACTATCTTAGCTTGAAGAAGGTTTAAATAAGCTCTTATATCATGTTTACATCTGCAGGAGGTGCTCACTTGAATAAAGTTGAGCTGAAGTAAGTTTTTCATATCCCTAACCCTCATTTAAGCTTCTTTTCTGGTTCAGCCTCTCATTTATGAAAGGAAGTGTTAATATCTTGTTGTGATTCATCTGCCAATCATTCTAGCAAGTGTCTGTGGTTTAATAGAGGCTAGTGAAGTTCAGAAGTTACATCAAAACTGACCAACTTGAAGTTTGGCCTAGTAAACCTAAGCTGTTAAGGTTTAAGGCCTGAAAATCTGGGATTCAAACTATGAAAATTGTTTACCATGCTTATCTTGATGTAATTACTGTCTGAGCAAGTGTATTTACGTGAAATATATCTGAGAGGTTCAAATTCAATGCAGTGGTGCAGTGATTTTATAGCTTTGTCCCTGAGTGCAGAGTTTCTACAGAAACTGGTCTATAACAGATTTTGAGGTTGAAATTAAATTATGAAATGAATTGCTTAACCTCTGAGCTTTTGTGAGAAGATGAACCAACAAACTGCAGCAGAGCCAGCTCCATTCAGAGTAGAGCCCTCTCTTTGAAGAAAAAGAGCCGTCTTTACACAAGGCAGACCAGTCTCCACAGATGATATCAAATTGCTTGCTCTCGGGATCTCAAAAATTTTAAGAAAAAGCCTGCTCTATAAAAACAAGAGCCGGCTCCCCAACCTGCATACAAAATTGGAATAGGAAGAGCCGTCTCTAGAAAAAGGTAGAGCCGGCTCCTTCAGTGCTATTTTCTTCCAACTCTCGGGATCTTCTCTGTAGACAATTGAGCCTGCTCAACAAAAAGGAAGAGCCGTCTCCAAAAAAAAAAAAAAAAAAAAAATTTTAAGACCCGTCTCCACAAATTATCCGAGCCGGCTGCCAAACTGCTTTAAAATCTACTCTCTCAAGATCTAAGATGTGGGTGAGCGGCAGAGCAAAGAAAATATACACTGTTTTGAGCCATCACAATGAGCTCCACTGAACTTCATAGAAAAATGTCTTGGAAAGCTTAAACGGAGAGAAAAGAGCATCAATTCAAAACCAGTGAGGTCCATTGATACATGACTGTAGATTTAAAAAAAAAAAAAAAAAAAAGAAAAAAGAAGAGGAGAGCTTCTGGGTCTTGGGTGTGCTTCGAGTGTCTATTGACTCTGGTGACGCCCGAGCTACCTTTGAGTTCCATATCAGTCCGGTGAAACTCCGACCAAGTAAGCTTCAGTCTATCAAACCAATTCGGACTCAGCTGTAGCTCCACTAATGTGAAGATGAATGGCAGATTTAAACGATGGTGAGTTTCAGTTCCTAAAAGGCAAAGGTACAGTTCAGCTACAGTGAGGTTCCAAGACCAAACCGAAAGCTGCAACAGCTGCTGCCATAGCTTACATCATCCACAACCTCCGGCGAGCTTCCTTCTATTTCAGAATTAAGTATATCAGTCCGGTGAAGATGCTACAGCAATCAACTTTCCGGCAATAGCTCAGATCAATAAGACCCAAAACCGAAAGCTCTAAGCTTGCATTCAAGCTCCGATGACCAAATCACAAGTTCCTAGCTACAATTTCAGTCCGCCGGCGAGACACAACTATCTCCATTAATACCGGCGAGCTTCATACTACAGCAATGGTTCAGGCAAGCTTCACAAACAGTTCCATTCCATAGTTTTTCAGCTCCGGTGATCAAACAAGCAGAATTTCAGTCCGGTGAAGTTTTCATTGATCTCGAAACGAAGAATCAGCAAGCTTCACTCTCGGGATCTCTTTGATGAAGTAAGAGCCGGCTCTAAATTTACTAAGAGTCGGCTCCAAGGACAAATACAGAGCCGGCTCCAACAACCTTTGAGCTGGCTCCCACAATGCTTCTCTAAGTCTCGGGTTCTTAAGTGCACTGTAAGTTGGTTAGACATATTTAATTGATCTCAGCACTTCATTTGGAGCATTGTAGTTGACATTTCCAGTAGCAAGAACTCTAGATTGTCTTCATACGAATTGGGCATACTTTCAGTAAGTTTCTTTCATTCAATCCACTCAAAGTTTCACATGATCTTAAAAATGATGAGAGAGAGCCGGCTCCTTATAAAACAAGAGCAGGCTCCAAGGAATTTATAGAGCCAGCTCTATATAACTTAAGAGCCGGCTCCTATGATGGTTATAAGAATCAGTATCTCGGCATCTCAAGAAGAACACAAGAACAGGCTCCATCTTCGATGTTAAAATGAGTCTCAACACTTTCTGTCTTGAGGTCTTGAACTTGAATCACTCCAGAAAGTTTTCCAAAAGCAACAGTGAGTAAGTATCTCGGCTAGAACTCTAGATTGGGCATCTTCACAAGTAAGCTCTCTTCATCACAATTCTCTTTAAAGTTCAATTAACTCTTGCTTTTTAAATGATTTTTAGTAATTAATTTCTAGTAATTAATTTCTAAACTCATCATCTTTAATTCATCATTCCATGAGACCCTTGATTGCAATGTAGCCTTTTTCTTTCACATGTAAAAGACTTATTCTAGCAAGAATTGCTTAGTCTATGGTTTGCAAATTCAAAATTTATGCACAAACTATCATTTGTCCTTTAATTAATCTATTGATCCATTATATATAGATCAAATCTTAGAGATATATTGCACAAATTTTGTTTTCAAACCCCATTTGTTTTGAAGTTATCTTTGAATAAATTTTCAACATGTGTTGTCTATGGTTCAATTGGACAGAATATTTCAAGATTCTACTGGATTTCCACTTTTAGGCTGAATTTATCCATTTTAATCTTTAAATCTTGTTACATAAAATTTTATGTTGGGGTTTTCAAGTATAAATTTGTCTTAGCACTCAAATTGACTGAATGCGAAATTTAAACTAGATGGGTTCATTGTTTCAAAATCCTTTTAAGTACCTCTGTTAATCTTCAGTCAAAACTAATTTGAGTCTTGAAATTTTAATTGTATGATAATTGGATTTTTTTTTGGAGAATTCTTTCTGTAATTTCAGTCTAAACTCTAGAAATATCCATGGCTTCTATAGATGTAAAATGAAAATTTGCTTCAAATTTCTTCCTATTTGTTTAAATCTTTCATGTTTCTCATGCACTACTACTTCAAAATTTTGCAAGAACCTAGTTCATCCTCCCACCTTTTTGAGATGACAAAGGGGGAGAAAGATGTGTGATTCATTATGCTTGTTATGCTTGCGTATATTACTTTTCACTTATTTTAGATGCATATTGAAAGGGGGAGTCTTATACACTTTAATGTCTAAAATATTTGTTGTAAAATCAAGCATGCTATGATATTCAAAATATGCATATTGATAGGGGGAGCATTCTTTCAAATGCAACTCCATTTTGACAATAAACACATCAATGTTTTGTCATCATCAAAAAGGGGGAGATTGTTGGCCTAAGGATTTTATCTAAAGGTCAATCTTATGTTTTGATGATTACAAACCATTAATGATGTTTAAGTACTAATGTTTTAATTGAGTGATATATAGTTGATCAATATTCAATCCTCAATGTTGAGCTAGAAGATCCATTCCAAACATTACAAATACTCAAGCTATGGATTCAAGGAAGCCTTAAAAGTTGCAAGAGATCAAAGGCATATTCAATCAAAGAAAAACTCGAACTTCAAAGATCATTCAAGCATTTCAAATAAAGAAAACAAGTCTTCATCAAGCCTAAACGATCATGGTCAAGAATGAAGAAAATGGGTAGATAAGATGGTGAGAACTTAAGATTTAATGTCAAAGTATTTTTGAATTCATTTGAAGCTCATCTCTATAGGACCATGCATATCATACATCATATGCTCCTACATCATTAGCAATAGACTTTGAACTTCAATACACATATATTTAACATATGAAGTCTTTGCTAAGAATGAGTTAGTTCAAGCTTGCATAAGCTTTGAAAGAACTCAACTTAAGCTAGAAATGCTAGGACCATGCACATTAATCACAATACTTATTTTGGTCTCTAGAAAGAAAAGGAAAAGGCATTGAATTTTATATTTCATCTTTAAAGCCCTTATTGCCATAATTTGGTAAATGACTCTAGGACACAATGCACTTGAAATTTGACATCTTCATATGTCCCTAGACTCCTAGAAACAGGCCTTGAACTAAATTGAATCATTCATCAAAGTCCTAGGTGCTAGAAAAATGAATATCTCAAAAGAAGCTATTTTCAGCCTAGAAAATTTTAGACCAGCTTGCACTAAAACTGCTATAACTATTTGTGTAGTTGTAATTTTTACAAAAGGCCAGTGGCATTGGAAAGCTGACTTCGAGCCCTTGAGTTTAGACTCAAATTTCACCTAAATTGGATTAAAAATGACTGAGTATGAGCTTCACAAAATACCTGATTCTGCTCTGCGAAAATTCTGACCAGGTTGCACTTAAACAGCCATAACTTTTTCTATGGTTGGAATTTTTGAGCAAGGCCGGTGGCTTTAGATAGCTGACTTCAAGGAAATGAATTTAGACTCAAATTTCACCTCATTTGGAGTTTCATGGACTGAGTTATGTCTATTTGAAGTCATGCACTTTTTTCTGTCCAATTTAGCAGCAGCCTTCATGAAGCAAGAGCAGCCTCTATAAGAAATAGAGCCAGCTCTCTCAAAGACTAGAGAAGGCTCTACAAATTTAGAGACGGCTCAGAAAAGTAGAGAAGGCTCAATGAAAAACTAGAGAGGGCTCTACCAAAAAGTAGAGAAGGCTCTACGAAAGTAGAGAAGGCTCTAAAAATCTAGAGAAGGCTCCACTTTTCCATTGAGCCGTCTCCTTTTCAGAAAAAGAGCCTGCTCCACTTTTCTAATGGAGCCGCCTCCATTTGAAATTGAGCCGCCTCCACTTTTGTAAAGAGCCGGCTCCTTTGAGGGTTTTGAATTACAACGGCAATTTTTCTGCATTTATTTCCTCTAACCACTTCTAACAGCTATATTGAGCTATGAATTTTTTTATATATACAGAGGGTTTGTCTGAAAAGAAAACATGATTTTAAGAGACATCATATTACATTGCAAAGAGAGCTTTTGTTTTCAATCTTCTCATCATCTCTCTCATTTCACTCTTATTCTATCTTGAGAGATTCCAGTAAAGATTAAAAGGGCTGTTGCTCTTGTTTTAATCTTGATAGAGTTTTTGCTCTATTATACTACTTGAGAGAGCATTCAAGAACATTCATTCAAGTGCATCAAAGAGAGCTTTTGGCTCTACCATTATACAGAGCTTTTATTCTGGTTATACTCACTCATAGACCCTCTGTTCAGACATCGATCTTTATCTCATATACAAGCTTCCATAGTTGAATCAGAGTGAACTTCAGAGAGCATTTAGTGAGCCTTTGCTGAACTTTTGTTCTAGTATTTCATCAGAGCTTTTGTTCTGTATTTTTCCTCATCATCTCTCATACATTTCATACTTAGAGTTTGAGCTTCACTTGATTTCATATATACTCTATTGTGAGGTTTGATTTGTATCAGTTCTTGAGAGGATTTCTTGTACTGCAAATTCTATCTACAAATCTGCTGTAAGCCTAGGAGGAAGAGTTTCTCTTAGCAAAGAAATTGTAAGGGCTGGTGTGGCCTATGTAAAACTAAGAGAGGTGGTCTCTTAGCAAGGATACTGTAAAGGGTTGGTGTGACCCAAAAGGAAGCCTAGGAGAAGGGTGTTCTCCTAGCAAGAAAGAGAAGCAAGGTCTTGCTTCAATTAAAGGTTTGCTCTCCACCATTAAGGAGAAGCTCTAAGGAATTTGGGAAGTCTCAAGAGGGATCTTGAGCCGAGGAGTAGGAGTTTCCGAACCTCGCAAAAATTGCTGCGTTATTGTTTGCAATCTCTCTTCCCTTATCTCTTTTACAATTGTGCTAAATTGATTACTTTCATATCTTGTTTATTGCATAATTGGTTATACTGTTGATTAGAAATTGTAATTCTATAATTTGCGAAAATTGGCCATTGACTCTATTCACCCCCCTCTAGAGTCAATTCTTGGGTAACACTAAATATAACATATATGTCTACTTCTTTTATTTATTCATTTGGTCATAGAAAGAAAAAATAGAAGTTTATTTTTATTTTTTTATAACCAATGAGAATTAAAGTTGTACTTTTGCTTCTTTCAGGGATTTGTCAAACAATAGCTTAACTGGAGAGGTGCCTAATTTTCTCTCTCAACTGACTTCCCTGAAAGTCCTGTAAGTTACATAGATCTGGTAATCAGATTGAAAACTTATTGGCATGAAAAAAGAAAAAGAAAAATGGATAGAAAGATCATGTTCACTCTTATTCTACAGAAACTTGAAGAGAAACAACTTCACGGGTTCACTTCCACCAGATCTGGTTGAAAGGTCGAAGAATGGATCACTGTCATTAAGGTAATCATGAAGAATTTGTTTGGTTTAGCCCTCTAAAAGAAAGTTAATTTTTTTTTATGACAAAAAATACTTTTCAGATCGGGAACTCAAAAATTATCATTTTCAAAGAATTAGATCTTTTCTACTCAATTTTTGAATTAAATACTGTAAACGAAACCAATATTTGAACTATTTTTGGTTTCTAATTTCAGTACTGTGATATATGAAAATCCAAATGAACTCCATCCCAACAATTGTATTTTAAAATAGCCTTGACTAACATGGCATAAAAAGTTATTAACATTTATTGTCAACTTATATAATATTTGTCATCATATACAGTATTGAGTCTATTGACCCGATTGAAGGTGAAAACACAAATCCTTGTCAGTCTATTCCATGCAAAAAGAAAAACAAGAAGGTTGTTCCAGTAGTAGCATCCGTAGCAGCTGCACTTTGTTTGCTCTTAATTGCAATAATGGTTGTCTTGTGGATTATTAAAAGGCGAAAACGAGGTAAGAAAACAATTATCATTATATGTAGTTAAGAACTTGCAAGAGTTAGAACATAAATATCCAAACTTTCATCATAAAAAGATTTTCTCAATTGAATAATATTTTTTTTTTGGTTGTGATCTCAGTAGTCAGAAAGCAGGAGGCTGAAATAAACAAAAGAGATGTGTGCATGGAGGTGAAAAATCTACAGTTAACATACTCTCAGGTCTCCCGTATTACCAATAACTTCGAAAGGATTGTTGGGAAAGGAGGGTTTGGAATAGTTTACCATGGTTATTTAGGTGGCTCTCAAGTTGCCGTAAAGATGCTCTCTCCGTCGTCAGTTCAAGGGTACAAGGAACTCCAAGCAGAGGTACCCTGCATAACTCGATGATGATATCCACAATGAACTATCTTTGTTCCTCTTTTTTCTGATAAAGGAATATTTATAAAATGAAATTTTACAAGCAATTTGAGCTCATCAAATATATATATAATGTTGAACTTAATGTGCCTTTTATACTGCAGGCCGAGTTTTTTTTGAGTGTTCGTAATAAAAACTTAACTTCTCTCGTTGGGTACTGCAAAGAAGGCACCAACACGGGAATCATCTACGAGTACATGGTTAATGGAAACTTAACAAGGCATCTTTTAGGTATACATGTCATACTTGAAACTTTACACAATATGACTATGCACCCCATCTGATAAATAGTCTCTGCTTCAGCAAGGAACTACAAATAATTTTGCTTGTAAATTTCATTTGGACAATTTCCTTTTTCTTTTAATTTATGGATGCAGCTAAAAACTCAGTTGTTTTGAGTTGGGAAGAGAGGCTGAGAATAGCACTTGACGCGGCACAAGGTTAGTTAGAATAGAGATGAAATGCAATTTTTCGTTTAATTCTTATTTTCTTGCTATTAGCTGCTGAGTGTAGCTAGTATTAATGAAGACTTCAATTGAAGGGCTGGAGTATCTGCATCATGGTTGCAAGCCACCAATAATCCACAGAGATGTGAAGTCTTCCAATATATTGCTGAATGAAAAATTCCAAGCCAAGCTTTCTGATTTCGGGTTGTCCAGAGTTTTTCCATCTGAAGGTGGAACTCATGTATAGACTACTGTTGCTGGCACTTCTGGCTACCATGATCCTGAGTAAGTATTATTACTTTTGGTATATGTTTTGTTTTCTTTTATACATGATTGAGAGCAGATCTTGGCGTAACGGTAAAGTTGCTCATTTGTGAGTACATCTAACCTTTCTCAAACACTGTAGTAGTAGGAGCCTCGTGCACTGGGCTAGCCCTTTTCATACCGTGATTGAATTTTACTCAAAATCAACTCTTTTTTTTTTTTTCAATAACAGAAGTCTTCAAAAGTATTTTCCTCAATAATTTGATTACATAATAAATTTGAAGAAATCGTTAACCAAATGATCATTTCATTATCAACTTCTCTTAGTAGTTGGTATAAATATTTTAATTGTGCGTGCTTGTTCTCAGGTGTTGCACATCAAATAGGTTTACTGAGAAAAGTGATGTGTATAGCTTTGGAATTGTTCTCTTGGAAATAATTACAAGTGAGCCACCAATAGCAGGAGGCTATGACAAGACTAACATAATTCAATGGGTTAGTTCCATGCTTGACAACGGGGATATTAAAGGCATTGTTGATCCAAGGCTACAGGGAGATTTTGAGGTTAATTCTGTGTGGAAAGCAGTAGAGTTGGCAATGAGTTGTGTGTATCGCCCTTCCACCAAAAGGCCAACTATGAATTATGTGGTGATGGAATTAAGGGACTGTTTGGCAACAGAGATAGCTCGCCACCATACAGAATCCAAAGATTCAATTGAAGGACCTATAAATCTGGACACAGAAATGAGTCTCCCAATGATACGATAACTCCACAAGTTAAATATCTCATGTGTTTGGTGTTGAATCTTATCTACTTATTGCATATTTGCATGTTTGTACTTCAGAAGTTTTATCAGAACATGTAGCAGCAATGGACATATTATTCACGATTCACTGTAAAATTCATTATGGAAACTATAGATACAATTTCTGAGTGTTGCCGGGGGGAAGTTAGCTTTTCAAAGCAACTTAAACCAGAAGGAATCATTGAGTATAAAATTTGTAGATCTTGTGAAGTAGAGGATGAAGCAGTTGAGCATCTGCTTCTGAGATGTCAAATTGCAGTGTTTGTGTGAAAACTATCTCCTTTTTTTTTTTTTTTTTTTTTGTTTTCTTCTCGGGATGGTAAAGCAAACTCACACACACAATCTCCTTTGAGATTACAACTTACCAGATTGGGGAATAAAAGTTGGATTGATTGGTGAAGAGAAAGTTAATGGAATGTTGCAAGTGAAAAGTTTGAATGTTGTAGTGGGCAATTTGTGAAATGTGTACGCAAGTACTTACCTAACTAAAAAAAGAAAAAAGAAAATTAATAATAATAATAATAAACTTCTCCATCTTTGCAACTTGCCGGGAAAAACAGAAATCTAAATCCAATTGCTACACCTCTCAGTGGCGGAAACTCATGCCCTGGGCTAGAATTTTTTTTTTTTTTTCTTTCTTGTACTTCTTTCCCCTCCAGTTGTATTAGAACTGATCAATGATAATTTCTATCTTCTTTGGATAAATATACTAGTTGATGCTATCAGGGAAGTAAGGTCAGTATATGGGGTAAAGAGAAACTGGCAGGGAGATCCATGTGCTTCTAAGATCTACTCATGGAATGGACTTGAATGCATCTACAATGACTACAATTTTTCTAGAATCATCTCATTGTGAGTGTGCACCCATGAAATCTAGCTAGTTTCATGGGCTTGATGTAAATTATAAAGATTTCTGTCTCTTAATTAATTTATTAATGGCACAATCTCCTAATAGTTTATATCATTCTAACTTACAACTAGGAACCTCTCTTCAAGTGCATTGACGGGGAATATTGATACTTCAATCTCCCATCCCAAATTATTAAAATACTTGTAAGTAGAAGTTATTACTATAGTTTGCCTGCTCAGAATTCTTATCTTGAATCATTACACGGAACAATCTTGGAAGATTATTTTCAGTTGTACATTCAGAAGTTCCCATGGAACTCACACAGCCGTCACAAGCTATGCAATGCTTCCAACTATCATGTGAAGAATTTGCCAAAGATGAAATTTTCTGTAACCATTTATGAATTCCGTTAACAAACTATTGCAGTTACTAAAATAACTCCTTTGTTACAGAGATTTGTCCAACAATAGTTTGACTGGTCCAGTGCCAGATTTTTTTAGCCAACTTCCTTTGTTGGAGACTCTGTAAGTCTTTTAGATTGCTTTTATTTTTATTTTATTTTATTTATTTATTTATTTTATTTTTAAACACAGAAATGCAATTTTAAATGAGTTATGAGCTGACAATCCTATTTGCTTCAGCAGAAACTTTTGGGGAAATAAGTTCTCAGGTTCAGTTCCATCAGCCCTTATTGAAAAATCAAATAATGGATACTTGACATTGAGGTTCGCTTGCTCAAAACCATGAACATAAGTTTTCAAAATTCTGAACTTTTTTTTTTTTTTTTTCTTTTTCTAATGAAATGGTTTCTACCAGAAAGAAAAAATAAATAAAGTCTTTTCCCCAACTACTTTTGGTCGGCTACTTGAATCCTATTTTTCTATTTGCTAGTAGGGTGCTTGGACACACTGCCAATATTAGAGAAAAGGCTAGGGAATGTGATCAATCCTGAAATATATGTTAGTACCTTAAAATAGTTCTGGAAAACAAGTTGAATTTTGTTTTGTTTTTTGTTTTTTTCTTGCTTGCAGTTCAACTTTAAAGTTCATTCAATTTTTAAAATACATTTCAAATACTAAAAGAAATTCAAAGATTTCATTTTTAATTTTTTGTCTTAACTGTCTCCAAATAGATTGGATGGCAATCCCAATCTCTGCACGACAGGCTCATGCAGAAAGAAGAAGAATGTCATTTTAATTGTGGTTGCATCTGTTGCTACATCATGTCTAGTCATGTTAACTGCATTGGCTATGTTGTGGGGCTTTAGAAGAGGAAGAAAACAAGGTAGTTTATCTGTTCCATGGGTGATTTTCAAAAAGATATCACAACTGAAGTATCCGAGAGTCCATATCTGTTTATAACCCACATATCTGTATCATTTTATAGCTTTAGAGCTTGTTGAAAAGCAAAATAAAAATGACGAGACACTAGATAGTAGGAGTCAACAGTTTACGTATGCTGAGGTTGTAAGCATCACCAGCAACTTCCAGAAAATACTTGGAAAGGAAGGATTCGGAACAGTTTATGATGGCTACTTGGAATATGGAACTCAAGTTGCTGTAAAGATGCTTTCTTCTTCATCAACTCAAGGATCAAAGCAATTTCGAGCTGAGGTAAGTTCTTGTATATCAGCATTCAGCTTATTCTGATAGCAACTTTGACGCCTTTGGATAGATACAGGAATTGATCAATTTTGCTATGAATTGATCATTGATGTCAACGCAATATAATTTATTCTGATCAAAGCAATATACTCAAACCTCACATTAATATAATTTTATCCGACAGTCAATATAATTTTGCTACGAATTGATCAAAGCAATTTCGAGCTGAGGTAAATTACACTTACCTCCCATGAGGTTTTGGACAAATCTCACATGGGTGGAGCTTTAGAGGTTTATTATTGTGATCTCCCTCAAGATTATAAAAAGTCAATTATACCCGTAATATATTTTTATAATACAAAATATATAAAATATATTATAAAATCTAAAAAAAAAAATATTAATTTTTTATTTCATCTCTCTTGTTACTTTCTCTCCTCTCTACCACCATTATTCCCTCCTAAAAAAGATATTGTAAATAAATAATAATAATAATAAGTGTAAGGGCAACTTGGTCGATCATTTTATGAAATTTTTTTACAAGTTTTGATGGAGAGGAGGGATGTTGAGCATACACTCAAACCTCAAGGGAAGTTAAAGCAATAAATCTGAAACGCTCCACTTGTGTGAGATTTGTTCAAAGTTCAGGGGAGGGCAGTGTAATTTACCCATATTAATATCTCGAAGTGATACCAACGGGTCAGTAACCTAGCAGAATCAAAGATAATACTTAGGTCCTCCATCTAGCAGGATGAAGTGTTGTCCAAAAATACGGTTTGACTATACAATATACTATAGTATTATTTATTTAAATATTATCTGAAAATATAATATATATATATATATATATATATATATATATATAAATAATAATAATAATAATAATAATAATAATAATCTATGTATATATATAATTTTTTATAATATATAGTTTAATATAATAAAATAAAACCTATAAAATAAAAGAACCTGATTAAAAGTCGAGGCTAGAATTTGATTCTATATCCTTAAGACAGATTCGCTCCGCTATGGTGCTAACGGACTCAGTGGCGTCTATCTCCCAGGATACAACAGCTTGTCTTCCTTCAGTAGTAGCACTGCAAACCAAAGGAATAGGCGAACCTGCTCGGTGTAGTACTCTCTGACTCGAACTCGGACTCGGAGTGATTGACTAAGGCTCGAACCCAAATACTAAGGCTCGAACCCACAGAGTAAAGAGAGAAGGAGGAAGAAGAAAATTCAGAAGAAAAGAAGAATTCTCTAAATTTGGTGTATTTTGCAAAAGATCCAAAGGGGGGTATTTATAGGTAGCAAGGTGCCTTTTCAGGTGGGTGCAACCATGGGTTATGATGGTTCGGAAAAAGGTGTAACCCTTTGAAAAAACTAAAAAGTGGTTTTTTAATTTAAAAGGTGTAACCCTTTAGAAAAACTAAAATATGATTTTTTTAATTTAAAAGGTGTAACCTTTTAGAAAACCTAAAAAGTAGTTTTTTAATTCAAAAAACCAACCACTCAAAAAACCCACCCATTTGTGAAACCCATTTAAATAAGCCCAGCCCAAAAATAGGTCCAATCCAAAATTCCATTTAATAAAAGGAATAATCCGGACTTTATAATTATGCCCAAGCCCAAATCCAAGCCCAAGCCCTAGCTTGGCTTATTTAAACTTCAATTGGTTTAAACATTTTTTCCATTTAGGCTTTTCAAACACCTCACTTTGGATCTAATTTCTCATTCACCCGGAAACGGATTTGAAAAAGTAAATATACTACGTTCATCTCCTTGCGAAAAGAAACGCGCTGGTCTATATATCCGCAAAAAATTCTTAGCGGAATTTATTCCAATTCTCATCCAAAGTTTATATTTTTAATGCCTCCGTTTCCAACATGAAGTTCATCCTCCATCTATTATGGTCCAATTTCATTGGAAGATGTGTCTAAAAAATAAAATATATAAAATAAAAATAGGCATTACCCTTTTTTTTTTTTTTGGTTTCTTTCCTTGCAACACAATTTTCTTCTCTCTCTTCCCGACAAAGCAAGTCTCTTTCCATCCCACCACTTTCTTCCACTACTTGTGGTTGCCTCCATTACAAAACCCTAAGTATGAGTCTCTAAAACCCTAAGTATATAGTCTTCAATAAGTGTAAAATCTATATAATTTCACACGGAACACTATAATAGAAAACTGTATTATATATTTCGATGGAAGTTGGATATGGAAATTTGTATTTTTATGAGATCAAGAGAAGAAGAAGAAGAGAGAAAGGAATATAGAGGAAAGTCCGGCCCGTAGCTGATCTTGTTTAAGAAGGAAAGAAGAAAATAAAAAAAATAAAAAAGGAAAGAAAAATGGTTTAATCCGTAAAAAATGGGTAATTTTCATTTTTAATTTTTTTTTCTTTATTTTTAGACAAACATTCCAATGACATTGGATCACATCAGATTCATCCTCCCTTTAGGAGGACCCCAGCATTGTCCCGGTATCAAACCCTTAATTTCTAAAGGGAGGTCAGGAGTTATACATCACTATTGTTACTACGACAATTGTTGGTAAGTTCAAGGCACCTCTGGGCCCTTAATTTTATTATGTTTAGTGTGATTCATTTTCCATATATAAAACCAGGTTAGAAGAACCATGCAATTCCCTAGGGGATAAGTACATGAGCTAGATACCACTGGTATGGGGTACATAAGGTGACATTACTTTGATTTTAGTTGCGATGACAAATTAATTAGTGATTTGTCAATTTGCAAATGTGATGTTACTTGAGCTTTTCAAAATTAACTCCAAGAATATCTCTATCTTTGATCAATCTTGTAGGATTCATAAGCATAGATTGTGGAATGCATGAAGCTTCAAGCTACACAGACACCATAACGAGAATATATTATAGTTCAGATGCAAAATTTGTGGAGACTGGTTTAAGCATGCCTATATCATCTGAATTCATTCCTAACTTAGACAGCCAACAGTTTCTGAATGTTAGAAGCTTTCCTGAAGGAACCAGAAACTGTTATAGTCTAAGACCTCAAGGAGGGAGAGGTAATAGATATTTTATAAGGGCATGGTTCTTGTATGGAAACTATGACGATCAAAATTAGCCCCCACTTTTCGATCTGTACATTGGAGTTGAATTCTGGAAGACTGTGACAATCAAGGATTCAACCACTAGTTGGAGGCACGAGATCATACATGTTCCCATTGCAGATTATATAAATGTTTGTCTCGTCAACACAGACCAAGGAACACCTTTTCATCTCAGCATTGGAGTTAAGGCCTTTGAATAATTCTATGTATGAAACAAAAAATAATGTATCACTAGATTTCTGGTGGCGTTGAGATTTTGGTTCAACAAGGAATGACTATGTTTCTGAATTTATCAGGTTGGCATTTCCTAGTAGAAATAATTAACTAGGAAGATCGAATCAAGTTCCTACGTACTTTGTTTTAATTTCTGTATTACTTGATATATTTATAAATATATACATATGCTCGATCATGACTATATATGGTACTAATGTATCTCAGATACAAGCAACATGTGGAAATTTCAGTCACCAAAGCAACATCACCAAGAAATCAACCATGAGAGCTCCCAAAGCTTGTCGTCCTTCTCACCGGAACCCCTTGCCTAACCATCTCAAACCACCATTCTTTTGCAAATTTCAGTCTAACCTTCCCCCACCAAGTCCCACTCCTATCCCAAACAAATCATCACATGCTCTCCATGACAATACCACACCTCAACCACCATCCATCCTAAAGAAATCATCATCTAAACCCTCCACGTCCACTGCTAAAAACCCAGTATCTACCATCTCCCACCCATCTAAAGTCCATAAAAAAAGTCACATTCACATACCCCACTCCCAGCAAAGCACATCCTAAATTTAAAGATGATCACAACCACATAATGGATGACATTGACCCACACAATACCTAAGCCTTGATTGATGAGATCTTCAGGCTTCGGGTGGACTTGTTGGAGTATTGTGATACCCCTCGGATCCGAGACACGGGTTGATCAGGCCCAGGCCCAGGCCCAAACCCGAGGGAATATCAAACAATTAATATTTTATAATGAACACGGAATACAAAATGAATTAAGAAATGAAAGTTTAAAGCTGAAAAGAGAACTAAAAGATAATCCTTAAATAATTAAATACTTAAATTTGATAAACCAAATATCCATAATTTGAACAACTCGGGAATCCATCTCTAGTGGACCCCTAATAAAAATCTCACACTGAATGAAAGTAAAATGAAAGATAAAATCCAAATCCAAGATCTGGAAAGAAACCCTACATCGTCGGTAGAATGGAAGATCGTCTCTGCTCAGCACGAACAAGCTTAAGCCTGGAACTGATGTACACCTGAAAAATAGGAGTGGGTCAGGCCCACGAACAAGTTCTATCCAACTACAATCCAAGCAGAGACTCGATACGCATGTACATACTAAATAGTTCAACAATAACTAATAATCCGTACATAAATATATCCACACTACTGGACTCTCGCTAGGCCATGAAGGGGGTCTCAACCTGGATAGAAGGCATCACACAATACGCACCTGAGTGGGCATGAGTACCTAAACCTAAACAGGGTATACCTCAACCTTCACAGTCAGCTACACATCCAACTGCATATACGCACCCTAACCGTCGACACTGAGACTCAAGCTCATGACACGGTAACATAACAATATATCTAAACTCCGTTTCTAACCATCCACAAGAAATCTAGTAAGTCACTCGGCGTATTCAACCGTACCGACTTATATATATAAGGAGGATTGTATTTTATAACTCGTGCCCTTACTCCAAAATAGGTAGGACTTAGCAATTTGAGCTAATCCAAACCTAGTATGTCACCATCCCATACCGGTACATACAATCCAATCCGTCCAATAGTTGATAAAGCATATACAAGTACATAACAATATCAATGAGTCCATATCAAGCATATCAGAATGTATTAACAACCGTTCTTGAATAGTCCCAACAAATTGATTAACATTGGAATCATAAATATCAATATTAATTACTCTATCCCACGCATTTAAATAATTTATAAATGCCAAAACCAACAATTCCAACCTAACCATGTTAGAATAGATTAACCATCATGCTTTAATAAATCCAACCACTGATTAAGTACTAACAGTATCAGTGTCAAAACCCACAGTTCCAAACTAAGCACATTAAAGTATACTAGAAAAACATGCTTAATTAATCCAACAATAAGCCGTTACCTGATCACCCACAGGATTGTGTCTGTAAATATAAGTTTATTCCCGGTATCCATAATTAACAGAGCTTAAACAATTGTTATAATATTTATTTTCATGGCATGCATAATAAATCTAGACAATTTATCCTACTGTTAAGCTCCTACTCAACAAAATTGACCAGTTAAATGTTAAGTTTAATCATCAACTAATCTTTAGCAAAAATACAGATTCCTTGTATGTATGTATACTCTAAGAATTTGAAATTAGCAGTGCACAAACTCTCACAAGAAATTTTACATTATAATCTAGAAGTTAGAAACTCCAAATCCACACAAGTCTACAAGACATTCGTAATTAACTCCATGTAATCTAACGATTAATGCTTTGTGTCCAATTCTATGTTAATCTGATCTTTGAATATTTATGTTTACTCTAGACCACTCCTAAACCATCCATTACAGTATTCATTCTCCACTAAAACATATTAAAACAATCACTATGAAGCCTAATCACTGAAAAGTGGAACAACAGACAACAGAACCAAAAACCCACGTAGAAAACAACCTGGAGCCGGCTCCAGAATATTGGAGCCGCCTCCAATGGCCCTGGAGCCGGCTCCTAGACCATTGGAGCCGCCTCCAGTCCAAGGAGAGCCGGCTCCAATCCAATAGGAGCCGGCTCTCTCCCTCCTCTTCTTCGTGTTCTCCTCTCCAGTCGCCGTTTACGCCTCCGACACTTCACCGTATAGGTTTTCAGGGAGTTTAACTCAATCCCAGAAGATTCCAACCCTTAATTCAGTCCTTATTATGCTACTAATATGGATTAAACCAAGAATTAAACAAGAAAGTTCAAAGTTAAACAGTTTACAATTTTAAAACAAATTCAGTTTCAGTTAAACTCTAAACATGAAACAGATAACGTTTTTATTTTTAAACATGTAATTCATCCTGGAACTATTGAGTATGCAAAGAACACGAGTATAAGGGAGAGAGTAAGGTTAGAACTTGCCTTTGAGATTTTTGTCCAAAAATCTCTACGCCGTCTCTAAAGTTCCGATGAAAACCAACGTGAACCCTCTCTGTTCTTCCTTTGTCTCCACAGTCGTATACTTGGTTTTGTTATGTTTCTCAAACCCTAACCAAACATCTAACATATATTTATAGGATTTTACTAAACCCTAAATTAATTCAATCCCCAACTGAAATCCTAACCGGCCCATCCAACATACTGAGAAACCTACGACGGCTTACAAACTGATTAAAAGTAAAACCCTACTTATTAAATCAAGACAATTACCAATTTAACCCTAATTATTAAATCAAGACAATTACCAATTTAAATTTACAATAAAGAATTAAATATAACACCATTACAATTAAACACATAACTAAACAATTTACTTAAATAATCACAATTATCACAATTAATGTAAATAATTCAAATAATTAATTAAACCAAAGAAAACAAATAAACCAACTAATTAATTCAAATAACACAAATAAGTCAAGTAAATCAAATAAGTAAAAAGTCAATTAAAACATATTAAAACATAATTCAAAACGATTAATGAACCAAAAACAATTAATGAATAGAAAACAATTAAACAAAATACCGAGACTATCCTTTTGAAAATTAGGGGTACTACAAGTATAAAAACAATTACAAATACTCTTATCTCCTAGAAGAAGTTGAATGGCTGAGAGGTATCATAGGTGATGGATTGAAGCATCACAATGACCAGCTGGCAGCCATGGATCCACCTCAACATCAAGTTTCAGCTGAAGAGTCCTAATAATGAAGTCCAAACTCCAATCTCCACCTGTCGGAAATGTCCGAGCAAAACCACACAACCCTCCACCACCAATTAGGCCACCGCATCAGGCACACTCTCTAAAAAGCAGATTCAAATTTGAATTTGAATACAACCTCCCCTCCAAACATGACAGGCCCTCCCTTACCACAGGTACAACCTACTCTACACACTGACAATACTTCTTTACACCAAAATGGCAACTGCTCCCGCACACATGTCAACTTAACCAAAAGTCTAGTCGGCACAAACACCAGCCTCTTCCCTACGTCATCACATGAAGTAGTCCCACCATTACAATCCACCATCACCACCACCACCACCACCACCTGTCCTCACCCACCACCACCTCCAACAAATCATGATCCCTCACCATGCTCAGTTTGCAAGCAAATCTTGGGCTGATGTAGCTAGATCAAGCAAACCCACAGACACAATGTCACTTGAATATATTGTCCCATCCTCTGAAGATTTCCTTGATCTGCCATTAGAAGTTGTTCAAGAAGGGGCCTCTTTTTGGTCATCCTACCATATTGTTGGGATTTATTCGCATAAAAGGCTACCATTCAAGGTTATGCAGGCAGCAGCACAAAGACTCTGGAGTCATCATGGATTAACAGCTACCATTATAGGAGATAATGGTACCTTCCTCTTTCGATTCAAATCCAAAAGAGTTGTTGACAATGTCTTAGCACATGGCCCTTGGTCCATTGTTGGCAAACCTCTCATCCTCAAAAAAATGCAACAGCCACCATTCTCACCAACACCAATATCACAATCCAACACAACTGTACCAATTTGGGTGAAATTTTACAACATACCAATGAACTACTGGTCTGGCAAGGGACTCAGTACTATTGCAAACAACATAGGCATCCTCTTATATGCTGATTAAGCAACCAAGACCATAGAGAAACCCAGGTTTGCAAAAATCTGCATTGATGTTAACATGTCAAAACCTCTGCCCAGCACAATCAAACTTAAGAAGGGAATCAACTCCTTTGTCAATATTGGTGTTGAATATCAATGGCTCCCTAAATTTTGTAAAGTTTGCAACACCCTTTTTCATGATGAGTCAGCCCGCCCTACTCTAACCATTCATGGATCTTTCTTCAAACCGCCTCGACACTCAAATAATTAGCAGCAGGAGGATTGGACAACTGTTACAAGGAAAAGGAAAGGCAAAGCCATCTCCTGTGGATCACCTACACCTACCACTTCACCACCTCACACTAATCCATCATCTCTAGTTCAACAAACAACTGTTACATCACCTATTAAACTCCTTACACGCCCTCCAAGCCCCACCAAAGCCTCAACCTCAAAATAGCTTCTTGGCAATGGCAATGACAAAATTATAATCAACCTATCCTCATTTTAATATCCAGGTTATCACCAACACAGTCAACAATCATTCAAGCCCCACCGACTCAACCTATAATACAATCAGAAACATGTTCTCACCTCTTCAGAAAGGCTGTATAATTGAAGAGGAAGTCTTTACTGATGATCATGAAGAGCCCCAAGACACAAACAGTAAATCAAGCACATCACAAATCCTACTTGCCACAAAAACAAAAATCACTGATCCAAAGAAGTCCAAGAATAAGAGATTAAAGCTGATGCAAGAGTTCGTACCTTCCAGCTCCAATGGCTTGAGGTATTTGAAAGGTAGCACCAAAACCCCTTCTCAATGACTTGTATCCTAGGATAGAATATCAGGGGCCTTAATGGCCTCTTAAAGCAGTTGGAGATTAAAAATTTGATCTCTGAGTATAAAGTTGACATTCTTTTAATCATTGAAACCAAGGTAGCCTCTGCAAACATCAACACCATCCACAAGAGGATTGCTGCTCACTGGTCCATTACTCACAACTACACCCACTCCCCTCTAGGTAGGATTTGGATCATGTGGAACCCCAACAAAATCAACCTCACAGTTATCTCTGAGTCTAGACAGGCTATCCATTGTTCTATCTCCATATATGGCTCTCCCACTGCATTCAACCTCACATTTGTCTATGGCTCCAATTGTGCATTTAAAAGAAGGTCTCTTTGGATGGACCTTATATCCCACTTTGCCCTATCATCTTCATCCCTATGGCTTATGATGGGTGACTTCAATTCCATTATTAGTCCCAATGAGAAAAATGGTGGCTCAAACAAATTAACCCCTGCAATTACTGAATTTAGAGACTACCTCCATGATGTTGAGCTTGAAAACCTAAGATTCAAAGGCATCTTCTTCTTATGGAACAATCAGAGTCTTGGGGAGGCATGCATTACTAAAAAACTAGATAGAGTGCTAATCAATTCCACTTAGCATAACATTTTTCCCCTCTCAGAATGTACTTTCCTTCCCCAAGGGGGCTCTGATCACAGCCCTATGCTTGTCCAGATAACCATTACCCCTATTCCATACAAGGCAATTCCATTTAAATTCTTTAATGCTTGGACCTCCCATCCCAACTTCCTCTCCATTGTTGATAGGCAATGGAAGATCTTCATTCATGGAACTTCAATGTTCCAAGTAGTGCAAAAACTTAAATCTCTGAAACAACCACTCAGAGAAGAGTGCAGGAGCAACTTTACTAATCTGCAGGAAAAGATCTCCAAAGTCAAGAAAGAGATAGTAGCTGCCAGCTTGAGCTTAATCAACACCATTCCAACACTGAACTGAGATCTCTTGAAAAATCACTCTCTTTAAAACACACTAAGCTGCTTTTGACTGAAGAAGATATCATGAGGCAAAAGTCAAGAGTCACTTGGCTTAAATTAGGTGACTCCAATACATCATACTTCCACAAATCATTTCTCTCAAGAGCAAACTCCAAAAGGATTCTCAGCCTTACCTCTTCAACATGAGACCTCATTACTACCCCTGCAGGCATCAAAACTGAAACACTAGCTTTCTTCAAAAACTTTCTTGGTGAAAATCCAAATCCCCACCACAGTCAAGAATCCTTATTCCCATTCATCACCAAATCTATCCCTCCAGAATTCATCTCACAGTTGGAATCAATTCCCTCTGACCTTGAAATCAAGCAATGTATTACTTCCATTAGCAAAGATAAAGCTCCTGGACCAGATGGATTCAATGCCTATTTCTTTCACCATGCTTGGCCAATTATTGGTACCACCATCACCAAAGCAATTAAAGAATTTTTCTTGAATGGTAAGTTCCTGAAGGAATGCAACTCCATTTACGTCTCACTGGTTCCCAAATGCCAAAACCCTTCAACTCTTAATGATTTCAGGCCCATCAGTTGCTGCAATGTGGTTTATAAATGCATAGCTAAACTCATTGCACTAAAAATGTAACCAACCCTCCCACACATTATTGAGCCAACTCAAACAGCCTTCATTCAAGGAAGGAGAATCACTGACTGAGTTCTCCTTGCCCAGGAGCTAATGAGAGGTTACCACACCTTTACTTCCTCCCCTAGATGAGCTTGGAAGGTGGACCTTATGAAGGCTTTTGATACAGTTAGTTGGAACTTCATCCTTGATTCTTTCACACTGTTTGGCTACCCTGCAAGCCTTGTGTAATCGATCAAAGCCTGTATCATTACACCTTCTTTTACCATTGCCATTAATGGAGAGTTCCATGGTTACTTCAATAGTATTAAGGGGCTTAGACAGGGAGACCCATTGTCCCCCACATTGTTTGTTATCTCTATGGAAGTTCTATTAGGAATCTTCAAAAGGTTTATCTCTCAAGTCCCCAGGTTCAAATATCATTGGAGATGCAAAGAGGTAGGAATCACACACCTCACATTGCTGATGATTTACTTCTTTTTTGCCATGCTAATATCACATCCATCTCCATTATTAAATCAGCCCTTGACCTTTTTTCCTCACTATCTGGTCTCACCATCAACCTTACAAAAAGCTCAATTTTTCTCTCGAGGATTGACCATACAAGTGAACTTCTATTTTCCAATTTTCTTGGGGTTCAAATTGGACCACTTCCCATTAAACATCTTGGAGTCCCTCTCATCTTTTCCTACCTTAAGGCTGTAGATTGCAATCTATTGCTTGAAAAAATCACAGCTAGAATCAACCATTGGTCTTCTAAAAGTCTATCTTATGCTGGTAGACTTGTACTCATTAAATCTGTGCTCATATCAACCCAATTATACTGGTCCAGCACCTTTATACTACCCAAGAAAGTGATCAATGACCTATCTGTCTTGCAATGACCCAAATCCACTCGGTCCGGATCGTTAAACAGATCTTTATCCGACCTGAAATCATCCAAGGGTAATATGGTCCTTTCACGTTAAATTTGTATATTAAAATCCAACAAGGACAAAATGGTCATTTGCCACAAGTCTAATAGTATGAGATTCAAAGGGCATAATGGTCATTTATTTATGTCACTTAATAAATATGATAGAGTTTGGGGCAATATAGTCTTTTCTGTGATAAAAAAATAATTATTGAATTTTATTTGGTCCTAAAATAAATACCCTAACTTTGAATAAAATGATAATTAGGGAAACTAAACAAAAAATGTACGGGATAGGAACCGATCGACGTGTATGCATTACACGTCAACTGGTTTGGGTCACGCACAACCAAGATGCTGGTCGACATGTGGGAGGCTACACGTTGACTGGTTCAGGTCATCTGGTCGATGTGTGGGAACTTTACGTCGACCGGTTCTGGGTTATCCAAACTCGAAATTTTTCACTGTCCAAGATACACCAACATTGATAACCAATCACCCTATACACCATACCCACGTACATATTTCAATACATTTTAACATCTAATACATTAACAACAACACCAATATTAACATAATTTATAACACGTTACATGAAATACACTAAAGGATTTAGTGTAAATAAGCATAATTACAATTCCCCAATGGCCATACACAAAATGAAACTAAATACTTCACAAGCTGCAAAATGATACACTTTGGGTCAATACTTTACAAAATGGGGCTTAATACAAAAGGTAGCAAAAGATACATTTTTCTAATCCAAACTAAGACTGTGGTGGATTGTCGCCCGCCCTTCTTTTCCCGAGCCTGAAAATGTTAAAAAAAATATGGCTCACTGTCATTAAGGTAATAATCATTAAGAAATTGTTTAGTTTAGTCCTCTAAAGAACGTCTTCAAGAACTCTTAATGACAAGAAATAATTTATAAAGACTATTAATATCCATAGATTTAGATATTTTCTACTCAGTTTTAAAATTAAATAATGTAAAAACCAAACAAATATTTAAACTATTTTCTATTTTTAATTTCAGTACTGTGAGAAATTAAAACAAAATCAACTGCATCCCAACAATTGTTTAATTTTAAAAATAGCTTGACTAGCAAGGCTTCAGAAGTTATTAACACTTATTGACTCCTCCTAGAATATTTGTCATCATATACAGTATTGACCCGATTGAAGGTGAAAGCACAAATCCTTGTAATTCTAGTCCATGCAAAAAGAAAAAAGTAAGTCTGTTCCAATAGTAGCATCTGTAGCAGCTGCACTACTTCTGTTTGCTCTTAATTGCGATAATGGCTGCCTTATGGATTATTAAAAGAAGAAGACGAGGTATGAAAACAATTATCGTTATAGTTAAAAATTCCCAAGATTTAAAATATAAATATTCAAATTTTCATAATAAAAAAAAAATTTCTCAATGGAATTTTTGATTGATTTGATGTAATCTCAGTAGTCAGAAAGAAGGATGCCGAAACAAACCAAAGAGATGTGTGCATGGAGGTGAAGAACAGACAGTTTACATACTCACAAGTCTTGGATATTACCAATAACTTCAAGAAGATTGTCGGGAAAGGAGGCTTTGGAAAAGTTTATCTTGGCTATTTAGGTGGCTCTCAAGTCTTGGATATTACCAATAACAGACAGTTCAAGGGTATAAGGAATTTGAAGCAGAGTTACGTACCCTGCATACTCCTACAATATCTTTTTACACCACCAGTACCAATAAACTATCTTTGTTCCACAATACTCTCTGATAAAAGAATATCTATTACATGAAATTTTATATGAAATTTGAGCTCATCAATATATAATGTTGACTTAATAATCCGTTTCACATTGCAGGACGACCTTCTTGTGAGTGCTCGTCATAAAAACTTAACTTCTCTTGTTGGGTACTGCAAAGAAGGCACATACATGGGAATCATCTATGAGTACGTGGTTAATGGAAACTTAACAAGGCATCTTTTAGGTATACATGTCATACTTGAAACTTTACAGAATACGACTATGCACGCATCTCATCTATACTCTGTGCTCCAGCAAGATCTACAAAAATATTTCCATCTAAATTTCATTAATGGACAATTTTCTTTTCCTTTTATTCTTTTAATTTATGGATGCCGAAAAAAACTCAGTTGTTTTGAGTTGGGAGGAGGGTCAGAATTGCACTTGACACGGCACAAGGTTAGTAAGAATTGAGATGACATGCAATTTTTCATTTTACTTCTTGTTTTCTAGCTATTAGCTGCAAGTGTAGCTACTAATTAATGAGGACTTCAATTGAAGGGTTGGAGTATCTGCATCATGGTTGCAAGCCACCAATAATCCACAGAGATGTGAAGTCTACTTATATCTTGCTGAATGAAAAATTCCAAGCCAAGCCTTCTGATTTCGGGTTGTCCAAAGTTTTTCCAAGTGAAGGGGGAACTCATGTTTCAACTACTGTTGCCGGCATTCCTGGCTACCTTGATCCTGAGTAAGTATTATTACTTTTGGTATATATGTTTTGTTTTCTCTTATCCCATGATTTAGAGCGGATCTTGGTGCAATGGTAAAGTTGCTTCATTGTGAGTACATCTAACCTTTCTCAAACACTGCAGTAGCGGGAGCCTCGTGCATTAGACTAGCCCTTTTTATACTGTGATTGGATTTTACTCAAAATCAACTCTTTTTTTTTTATTTTTTTATTTTATTTTTTTCAATAGCAAAAATCTTCAAAAACCTTTTCCTCAATAATTTGATTACATAATAAATTAGAAGAAATACCAACGGGCAGTGGCCTAGCGGTATTACCCTCTTACCTACCAAAGGGAGGTTAGGGGTTCAAGTCTTAGAAGAGACAAGTGTGTGTGAGTACCAATTAGGAAAAAAAAAAATTTAGAAGAAATCGTTTACCAGATGATCATTTCATTATCAACTTCTCTTAGTAGCTGGTATAAATATTTTAATTATATGTGCTTGTTCTCAGGTGTTGCACATCAAATAGGTTCATTGAGAAAAGTAATGTGTATAGCTTTGGGATTGTTCTCTTGGAAATAATTACAAGTGAGCCACCAATAGCTGGAGGCTATGACAAGACTCACATAATTCAATGGGTTAGTTCCATGCTTGAAAATAATTCAATGGGTTAGTTCCATGCTTGAAAATAGGGATATTAAAGGCATTGTTGATCCAATGCTACAAGGAGATTTTGAGATTAATTCTGTCTAGAAAACAGTAGAGTTGGCAATGAGTTGTGTGTCTCACCCTTCCACCAAAAGGATAACTATAAACTATGTGGTGATGGAATTAAGGGACTGTTTGGCAACAGAGATAGCTCGCCACTATACAGAATCCAAAGATTCAATTAAAGGACCTATAAATCTGGACACAGAAACTAGTCTCCCAATAATCGATACGATAATCTCCCCAAGTTAAATATCTCATGTGTTTGGTGTTGACCCTTACCTTCGTATTGCATATCATTAGTTTTATCAGAACATGTAGCAGCATTTGATATATTATTCATGAATTCACTGTAAAATTCATATGGAAACTATAGATACAAAAGGTGAAAAATTAAAATTTTATTTCAGAGTGTTGCAGGGGGGAGTTAGCTTTTCAAAGCAACTTAAACTAGAAGGGAATCATCAAGCATAAAATTTGTAGATCTTGTGAAGTAGAGGATGAAGTAGGAGTATTCGTGGGGGAACCATGGCTAGGTCCCCTAGAACCTCTTAGAATGTCATGAAATAACTTAATTGGACTGTATAAACCTTATTTGACTTACTTAAGGTCAAATTATTTCCTTTTTGATGTAAAATGATAATTTTACCCTTCTGTGACCTCGGGTCGGATTAAGACTCGGTTAACGATCTGGATTCTCCGGATTTGGGTTATTACAGTGCCAATGTGTATTATAAAAACTAGTAAGGTGTATTAATTATAGTTTGACCATGGAAATGATCGTGTTGCCCCTAGACGACCTCGGGTTCGGTTAAGGACCCGAATAATGATTTGGACCCCCAAGTTCGGGGGCGTTATTGCTGGTGTAATGATCAAAGTGGAAGGGAGAGAGGAAATAAGAGATGGAGTGTTGCCGGCATATCTGAAGCATGCATTGGGGATGAGTTTCTGGGAGAGAGGAAATAGGAGATGGAGTGTCACCGGTATCAGGTTCAGTTAAGGACCCGAATAATGATTCGGACCCCCGAGTTCGGTGTAAAGTTTATGATTTTTTATATATATATATACATACATATATAAATGTTAAAGTTATAAGATATGTTTTTTCAAAAAGTAAGTGGGCCCTACCATTATATTAAACCCCACAACCATTAGTTCTCCCTCTCGGCATAATTCTCTCTTCCAGACTTCCAGTGGCTTCTTTTTCTTTTTCTTTTTTTTCTTCTACAAATTTCAAGGCTTGATCTTTCTCACACCAATTGGAATTTGGTAGAACCTTGTGAAGCAAAGTAGGAGAGCTCGTCGATGCCATCGATTTGATAGGAGCCAAGCACCATTTGGCCAAGCCTAGGGATTTTGAATTTAGGGCTCAAATTAGGGCTTTTTATCTCATTTGAGGTAGGGGATTTTTAAGGCATAAATTCTTTGATTTTTTTTTTTTTTTTTTTTTTTTTTTTTTTTTTTTGTGAATTACTTCTCAATTCTTGTGAATAGCATGTTTAATTTGTGGAAATTTTATAAAATATAAATTTTCAATGTTGTAAGTGATATGTATGTGTTGGATTTTGTTGATATTATGTGAAAAAGCATGCTAAATTAATTTATTCCATGTCTTATATGTCTAATGTGCCGAATACTTATTATTAGAAAGCATGATATGATTTTTATTAGAATTTATTTATTTTATTTTTTTTGTTAAGCATGCTATGTGATTAAGGTTTGAATATGATACATGAGAATGTATATTTGACATGGCATCGAAAGACATGATTTTTTTTCTGATTTCATGGCATTGTAATATATGGGCATTCATGCATGGCATTAGGAAGAAAAATGGGAAAGAGGTTTTGGAAAGAAAGGAAAAATATTGATTTTTTATGGGGAAATGCTTTGATAAATGATTTTGTGAAAACTCGGACGCCTAGGAGGCGCCTAGTGGTCCGTGGTGTTAATGTGATCTAGAAGGAACTAGAGAGAAACTCTAGTATGGTGGAGCTACCTAGGCCTAGACGACGCCATGGAGGTGCCACGTGGTTGGGGATTGCTAGCCGACCCTTTCCTCGTGTCGCCATAGAGGTGCTATGGGTCGGGTTGCGTTAACAGTTTGGAATGGTGAAACGGAAATTGTTTTGGGAATTGGGGAAAGACATTACATGACATTGCATCCTATAGCATGATATGTTTTATTTGTGAATTGGATTATTACTATTAATATTATGATTGTATTTCTCTCGGAATTGGCATGATCCCGTCTACTTTTTTCTATTCTTTGCGTGGATTCACAGGGTCATAAGAAGTGTGTCTTAGACATTTCCTACTGAGCTTATGCTCATCCCATTATTTTAAACATTTTTTAGGACACGAAAAAAAGGTGGCGGATGACGATCCACTACAAGTTTAGACGAGATTGGAGACCTATTTTATTTTGCTATCTTTTGTATTAGAACTCTAATATTTTGTAAATGTAATCTTAGCTATTTTTTGAAACTTTAATTTAATTGGTATAATGTTGTAAGCTATGGATTTTTAAAGTTTAGCCATATTTTATGGACTGTAACTTGATATAACTAAGGTGTGTTCCTTATTTGGATGAGATGGAAGAACGAGACTTTTTATACGTATGTAATCATTTTAGGAATGTGGTATAATATTTGTATTGTGCGTTGGGATATGATAGATTAGTTTTAAGGCCAGTAAGGTTATTGCATTTTTATATATTTCAACAGGTTATAGAGGGACTTTTTCTGCGGAGGTCATGCCGAAATTTATATATTTTATGATTATTATTATTTTGGTATCTTTTGGGTCGTTACAAATTTGGTATCAGAATAATGGTTCAAATACCATTAGGACAACGGGTAGAGGCCTACCTAGGATTACATGGGGAGTTGAGTTATTTGTTTACTTGCTTAATTGCTTACGTGATTGCATACTTATATGCTTATGTGTTAAGGTGTTTAATTATTTGAAAGGCATGCTTAAATGTTTAACTGCTTATATGATTACGTGCTAAGTGCTTAGTGTTGTTGTATATTATTAGTATGGTTATGTTTATCATTAGTTGTGTATTCTGGGAGTATGGAAGGTATTTATGTGTTTCCATTCTTGTCAAGTCATTCATGTGAGGACTCAGTTTTCGGACGTGTTTTAATGTCATCGTTTTTAATCCGTTTCCTTTTTCTTATAGCGTCATGCCACCACGAACGGATCATGGGGAAAGTTTCAGCTTCAATCCTATGGAAAGGGATCGGGAGCAAGTTAAAAAAGATGTCTTGTTGCGTGATTTGGTCCCACTAAGAGAGGGGCAAGTGAGGGGGACCGTTGATCTACCTCTTCAGATAAGTGAAGAGCAGCTTAAGTTGGCAGTGCAGGCGGCCTTTCATGATATGTTTTGGACTGCAGTGGCATCATCGTCACAGGTTGTGCCACCACCGGCACCACCTCCTCCAAAGACAAATGAGTCAGATGACACTTTTTACCACATTGCAAAGTTTGTGAAATTGATGCCAACTCTATTTGAGGGTGGTCCAGATCCGCTTGTTACGGATAGTTTCATGGATAGGGTGGAGAAGCATCTCAATGCCATGAATTTGGCAACGGACAAGTTGAAGATCTATTTGGCAACTTATAACTTTGCTGGGGATGCTGAGATTTGGTGGAAGACTGTTTCTCACACCCACAATTTGGACACGATGACCTATGATACATTCAAGAAGTTGTACTACGAGAGTACTTTTCGGCATCTAAGCAGAGAGAACTGAAGAAAGAGTTTTATGGGTTGAAGCAGTAAAATATGACTGTCACTGAGTACGAGAACAAGTTTATATCGCTTTTGAGGTTTGCACCTGGGATTGCTAATGATGAGGAAAGAAATATATAGAATTTTTTTGATGGCCTTGATCTTACCATCAGGCCAATTGTAGCTGGCTCAGAACCGACAGAGTATGCAAAAGCAGTGATAAAGGCCTTAGTGGTTGAGGCCGAAAGTAAGAACAACAAGGCTATCAGGGAGTCCTATAAGCACAACATGAGCATGAGTGGTATCTCCGAAGGTCAATCAAGTAAGAAGTAGAAGAATGAACAGTCAGGGTTCAGGGGACAACAGTTAACCAGATCTGTATCCATAGCTTCAATGTATTTGGGGTCTTCTAGACCGAATGTTACTTGTTTCTGATGTGGGTAGCCAAGACATTTCAAGTCCCAGTGCACTCAAACTCAGTTGACTTGCTTTAGATGTGGGCAGTTGGGGCACCACAAGAACCAGTGCACTTAAATTCAAGTAGCGTCAGGTGGATGTTTTGGGTGTGGCTAGTAGGGCCATACGGTAAGGGATTGTCCACAGCGGGGTAGCGGTTCAGCAGGGGTGGAGGTTCACAACAGAGGCAGATGTAGTCTACTACAATTCAGTCAGGGTTTTAACCACCACCACCACCTCAGCCATCTCAGCCAGCTATGACAGCACAGAGTTCTCGGCCGGGCAGAGGGACTTCTTCGAGTGCACCCACTTAGCAGTCGGGTTATCAGACAGGTGGTTCTCAGGGGCAGAGGACTCAGGGTTGTGTGTTTACACTTACTCCAGCCGAGCCATCATCCAGTCCTTCAGTTGTCAGGGGTATGTTTCTTGTGTCTCATTCTTAGGCTCGTGTATTTTTTGATTCTAGTGCTTCCTATTCATTCATTGCTTCTTCATTTGCAAAGGCATTGGGATTGGAGGTCAGTCAGTTAGACATACCGCTTTGTGTTGACATGCCTATTGGGGGTTCAGTCACTCTCGGTAGAGTTTATCGTGGTTATTCCATTACCATTGCCGGACGGGTACTGGAGTTTGATCTCATCCTTCTCAAGATGACAAGATTTGATGTCATTCTTGGGATAGACTGGTTGTCATCCATTAGAGCTGTTATTGATTACTTTTGGGGCAGAGTTTCAGTATGTACCCCGGTTGGGGATTGTTTCTACTTTGTGGGAGATCGGTGTGATTCTCTTTTTCTTGCGTTTTATGGTATTAAAGGTCAGGATCAACAAAGGTTCTTCTTGGCTAGCCTTTTCGCTGATGATGATGTTGAGTTTTGTGGGGTTGATTATCAAGTGGTTGTGCGCGATTTTCTGGATATGTTTCTAAAGGACTTGTGATACCCCTCGATTCTAGAGCCACGGGTGATCAAGTCCGAGCACAGATCCGAGGGATACCAAACAATTAATATGTAAACAAGCAGAAAAAAAAACTGAATTAAGAATAAATTAATAATACGCTGAAAGAAATCTAACATAAGAATCCTCAAACTTGAAATAAATAAATTAATATGATTTAAAACCGTATAACTCGGGAATCTACCTACTGGACCCCTAATCCCAAATCCTTGAACAAATTTACAGAATTAAAAACCAAAATTGGAAATGGAAAGGAAATCCTATGTAACCGGAAGAGTGAGTGTCTGTGTCTGCATCAACACGATCCAGCTCTAAGACAGGTACTGTCGAACACCTGAAAAATAATAGAGTGGGTCAGGCCCACATGCAAGTCCTGATTTACTACGATCCAAACAGTAATCTGATACGCAGATACATCATAGAAAGACTCAACAATATCTAGAGTAGTCCATATATGTAAATATAGTACACACTATAGGACGCTCGCTAGTCCAGTAGGTTTGTCTCAGCCTGAATAGAAGGTAACATGCAAATACGCAGGTGGGCATGAGTACCTAGACCTATCAGGGGACAATACCTATGTCTAGTTATCCATCCTAGGCGATATACGCGCCTTAACCATGGTCCTGAGACTCAGGCTCATACCATGGCACATATAATAAATATATAAAGTCCGTACTCCTCCTAATATAGAATATCATCCATCTGTGTAGTGGTCTGATATCTGTATAATAAATCTATCCTGAAACCCTAGTAAGTCTTTCAATTCACAATTGATATGACACATGTAGATGATGGACTTAACCTTTATGGTTAATCCATACCTTAGTCTAATTTAGGTAGGTCTTAGTATTTTGAGCTAAGCCATGCCCAATATGACACCGTCCCATACCGGTTCATATATATACATCCATATAAGTAGGACTTAACCTTTTTATGGTTAATCCCACTCATTCCAATTTAGGTAGGATTTAGTGTTTGAACTAATCCATACCTAGTATGTCACCGTCCCATACCGCTACATACAATCCTCTAGTTAACATAGTTGACAAAACAATATTAAGTAGTCATCAACCACACTCCACAGTATGCATAAGATAAGTAAATCTATATACATAAATATTAGACATTCAATACAGCCTAAAATCCAACTCCAATAATGTAAATTGCTATAATAAATTCAAGCATTCACATTCACCATCATAATCCATGAATTGATACAGTTAACAGAAATTTAAGCATCAATTACCACCAAGCTAAGCACAGGTCATTCTAGTTAATTCACTTTACTTCTAATACCCCAGAAATATGATTTATTATATATACTTAAATCATATTTAACAATCTTGTTAAGCTCCAATAGATAAAACTAGCAAATCCTTTAACATAGCATAGTTACTAAAACAACACTATATAATTAACTGCCATCCTCCACAATATGCACCAGTATGAATTCATACATATATATCAACATTAGGTATTCACTTCAGAACCTAAATATCATGATCCAATAATTTAAATAGCTAAAATAGGTCATAGCATTTAAATTCCACATATAGTCCATAAACTAATACCATTTAACAATAATTGAGTACCAATTGATTCCAACCCAATCATAGTTGAAATTACAGTTAATCCACTATGTTTATAACATGGTGGACAATATGCCTAAATATAATTCATTTATATACCAACAATTTGCTAAGTTCCAGTAATTAAATCTCTTAGCAAAATAGTGCAACGTATAGATTTTTCTTGAGCTGTATTCTACTCCTTTCCTTAATCCAATCATGGATTAATATTTTCCATAGTATAATGGGTTTATTCCAGACCCAATAACAATTTAAAACAGCCTAAACAAAGTTCCAAGAACCTATACAGACCAAACAGTGCACAGAAACAAAATTTGGTGCGTTCAACTGAGAGCAGGCTCATTCAAAACAAAGAGCCTGCTCTATTTTTTCAAAAGAGCCTGCTCAACTAATCTAGGAGCCGGCTCCTAGATGCTAGAGCGGGCTCCACCTTCCTTTGGAGCCGGTTCTAAGGTAGAAAGAGCCGGCTCCTCCTCTTCTTGGAGCCTGCTCTTCTCCCCTTAGTTGCCGTCGTCCGTAAACTGCTTCTTCTTCGACTGCGGTGTTTTCCAGACCTCTGTAATACTTTCAAATCCTTGTTATAGGTTCAATCTTAGTCCTAGATAAGTTTAAACCACCGAGATCCAATCCTAACATGTGTAGGAACACAAGTTTTAAAGCCACGTTTACAGAACCTCCGTTAGAAATTTTTAAGCAAATTACAACCGATTTAACTCAGATTAATTTAGTGAAATTAAATAATGTTTCAAGCACTTGTTTTAGAGTTCAAACTCAGTCCTAAAGTGATTACAAGGCATCCAAACATCCTACTGATCTCAATTTAAAATAACGCTTAACCGTAAACCACAGCAAGAACAAATAGCAGAACATCAACAATTTTTGCAAAGCAGTTAATTCACGAGAGTAAACGAAATTCATACATGCATATAAAACTTGTTATAAAGTTTATTTAAGTCCGTTTCATCCTTGTTTTAATCCCTGGAGTCTAACTAGGCATGCACAGAACACGAATTAACGGGAAAGAGAAGAACAGAGACTTGCCTTGGAGTTTCAGATTTGAAACTCTAATTCCACAGTTTCTGTAAGATACGTCTGTGTCCTAACAGCAAGTCTGCTCCTCCAGTGCTTTAGTTTAACCTAGAAACACCCCATGCCTTCCTCTTTGAATTGCTTTAATAATCAACCAAGGATACTCTGCGTTTCTCTCTAACTCCTCCCTCTGTTTCTCCGAGAAATTTATTTGTTTGCAACCCTAGGTAGAATGTACATATGTATATTTATAGACTAATAAACCCTAAACCCTAATTCTAGTTGTATTCCGAGAATAAAACATCTTAATAGGCAAAATAACAAGGCGGCTACATCTTAACACCTAAAACCCTAAGTCACGATACACAAGCTCCTATAAACCGTGAATTAACTATATTAAACAATTATGTAATTACAATAATTAATAACAGCCAATTAATACACGTAAATAAATAAATCAAATACACCAATTAACTAAAAAAAATTAACAAATAATACAACACTTAATTCAAATAAGGAAAACAAAACAATTAAAATCATTTAAGCAACCACAATTAATCACTTTAAAAAAAACAAAACAACTAAGTCACATAACTAAATTAATTAATCAATGAAAAACAAAATTAAATTTCCAATTCTATCCTTTTGAAAACTAGGGGTATTACAGGGCTTGACTGAGTTGCCTCCACACCGAGAGGTGGAGTTTGTTATTGATTTGATGCCTGGTACCACGCCAATCTCTATGGCACCGTATCGTATGGCACCAATTGAATTAGAAGAATTAAGGAAGTAGCTTGATGATTTAAGAGTGAAAGGCTTCATCCGACCGATTGTGTCACTGTGGGGTGCACTGGTCTTATTCGCTAAGAAGAAAGATAGTTTCTTACGGTTGTGCATTGATTATCGGAAGTTGAATCATGCCACCATCAAGAACAAGTATCATTTGCTAAGGATAGATGATTTGTTTGATCAGTTGAGGGGAGCCAATTGTTTTCGAAGATTGACTTGAGGTCAGGCTACTATCAGTTACTGGTTAGGGATGAAGATATCCCAAAGACAGGGTTCCGTACACGGTATGGACATTATGAGTTTCTCATTATACCCTTTGGTCTGACTAATGCACTAGCAGCATTCATGGATCTAATGAACCGTGTCTTCCACGATTACTTGGATCAGTTTGTGGTAGTTTTCATGGATGACATTCTTGTGTATTCACGAACTCGGGAGGAGCACGAGATCTATTTAAGTGTAGTGTTGCAGATTCTACGGGAGCACCGTTTGTACGCCAAATATTGAAAGAGTGAGTTTTGGCTACAAGAGGTGAAATTTTTGGGACATGTTGTCTCGGAAGGTGGGGTTTCAGTTGATCCTTCAAAGATAGAGACAGTTCGGAATTGGGAGTAACCCAAGAATGTTTTTGAGATCCAAAGTTTCCTTGGCCTAGCGGGTTATTATCGGAGATTTGTGAAGGATTTTTCCCATTTGGCAGCTCCTATGACCAGATTGACTAGAAAATGATCAAGTTTGCATGGAATGAGGCCTGTGAGTCATCCTTTCAAGAGTTAAAAACAAGGTTAACTACAGCTCTAATGTTGGTGATACCCGAGCGTGGCTTGGGTTATGTGATCTATTGTGATGCCTTACGTGATAGTTTGGGTTGTGTACTAATGTAGGATGGTAGAGTAGTGGCTTATGGGTCTCGACAGTTGAAGACTCACGAGCATAACTACCCTACTCATGACTTGGAGCTAGCGGTAGTCGTGTTTGCCTTGAAGTGTTGGAGACACTATTTGTATGGTGAGAGATTTGAGATGTTCTCGAACCACAAGATTCTCAAGTACCTTTTCTCCTAAAAGGACTTGAACAACAGACAGAGGCAATGGGTTAAATTCTGAGAAGACTATAACTTTGAATTACAGTATCATCCTAGCAAGGCAAATGTGGTAGCTAATGTTTTAAGCTGGAAATCTCGTGGAACTTTGGCCAGCTTAGCAATTCAGAAATGAAAAATGCTTGAAGATTTGGTAAAGATGGGATTGTTTTACTTTGACGATGATGATGGCAGTGAGTCAGCATTCTTGTTTAGTCTCGTGACTCATCCACCTCTTGTAGGCCGAGTGATTGAGTCACAACGACATGATCCGAATTTAGATGCTATTCACATTCTGATTTCTGGTGGTGAGACAGTGAAGGATTGGACGTTACATGTAGATGGAGGTCTACGGTTTAGGGGTTTGTTGGTTATCCCCACAGTTTGTCGTGAGGACGTCTTACGGGAGTTTCATACTTCTCGCTTTGCAGTTCATCCAGGTGGTACTAAGATGTATCACAATCTGAGACGTCAGTATTGGTAGAGTGGGATGAAGAAAGACGTTGTACAGTTTGTAGCTAGATGCCTTACTTGTCAGCAGGTGAAGGCCGAGCACCAGAGACTAGCTGGTTTATTGCAGCCATTGCTGGTAGCGCAGTGGAAATGGGTGGAGATCGCCATGGATTTTGTGACAAGTCTTCCTAGGTCGCGAGGGGAAATGAGGCTGCATGGGTAATTATTGATAGATTAACCAAGACGGCTCACTTCTTGCCTATTAAGGCAATAGATGACGCAGAGGCACTTGGTGTTTTGTATGTAAAGAAAATTGCGAGATTGCATGGAGTTCTAGTGGCTATTGTTTCAGATAGGGTTGCTAAGTTCACTTTGAAGTTCTGGGAAGGATTTCAAGCAACGTTTAGTTCATCGTTGCACCTTAGTACGACATTCCATCCACAGACAGACGGCCAGTCGGAGCGTACCATCCAGATCTTGGAGGATATACTTCGGGCCTGTGTTCTTGATTTGGGATGTAGTTGGGAGGATCACCTTCCACTTATTGAGTTTACCTACAACAACAGTTATCAGATGAGTATTCAGATGGCTCCATTTGAGGCATTGTATGATAGACCTTGTAGGTCTCCTGTCTATTGGACTGAGGTGAGACAGCCGCCTTAGGACTCGACATTGTACTCGAGACTACTGAGAAAATTAAGCTGATTAGGCAGAGATTGCTTACAGCTCAGAGCCAATAGAAGAGTTATGCGGATAGGCGGAGACGGCCACTATCCTTTGAGGTGGGAGACCACGTTTTTCTGAGGGTTTCTCTATGGAAGGGGTTGATGAGGTTTGGGAAGAGTGGCAAGTTGTTGCCATGATTCATTAGACCTTTTGAGATCTTAGACTGTGTAGGAGAGGTTACCTATAGACTAGCATTGCCACCGCAGATGGACAGAGTCCATAATGTTTTTTATGTATCGATGCTACAGAAGTACGAACCGGATCCATCTCACGTTTTGAGTTGGATTGAGGTTGACATTAATGAAGATGTTTCCTACGAGGAGGGACCAGTTCAAATCCTTGACACACGGCAGCAGGTGTTGAGGAAAAAGACGATACCATTGGTAAAGGTTCTTTGAAGGTATCACGGAGTTGAGGAGGCTACTTGGGAGCTCAAATAGGAGGTTCGTTCCAAATATCCAGAATTGTTTTCTCCCTCAGGTATGGCTTAATTTTGGGGACGAAATCTTTTAAAGTTAGGGAGAATGTAAAGTTTATGATTATATATATGTTAAAGTTGTAAGATATTTTTTTTCAAAAAGTAAGTGGGCCCCACCATTATATTAAACCTTAAAACCATCAGTTTTCCCTCTCGGCGTAATTCTCTCTTCTAGACTTCCAGTGGCTTCTTTTTCTTTTTCTTTTTTTTCTTCTACAAATTTCAAGGCTTGATCTTTCTCACACCAATTGAAATTTGGTAGAACCTTGTGAAGCAAAGTAAGAGAGCTCATCGATGCCGTCGATTTGATAGAAGCCAAGCACCATTTAGCCAAGCCTAGGGATTTCGAATTTAGGGCTCAAATTGGGGCTTTTTCTCTCATTTGAGGTAGGGGATTTCTAAGGCATAAATTCTTTATTTTTTTTTTTGTGAATTACTTCTCAATTCTTGTGAATAACATGTTTAATTTGTGGCAATTTTATGAAATATAAATTTTCAATGTTGTAAGTGATATGTATGTGTTGGATTTTGTTGATATTATGTAAAAAAGCATGCTTAAGTAATTTATTCCATATCTTATATGCCTAATGTGTCGAATACTTGTTATTAGAAAGCATGATATGATTTTTATTAGAATTTATTTTATTTTATTTGTTAAGCATGCTATGTGATTTGGATTTGAATATGATACATGAGAATGTATATTTGACATGGCATCGAAAGGCATGATTTTTTTCTTATTTCACGGCATTGTAATATATGGACATTCACGCATGGCATTGGAAAAGAAAATGGGAAAGATGTTTTGGAAAGAAAGGAAAAAGAATGATTTTTTTTTTTGGAAATGCTTTGATAAATGATTTTGTGAAAACTTGGACGCCAAGGAGGCGCCTAGTGGTCCGTGGTGTTAATGTGATCTAGAGGTAACTAGAGAGAGACTCTAGTGTGGTTGAGTTACCTAGGCCCAGACGACGCCATGGAGGTGTCGGGGTTTGCTAACCGACCTTTTCCTCGTGACACCATAGAGGTGCTATGGGTCGGGTTGCATTAACAGTTTGGAATGGTGAAACGGAAATTGTTTTGGGAATTGGGGAGAGACATTACATGACATTGCATCCTATAGCATGACATGTTTTATTTGTGACTTGGATTATTGTTATTAATATTATGATTGTATTTCTCCCGGAATTGGCATGATCCTTTCTACTTTTTCCTATTCTTTGCGTGGATTCACGGGGTCATAAGAAGTGTGTCTTAGACACTTCCTACTGAACTTATGCTCATCCCATTATTTTAACATTTTCCTGGATACGGAAAAGAGGTGGCGGACGATGATCCACCACAAGTTTAGACGAGATTGGAGACCTATTTTATTTTGCTATCTTTTGTATTAGAATTCTAATATTTTGTAAATGTAATCTTAACTATTTTGTGAAACTTTAATTTAATTGGTATAATGTTGTAAGTTATGAATTTTTAAAGTTTAGCCATATTTTATGAACTGTAACTTGATGTAACTAAGGTGTGTTCCTTATTTGGATGAGATGGACGAACGAGACTTTTTATATGTATGTAATCATTTTGGGAATGTGGTATAATATTTGTATTGTGCGTTGGGACATGATAGATTAGTTTTAAAGTCCAGTGAGGCTATTGCATTTTTATGTATTTGAATAGGTTGTAGAGGGACTTTTTCTGCAGAGGTTATACTGAAATTTTATATATTTTATTATTATTATTATTTTGGTATCTTTTGGGTCGTTACATTCGGGGCGTTACTGCCGGTGTAATGAACAAAGTGGAAGTGAGAGAGGAAATTGGAGATGGAGTGTCGCCGGCATATCAGAAGCATGCATTGGGGATGAGTTTATGGAAGAGTGAGAAGATTATCGGTGGAGAGAGGAGAATGTGAGAGAGAAGGAGCCCATGAGTGAACAAAAAAGCAACCAAAAATAAAAATAATTAAGAGATTTAGTTAAAAAGAGAGGAATGGTAGCTTTGTCTATTGGGTGATATTTTGTGAATTGAATAATTAAGGATAAATATATCATTTGAAACATCAAGGGGTATCATTGTCCAAAAAATCGTTGATCCGCACTTGAGTAGCATTGATCAATACCTCATGGTGTCAGTGCAATTAACCCAATTAATAAATATGTTGTCCAATATATATATATATATATATATCATGTGTGTGTGTGTGTGTGTCACTACAAATAACAGACGTACTAATTAGGTTAAAGACTTAAAGTGTACCTTTTGAAGACTCCCCTCTCCCTGGGGCTCTCTTTGCCTATATATTCTATTTTGTTAGCATAGACCTTGACTTGACTTACATATGAATTAATGTTTAAACTTTTAAGACAAAAAAATTGACGAAGTTGCCTAGCAGAGTAGAGGAAATTAATTTAAGTGGTGGTAGAGTTGTGCCAGTTTCTTCTTCTTTCTACAGTAATTAATTATTATTTTTTTATTTTGCTTTTTTGTTTTCTTGTTTTTGGCGTGTGCATGAGTGTGTGTGTCGTAGAGAGAATGTTTTTAATATTATATCACCGTATCAAATGGTAGATTAATATACCATTTCACACACATTTTTTTTTTTTTTTACTGAGATTTGCCCTATTAACAATCAGATGAAAATTAGTCTATTTTTAAACAATCACAATCCTTTAGATTTGATAAAGTTAACAAAGACACCTCTACCATATCTAACACATGATAAATTGACACTATTACCCTTTAACATTTTCAAACCACTTTATTAGACTAAATTAACCCTCAGCTTCTCTCCCCCCTGTCTCTCTCTACCCATAATTGCTCACCATCTATCTCTTCCTCTCTATCTCCACCTCCACCACCATTGCCGCTGCTACCACCATCACAATCCATCACCAATAAAATCACGATTTGCTATTCAGCATTAAATCAATCCATGTGCAAATTAATTTGAATGCCAAGCCTAGCATTCAGAATTTAATATATGTACATACATATACAAACAAAATCTTTACAAATGGAAAGGTGATCCAAGTGTTGATTAGAGGCGAAAAAATGTCTACCCGAGAGTAACATTTGCGTTGGATTATTATTATTATTATTATTATTTATTTTATTATTATTTTTTTTTGTGAAGGTACGCTTGAGCCATCTTTGATGTTGCCATTATTGGGAAAGAAAAAAAAGGGAAAAAAAAAGAAGTAATAAGTCAATAATGTGTTAGATTGTGTTGTGATGATGGTAGCAGCCGGAGGAAGAGAAGGGGTCTCAACAGAACAAGGGAGGGTTAGAGAACATTTTGGTCTCTCAAGGGTATTTTGGTTTTTTTTTTTTTAAATTTTAAAGTTAAAAATAATTAAATATTGAAGGGCAATCTCATTTTTACTCATCTTTTAAGGGGTTATTTGGATCAAATTTTTGAGAGGGGGTGTGATTGTTTAAAAAATAACTAACTTCTGGCTATCAGTATGACAAACTTTAAGGAGTGTAAATATAATTAATCATTTTTACTTTGCATGCACCTAAACATAAAAAAAAATATATTAATAAAATAATTTTTTTCTACGCATAAAATTAAGAAGCTTCTATGAGAATGTCTTTTTCCACACCATTACGCTGTACAGCTTACGCAAGTCAATGATTTAATTCCATGAGGGAAAAAGTGCAAAATACCCCCTTGAGATTTACTTCATTGAGCAAAATATCTCTTGAAGTAAAAAAGTGAGCAATTCAGTCATAATAGTTCTGAAATTGAGCGTTTTGCCCCCTGCAGACGCCGGAATCCTCTTCCCGATCATATGCTGTTGCATGCGATTTAATGTGACTTTTAATTCCAAATATGCCCTCCATGATTACTATTATACCCTCTGACATTATACACAAACTTTGGCCTCTTTATCCCATTGAAACGCATGCCCCATTGTCTCCCAACGACGCCCTTATGTCAATACATATATATATATATATATATATTTAGTTGACACACAAAGAGAGTACACATAGGGGTTATATATATACACACACACACACACCCAGATAATGCAGTCATTTAAGGAATCCAAAACTTTTGTAACTCGCCATTTAATTGGCACAACTTACCCAAAATAACACATCCTAATTACAGCCATTTAAGGAATCCAAACTTCTCTTCAAAAACCTTGCTAATTCTTGGATTAATTTTTATTGTGAGAAAATATGATAATGTAGATTTTATGAATACTAATAGAGTTCTTGTTAAAATGATTATGTGAACCATTCATCAGAAAATTCAATCTCAATTTTATATAGCCAATAAGTGATAGAATTGATTCATTCAACTTAAGATCAACAAAAAAATCAAAATTAAATAGCAAAAATCCCATCAGGACCCAAAATATTTAATCCATCACAAGTATAACTAAGAGAGAGAGTACCCAAACCCTCATCTCCATCGTCGTCACACCAAAATCTCATCTCCATCGCCATCGCAACAAACCCACATATTCGTTGTTGTCGCACCAAAACCCTGGAGAAGACCTTCACTGTCGTCACACATAATAAAGAAGGATGGAGGAATTTTCTGGACGGTCCCTGCTCTAGTATCCTCAATGATCGCTTCCTCGGCGTTTTTCAGGAGCCACCGGACGGTATCGATGTCGGATTTGTGGCCAAGCTCTTGGGTCAGTTGGAAAATTTGGGCTGCGCAGGTAACAGGTATTCGAATCCTCCGACCACATCCCTCCGCCTTCACGTGGAGGTCCTTGGTTGACAATCGCCGTACAGTGGTGGAAACCGGCAGCAGTACCGGATTGAGTACTTGCATCTGCATCAAAAACGAAATGAAACCCAACCCTCTTCTAGGATTTTGGCTGTGATTACTTTGGTTCCCTGCTATTAAAGTGTTTATGTAATTGTGTGGGTTGGTGGTGGAGAGGAGAGAGAAGGAAGACAGAGAAGAAGAGAAAGAAAAAAAAAAAAAATTTAACTTTGAGCAAAATTGTAAATAAAATAGTCAGGGGTATATAGGACATTCTACAATTATATATTTTTGGTTTTTTTAAAAATTGTTTATTATATGGGGTATTTATGTAATTACACATTTAAATCAGACCGCAAAGAGGATTCCAGCATCTGAGAGGGGCAAAATGCTCAATTTCAAAATTACTATGATTGAGTTGTTTACTTTTTTATTACAGGGATATTTTGCTAGATGAAGTATACCTCGAGAGTATTTTGCACTTTTGCCTTCTATCAGTATTCATCAATTTGTTTTTCCAAGGGCAGATTGATTTGACATATACCTACCCAAAAAAATAAGAAATTGTTTTAGGAGGAACAAAAGTCTAATTGTGGCTTATTGCATGTTAAGTCAAGATATGTCACTCACAATCTATTCAATGAAAGTTCCTAAAAACTTCTGAAAATCTAAAAGTTGCTTTAGAGATATAATATTGACATTTAAAAAAATAAATAAAGAAAGAAAGAAAAAATGTTTGAATTGTTACACAACTTAAGATATATAGATTCATTAAGTAGTTCAAGAAACTTGTTTGAATGCATCTAATTAATCAGTGTGAACATGTGGTTGATCTTTTCAAAAAAAAAAACATGTGGTTGATCTTTTCAATTCTTCATATGACAGGTAATTTGACAAAGTCTTCTCATATACTAACAAAATGGCAAAAGTCAAGTGAAGCAGGGAGGAAGCTTCAAAATGTACGACTTATTATAAATATATGGTAAAGTGAAAAAAAAAAAACTCTTCAATTATGTTTAAATTTGTAAATAATTCCTCTAAATTATGTTTTGTGTATAAAAACTCATAAACTATCACATTTAAGTTCTAAAATACCCTTTTGTCTTACTTATTTTTTATTAAATGACTATAATACCCTTTCTTATTAAATTACAGTTGATATATTTTTCTTGTTAAAATAAATTATGAAAAAAATTCATACTAATTTGATGAAATATTCTTCATTAAATTTGCATAAGTTTGCCTTTAATTTCTTAAATTAATTATTTAAATAGAAAATTTTGAAATAATTTAAGTAATTTCTTAATTTTCATGAATATATTACATTAAAAAGAAGATATTTTTTATTTACGTAATTTATTAATTTTTCATGGATATTGTTTGAAAAAGAAGATATTTTTTTATACTAATTTTTTTTTTTTTTTCAAAGTGAGTATAATAAGTTTTACTATAATAAGTTAATCATTTTAGAAAATGATAGCTACAAATTTATTTATTTATTTTTTCATTTTTATAATCAATTGATACCAATTATAAAATTAAGGTAAATGGTATAATTAATATTTAAATAAGAGAAAATACAATAAAAAAAACAATTTAATAAGAAGGGACAAATTTAATAACAAAGGGTAAAATAGTCTTTTGTGATGAGTTTGTCCTTAATTGCAACAAATCAATAGTTTAAGAGGGTTAATTACAAAAAACCAATAATTCAGGAAGGTTTCTTGCACTTCACCCTAAATATATATATAAACAGGGCAAACATAACGACATTAATAGCTATGAACCATATCAACAGCTATAGAACTTTGAATACACTTAAATTTTTTCTAATTTAGTCCTTAGAGTTAGAGTCCACTTAGTAATATTACACGTGTGTACGTACGTATGTCTGCTAATTGTAATAGTATCGATCAAATCAAGCAAGTTGGAGAAATGAAGATGTTGATGTTGATGCATGAGAGACTTTGGAACTTGTCCACGACAATTACATAACGCGTGCACGCGTGTATATATATATATATAGTCGTTTCTTCACAATATATGCTTGTAGTGGAATCGCATTTTCTGGAGAGCACAGAATCTAGTTAGGAGAAGCAATGAGGGTATCGTTGGTACTTTTTGGAGGCAAAAGGAAATTCAATCATTCCTGATGCAATATAACCATTACTGACAAAATTTCAAGATTTGATTCCAGATGAGTTGCCAGATGGGTTACCACCCATGCGAGATATTCAACATCATATAGATTTGGTTCCGGGAGCTAGTTTCCCGAATCTCCCACATTACTGCATGAGTCCAGCTGAAAATGCAGAGTTGCAGAGGCAGGTTGAGGAATTGATTCGGAAAGGACTGATCAGGGAAAGCATGAGTCCTTGCGCAGTTCCTGCTTTGCTAACACCAAAGAAAGATGGGAGCTGGCGGATGTTTGTCGACAGTTGCGCTATCAACAAAATTATAGTAAAATACAGGTTTCTAATTCCGCGACTGAATGATATGCTTGACATGTTGGCGGGTTCGAAAGTATTCTCCAAATTTGATTTACGGAGTGGGTATCATCAGATTTGGATTAGACCAGGTGATGAGTGGAAGACAGCTTTCAAGACAAAGGAAGGTCTACCCAATGCACCAAGCACTTTCATGCGTCTAATGAACTAGGTTTTGAAATCGTTCATTGGCAGATTCCTAGTAGTGTACTTCAATGATATTTTGGTGTACAATCATAATAAAATAGAGCACATAGAGCATTTGTAGAGGGTCTTGCGGGTCTTGCGTGACAACAAGTTATATGTCAACCTCAAGAAGTGCACCTTTGTAACAGACAAATTATTATTTCTAGGTTTCATTGTGGGGGTTAATGGTATTCAGGTTAATGAAGAAAAGGTTCGTGTTTTTCGATAATAGCCTACACCAGAGACTGTGAGTCATGTTCGCAGTTTTCACGGACTGGCAACCTTTTACCGCAGGTTTATTCAAAATTTCAGTAGCATTGTAGCCCCGATTACTGAGTGCATGAAGAAAGGTAAATTTAAATGGGGGCCTGAGCAGGAAGTATCATTTTCTTTGATGAAAGAAAGTCTATCCACGGCACCAATACTTGCACTGCCAAGCTTTAAAAAACTCTTTGAAGTAGAGTGTGATGCTTCTATTATGGGTATAGGTGCTATTTTCTCACAAGAAGGTAGACCAATTGAGTGTTTTAGTGAAAAGTTCAGTGAGGCAAAACAAAAGTGGACCACATATGAATTAGAGTTATATGCAGTGATCCGTGCTCTAAAACATTAGGAACATTATCTAATCCAGAGGGAGTTCGTGTTATACAATGATCACCAGGCGTTGAAGTTTATTAATATGCAGAATAGCTTGAACTGCATGTACGCCAGGTGGATTTCTTTTCTTCAGAAATTTACCCTCGTACTGAAGCATAAATCGGGGCAGCAAAATAAGGTTGTTGATGCTTTGAGTCGTCGAGCAACATTGTTGACAATCTTGAGCTCAGAGGTTGTTGGTTTCGATTGTCTAAAGGAGTTGTATGCGACTGATGAAGATTTTCAGACAATTTGGGACAAGTGCAGCTCACGATAATTGGCCACTGATTTTTATATTCAGGATGGATATTTGTTTCATGGCAATTAACTTTGTATTCCAAAAACTTCACTGCGAGAACAAATCATTCGAGAATTGCATAGTAGCGGTTTGGGTGGATATTTGGGCCGAGATAAGATGATTGCCCTCGCAGAAGAATGTTATTATTAGCCACAATTGAAACGTGAAGTTGGCAAGTTTGTGCAGAAGTGTCCAGTATGCGAGATAGCCAAAGGACAGTCCCAAAATTAAGGATTATATACTCCCATTCCTGCACCAGAAAATATCTGGGGAGGATTTAACCATGGATTTTGTGCTAGGACTTTCTCGTACTCAAAGAGGTATGGATTCTGTTTTTGTGGTTGTTGATAGGTTCTCAAAGATGTCACATTTTATTCCATGTCGGAAGACCTCAGATGCATCTCATGTTGCTAATCTATTCTTTCGAGATATTATTCGTTTGCATGGAGTTCCAAAGTCCATTACCTCAAATCGTGATGTCAAGTTCCTCAGCCACATTTGGAGGACATTAAGGAAGAAGTTTGATACCTCTCTGAAGTATAGCAGTACTAGTCATCCACAAACCGATGGTCAAACAGAAGTGGTTAACAGAACCTTAGGAAACATGATTCGCTGTGTCTCGATAAGCCAAAACAGTGGGATTTGGCTCTGCCACAAATCGAATTTGCTTTCAACAGTATGTACAATCGATCCACTGTGAAGACACCATTTGAGATTGTCTATACCAAGGTTCCAAGGCATTCCTTAGACTTGGTTCCATTACCCAAAACTCCAAGATCGAGCGTTGTAGTAGAAAATATGGGTGAAAGAATCTAGGCTATTCAAGTTAAAGTCAAAAAGAATTTGGAACAATCCAATGCCAAGTATAAAACTGCAGCTGACAAGCACAGACGAGCGAAAGTATTCCAAGAAGGAGATCTTGTCATGGTACACTTGTGTAAAACCAGGTTTCCTACTGGGATGTACGGCAAGTTGGCAAACAGGAAGTATGGACCACTTCGCATTAAGCGAAAAATTAACGATAATGCTTATATGGTGGAACTGCTAGAAAACATGTCAATTTCCAATACTTTGAATGTGGCGGATTTATTCGAGTACCATCCACCAGACGAATAACTTTATTCACAATCAAACTAGAGGACGAGTTCTTTTGAAGTAGAGGGGACTGATGTAGAATAATAGTTGGTGGAAGACATAAGGAATGTTTTGTGGGGTATTTTAATAAGTGTGTAGTGCTTTACTAAGTGGGTTTGGTGAATGTTTTATGGAGTGCTTTAATGAGTGGGTTTGGTGAATGTTTTATGGAGTCCTTTAATGAGTATGGTTGGTAATTGTCTAGTGGAGTTTTGGTGAGGTTGTTGAATTCATGTAATTTCACCTATAAATAGGTGTGTGTGTGTGTGTGTGTGAAGAAGAAATGCATTCCATTTTGAAATGAAAACAAGTTCAATGTTTTATAACTCTTGTGAGTTATTTTGAGCTACGACTCTCCTATCATTTGAGAATTTATTTTCTCCTTCCGCTTCCGCTATGTTAGAAAATTATTTTGTGGTTAAGTTCTTTATTCACAAGTTTTCTCTTCACAATGAAAAAAAATAATCCACATATATATAGTTTCTATGTTCACAAATTTTCCAAACAGGGGAAAAACATAACATAAAGACGAATTCCTAATTCCGGAGAATAGCCTCTTCCTTTTCTTTTTTTTTTTTGGAATTCTAATGTTCTATTTCCAGGTGGCAAATCCGGTCTCACTCCCATGAAGGAAGTAAAGGCTCATGATTGCCAACTATTTTTGCTCTTGTGATACACTTAATAAGAAGGTTTTCCTACACCATCCAAAATAAGTCGAATAAATAAAATAGGGAATCATAACGCTGGACTAGAATCAAGAGATGATTATATATAGCACAAACAATATATATATACACACACACACACACACTATAAAATACAAAAAAAAAAAAAAAAAAAAAAAAAAAAAACCCAATCAATTAGGAAATGGAAAATAATAAAACCCAAATCCAGCCAAAAACAAACCAAATTCAGCCAACACAATTTACAATAAAACCAGAGAAAAAAAAAAAAAAAAACCATGCGTCAATCTTAAAAATGTTTGAGAAGTTGGGATTGAAGAAAGCCCTAAAAATGTTTGAGAAAGAGAGATTGAAAAAGGCCCTAAAAATGTTTGAGAAAGAAAGATTGAAAAAAGCACTAAAATGTTTGAGAAAGAGAGATTGAAAAAAGCCCTAAAAATGTTAGTGAAAGAGGGATTGAAGATTACCTGAAGAATGAATGTGTATTCAGATCATTCGAGGGTAGAGAGAGGGTTGAAGATATAGCTCTGCCTTGGTCTAGGTCGGAACAGGTTAAGATGGTTTTCATCTTAACTCTCTGACTTCAAGCCTCATCAGCAGAAACAAAGGAAGAAAAAAATTGATTAGAGCCTTGGTCTGGGTCGAATTTGTCAGCTATTAGGGAAATTTGGGTAGGGAGTTTTGGGTTGAGTAGAAACGGGTGTAGACAGATCCGTTGAAGCTCAATTTCTCCGGTGGGCATGGTGGGTTCAGAGGCTGCTGCTCTGAAAAAGAGACAAAGGCCCTTGTTTGGTAATAGGGACTTGTTGCCTTTAGAGAGAAAATACAGATAAAAGCCTAGGGTTCGTAGGAATGAAAAGGAATTTTTTTTTCCATGCGCGCTTTGGCTGATTATCAAGTTTGGCGTGGGAGTGGGAAATTCTGTGGGCGGGAAAATGAGAATTTCAGTGAAATTTTACCCAATTTTTATCTCGTGAGATTGTGCCGGAAGGTGAAATTTTAGCTTCCTTCATTAACGAGGCGCTTATGTCCTGTTAAAATTGACCTTCATTAACGAGGCGCTTATATCCCGTTAAAGTATATATTAACGAACACCTTTAACACCCCGTGAAAGCATTCTTTTACGAGGATTCTATTTCCAACCCCGTGAAAGCGTGTGACAACTACAAGGAACCCTTATGAACCTCGTCAAATGCAATTTTTACGAGGCAAAATAAATAAACCTCGTAAATACTGGTCGTAAAAATACACTTTTCTTGTAGTGTTAATTGTGTATATATATGTGCTTAGTTGCAAAGTTGTTTAATGAGCAAGTCTTGTGTTGAATTGTTCTCTTGAGGTTATATATATATACATGATGACGATAATGGCTATATATGATTAAGTTGATAAAATGCAATCATGTGTATTGTCAATTTCATTCATGCATAATTCCATTCATGGCATAGGCATGGTTTGGAAAAAGTGAGGTTGAAATGATTCTTGTAAAAAAATGTGATTGAAAGGGAATTTTGAGAAAAGGATTTAGAAACGAACCGGGTATCACGAGCTCGTGGCTAACTTGACCTAGAGTGGGCACTGCCCGGCGTGAAAAAGTTGACACTAACAGTGTTAATCCCAGTTGGGTAAAGTCAGTTAGCGGCTAACGTGACCTAAAGTGGGCCCCAGTGTAGGGCGTGAAAAAGTTGGCACTAGGAGTGTCAATCCCAGCTCAGTAAAGTCAGTTAGTGTAGGTGGGGATTTGGGGTTGGTTTGAGACCAGACTCAGGATGGTTATGCAATGCATTGCATTTCATGACATTTTGATACCTATGATTATGACTAATTATGTGATGATAATCTTTTAAATTGAATGACGTGGATTGTGATTTTGATAATTTCCCGTGTATGATTCCGATATCTTTTTCCCATTCTTTGGTTGTTGGCTCAAAGGAGTCCAAAACCGGTGTTTTAGGCATTACCTACTAAGCTGTTGAGCTCACCCCTGATCTTAACATTTTTAGGAAACTGGAGGAGTATGGACGTATGACTTTTTTCCACGCACTTAGACGCCGCTACTATTCTACCTGCATTTGTGAGTTTTCTGTGATGTTAGTGATATGATGTACTATGAGTCTTAGGATGACGTATATATTTTATGCATTGATATAGGACAAAACGGTAATACGTTAGATGATCTTGGGTTCGGGTAAAGACTCGGTTAGCGATTCGAACCCTTAGGTTCGGGTCGTTATAGTGATAGTTATTTTCGAAAGATATTTGGGATTGATATTTGGCCAAAATCTGAGGGGATGTCAGTAAAATAAATCCTTAAAATAATGGTGTTTGTTATGGGCTGACTCACCTAATATTTTTTTCATGCAATGGATGTTTTTAATAGAATAATCTACTATTTCACTCATTTTTCAAGTTTTTTACTACACATGTACAAATATAATAAGAAATTAATAATTCCTACCCATAAAATTAAGAAGTTTATATGAGAGTGACTTTCTAACCCATCGTACGTGTTATGCGTTAATTTCACAAAAAGTATTCAACAATTTAATTTTTCAGGAAAAATGTCTAATTGTTGGTCCACGCGCCTCACATTATTGCAAGTCAAGTCAAGTCCAGTCAAGTCAAGAAGAACTTGAGGGCAAATGAAATTTCTTTCTAAAAAAACCTATGAGACCGTCAATTTCTAATTTCTCCGGCCCTTCGAGACTCCCTGTGCTGGTCAAGAATGCCAACAAAAGAGACTTACGGGTGGAGGTGGACAGAGTCTTTGAAAGGTACAAGTAAATAAATGCATGAAATGATGTGTGTACATCTCCTATTTTGGAGAACCTACGTTTATATAAAGCCGCCACCTTATCACCTTTATTTTGCACTGAATCTCCTATTTCTGAACACCAAAGAATCAAAGGAGAGCAATGGAGCTGTCTTTTCTTTTGTTTGCTTGTTTAGCTCTTGCACTGCTGGTTCGTGGACAAGATTCATCAGGTATAATAGACCTCTCTCTCTCTCTCTCTCTCTCACAGCTGCAATCATTGAATCAATAAATGTTTACATTTACAAATATTTGTCGACACATTGGCCCGTTTGGCATGTGTTTTCTGTCTACTATTTTTGTTTTTAGATTGTTATAATGTCAATTTTGACAACAAAAACATATTTGATGCGGTTTTATTTTATTTTACACAGTGTTAAAACACTTCGTGAACAGTGGTACAAAATTAAAACATTAAAAAGATATTTTTTCTTATTTTGACAACTATTTATGGCCCAAAAATCATAACTGTGCATGTTTCTGTTTCTAACATTTCCACAACAAAACAACGTTCCTAAACGTACTTTCAATTTTTTTCCAAAACACCCCTAGAGCAAAAACTCTATTTCTGTTTTAGATAAAAACAAAACGCCAAAAACAAAGCGCATGCCAAACGGACTTCGTAACAATGCCATCCATTAAATGATGGTTAATTTTATTAGCTATTTTTTAAATTTGGATAATTATCAATAACTCTTAGATGATGTTTGATAACTTCAACATTTAACGCAACAGATTAAATTAATGTTTATCTAATTTTTTTGGGCAAAGTACAAAAAAAAAACCCTCTGACTTTTAGCCACTCTCAGTAAACTCCAATCTAATTTTTTATCAAAAAACCCCGCTCAACTATCTGAGTAAGGTAAAAGAGTTGATATTTGGACCAAAATGCCCTTTTATTTATCATAATTCTTCTAAACTTCAAAAATTCATATATCACAAACCGTACATTTAAAAATTGTAAATAATATATAAACGAAAAATTTATGAAATAAGGATTTCAGAAATATAAGATTTGTGCAACTAACCTTCATAACTAGAGAGAAATAGACAATCTAAAATTTTACTCCAACAATCTTATTTTATTTTTTAATACTCGAGATATTTGCAGGAAAATTTTAAGAATTATTCATTTACATTAGGAGCAGAATATATAAAAATTTAGCCCCAACAAAAATTGATTTCATGAGATATTATATTTTGCGTCAAAGAATTTTCATTCTTTTATAGCCTCACCATTTAAAAAATAATATATAAATGAATATTCGGTCTCTATTTGGGGCTATTTTTTTTTTTATTTTTTATTTTTTTATTTTTATGTTCTGCTCCATATGAAAATGAATAATTCTGAAAATTTTCTTACAAATATCTCGAGTAGTTTATTTTCAAAAAATAAAATAAGATTGTTATAGTATATTTTTAGATTGTCTATTTCTCTCTGGTTTTGAAGTTTTGTTAAACAAATCTTATATTTCTGAAATCCTTATTTTATAAACTTTCCGTGCATTTATTATTTGTAATATTTGGATGTACAGTTTGTGAGATATAAATTTTTTAAGTTGAAAAAAATTAAGATTTAAATAAAACGGCATTTTGGTCTAAATATCAACTCTCTTACCCCCTCACATAGTTGGGGGGGGGTTCTTTGGTAAAAAATTAGACGGGGGGATTTATTGAAAAAAGACTACAAGTTGAGGGTGGTTATTTGATAAAAAAATTAGACGATGGGAGTTACTGGAAAATGTTACAAGTTGATGGTGGTAACTTTGCCCAATTTTTTACAATGTACAAAATAGTAAGCGCCATTTGAAATGACATAGGTATTACTTATCATGCCATACTTAACGTTGAAAATTCAAAAAGATATCAAAAAATCTTTATTTTTTAATTACCACTTAAAATCTTCAACACATAAAAATCAACTTTTAAAACTTTAAGTACTTAATTTTCAGTTTTATTAAAGAGCACCATACTTTCTCACTAAAAGATAAATAAGTCCTACAAAGTTTCTTTTAGGACCAATAAGTTCTACTTTGAGACCTTTTTTCCATTTAAATTCTAAATCACTAAATCTTTTTTTTATACCCTAAATTTTTGTGATTATAGTTTTATTCAAGCTAAAATTGATATATAATCTTATATATATATGTGCGTGCGCGCCCATATATATTATACATATTATATGATGGCGGTGATCATAGGTTTATGATTGAATACACCCAATTAGTCGATTACATTAATTATGTGGGCCCATCTTTATTTAAGTGCTTAATTGTTTTTTTTGGCTTTTCTTCTTGTGAAAAGAAAATGTTTTGAGTCAGATATAACATATTATTAGATATCAAGTTTGAATTTTTGAATAAATAATTTTTATGAGAGTACCACACAAATTAAGTTGTACTGAGTCCTAAAATTGTCCATTCTTGCCCGTGCATGTGGCTTGTGTGATACTATGCTTGAGTGTTTGGAATTGCTTCTCTTACTTTCATTTTAAAAAATTGCGGTGCAATGTGTTTGGTTAGAAAAAAAAAACCCTGATAGGTGGTAGAGTTTACATCAAAAAAGCGCGTTTAAGTGAAGTTCGGAATTGTAATTTTTAAAATTACGTTACGGATAGAGGTTTATAACCAATTTTTTTAGACAATTTAATTCCTTTATATTTTTTATGAATAAAATTTTATCACTACTACAAACAAATAACAAATAATATCTGACACTCTGTAACAAAAAAAGATTCTAATTTATTCTAGGACTCTACAACGGCCTTCCAATATAAGTTGATCTTAATGAATTAATTAGACTCAATGGAATTTTATAATATTTAATATTAGAAAATTATTGCTGTCAGTATTTATAACAGCTCTATTATTAAAATTTATTCAATGAGTTTATTTAGCATTTTAGTCATTTGGCTAATGTTTCTGTCCTCTCAGGCTTCATTAGTATAGCTTGTGGAATTCCTCCTGAAGATTCCAACTACATAGACAAGACAACAGGAATACGTTACACTTCAGATGCAGGTTTTGTAGACACAGGTGAAAGCAAGGCTATATCCTCTGCTGTTAGGTATGACTACGCACTGGAACAACAATTGTTTAACGTAAGAAGCTTTCCTAACGGTAGCAGAAATTGTTACACTCTGAGACCTGAAGGAGGGAGAGGCAATAAATATTTGATAAGGGCGTTATTCTTTTACGGAAACTATGATGGTAAAGATCAACCACCAAAATTCGATCTATACATTGGAGTTGACTATTGGGTTACGGTGTTACTGGATGATATCTTCTCTACTTTGATTCAGGAGATCATACATGTTCCCACTGCAGATTATATAAATGTTTGTCTTGTAAAAACAGGCTATGGAACACCATTCATCTCATCATTGGAGTTGAGGCCTTTGAATAATTCTATGTATGAAACAGAAAATAATGTATCACTAAATTTCTTGGGGCGTCTAGATTTGGGTTCAATAAGGGGTGACTATTTCAGTGAAAGTATCAGGTTGGTCTTTCCTATCTGAATTTAGAAATTAACTAGCTAGGAAGAATCAATTAAGTTTCTCCTTCATTTGAATTTCTGTAGTACTTGATATATTTATATATATATGCTCATGAGTCAGGCCTGTGGTACTAATGTATCTCAGATACAAAGATGATGTTTATGATCGCATATGGAGGCCCTGTAGCGAGAACTACAAGAAGTTAAGTACCCCATCATCGGATTCTACAATAAAATCCGACGGTCTGTACCAGCCACCATCTAAAGTCATGAGCTCTGCCATCACACCAAGTGATACCTGGGAATCCTTGTACCTTCCGCCATGGCAGCCTGTCAGTCCCACAGACCAATTTTATATCTACTTATACTTCGCGGAAGTTCAGTTGTTGCAAGATAACCAAACCAGAGAATTCAACATTTACTTGAATGGGAACCAATTGAACCAAGAACCAGCTGTCTCCCCCAATTATTTATCAACAACTACATTAATATACAGCACAGCACCTGTGAGTTATCCAAAGTACGAGCTCTCAATCAGAAAGACCAATAATTCAACACTTCCTCCCATCATCAATGCCGCAGAACTCTATGCTGTAAAACAGTCCTTACACTCGCAAACAGATGAAATTGATGGTAATTATATATGTTCTTGATTTTGAACTTCGATGTGTTTTTCCCGCCCTTCCATATGTTCTAATTAATTCTCTCTGCGTCTCTCATTGATAATATCATGCTTTGTATTTTGAAATATTAGTTGCTGCTATGATGAGCATAAAGTCGAGCTATAAAGTGACGAGAAACTGGCAAGGAGATCCATGTGCCCCTCCAGAATACGTTTGGGATGGCCTCAACTGTAGCAAAAATGGTTTAGATTTCCCTAGGATCACATCCTTGTACGTTTATGCCCTCTCTAATTACCAATATATATATATAATTACCAATATATATATATATATATATATATAAATTTTCATGATTTGATCACTATTCATATATTGATAAAATTATTCAACTTGAAATTAGGAACTTGTCCTCTGGTGGATTGACAGGGGAGATAGCTTCTTACATATCCAATCTCACCATGCTGCAATCTTTGTAAGTATGAGATCGAAGTCTCTTCTAGCAAATACTAAATAGAACATATATGTCTACTACTTTTATTTATTCATTTGGTCATAGAAAGAAAAAATAGAAGTTTATTTATTTATTTATTTTTTATAACCAATGATAATTAAAGTTGTACTTTTGCTTCTTTCAGGGATTTGTCAAACAATAGCTTAACTGGAGAGGTGCCTAATTTTCTCTCTCAACTGACTTCCCTAAAAGTCCTGTAAGTTTCATAGATCTGGTAATCAGATTGAAAATTTATTGGCATGAAAAAAGAAATAGAAAAATGGATAGAAAGATCATGTTCACTCTTCTTCTTCAGAAACTTGAAGAGAAACAACTTCACGGGTTCACTTCCACCAGATCTGGTTGCAAGGTCCAATGATGGTTCATTGTCATTAAGGTAATCATTAAGAATTTGTTTGGTTTAGCCCTCTAAAAGAAAGTTTTTTTATGACAAATTTTTTTTTTCAGAGAACTCAAAAATTATCATTTTCAAAGAATTAGATGTTTTCTACTCAGTTTTTGAATTAAATACTGTAAACGAAACCAATATTTGAACTATTTTCAGTTTCTAATTTCAGTACCGTGAGAAATGAAAATCCAAATGAACTCCATCCCAACAATTGTTTCCTAAAATAGCCTTGACTAACTTGGCATTAGAAGTTATTAACATTTATTGACAACTTGTATAATATTTGTCATCATATACAGTATTGACTCGATTGAAGGTGAAAACACAAATCCTTGTCAGTCGATTCCATGCAAAAAGAAAAACAAGAAGGTTGTTCCAATAGTAGCATCCGTAGCAGCTGCACTTTGTTTGCTCTTAATTGCAATAATGGTTGCCTTGTGGATTATTAAAAGGCGAAAACGAGGTAAGAAAACAATTATCATTATATATAGTTGAAAACTTACAAGATTTAGAACATAAATATCCATATTTTCACCATAAAAAGATTTTCTCAATTGAATTTTTATTTATTTATTTATTTTTATTATTGATTTTGATGTGATCTCAGTAGTCAGAAAGCAGGATGCTGAAATAAATCAAATAGATGCGTGCATGGAGGTGAAAAATCGACAGTTAACATACTCTCAGGTTTCCCGTATAACCAATAACTTCGAAAGGATTGTTGGGAAAGGAGGGTTTGGAATAGTTTACCATGGTTATTTAGGTGGCTCTCAAGTTGCCGTCAAGATGCTCTCTCCGTCATCAGTTCAAGGGTACAAGGAACTCCAAGCAGAGGTGCCCTGGATAACTCGATGATGATATCCAATGAACTATCTTTGTTTCACAGTACTCTCTGATAAAGGAATATTTATAAAATGAAATGTTACATGGAATTTGAGCTCATCATATATATATATAACGTTGAACTTAATGTGCCTCTTATACTGCAGGCCGAGTTTTGTATGAGTGTTCGTCATAAAAACTTAACTTCTCTTGTTGGGTACTGCAAAGAAGGCACCAACATGGGAATCATCTACGAGTACATGGTTAATGGAAACTTAAGAACGCATCTTTTAGGTATGCATGTCATGCTTGAAACTTTACACAATATGACTATGTACCCCATCTGATATATAGTCTCTGCTTCAGCAAGGAACTACAAATTATTTGGCTTGGACAATTTCCTTTTTCTTTTAATTTATGGATGCAGATAAAAACTCAGTTGTTTTGAGTTGGGAAGAGAGGCTGAGAATAGCACTTGACGCGGCACAAGGTTAGTAAGAATAGAGACGAAATACAATTTTTGGTTTAATTCTTATTTTCTTGCTATTAGCTGCTGAGTGTAGCTAGTAATTAATGAAGACTTCAATTGAAGGGCTGGAGTATCTGCATCATGGTTGCAAGCCACCAATAATCCACAGAGATGTGAAGTCTTCCAATATCTTGCTGAATGAAAAATTCCAAGCCAAGCTTTCTGATTTCGGGTTGTCCAGAGTTTTTCCATCTGAGGGTGGAACTCATGTATCAACTACTGTTGCTGGTACTCCTGGCTACATTGATCCTGAGTAAGTATTTTTACTTTTGGTATATGATTTGTTTTCTCTTATATATGATTGAGAGCATATCTTGGCGCAGTACATCTAACCTTTCTCAAACATTGCAGTAGTGGGAGCCTCGTGCACTGGGCTAGCTCTTTTTATACCGTGATTGAATTTTACTCAAAATCAACTCTCATTTTTTCAATAGCAGAAGTCTTCAAAATTCTTTTCCTCAACAATTTGATTACATAATAAATTAGAAGAAATCGTTTACCAAATGATCATTTCATTATCAACTTCTCTTAGTAGCTGGTATAAATATTTTAATTGTATGTGCTTGTTTTCAGGTGTTGCACATCAAATAGGTTTACGGAGAAAAGTGATGTGTATAGCTTTGGGATTGTTGTCTTGGAAATAATTACAAGTGAGCCACCAATAGCAGGAGGCCATGAAAAGACTCACATAATTCAATGGGTTAGTTCCATGCTTGAAAATGGGGATATTAAAGGCATTGTTGATCCAAGGCTACAGGGAGATTTTGAGGTTAATTCTGTCTGGAAAGCAGTAGAGTTGGCAATGAGTTGTGTGTCTCACCCTTCCACCAGAAGGCCAACTATGAATTATGTGGTGATGGAATTAAGGGACTGTTTGGCACCAGAGATAGCTTGCCACCATACAGAATCCAAAGATTCAATTGAAGGACCTATAAATCTGGACACAGAAATGAATTTCCCAACGATACGATAACTCCACAAGTTAAATATCTCATGTGTTTGGTGTTGAATCTTATCTACTTATTGCATATTTACATGTTTGTACTTCGTAAGTTTTATCAGAACATGTAGCGACAATGGACATAATATGCATGACTGTAAAATTCAATATGGAAACTATAGATACAATTTCGGAGTGTTGCCAGGGGAAGTTAGCTTTTCAAAGCAACTTAAACCAGAAGGGAATCATTGAGTATAAAATTTGTAGATACTGTGAAGTAGAGGATGAAGCAGTTGAGCATCTACTTCTGAGATGTCAAATTGCAGTGTTTGTGTGAAAACTATCTCCATTTATTTATTTATTTATTTTATTATTATTATTTTTTTTCCCGAGATGGTAAAGCAAACTCACACACTTTCTCCTTTAAGATTACAACTTACCAGATTGGGGAATAAAGGTTGGATTAATTGGTGAACAGAAAGTTAATGGAATGTTGCAAGTGAAAAGTTTAAATGTTGTAGTGGGCAATTTGTGAAATGTGTGTGTGAGTACTTACCTAACTTAAAAAAAAATAAATAAAAAAAAAAAAAAAAAAAAAATTAATATTAATAATAAACTTCTCCCTCTTTGCAACTTGCCGGGAAAAACAGAAATCTAAATCCATTTGCCAAACCTCCTATTATTTTTGTGACTTGAACCTTAAACTTCTTTTCAAATCCATCCATCCAAATAAAGCCTCTTTGAAATTTTAGTAGCCTTTTCCACTTTGCTTTTGCATCACATATGCTGCAATTATTCCCTTATATTTCGAAAAGAAAAGACAACCTATGTTGATGTAATTTTCTAATATACATACATACTTTAGATATATAGAGACAGAAGTCCATAAACAACCACATCATCCATTTACCACTCAGAAAATTGCACAGTACAAAAAGCAATCCCTCCTGTTGTGGAGAAATTATTACATGGCACCGGGGCCATTGGTCTGCCAATCACTATTTGAAACTAAAATAAATAAAAAAAACAAAGGTTGAATAAAACTTACACATTTTTAACACATTTGCTTAGATATAGTCTAGCCATACATACTTTTGACACACTTTTTTGAGTCACAGACATGGATTAAAGTAGAAAACGTTGAACACCCAACAAGAATGCATTTAATTTGTGGAGTTATCTCACCAATGGGAGATTTATTTCACTCTCCAGATACGAAGGCACTCCAATTGAATCTTTCCATTCTGTCCCATGAAGATCTCTCTCTGTTGCCAAACCGTCCCTTAATTCCGTCACCACAAAATTCATGGTTGGCCTTTGGGTGGAATTGCAAGATACGCAAGTCATTGCCAAGTCTACAGCTTTCCAAGCAGAATTAATGTCGAAATCTCCCTACAATCTGGGATCAACAATACTTTTAACATCACCGTTTACAATCTTGGAACCAACCCATTCGCTTATGTGTAACTTGTCATGGCCTTCTAGTATTGGTGGCCGACTTGTAATAATCTCCAAGAGAACAACCCCAAAACTATACACGTCACTTTTCTCGGTTAACCTATTTGATGTGCAATACCTACAAGTCAATTATCGGAACTTAGAAACCTTTGTGTGTGTGTGTGTGTATAGAACAGTCTATATCCATGACTATTCTTGTGCCTAAAATATCTATATAGTCTATAAAAGTCCATTTTAATATGATCAAGAAGTTAGTAATAAGTGATAGAAAGTAGTTGGGAGTGGCCATTAACATGATCACTAGAACTATTGGAAGTGATGATATATAGTCATTTGTATACACAAGAAAAATACTTACTCAGGGTCAAGGTACCCAGGAGAGCCAGCAACAATTGTTGATACATGAGTACCACCTTCAGTTGGAAAAACTCTGGACAACCCGAAATCAGAAAGCTTGACTTGAAAATTTTCATTTAATAAGATATTGGCAGACTTTACATCTCTGTGAATTATTGGTGGCTTACAACCATGATGCAAATACTCCAGCCCTTCAATTGAAAATCCACATAAGTAATAGTTGTGATTACAACTTAAATAAATAACATGTAAAAGTTAAAGAAAAAAATGTACTTCAATCTAGTTTCTTACTAACCTTGTGCCGCATCAGTTGCTACTCGGAGCCTCTCTTCCCAACTCAAAACAGTTGAAGTATGTATCAATTTAGAGGGGAAACTCAGTCATGTGCTTGGCACAAGAAAATTTTCAAATGACATTTAAATGACCTGTATACCTAGAAGATGCCTTCTTAAGTTTCCATTAACCATGTACTCATAGACAATTCCAATGTTGGTGCCTTCATCGCAGTAGCCAACAAGTGAAGTTAAGTTCTTATGACGAACACTAGTAAGAAGATTCGCCTGCAATATTAGAAAGCCACATTTATTAATTCCAACATATACATCCATTGGCTCAAAATGTTACTTGATTTTTATTATTATTATTATTTTTTTTTGACACATATTTCATTGGATATCATCATCCTACTTTGATGGTTTCGAAAGCTACTGTTAGAGTTATGCATGTTACCTCAGCTTGGAATTCCTTGTACCCTTGAACTGAGGATGGAGAGAGCATCTTTACAGCAACCTGTGAGTAACCTATAGAGTATAGAGGCATGGTAAACTATTCCAAATCCTCCTCTACCAACAATCCTCTCGAAGTTATTGGTAATACTGAAAAGTGAAAACCTCTGAGTATTTTAACTGTCGATTCTTCACCTCAAAGGGCGACCTATCTTTTTGGTTTGTTTGTAATGTTGTGATATATATATATATATATATATATATATATATATATATATATATATATATAATGCTAAAAGAAAAAGAAATAAAGCAAGTGGGCCCCACCCATGTTTTAAAACACACAAAAAGTGTATAAGGCATTAACGACCCACAACCCAATTGTTTTCTCTCTCTTTCTCTAGTGCATCTTTCCCCTCTCGGCATCTCACTGCTTCTTTTTCTTTTTGCAATCTCTAAGCTTGATCTAGCTTTAAACTTTTGAATTTTGGTAGAGTATTGTGAAGCAAAGTTGGAGAGCTCGTCAAGGCCTTCAATTTGATAGGAGCCAATCATCATTTGGTGCACTCTAGGGAGTTCAAAATTCTAGGGTTCTTGGGCTTGGATTTGGGGATTTTGGGAGTTTTCACTTCCATTGAGGTAGGGGTGTTCTAATCTACAGTTTCTTAGTTTTTTTGTGAATTTTTCCCCTTAAATTTGATCCTATGCATGCTAATTTTGATTATCTAGTTTGTGGTTGAAGTATGTTTAACTAAAATGCTAAATGTGTTTCATGTGTTATTTGAATTCATATATATGACTAGATTTATTACGGTGATTGAGCATGTTTAGTGTTGACATATTGTATGTCCTAATATTATGTATTTATTTATTTATTTATTGCTTTGAAAGAAAATGATGTTATGGTCAATAAATAAATAAAAGAAATGATTGCTTAGAAATTTCTATTAAATTGTGATAATGATGTAAATGAAATGTGTGAGAGCCTATGGTTGAATTGATAAATCGAAACATGCACATTCATGCATTCATTGGGAAAGAGAAAGGAAAATATATATATATATATATATATATATTTTTTTTTTGAACAAACGAAATTATTTTGGGGAAAATATTTTTTTAAAGGAGTTTGCGAAAACCGGACGCCTAGGAGGCGCCTAGTGGTCTGTGGTGTTAGTGTAGTCTAGAAGGGACCATGGTTGAGCTAACTAGGCCGGATGTGACGCCTTGGAGGTGCCTTGTGGTCGTGGATAGTTAGTCAACCCTCCATTCGTGACGCCTTGGAGGTGCCTTGGGTCGGATTACACTAACGGTTTTGGAAGTTGAAACGGAAATGTTTCGGAAAATGGGGAGTAACGTTTGCATATTGCACTTCATGACATTGTGGTAAACTTGTGATTGGGTGGTATTTGTTACATACTTGTTATTGTATTTGAGAGTGTGTGTTTCCTTATAGCATGATCCCTTTCACTTTTTATCTATTCCTTGTATGGATTCACGGGAATATAAGAAGTGTGTCTTAGACACTTCCTACTGAGCTTATGCTCACTCCATTATTTCTAACATTTTTCAGGACATGGAAAAGAGGTGGCGGACGACGATCCACCTTTAGACGAGCACGGAGACCTATTTTATTTTATTTTTGCTATCTTTTGTATTAAAACTCTCTAATATTTTGTAAATGTAATATTAACTAACTCGTAAAACTTTAGTTTAATTAGTATAATGTTGTAAGCCATGAACTTTTAAATTCTAACTACGCTTTTTGGATTGTAACTTGATGTAACCAACGTATGTTCCTTGTTGGATGAGATGGAGGAATGGAATTTTGTATGTATGTAGTCACTTTGGAGATATGATATAATATATGTATATTGCGTTGGGACAGGATATGTTAGATTTAAGGCCCAGTGAAGCCATTGTAATTATTTTTTTTGTATTTCAACAGGTTGTTTAGAGACATTTTCTGCGAAGGCTATGCCGAAATTTTTTATAGATTTTTATTATTATTTTGGTATCCCATTTGGGTCGTTACATTGTTTCTGCATCCTCTTTCTTGACTATTGAAATCATATCAATTTGATAAAGATGATTCAATTGAGCAGATTTTTATTACAAAAATTTGGATATTATGTTCAAATTAAGACTAGTCATTAAGTTTATAAGGACAATGATTCTCATACCTCGTTTTCTCCTTTTAATGATCCACAAAGAAACCATTATTGCAGTTCCTAGTAGCAAACACAGTCCAGCAACGGATGTAACTATTGGAACAACCATGCTCTTTTTTTTTCTTTTCGCATGGAATAGACTGACAAGGATCTGTGTTTTCACCTTCAATTCAATCAACACTGTTTAGATGACAAATGTTAGACAAGGATTGCACAAATGCTAATCATTTCTTAATCTATCTTAGTTGTACCTATTATAAAAGTGGCAAACATGTAGCCTACTTGTTTTCAGTTTTATTGAAATAAAATAAAAAAACAATTCAAAATTTGTCTGGTTAACATAACAGTTATTGAAAATTGTTTTATGGAAATTAATTTTTTCCCCTTAAAAAGGATCTAATTTCATGTATATGAAATTATATTTCATGGTTAGAGATCTTGGTAATTTAGGTTTATGGTTTTTGAGAGGAGGAGAAAACCTCAGTAACAGTGATCCATTCTTTGATCTTGCAAGCAGCTCTGCTGGAATTGAACCTGTGAAGTTGTTGCCTATCAAATTTCTGCAGTAGAAGAGTGAACATTATTATACCTCAGATCCTTTATTTTATTAGTTTTGATGCCATGAACTTGCAATTTAAGTTTCAAATCCCTACTTAGTAAACTTACAAGAGTTTTAAGAAAGCAGTTGAGAGAAAAAATCAGGCACCTGTCCAGTTAAGCTATTATTTGACAGGTCCCTGAAATAGACACAAAGGATAACTTGGATTATTATCTGTAACGAAAAGGCTGAACTTATTTTGCATTATCAACAAGTTGAAATGCATGTTAATTAATTATATTGGGACGGATATACTTACAAGGATTGTATCATTGTGAGATTAGTTATGTGGGGAGCTATATCTCCATTCAATCCACTTGAGGACAAGTTCCTGATTCCAAGTTGAATAATTTTATCAAGATGGATTGTGATGAAAAAGCTATATTAATTATTTGATATTGGACATAATTAAACATACAAGGATATGATCTTAGGGGGTTCCGCGCCATTGTAGCTGCAATTGAGTCCGAGCCACATGTAACCTTGAGGGCCACATGGATCTCCTTGCCAGTTTCTTTTCACTCCATACATCGACTTGATGTTCATCATAGCTTGAACTAATTAATATTAATCCAAAGTTATATGAGAGAATGAGTTAAATTATACATGAAAAGAATGAGCTAGGATGCAAACACACATACACAAAAGTTAAGTTGTGAGAATATATATATATATATATACATACCATCTGTGTCATCTGTTTGTGAGTACTGTGATTGTCTTACATTATAAAGCTCAATGGCGTTGAGGATGGGCGGATGGGTTGAATTACCGGTCTTTCTGATTGAGAGCTCGAAGTTTCCATTTGAACTCTCATGAGCAGATTTGCTGTACATAGTCTTTGTGGCTAAATATTGAGGAACAACAGGAACAACATTAATTTGTTGGTCATTCAAATAAATGTTGAACTCTCTGCTTTCATTTGCTCGCAACACTTCAACTTCGCTAAAGTACAAATACATATAAAACTGGACAGTGGGACTGTTAACCTCCCATGAGAACTGCAGAGAATCGTCGTAAGTGTTTGGTATGACGGCAGTGCTCATGACCTTTGATGGTGGTTGGAAGATATTAGAACCATTGTCAATTGTATCGGAGGTTTTTAACGTCCGGAAGTAGCTGAGGTTAGAGGGCAACCAAATGCGATCGTAAACATCATCCTCGTATCTATGTGACGTATAAGTGCCACGGTAAGATATCCGAATGAATATATATACTATCAAATCAAACTTTTTTTTTTTTTTTTTTTAACTTTCTTGTTATCTTTACTAAAACTACTGCCTTAGTGGCAGGGAGGGATTAAAAAATAAATAAATAAATGAAGGGTAAAGTGCATTAAACTCCTTTGAACTATGATTTAATGACAAGAAATCTCTCTGAGGTAAGCAAACCATCAATTTATTGCATTCAATGACCAGCGGTGAAACAGCGTTAACGAAAAATTAAAATTACCTTTTAGCCCCTTAATTTAAGGACATAGTCTTTGTCAGTTTTTTTTATCAGATGATGATGTGGCATTGTAATTTCTAGGACTAATAAAAAAGTAACACGTACCTACCTACCGAATCTTATCATTAACATCGGTTATATCAAATGGCTTCCGAACGTGTCATTCTCTCACGCCAAAAAGTCCCAAGTTGTTAGACTTAACAATCTGCCAAACAAGTCATATGTACACCGTGGACTCATCTCAAAATTCCGTAATTTTCCATCCCTCTTGCTTCCAAATTTTCTCTCTCAACCCTGATTGTTGGGTGTGTGCTCGTGAAGAGATCGCCTTGCGTCGACAAAATTGTGCTATGGACGTTTTTCTTCATCGACGACCATTCTGGACTGTCGGCGAGGAGTTGTTGTCATAACTATGCCTTCGTCGCGAACCAGTGTGCAGATCGAAAGTTTGCAGAGATCAACTGTGCTGTGTAGCCCACCGACGACCTCTCCGTTTGCTGACGACGGTGGCTGCCGAGTGTATTCGTCGTTGTGACTGATTTGTGGTTGGTGGCTTCGTTTGAAACTGAGTGTGGTTCTTTGTTGTAGCCGAGAGATTTGCAGAGGCTTCACCGTCGTCCCTTGGCTATTAATTGACTTATGGTGGTCTCGATTGTCCATTCTGGACCTCGGATCTTTGTCGGCAGCAGATTGTGGTCCTTGTCAGCGTTGACAGTGAAGAAGAAGAGCGGTGTTTGGCTACGGATGTGGAGCTATCCCAACCTTGGTTTACTAAAACCAGGTTTGTAGAGATCTAGTTCAGCCCAGTTCTGCAGACCGAAGAGCGGTGTTTGGCTACGGATGTGAAGCTATCCCAACCTTGATTTACTAAAACCGGTTTTCAGAGATCTGGTTCTGAATCGACCTATTTTATTGGATCCGATCAAAACTTCACTTTTTTAATTCCTGATGGCCATACCCAAGTTATATAAAGTTCTATATCTTTCACTCAAGCATAAATAGCTACCTCATTCCCAGATTAACACACCAACACTCCAATTATCAATGATAAGAAAATGAGTTTATGAAATTACTCCCCAAAATCCTATATTTTTATGATTTTCAGCCTATAAAAGGTTTCCTGCTTCGAATGAATATATAAGGTATGTATATATATAAGGGAATTTTACATATAAATGGAGTTAGGGAGCCATATTTACTCATGGATGAAGTCAAAGTCTTATATTTTCACAAAATGAGTTTGACCTAAATGATGATATGGCACATGAAGTTTTACTGTTTAAAATTTTTGTTACCTAAAATGCCCTTCTCCCTATTCCAATGCATTTACCTTATTACCCTTATTTAGAAAACATGGTACTTGGAGGCCAAAAAGTGGTACCTTCAGTTCAAAAACGTGGTACCTTTAGAGCAAAAGTGGTACCTTCGTAAAAGGGACTTATTTTTGCAATTGAAAATGGCATTAAACCCCACACCGCTAATTAAGTTGCACATTACATCCATAAACAGCTCCATTAGCGCCGTGAATAACACAAAATATTCTCCAAGCTAACTAAGCGAATATTTAGAAAACATGGTACCTGGAGGCCAAAAAGTAGTACATTCAGTTCAAAAACGTAGTACCTTTAGAACAAAAGTGGTACCTTCGTAAAAGAAACTTATTTTTGCAATTGAAAATGGTATTAAACCCCACACCACTAATTAAGTTGCACATTAGATCCATAAACAACTCCATTAGCGCCATAAATAACACAAATATTTCTTAATTATCATATACTACATCTAAATAGTTGGTATGGTAGATTTTTTTTTTCGCACCATTTTAATCGGCAAGGTTGTTCGGGACTTTTGAATAACTATTTCAATAATGCAATTGTTAAAAAAATTATGGTATCCGAAGATCATGTTTGATATAGATTTGGGTCATAATTAAATCTTTAGAATTTTTCAATGATAATAGGGAGACAATTTGGTCTCTAGACCTCTTATACATGAAGACCATTTAGAATTTTGATATAGATCTGGGTCTTAATTAATTGTAGGATGCTACTTATATATATATATATATATATTAATTGTATGATGAGAATAGAATGATTATCATGAATTCAAACATACATCTTATACATTATAACTTAAAAAGATTAATGTGTTATTAAGATTCTGGAATGCCCCAGTCTAGAATTATATTTTTCTTTACATACAATTATAATTATACTGATGTGTTATTGAAATTTTGGAATGCCCCAGCCTAGAAATTCTGGAATGCCTTGTCTTATGCATTGAATTATATTTTTTCATTTTGTTTAAGAGTTTGAAAATTTGTCCACGTTTTCAGTTCCTCTCCTTCACCTTTTCCGTTACGCTTACTTCTTTAAGGTTGGTTAATTTTTTCGTTAATGTGATACAATTAAATGTAGTAACTTTTTTTTTTTTTTTTTTTTTTTTTTTTTTTGACAATGTGATTGGAGGATCGATTCTTGCCATCAAGACTTTGTATGGATGAGTGGGAGCTAATATTGCAATCAAGACTTTGTATGGACGAGTGGGGGCTAATAAATGTTCAAACTTAATAATTGTGTTCTTATTTTGCAAAAGATGATTGCTTCCTTTAAATTTAGTGATTTAGTTTTTTTATTTCTTGTTGACTTTATTAGATTGGATGGATGATAACTTTTTTGACATTCGCGGTGACTTAAAGTATTTTATAGACATGGTACTTCACTTGATGGTTTTGATTTAATGAAAAGTAATGAATTTTGGTTGTTCTATTTAATAAATACATATTAGGCTCTTCTATTTAATAAGAAGGTTTATAAATTTTTCAACAGCAGTTTATGGATCTAATGTGCAACTTAATTAATGGTCTGGGATTTAATACCATTTTCAATTGCAAAAATAAGTTCCTTTTACAAAGGTTCCACTTTTGTTCTAAAGATACCATGTTTTTGAACTGAAGGTACCACTTTTTGGTCTTCAGCTACCATGTTTTCTGAACACTCGCTTAGCTAGCTTGGAGAATATTTTGTGCTATTCATGGCGCTAATGGAGCTGTTTATGGATGTAATGTGCAACTTAATTAGTGGTGTGGGGTTTAATGTCATTTTCAATTGCACAAACAAGTCCCTTTTACGAAGGTACCACTTTTTTTCTAAAGGTACCACGTTTTTGAACTGAAGGTACCACTGTTTGGCCTCCAGGTACCATGTTTCTTAAACAAGGGTGATAAGGTAAATGCATTGGAATAGGGAGAAGGGCATTTTAGGTAACAAGAATTTTAAACAGTAAAATTTCATGTGCCATGTCATCATTTAGGTCAAACTCATTTTTGTGAAAATATAAGACTTTGACTCCATCCATGAGTAAATATGGCTCCCTAACTCCATTTATAGGTAAAAATCCCTATATATAATAATGGTGAATATAATGAACTTGACGGTCATAAGGTATATGTGGTATTTTGTATTTTTATCAAGGCATGTGGGTCACGTGTTGTAATACCCCTAAAACTTAAAAAGAATATAATCGGAATTTTATTATTTATTTTATTGTTTTCAGTATTTATTTTAATTGTGTTTGAGGTGCTTACGTGGCTAGGTGTTGATGGGTTTAATTACAATAATTGATTATTGATTTGTATTTATTATTTGTGATTTGAATTAAATGGAATTAATTGTTTTATGTGAATTATTTGAATTAATTAAATTGTGAATTTGTATTTGTTCTATTTAATTTCCACTATGGTAGGATTAGGTTAGGGTTTAGTGTTATTATTACCTTCAATTATGCAGCCGACGTTGGTATAATATAGGTTGGTCTATGGGTCGGATAAATCATTTAGGGTTTAATGGAACCTAGAATTGGTGGTCTATAAATATACCAGTGATGTTCTGCCTAGGGTTGAGGGTTGTATTCACGATATAGAAAAGGCAGAAGTAATTTGGGAGAAGTCTGGGAAGCAACGGAGAGGGAAGAAACAGAGGGTTGGCCGGAGACTTTAGGACGACGTCAGTGTAAGGCAAGTTCTAATCCTAACTCTATCCCATTGATTCGTGTTCTTTGCATGTCTAACACAACTCCAGGGAACTGTTAAGGATTAAAATTAAACTGGATTTCTTGTACCTCTGTTGTTTTAAAACTGATTGTAGTTGTAATATGTGTACTAGTTGTTTTAATTGTCTTCCTTGTGTAACTTCTGTTTAATTCGTGTAATCTGATGAGTAAGGATTCTAATTAGTTCTATAACATGTTGGGAAACATTAGAATTAATTTAGGTTGCAAGTTTGATTTGCTGCAACAGTCGATGCTCAAGAATGCTTAAACTGCTCGTATTAAATTCTTGTTGCAAAATCCATGTATTAAATTGAGTTTGGTAATTGAACAAAGAATTCAATAGATTTTGGAACATGTGGAAACTTAGTTTAAACATCTAAGAACCTTAGGATTGGAAGACAGTTCCTCAGAAATTCACCGGACGTAGAGACGATGAACACACGGGAAGAGAGACGACTCAAAGTTTAAAGAGCAGGCTCTTTGGAAACAAAGAGCAGGCTCTTAAAATCAAAGAGTAGGGGACTTGGAGCCGGCTCCAAGACTAGGAGAGCCGGCTCCTAGCAAAAGAGAGCAGGCTCTTCTTTTAGAAGAGCAGGCTCCTTCAAGGTTTGTCCAGATTTTGATGTTTCGGCGACCGTTTGGGCTACGAGGGTTGGATTTTGGAAATTTCAGATCCTGTTAGAAGGTATAATTGGGGTTTTCAGTATGTTCTAAGGCCATATTAAAGTTCTAAGGGTTGGTTAACTGGATTAAAACACTGGTGTTTATAATAAAACAATGCATAAATTGTTAAAGGCAAATCTGGTTACCGTTTTTGGAGATGTAGAGGTTTAATTGCCTTTAATCTAATCTAGCAGATTACTAAGGATGGTTACACCATTTTAAACATGGAATTGTGGTAGGAACAAGTATACCTAAGCTTTAATTACTGCTAGCTATGGATTAACTGTTATATAGAACTTAACTCGTTTCAGTTTTGAGCATAAAGACATGTTAAGTCGATTGTTGTTTTGGATGTCGTATTAAATTCCTACTGTTATAACAATCTGATGGGATGCTATTGGGTGTATATTAGACTCCTATGATTAGTTTTAAAAACCAATAGAGTGATAGGAATGATCCGGTGAAGGAGTAGAGAAGCTGAGACAGAGCAGAACGGAGAGAAGGCTCACAGGGGAAAGGAGAGCCGGCTCTGGAATGCCAAGAGCCGGCTCCCACCTGATTAGAGCCAGCTCCAAGGTTGTATAGAGCCGGCTCTAGGCTGTTTTGGAGCCTGCTCTACTTTGCCAAGAGCAGGCTCTTTCCAATTTGATGGAATTTGACGAGTACTGTAATGTTTTTAGCTACTCTTTGGGCACTTGGGGTTCTTGAACAATTTTAGAATTTTAATGGGGTTTTCATTAATTAGTTTAACCTGTAATCAAGGTCTTTAATTGCATAAAATACCCCTTTTGTGTTAATGGAATTAATAGTACGCTATTTAACAACTATACGTACGGTTAATGACTGAAAGGCAATTAATTGTCTAGTTTAATTTGACACTTTAAGATGCTATAACATGATTCTAAATTAGGTTTTAGATGCATGGTGGAGTTTTTTAATTAGTAAATTGGACTTGGGGCATAGGGTATGGCTCCATGTTAAAGGATAAAACAGAATACGAGTATAGCACTTAGTACGCTGTTACCGGATGGAAAGAACTAAATTGCTTAAATTAATTTAGCAATTGTTTGGATTATAACATGATTATAAAACTGGTTTAAATGCATGATAGAGTTGTTGATTTATTAAAACTGATCTATGCATGCTCTGGATGCTGGTTGTTGAACTATTACACCGTTTCTTGCAAATACATGGTTTAGATCTTGGATTTAAATTGCTAAAATTTTAATTACTTTTCTGCAATGGTATGAATATTTGGTTTAGGACTGTAAATTACTTGCTTATTATTTATATATTGTAATTTACACGGATATGGAGGATTGTATGCACCGGTATGGGACGGTGACATACTAGGTATGGTTTAGCTCAAAACGCTAATTCCTACCTTATGGATTTTAATTGCTGAACGGTTTTACTTGTTCTATCAATTATATGGATTTTGTGGATTGTATGCACCGGTATGGGACGGTGGCATACTAGGGACCGACTGATTCAAAATACTCAGTCCTACCTATTTTGGAATAAGGGTGTGAATTATAAAAACATAATTCTCCTTATATTTAAGTCTGTGAGGTTGAATAAACTGAACGACTTATTGGATCTCTTGTATAAGTCTGTGCAGCTGAATAAGCTGAACGATTTATTAGATTTCCTGTGGATGGATATGTATGGATTTTAAATATATTTTTATGGTACCACGAGATGAGCTTGAGTCTCAGGCTCGTTGGTTAGGGTGCGTATATGCAGTAGGATGCGTAGCTGGATATGAGAGGTTGAGGTGTACCCTGTTAGGTCTAGGTACTCATGCCCACCTATGGGTGCGTTTTCGCATGTTGCCTTCTATTCAGGTTGAGGCCCTCTCCATAGTCCAGTGAGAGTCCTGTAGTGTGAATATACATATCTACGGACTATTTAGTTATTATTGAGTTGGTTAGAATGTATATGCGTATCGAGTCTCTGCTTGGATTGTAGTAGGTTAGAACTTGTTCGTGGGCCTGACCCACCTCTATTTTTCAGGTACTTGTCAGTTCCAGACTTAGACTTGATCGTGCTGAGCGTAGACTACTACTCATTCTTCCGACGACGTAGGACTTTCCTCCATGGTTTACTCTGGATGTTCTTTAAGTAGCTTCCATTACAGTTTGGATTATTATTAGGGGTCCATTAGAGATAGATTCCCGAGTTGTAATAGAATTGGAGAAGTTGGGTGTATCAGACTAATTATTTATTTATAAAATTTTATTCTGAGGTTTCCAGTTTTGGTTTATCATTCTAGTTTCTTTTTAACAAATTATTTATTCCTATTTTTCTTAATTATATTTTGTGTTCGTTTATTGCTAATTGATTTGATATCCTCGGGTAATCGGGCGTGGGCCTGGCCAACCCGTATCCGGAAATTCGGGGGTATCACACGTGTCATTACTAAACATTAATTATAAGATGGTCAACTAACAGACTTTTTTTTTTTTTTTTTGCAACAAATAGGATAATTTAGGCTACGTTTAGTAACGGGAAACGTTTTTGTTTTTTGTTGTCAACTCCTAAAAAGACAAAACAAAAACAAAAAACATGTTTAATAATATGTTTTTGTTTTTTAACAGAAAACGTTTTCTATTTTTGCGAAGAAAAGAGGAAACATAGAAAAGGTGTTTCTTACGTTTTCGACATTGTTGAGCAAAAATGTTTTCACTATTATTATTACATATACACTATTTATTTCAAATAAATTGTATGTTATTCATGTTATATACTACTGCTACATATTAAATACTAATAAAAATAATTTTTTAATATACAATTATATTATATTATATATTAGTGTAAATTGTTTTTTATTTTAAAAAAAATATATTTTTAAAATATAATATATTATATAATAGTGTAAATTATTTTTTGAGAAAAAAATATGATTTATTATATACTTATTATTTATTTTATATAATATTATTAAATTATTATGCAACGGACCTAATATATTATTATATACCATATCTATATTAAATTATAGTTATATTATTTATTTTTTTATTTATTATAATATAATATATGTTAATTATATTATATATTTTATAATAAATGTATAGAAGATGCATATGCATGCAGTTATATACATAATTGGTGTGAGTATTTTTGTCATAATATATTTTATTTTGTACTTATGTATTGGGTATTATTAGGATTTGAGATTTTAAATTGAATATTATATTTTATTATCCTGTATTGAATATTTTTAATATTTGTGAAATAATTGCATAAATGTTAAGTAAATCTGTAACAAATATGTATTAAAATTAAAATAATTACAAAAATGTTTAAAGCTTTTTTTGTACTAATGAAAAAAATAAAAATAAAAATAAAATAATTAAAAAATGTTAAGTAAATCTGTAACAAATATGTATTATTAAACACTCTTATTATTTTATGCTTTCAAAATTGTGACAACAGCAAGTGTTAATAAACATCTGTTTTTTATTGTCATTCGAGAAAACAAAATCATGTTTCTGCTTTCTTAAGATTGCAAAAATAGAAAACGAAAACATTACTAAACGCACCCTTAGGAGTCAAGTGTATACATTAAAGTTCAGGGGGGATTTTCAGGAAGAGAGAAGAAAAAAGTCTAGGGGATTTAGTGCACTTTACCCATAAATAAATAAATAAAGCACAGCAAGATTCTTCTAATTCCTACCACGTGCACAAAATTAATATGGCGCACCTGACAAGTTGATAGTCTTTGGCTGTTGAACCCAAATCGTAACGCCAAAAGAAACTTAATGATCCATTTGCAGTTGCATACGTGAGATTATTCAAAGGCCTCAACTCCAGAACTGATATGAATGGCGTTCCATTGCCTGTATTTACAAGACAGACATGTATATAATCTGTAGAGGATATGTGTATGATCTCATACCTCGAAGTCATTGAAGAATTACTAGACAGTGTCACCGTGTCCCAGAAATCAGCTCCAATGTATAGATCGAATTGTGGTAACTGATTATTACCATCATAGTTTCCATACAGAAACCTTGCTCTTATCAAATACTTATTACCTCTACCTTGTTGAGGACTCAAAGTGTAACAGTTTTTGTTTCCTTCAGGAAAGCTTCTAAGGTTCAACAAATGTTTATCAAAGGCGTATTTACTCCTAATATCAGAAGATATAGTATTGCTTTCACCAGTGTCTATAAGACCTGTATCTGAACTGTAAAATATTCCTGTTGTCGTGTCCGTATACGTGGAATCTTCAGGTATCCCACAATCTATGCTTATGAATCCTGAGAAAGAGAGAAAGAGAGAGAGAGAGAGAGAGAGAGATTAGCTATATGCTTTGTTAAAAATGCATCAATTTGTTCCGTGAGAACTCAAATTCTCTATCTTCCATCAGGAAGGAGGAAAGAGTTTCCACTTGGTCTCAATCTCTGCCAGACAAATATTACTACTATTGCTTTACCTATATAAGTAGTTACCAAAATTGGTACTGATATCCAAATTATTGTTGGCGTTTGAATTATTGAGTAATACTAAGATCTAACTTTCTAAATGGTAATGCTCTTAAGAGGGTTCTCTTGTCATGAACTCTCCATTTTAATCGGTAAAATATGTATTAAATGATTAGTTTGAATTTTCACATATATATAAAAAATTTGTCTCAATCCAGACATTAAATATAGATAGTTGTCTCTTATCAAGAGAGCTCTTTTGAGACAATTACTCTTTTCTAACTAGTTTTTGTATGGACTAAGATATAACCCTGAAGAATCTTGAGAAATTATTACATGATCCGGGACTACATGATGTTAGCCAATCACGTGCAGCCATGTATACTTTTGTGTCAGCTTTTTATAGCTTTTTGCTTTCATGGTAACATATGATTGCCCGGGACCATGTAATCCCTGGGACGATATATGCAATAATTTCTCAAAAGACCCAAACTAAATTGACAAATCACAAATTGCCACGCAATCAAATATATGTCAACTTTATATATTCAGTTTTTTCTAGTTGGGTGACTTGTAATGCCAAACTAGGGGGAAAAATACCCAAAGACCAACAAGCTAGATAACAACCAAGAAAACAAACCCCGCGCGCACACAAATAAATAAATAAATATATAATAGCACATTGGGCAACAACAGAGAATCAAGCAAATTCCAAAAACATTATTCTCACTGATTGATCATAAAAATATTGTAGAGAGAGAGAAAGACCTGATTGATCTTGTCCTAGAACCAGCATTGCAAATGATAAACAACCTAAAAACACAAACGAGACCTTCATTGCTAGCTTTCTTTAGATTCTTTGCTATGCAGAGAAATTAAGGAGGTTCACAGCAAGTAATGTGATCAAGGCGCTTTATATATAAATTAATAAATATGTTCGCCAAAATATGGCACTACAAAGTCTAGACGTACTAAGGACAATACTTGCATCCAACCCAGGTTGGATGAAGCTGTCCAACCTGGGTACGTGGCCCGATCAAGTCATGACACGTGTTATAAATAATATAAAATTATGTTGAATATTGCCCGTCAATTTTCGGATATTACCCGTTCTCTTGTCTCGCTGCCGAGTCAACTCCTCCATCTTCCCTCAGATTCGATTCTTGTTTGGTGGCTATTGGCGAAGAAGCAACCGGCGTTGAGGTCGGCGGTGTAGTCTGTTGTCGCCGAGGTGGCCTAAGAAGAGTATGGTGAGGATAGAGCGAATGGTGTTGGATTGGTGGCTGTTGGAGACTGAGTTGACTCGATAGCGAGGCAGAGCCATGGCCGAATTGACAAAGACCTCGTTGCCGACGGCGATGGCTTCGATTTGGGTGGAGGGTTGGTAGCCGACCATGGTTGCCGCCACCGTCGTTCCTCTCATCTCTCTAACCTCCTACCACCACCCACAATCAGCCCCTCCACCACTGCTCACCCACCATACAAAACAACCATCTCATCCCCTTCCCCGCACCACCCACAATCGGCATCCCCGCCAGCGCTCTCTCTCTCTCTCCGTTTAGATCACACAATAGTCAGAATCTAGGGTCAGGTTTAGACACCATTTTGTGCTATTGATTCATCACCGAAATCCCCAAATCGAAGAACGAATCAGCCATCATCGTCTATTGATTTGACGGCGGAATTGGTTGAATTCCCAGCAGCGGCGCTCTATTGGGTCAGGACGAGTTACCAATCATCCTCGCCGTCGTCGTCCGGTATCTCGTCACCATGGTGGGTCGTCTGCCCTGCCGCCGTCATCTCCTACAATTGCCAGGACGCCGTCTTTTGCGCCGACAGCTCGCAGGTATTAGTTGTGGTGTACATATATAATATATATATATATATCTGTGTAAGGGTTTACTGGTTTTAGGGGTGAGAAAGATTGATGATGAAATGGGTTTTTTTTTTATTTTTTATTTTTATTTTTAATGGGGTTCGCTGGTTAGGTGAGTGAAAGAGAGATGGCCATAGATGGGTTAGTTGGCTGGGTGAGAGATAAAAGAAAGAGAAAGGAGGTCAAGAATGGTGGTGGTGGTGGCGACGGCGACGGAAAGATACGAGGCAGGGAGCGATCTTCTGAAAAAAGAAAAAAAAAATAAATAAATAAATAAAATAAAAATTAATCTGTCAGGTCAAACCCATTTAAGTTGGGTATTACCCAACTTAAGTTGAATAGTGTAATGGACACTTTTTATGTCCTGATTGTGCCACGTACCAAGGTTGGACAATCTTCATCCAACCTGGGTTGGATGCAAGTATTGTCCACGTACTAATTAGGTTAAAGACTTAAATGGTGTACCTTCCGAAGACTACTCTCCCGGGGCTACTTGCCCTCCCTCTATTTTGTTAGCATATGCGAAGACTTTGACTTGCATATAAATGATTTAAGGTTTAAAAAAGGCACTGAAATTGACAGATTATTTATTAATTATGTGACCCACATATTTTGGACATGTGATATATTTAAATAAGTATCAGATTAATATTATATTTTTTGGTTAACTTATAAATTACCTTTATTGTAATTAATTATTAGAAGAGTGTTTTCCTGTTTATTCCATACTTTGATGGAAAGTGGAATTAAAATTACTAAAAGGAAAACTGGTTCTCTCTCTACCTTTATAAAAGTGCATATTCCCATCCGTTATGTACGCTAATGAATACAACACGTAAAAGTTTTATGTGTGCAGACCAAGAGAGAGAAATCGGTTTCCACGTTTTGACTATTGCAGTTTAGCACGTTGTTCGTTTCGCAGAAAGAATCTCGACGTTGGACTTGATCTCTACGATATTTGCAATCACAGATCGATGTATTTAGATCCAAATATATTTATTTATGCATTATAGATTTGTGAGAATAATGAAGTTCTAAGATTATGAGATTCATATTTATTTGTGATGAATAACTTAACACGAATTAATTATAGTTTACATCGAGCACCAAAGAAATATTTTAATCAAAGAGACAAAGTTGGCTAGCAGTGTAAACTATAATTATTCGTGTTAAACCATTCATCACAAATAAACATGAATCTCATAATCTTAGAACTTTATAATTTTCACATATCTATAATGCATAAATAAATAGTTAGATATAAATATCTCGATTCATGATATCAAACCTTGTTGAGATTAAATCCAACTTCTAGATCCTTTAACAACGAACTAATCTGCAACTCTGATCAACAGGCAAAGGTGGAAACTGGTTTCTCTCTCTTGGCCTTTTGTACACATAAAACTTTTACGTGTTGTATCATTAATTGTACATAATTGATAGAGTATATGCACTTTTATAAAGGCAGAGAGAGGACCAGTTTTCCTTATAGTAACATAATTCTACTTTCCATCAAAGTAAGGAATAAGAAAGGAAAACACTTCTCCAATAAGTAATTACCAAAAAGATAATTATAAGTTGACCAAAAATAAATAATATTAATTGATATCTATTTACTTACCCACCAAGTAATATGTCACATGTCCAAATCATGTAGGCCACAATTAAATAAATAATCTTACATTCTCCCACTTGGCACATATGATAATTTCTGTAGTGGTTTAGTAAAATGGTCATTAATATGCACCATAAATCAGATTAACTCATTAAATTGGTCATCATAAATATCATGGTAAATAAATTACCAATGCGAGTCATGGCGGTTATATATCCTTAAATGACACAGTCCCTTCCATGTACCACAACACTAGTAATCTATTCAACATAGTTTATAAATGAGAAGTATCAATAATGATCTAACAATAATATCTTTTCCAAGACTATTCCTATTACCACTTATTAAAGCAATACGTATATGTACATTAATTAATAGGAAATATCAGAAACACATTTAATCAGCGCAAAATGTCAAATATATATAAGCACTATTTAAGCAATCCACAATTAAAAAATAATCATCGTTGATTACATTTAAGACCCATTCTTTCAACATGTTCCATAAATGTCTTGGATGGTAGTCCATTCATTAATGGATTGCAATCATAAGTTGTGTGCTTATAATTTCAATAGACATTCGTTGTTTTTAAATATCTTCTTTAATGATAAAGTATTTCAACTTTAGAATACCTATCATTTTTCATACAAGAAGATCAACAATTGCAGCATAAATTTTCAGCAATCTAAAAACGGTACCCATAACTCCAAGTCCTGAAATAAATTCTGCAACCATAAATTATAATCTCAAAACATACTACAAATTAAAATTTCATAATAGACAAAGTAATCATAAATTACTTTGCACTTTTTCATAATATTGTTCCTCCAACCAAATCTTCTAGAACTCTTTTAATATATGCTTTATGAGACAATTCTAAAAACAAATCAATGTGATCTATAATGAAATATTTCTATTCCTATCACATAGGATATCTCATCCATATATTTCATTTCAAAGTTCTTAAAGATAACTTTTAGTTTCATATAATAAACTAAGATCACTACTAACAAATAAAATATCATCAATATATAGAATCAGAAATATAAACTTACTCCCACTAACCTTCTAGTATGGACACTGATCAACAGTGTTTTTCTTAAAACCAAAAGAAATAATGATATCATTAAACTTAATATACCATTGTTTGGAAGCTTGTTTAAATCCATATATTGACATCTTAAGTTTACGGACCATGAATTCTTTACCTTCTAATATGAAGTCTTCAAGTTGTTCCATATGGACTTCCTCTTATAAACTCCTATTCATAAAAATTGTATTCACATCCATTTTATGTAACTCTAAATCATAATAAGCTACTAATGCCATGATATTTTAAAAGATTCCTTCTTAAATACTAGAGAGAAGGTTTCTTTATAATCTCTTCATTCATGACACTAATCCATTTAGTAAAATCATTACTGTTAATGGCTTGTGAATATGTAACCGGATCCGTATATATCTCACTATATATCAAAATCAGATTCTTGCAGATATATCACATAGTCATCCGGAATAGCAGATCTCCTTTCTCTTTGAGATCGTTTTAATGTTATTCCTTATGATTCTTCTACAATCTATTCATTGGTGACAATCTCATTGTAGAGTTGTTGATCATTTAATTGTTCTTCGTTGTTATACGGTTCAACAACTGAAGGAACAATTATTTCCTTATAAGTTATGGGTAAAGATATTTGTACCCTAACTTCTGAAATGATCAAATTCTTATTTTTATCACTCCCTCTGATTTCACCATTCTTAATGAATCTGACATTACCGGTTTCAATAATTATCGTACTATGTTTCGGATAGTAAAACTTGTACCCTTTAGATTACTTAATATCCACAACATTATGGGTAATGAGGAATTACTTAACATACTCCTAACCAATTCCATAAGAGTACGATTATGCCTTACAGCTACACGCTTTTGTTGTGGCATGTATAGCAAAGTATATTAAATACAAATGGCATACATTTCAAGGAGTTTAACAAACGGTTAGAGTATTAACCTGTTTTATCATACTTTACATAATATTCACCACCTTTATATGACCTTATGATTTTCACTTTCTATCTAGTTGTTTTTCAACCTCATTTTTGTATACTTTAAGAGTACCCATTGCTTGAGATTTTTCATACAACAAATAGATATATCCATAACATGAAAAATTAACTATAAAGGTGATAAAATACTTTTCTCCTCCAAAAGATGGAACATCAGAAGGTCTACAAATAATTTCAAGAAGCTATGTACTTATTGTGGCTCATTTCTTTATGCGTTTAGTTTTTCTACCCTTAATACAATCTACACACACATTAAAATCAGTAAAGTTTAGATTTAGAAGAATCACATCCTTTACTAATTTTCCTAACTTTTCACTAGATATTGACCTAGTCTTTTATACCAAAGATAAATTTTCTATTAATTGAGCTACGCTTAATTCTAACATTATGATACAAGATCAAACGAATTTTAATAAATAAACCATCAAATTTGAATTTACAGAAATCATCAACAATAATACCATAATTCACAAATTATAATTTCTTAAATAAATATCATTACCAAATTTAAATGAAAAACCATTAACATAAAGTTTTTGAAATAAAATCAAATTATGGGAAATTGAATAAACATAAAATTTTTAAAATAATTTAAATAAAATCCATTGTCTAACATTAAACATAGTGTCACAATGGTTTCAACAAAACTTTTTCCCAATTATAATAAATAAGAAATTCTTATTTGAATTTGTGGTTTAGGCCATAAAAAATTCTTGCATCTATTAGAAACATAAATATTAGTACTTAAATCAACCTATCATGTATTAAAAAGAATTTCAACAAGTAATTCGCAATATACAAAAGTCAAAAGCGTACTTTTCTTTTTCAAATCATTCTTTATATGTCATGTAATCTTTCTAAAAGTGTTCAATACATTAATGACACTTTTTTATTTTTACATTACTTTCTTTTAGTAGATTGACCTAAATCTTTTAATTTTGGGTGTTGCTCACTTAATGCCTTTTCTGACTTATTCCCAAATTTCTTTTTAGTTTCTTGAGTTATCAGATGAACATAATGATTACCTTCTACTTTAGCTTTGTCTCCTCCTAAATTAACATAATGGTCAATTCTTTTACTTTCCACTTGTCTTAATAGTGTTAATTCGAAATGACCCATACCGAGTAGACAAAAATTGAGATAAATTGAATAAGAAAATTCTTATCCATAATCATCCATAAGGTTCTCAATTTGGTAGCAACATTAGTCATCCTAAGAACTTACCCATACATGGTAAGAGTACCAACAAAAATGCATAGTAGTGATATCAATTAATAATTTTCGTTTTAGATATTTATTTACGATACGAAAATATTCTTCTAGTCAAAATATTCCTTAGCACTATAACTATGGAAAACAATTATTTGCATAACTATAATGCTTAATCTGTTCAATATCTCCCAAGCTTTATGGAAAAAAATTTCTCACTCACTGTCTGTATTAGTAATAACGGTAGGTTTCTCAATTTAAAATGCTAAATCAAGATTTAACACATCTAAATTTTGAACTCAACTTATGTGATACCCCCGAATTTCCGAATGTGGGTTGGCCAGGCCCACGCCCGAATACCCGAGGATATCAAAACAAATTGATAATAAACGAACACAGAGTACAAAAGAATAAAGAAGAATAAATAAAATGCTGACAAGAAACTAAAATGATAATCTAATAATAAACCTCATAATATATTTCCATTAATTAATAAAGTCTTCTGATAAAACTGATCCTCCAAAATACAACTCGGGAATCCATACTGTGTGGACCCCTAGAAAATCCAAACTAAACAAATGACAGTAATCTAAAACAGGAAACTGAATCATAAAGGAACTCCTATGTAGCATCGGAAGAATGAAGTAGACTGATCCCCGCTCAGCACGAACAACCTCTACTCGTGACGAACACCTGAAAAATAATGATGGGTCAGGCCCACAAACAAGTTCTACTCTACTACAGTCCAAGCAGAGATCCGATACACGTATACATCCTAGTCAATCCAACAGTAACTAGTAGTCCGTATATATATATATATATACACACTAAAGGAACCTCACTAGACTATAGGGTTGTCTCAACCTGAATAGTAGGCAACATGCAAAACGCACATATAGTAGGCATGAGTACCTAGACCTACCAGGGTACACAACTACACTATATCTAGCTACACATCCCTGGCGATATACGCACCCTAACCACTGATCCTGAGACTCAAGCTCATATCATGGCACCATACTTATATATATAAAATCTAGTGACCATCCTATCCAGTATAAATTAATCCTCCATAAGTCATTCAACTTGTTCAGCTGACCTGACTTGAATATAAGTAGGACTTAATATTTTAGTTAATCCATTCCCTTATATAATAAATTAATCCTCTATAAGTCATTCAACTTGTTCAGCTGACCTGACTTGAATATAAGTAGGACTTAACATTTTAGTTAATCCATTCCCTTATATAAAATAGGTAGGACTTAACTGATAAGTTAATCCGTCCCTAGAATGCCACCGTCCCATACCGGTGCATTAAACCACACAATCCAACAATTGATGTAATAATTAAAGAAATACATCAAACATTCCAGAAATAACTATGATAATATGATATCAAGTTATCACAGAATATGAATGACTTATTATTTATTTAAGCTCATATATCATATGTCCTACACAAACTGAATCTTATACATGATGATATTTTATTATATCGTCAAATAAGTATTCTCCATATCCAATTCATCCTACACATTTATTCTCAATTGCTAAAGCATTTTAAAAGATTAAATCCATTCGTTTGTGTAAACATTTAAATAGCAAGCATCGTTATGATTGAGTGTATTTAAATTTATTTAAACCCAAACCTAATCCCTATTTAATGTTCAGGAATCCTAGGCATGTTTCTACATTCCATCATTCCACATATATGAAAAATACATAATTCAAACATATAAAAATTCACACCAGAAATCAAATCAAAATCATGCATTTTTTAATTTATAACACAAGAACAGATATGACCCAATTTCACAAAAACTTATACTTTAATCCAATTAAACATGCATAATTATTTAATTTTATGTGTTTAGTAAATCCTGGAATTTCCTAGGCATGTACAGAAACACGAATCAAAGGGAAAGAGATAGAAGAAGAACTTGCCTTAAACTTTCGGATTGAAAGTTAAACTTCTTCTTCCTTGATCTTCTCTCTAAAGGGTTTTCTCCTCCTTCCTCCCTCTTTCTCCTTCTCTCTCTAACTCTCTCTCTAGAATATATTGCGTGATATATTTTCACTCCTTTTTCAACCTATAGTTGTGTATTTATAGGCTAAATAATAACCCTATTCCTTTTCCCAATCCAAGTCAACTTAATAAAATAAAATAAAAATGAAAATATTAAAAAGGTAACTTAAAATATGTTACGTATATAATCTATGTATATCCTTATTAATTAAATAAAATATATACATTAGATTATTTAGTAATACTAAAGTTACCATAATATTAAAAGGTAACTTAAAACATGTTAAGTATATAATCTATCTGTATTCTCATTAAATAAATAAAATATATACATCAGATTATTTATTTATACTAAAGTTACCATAATATTAAAAAGGTAACTTAAAACATGTTACGTATAAAATATATGTATATCCTTATTATATAAATATATAAAATATATACATCAGATTATTTATTAATACTAAAGTTACTATAATATTAATAAATTACTTTCCTTTTTATATATATGTATATACATATATATCTATATATATACATATACAACTATCTATGGGTAATTATCCATACCCATCTAACCTCCTATCCAAGTAGTCCATAAGACCCAATTAGTTAGCCCATTACCACTAACCATAACCACAAAATAAAAATAAAATAAAATAATAAAAGAAATGAAAACATTTAATTTACAATTAATTAACATTAATCAAATACATCATTTAAGCACACAATCTAATTAAACAAATAATACAAATAACACCTAGACAAAATACCAATAACACATAGATAAGTAGCCAATTAATCAAGTAACACTTAATTCAATTAAACACATAAACAATTAGTCAAATAATCAATTAAACAATTAAAAAATATAATAAAAATAAATAAATAAATACCGAGACTATCCTTTTAAAATTAGGGGTATTACAACTTACTCATTTCATTATGAGAAGTTAGTCATATTGAGAATCAGAACAGATGTAGCATTCGCATTAAGGGATGTAATAAAACTAACATAATAAGATAAAATCTTAACAACAATAATGCTTTGAGTTAACAACACGTATGCATAACTTAAAAATATAAATACAATGTATAACTATAGTACCCCTTTGGGTGGCAATTATAAAATACTAATAATGATGCTTACATGTATTTATATGTATACCTTTATTGGTGATGCATTATTTAATGAAACAAATAAGTTACCTTTGGATATCCTATATTTACCTAATTAAAAAAAAAAATACATACGACCCTTTAATTTTTATTTAATCACTTGAAAACCAATTCCCTTTGAGGAATTATTTCTCATAATTAAATAAAATCAATATTCATGAATATCACAAAAAATTATAAGTATCATAATTCATAAAATATTGCAATTATGTTTACTACTAAAATTAATATTCATCAACTATTATGGTTAGGCCACTTTGGTAGCTACCAACCTTTACATAATATGAATATTAAATTAGATAGTAACTAATTTATGATTAATTATGTCTATTACAAAAATTAATATTCATCAATCATTATGATTGGGCCACTTTAGTAACTACCAATCTTCACATAATATGAATATTAAATTAGACAGTAATTAATTCATCATTAAGTTATATTTACTACTAAAATTAATATTCATCGACCATTATGGTTAGGCCACTTTGGTAGCTACTAACCCACACATAATGTGAATATTAAATTAACTAGTAATTAATTAATTATTAATTTACCCATTTAACATTATACACACATACTCATAATTGTCGATTAAAGTTTAAGCAACTTCTATCTCAAAAACTTAATAGTCCGAAATTTCATAGAAAATATCTTTTTATTTTATATACATAATAAAATATATTATTTTATTTTCGGACTTAAAGATCATAATTGAATCAATTTAAAATTGATTCTACAATATGTATGTATGTTTGGATACGAAACAACAAGTTATTTGCATGTCTAATTTATTAGATTAAATTTCTAAACTCACAAATTATTCTAGAAATTGAAATTCCTAAAATAAATAAATCAATACATATATTTTATGTATTCAATAACTTTAATTTTAATTTATTTTAAATTAAAATCAGAATCTTCAAATCATTGGACAAATACTTATAACAATAATTTAAACCTCTTTAATAAAATAAATAAATACACAAACTTTATGTATTTATTAATTTTTAAATAATAATAATAATGAGTTTTTGTAATCCTTTCACAACTGACTGTTTCTATAAATAATAGCAAGACAAATGCTATTATTATTATTATTATTTTTTAATTCAATGTTCTTTATTAGTTATGCACGAAAATCAGTAATCTAAAGCATTGAAGTTGTTTGTCTTACACACATTATGCATACGTTCGTACTATTACACATATGTAAACTATGTATAGTAGCCAACTTGCATAATTCAATTTTGGCTACGAAATTGAGGTACCCGAACCCAAAAACCACACGGACTGATCTAAACATACGATTCTAAAAGAATAGATTATACAATCATTTAATTTTAAATATATATATATTATTTATGCAACTTTAATAAAAAATAATGAATTCCTAAACCGTTAACTCTGATACCACATGTAAACTATAATTATTCGTGTTAAACCATTCATCACAAATAAACATGAATCCCATAATCTTAAAACTTCATGATTTTCACATATCTATAATGCATAAATAAATAGTTAGATATAAATACCTCGATTCATGATATCAAACCTTGTTGAGATTAAATCCAACTTCTAAATTCTTTAACCACGAACTAATCTGCAACTCTGATCAACAGGCAAAGGTGTAAACTGGTTTCTCTCTCTTGGCCTTTTGTACACATAAAACTTTTACGTGTTGTATCATTAATTGTACATAATTGATGGAGTATATGCACTTTTATAAAGGCAGAGAGAGGACTAGTTTTCCTTATAGTAACATAATTCTACTTTCCATCAAAGTAAGGAATAAGAAAGGAAAACAATTCTCCAATAAGTAATTACCAAAAAGGTAATTATAAGTTGACCAAAAATAAATAATATTAATTGATATCTATTTACTTACCCACCAAGTAATATGTCACATGTCCGAATTATGTAGGCCACAATTAAATAAATAATTTTACAAGCAGAGCATACGAAATTAAAAGTAGGTTAGACCTACCATTGTGTGTGTATGAGGGCGCCGCTGTCCTCCAAATAAGCAGATATTGGGTGTGGTACCTCATGTCATTGATATACTTAGTTAATAAACATGCATAATTAAATTAAATTAGTCTCACATATACTTAAATCTGTTTTAACTAACTGAAAACTAAATAAATAAATAAAAATGATGGTGTTTGTTCTGGGCATCGACTCATCTAATATTTTCTTCATGCAATGGATGTTTTTAATACAATAATCTACTATTTCACTCATTTTTCAAGTTTTTTACTACACATACATAAGTATACTAATAAATTAATAATTCCTACACATAAAATTAAGAAGTTTCTATGAGAGTGGACTTTGTCCCCATCGTATGTGTTACGCGTTAATTCCACGAAAAGTATTCAACAATTTAATTTTCCACGAAAAATGTCTAATTGTAGGCCCACGCGTCTCACATATTGCAAGTTAAGTCAAGTCGAGAATTTGAGAGCAAATGAAATTTCTTGCAACGTGGTTCACTCGGCTAGTCCGCGTCAATGTCATATTACAACAAATTCAACGAAGTAATGTTATACAGCATGATTAAATTGGGTCAATTTGTCAAATCAGTAGGAAGAGTCCGACCTCTTTTACTATTCAAATTAAGTTTTTCTTTTCATTGTGAAATCATAATTTTGCAAATGATTCAGAACTTAGAATGAAGATGAGAGATACCACATATATTTGTGTACAAAATGTTAGGTAATGATGTTAATGTATATATTGTGGACCATATCAATGTTTTTATTTTTAATTAATTGGTAAATTGCACACACTTAAAAATTGAGTGACTAAATTTAACATATATCATATAAATATATTATGGTTCGGATTACTTGTTTCGTGCGGCACCACTGGCACTGACTATCTATTTTAACTTCTTCACTTTGGTGGTTTTTATTTATTTAATTTTTTTTCTGACAAAAAATTCACCTACCCATTTATTCATCCGAAAACTTTACTCTCCCACCGTCCACTTTGAAAGATATAACTTTAAGTTACTGCATTTGAAAGATATAACTTTAAGTTACTGCATTTGATAATGTCTATTAAATAAATTGATAGGGCTATGAACACCTAGTTTTGGTAAGGCTTTGGGCCTATTGTATTGGGCTTTGACATAGTTTGAAGTCTACCGGTGATACACGGCCGATACTAAATGTTGCTCGGCCTAGTGTCTCTGTTTTGCTGGGTTTATTCCAATATAACCAGCCCCCTATGTAAATATATTATTTCATATATACGATTGCTTGCATTTCTGAAAGGAAAAAAAATCCCAAAAAAAAAAAAAAAAAATTCCTGAAAGAATAATAATAAACTTGCCCCTACATAGTTGAACTCTTAAAGTCCCATATGAGTGGAAAACTCATGGTTATTGTATAATATAATTTATATAGTAGATATAATAGAAAATTCCTATTAATCACTTTGCTTTAGATTTTTGAATGTTTTTTTTTTTTTTTTTTTTTTTTTTTTCAAATTTTAAAAGCAACTCAGTGTTTAAGAAAGAATATCAAATGTTAGGTCTTTAATATTCTGATATTCTCCATCCAATAGTATTGATGGCGTTTAGTCTAGGGTCATAAGTTGTTTGATGTCCAAATTTTATTCGCGTCATGTGCAAGTCCCAAAAAATTCACTGCATTTCAATTTGTGCTATATTTTACAGGTCCCGGTTTTTTCAAATTGGTAGAGTTATTCAAAAATTTTGTGTAACCTACTAATAAATAGAAAGTTAAAATAAATACACACACACACTAAGTATATGCATTACATAATGGAACTATTTACATTTTATCACTCTTATTATAATTTAGAAAGGAGTTGGTATAAAAATAAAAAATTAAAAAAAAAATGTCATTTTTCGCAACATTTATATTTGATGCCATATATTTTTCATATGTGAGAGCTGATACAATTGTTGTCATACCTATCGCAACATTGCATATAATAATAAATACAAATGCTGTCAAGTAGCTATGGTAACATTTTTATTATTTTTTTTACTTTTAACAATAAATAAAATTATTGTTAGAGACATAAACTTTTTTATTTTTATTTTTATATCGAGCATGTAATCCACTCATATACAAATGGTGCAACTTGGATCTCTCATGAGAGCATGGATGCTATAGATGGGCTGAATATGAGGATTCATTGACATATTCTAACATTTATTCTAAATATCTCTACTACTTGGAGTAATAAATGTGATACCTGTTTTTTATTTTTTTTATTTTCTAAATATCTATTTTAAATGTTACATTTCATTGCAAAGGGGACTTGGTCTCGTTTTATCTTTGAGTAAATGCCTCGGAAGACAAAGGGCTGAATAGATGCTGAAGCATCCAGCACCGTCGGATGCTTCAAAGTCCCACTTTGACGGTCTGGATGCTTGGATTTCATTTTCCGCCCTCTGTTTTTGAATCACCAATTATATTTTCCTTCTATCTTCTCGATTGCTAAGTTGGTCATTATGGTAGGGATTTAGCTGCTTTCTTATTATATAGAGAGGTCCATGCACAACCACACGATCCATTTACCACACATAAAAAACGAAAAGTACAGGGATAAGTTACAAATTTCATGAGTAAGAAAAACACACACCCATGCCCAAAACACTCCACACTAAATATATTTAATTTGAGGAGTTATTGCATCATTGGACGATCCATTTCACTCTCCAAATGCGAAGGTTCAATTGAATTTTCTGATTCCATCCCATAACGAGTTATCTCTATTGCCAAGCAGTACGTCCCTTAATTCCGTCACCACAAAATTCATTTTTGGTCTTTGGGTGGAATTGCGAGATATGCAAGACATTGCTAATTTTACAGCTTTTCAAACAGAATTAACCTCGAGGTCTCACTGCAATCTGGGATCAACAATACTTTTGATATCCCCATAGAACTAACCCATTGGATTATGTGAATGTTGCCATGGCCTTCTTATATTGGTGACCGACTTGTAATAATCTCTATGAGAAAAATCTCGAAGCTATAAACATCACTTTTATCATTCAACCTATTTGATGTGCAATACCTTCAACTCAACACATGCAAAACATTTATCTAAAATCTATCACCATATACTAAGAATGATTTGTAACCACTAAGCTAATTGAGGAGCTCTCATCCTTCTAGAGGTCTAAAAGAATCTAAGTTAAATAATTCCTTCAATATCATGGTCTATTGTTAAACAATAATTTCATTTTACTTTTTTTTCCTTTCAACTTTGATACTATATTTAAGATAAATTTCTAATTCTCTAATGTCAAAACACTCTTGGCCAAGGCTTTTTAATTATCACAATGACTAAAATGACTTGTTATGGGGTACAGCACAAGTAGTAGGTTGATCATCAATTGTTGATTTCTAATAAAGGAGTTAGCTTAATTAATTTGCCCTTTTTATGGAGTCAAGTCATGATATTATAGTTTTTTTAGGTGAGAAAATTTGTGGCTTTTGATGATGATTTAATTATAGCTGTAGGAGTTAGGTATCTTTTTCTTTCATAACAATGGTTGAAGGGGTCTATTTTGAATGTTTTTTCCCCTCCTAAATGTGCATTTCTGATGGGGCCTATATTATTCTATCTAAGGGTCCAAAATAAATTGAATTGAACTATTGTATTAAAACTCTTATCAGTTTCGAATGGAGTGTATTAGTTACAACAATATATGTGTGTGTGTATATATATATATATATATATATATGTATGTATGTATATATATGTGTATGTATGTATGGGGATGGATGGATATATGTACATTGAAGTGAGAGAAACAATGAAAGAAAGAAACAATGAGGAGACGATGTTTTGACATTAGAGAATTAGAAATTGATCTTAAATATAATATCAAAGTTGAAAGGAAAAAAAAGTAAAATAAAATTATTGTTTAACAATAGACCATGATATTGAAGGAATTATTTAACTTAGATTCTTTTAGACCACTAGAAGGATGAGAGCTCCTCAATTAGCTTAGTGGTTACATATAAAATAGTTTAGTCGGTGATCATTTCTTTTCTAAAGAATGTGATCAACCTGTTGAAGAAAATATTTTCAAAAAGACTATTAAATGGTTTGCTGTTGGAAAATAATCTCATTTTGGATAAATTATTGAAAAATCAAGTAAAAGTAAAGACAAATTATACTAAAAAAGAAAAATACTTACTCCGGGTCAAGGTAGCCAGGAGTGCCAGCGACACTTGTTGATACATAAGTTCCACCTTCAGCTGGAAAAACTCAGAGTTGAACAATAGACCATGATATTGGAAAAACTCACTCTTGGCCGAGGCTTGTTGATACACTTGTTGATACATAAGTTCCACCTTCAGCTGCAAAAATAATCTCATTTTGCCCCTACAGAGTTGTACTCTTAAACTCCCATATGAGTGCAAAGACTTATGGTTATTGTATAATATAATTTAGAGTTAATTACAACGACACCTCCTGAGGTTGGTCATATTGACAATCATATACAACTTAGCTCTTTTTTGGACAAAGACGCCCCCAAGTTTGCAAACTTGAACAATAACACCCAAACATGATAAAAGTATATATTTACCCTTTAACCACGTAAAATGACCACATTACCCTCATCCAAAAAATCATTTCTTCTTCCCATTTTTCGATCTTCCCATTCATTATACACAACCACTACACATCGGCACTACCACAGCAACCTCCACAACCACCATCACAAACCCAACACCTCAAAATTACACACATATATCTATATATACATATATACATACATACAATGCCTTGCCCGCCGTCCGTGCACTCTGCAGCCGGCTGCCTATCGCATCCGAGCTTCCCCTTGCTCGCTGATAGCCATTCTGAAGCTCTCTGCCCACCCTATCACGGCTGTGTTCAGTCCACATTTCATAGCCGAACTCATCACAGAAATCCACATCACCGAGCTCCTCATTTGCTACGGGCTCGGCTAGACAGATCGGCAGAACGAACCAGCGAAGGATCACGGCTTGTGCATGCTGGCGATTGATAGAACAACGGGCAAGATGAGTTGTGGATGAATGTCGGCAATGCTCGGATGTGATTGAATTGCAGAGGGCTTGCGGCGCTGCACCGGCAGGCAGTGGTGACAAGGACGGTTCGCGATAAAGACAAGGTGGATGGTGGGTTTGCAAGGCGGCTTAGCGGGATCTCGCGGTGAGCAAGGAGAAGCCCTCACCAGCTGCCGCGAGTCCTCCACGATCGAGCCATCCGTCCCCGTCATGTGTCTCCATCACGTTCCTACTCTACGAGCACCTGAAATGTGATAATGGGGTGAGCTCACAAGCTCAGCAAGAAATACTAAACACAATCATCGTTCAGCAAGCTAACCTTACCTTGTATTCCTATATATATAAGCAACTCAATAAATGTATTAATTAAATATGCATATCTCAGTTAATTATGAACTCTACAATAACCATCATTTATTTTTAATAAATTCACATATCTCACATGAGCCCCGGGCTCCCATCCAATAAAGTGGTGTGAATCGTATAGTCCCTGACTACCGAAAACATACGTGTGGTTGGATTGTACGTCTACTTCCCAGATGATCCCTGATCATGTCCACACAATAAGGGCTCATTAGACCCATGGCCATAATAAAAGGGTAGTGCACTGGTCCCTGACCATACCCAAAAGTCATCATAGGGGGAGTCCCTGACTACACCTCCGACTAATCCAAACTCATCCATTAATTATTAGTTATGGTGAAATATGAAAGACATTATTATAATAATAATTAATGCACCCAAATACCCTTTTAATTAACTTTTTTTTTTTTTTTTTTTAGAAATAAAAAAAAAAAAAACATTACACTAAAGACCCAAGTAGTGAGAGTATAAAAATTCTTAACACATCCTAACACTAAGAATAAGTCCCTGTAAAATTATAGTTTTCCATACTCGCCATTATAGTACTGAAAAAAAATAATCTGTATATATATATATATAAGATTTTAAATTGGTAAAACTACCTCACCATCATTTCAAAATCAGCAAGCCCTCACAATTTAAGCTTATAACATTTAAATCTAATTTTCTGAAAAGGTATCATAATTATTGAAAACTTAATAATATTTTCCTCCAATTTCTCTAGCTTTTAAATACTAACAAAATATATAAAAATAATAATTAATTAAATAATTTAAAGTAAAAACAACCTGTTCCAAATTTCACTACCAGTCACTATTAATCACTGTTCCAACTTAAATCCTATTGTTTCCACTATTATATCATGGCTTCATTTATACATTCACCCATCTAGTTTATTAAACTAGAATTTTCAAAGAAAGTATAAAAGTCAATGGACCCACCACACAATTCATGTCTCTCAATTTACATCTAATTCCCAACTGACCTAGTAAACTAAAACAAATACAACTGACATTCTGTGCTTTGATTCGGTTCATCAATAAAGTCATGGTATCAAGTAGTTACCTACCAGGATTTATTTATATACAAATAATATATACACAAAGCTTATATATCCTAACCATCTGTTCCTACGTTTCTAGTTACTAATTTACATAATGGAATAGGAAGAGTTCGAAGATAAGATTTATATTTACTCAGTGACTATTAATTAAATCTGATAATAAAAATAATCAGTCAAGAATCTTTAGGAATGGATTATAAAGGTAATGGATTATAATAAGTCCAATTTATACGTCCAAAGCTAAACAGAAAGTGATTAAATAAGAATTCGATAGATGCTTCACACACATACACATCACATATATATCCCCTAATCTAAGTTATAACAGTACAATTACAATTGGGTTCTATGATCAATCATACCCATATGCTCTAATAAGGAAACAAATTTTTGCAATTCTATGCATATAAGTTCACTAAGAAATTAATATATCCAAGTTACGAATATATATAAAATAACAAAGTAAGATTAACTTGCCTGAGGTATAATTAATTCTTCCTTCCTACGCGAATTCCCATTTATCGTTCCTTCCCTCGGCTACTGCAGAAAGACACAATGTCGGATCACTCTCTTTGGTCCCTTCCTCTCCCGTTATCGTGCTAATATTTAAAAAAAAAAAAAATTGCAGTGAAGAGTTATAGAGATATAGGAAGTCAGGTGAGATACTATAGCGATTTAAATTTTTTAAAATTTAAATTAGTTAACCAACTCTATCACAATATTCTGTTTAAATTCAAACAGAGATAACAATTAAATTAAATTAAATTAATAAATATATGTATATGATATATAGTTTTTTACACGAGTCTTACAATCTACCCTCCTAGAAAGAAATTTCATCCTCAAAATTTGCGTACCTTATTCGAATAGATGTGGGTACTTTCCCTTGATTTCTGACTCTAGCTCCCCAGTAACCTCTCTCTCATCCTGATGATTCCATTGCACCTTCACCAGAGGTATCTCTGCTCGCCTCAACTGTTTCACCATACTGTCAACAATGCGAATAGGTGTCTCAACATAGGTTATATTAGGACGAATCTGGACCTCTGTGCAGTTAATGGCCTGAGTTTCATCCCTCAAGCACCTCCTCAACATGGAGACATTGAAAATATCATGAACAGCAGATAGTCTAGGTGGTAAAGCCAATCTATACGCCATCTCCCCAATCCTCTCTATGATCTCAAAAGGTCTAATGAATCGAGGAGTTAGCTTCCCTTTCTTTCTACCAAATCTCATAACCCCCTTTATTGGTGATACTTTCAAGAACACCAAGTCTCCCACACTAAACTCCAAAGCTCGACGACGTTAATCTACATAACTTTTTTGTCGGCTTTGAGCTGTGCGAAGTTGATCTTGAATGATGGCAACCTTCTCTATAGTCTCTTGCACCAACTCTGGCCCCAAAAAAACTACCATCACCAACTCAGCCCAACATACAGGTGAACGACAAGGTCTATGTGATACCCCTTAGTTCCGAGACATGGGTTGATCAAGCCCAGGCCTAAACCCGAGGGAAAAATTAAATAATTAATATTTAATGAACACATAATATAAGATGAAATAATAAGAAGTAAATAAAAATGGCTGAAATGAATTCTAATGAAAAATCCTCAAAATATAATGATTAAAATCCAAACTCCAAAACCTCCAATTAATTAACAACTCGGGAATCCATCTGGTGGACCCCTAATAAAAATCCCAACTGTAAAATGAAATAACTGAAGTACAATCCAAAGCTAATAAGTAAGCAGTCCTATGTAGTCGGTGGAATAGAAGTTTGTATCTGCTCTGCACGACCAAGCTCTAACCCTGGAACTGACGAGCACCAGAAAAATAAAAGAGTGGGTCAGGCCCACATGCAAGTCTTGATCTACTATGATCCAAATAGGAATCCGATACGCAGATATATCCTAGATAGACTCAATAATATCTAAAGTAGTCCATATATGTATATATTACACGCTATAGGACGCTCACTAGTCCAATAGGTCTGTCTCAGCCTGAGTAGAGTGTAATACCCCTAGTTTTCAAAAGGATAGAATGGGAATTTAATTTTGATAATTTTGAGTTTTATTGCATTTTTAATATGTGAGCTATGTGTTTTGGTTTGTTTAATTGTTTAAGTGTGTATTTATTTTTAAATAAATGATTTACTTAGATTTGTTTTAATTATTTACTTAAATAATTTGATTGAGTTAATTGTTTTATTTAATTATTTTAATTGGATTAATTTTGTGATAGTTGATTTAGTTGGTGCTCAACGTGACTGTTATATAGCTTTTCATTGGGTTTATAATTTTCATAGGCAGCCGTCATTGATTTGTAACCTAGGTTTACATATGGGCCGGGTTATATATGGATTAGAGTTTAATGTCTAAACCTCTATATATGTATATTACAGTGGATTAGGGTTTAAAACAATACAAAACAAAACGTAGGTTTTCGGTAGAACAAAGATACAATGAGATATTGAGAGACGGAGAGGAAGATAAACAGAAGAGGTCTAGGTTTTGGTCTGGATTAAGTTTGGACCAAGAAGGAGGAAGGAGAGGTGTTTTTGGGTTGAACCAAGGCACTGGAGGAGCAGACTTGCTATTTAGGAACTAAACATATTACAGAGACGGTGATTTACAGTTTCAAACTCTGAAATTGTAGGCAAGTCTCTGTTATATTCTTTCCCCTTAATTCGTGTTCTGTGCATGCCTGGTTAGACTTCAGGGTTTTAATAAAAGATAAAACGGATTGACACAAACATAATAACATGTTTTCCATGCAGATATGAATTTATTTGATCTCAGTGAGTTAACTGTTTTGTATACTGGTTGATTTTCTGCTATCTGTGTCTTTTACGTTTAAGCCTGTTTTAATGAGATTAGTTATAAGATTGGATGCCTTACAATTATTCTGAGAATGAGTTTAATCCCTAGAACAAGATTTTAAAACAGTTTTGAGTTTTACTAAATAAATCTGTTGTAAGTTGTCTAAAGTTGCTATCAGAAGTTATGTAATCGTTGCCGTAAGACTTGTGTCTAGTTCAGATCGTGGTTGCATAACAGTGGGTTAAGAGTACCCTAGAACTAAGATTGAACCCTAGAACAACCATTAAGAACCTTACAGAGGTCTGGAAAACACCGCAGTCGAAGAAGAAGCAGCAGAACGGACGACGGCACTAAGGGGAGAAAAGCAGGCTCCAAGAAGAGGAGGAGCCGGCTCTTTCTACCTTAGAGCCGGCTCCAAAAGAAGGTGGAGCCGGCTCTAGCATCTAGGAGCCAGCTCCTAGATTAGTTGAGCAGGCTCTTTTGGAAAAAATAGAGCAGGCTCTTTGTTTTGAATGAGCCTGTTCTCAATTGAACGCACCAAATTTTGTTTCTGTGCACTGTTTGGTCTGTATAGGTTCTTGGAACTTTGTTTAGGCTGTTTTAAATTATTGTTGGATCTGGAATAAATCCGTTTTCTATGGAAAACATTAATCCATGATTAAGCATAAGAATGGAGCAAAATAAGTCTAAGGAAAGCGGTAGATTACAAACTGATTGTCGTTGCACAACAAACTGATGTTTAATTAAATTCTTGTTTATATAACTCTGTCTTGTGATTACTTTGGATGTGGATGGGATCTTAAAACCTGAAATAAAACTAAGTTCAATGACTGGAAACCACCGGAGTCGGAGAAGACAACAGAAGAAGAACAGACGTATACTTAAAGTGGAGAAGGCTCTACTTATTTGGAGAAGGCTTTACTTGAGTGGAGAAGGCTCTACTTATTTGGAGAAGGCTCTACTTGAGTGGAGAAGGCTCTACTTATTTGGAGAAGGCTCTACTTGAGTGGAGAAGGCTTTACTTATTTAGAGAAGGCTCTACTTGAGTGGAGAAGGCTCTACTTATTTGGAAAAGGCTCTTTGAAACACAGAGCCTTCTCTTTCTCTTAAATATCATGTATACTGAGTTTTAAATGGTCTGGTTGGTTAAACATGAGTTTCTAAAACTATTTAAAGGCTATTGAATGATGTAATATACTGCTTAGGACTTATAAAATAATGGAGAAGCAAGCTTATATTCTAGAATAAAGGATAGAATTAACATAAGTTTAAACAAGGGCTGTATGTGAAAGATTAAACCATTGATTTGAAGTGCAGACTGTTTTAGAAATCTGATGCCTGTACACGACCCTAAGTTTTAAATTATGTTGTGTAGCTAAGGTTTAAGCATTCTGTTATTGAATTATAGGTATGCTTGGTTGGAATTAACGGACAATTAAATCTGTTGTATATCTCTGTTAGGACACTGTTTGGAGGAGATTTGATGCTTTTGCATGGTCTTAAGTTTTGGATTATGTTTTACAACTGTGTTTTAAGCATGTTTTTATTCAATAATGTGTATGCTTAGTTGGGTTAAACTGATGCTTAAAACATAAAGTGCATCAGTCAGGGTACTGTGTGGATAAGCAAAATTGCATAAACCTGTTTTATCAATTTAATAAACTGAAACTTGGATTCTGAATTTTCAGCGGAGACATGGTTTAGTGACACACATGTTAAACTATACTTATGATTGTTTTGGAATGCGTTGATAGTTAATTCTACTATTTCTGTCAACTGTGTTAACTAGAGGATTGTATGTACCGGTATGGGACGGTGACATACTAGGTATGATTAGTTAAAACACTAATCCTACCTAATTTGGAATGAGTTGGATTAACCATAAAAAGGTTAAGTCCCACTTATATGGATGTATATGAACCGGTATGGGACGGTGTCATATTAGGGATGGCTTAGTTCAAAACACTAAGACCTACCTATGTTGGGAATGGATTAGTTCAAAACACTGAGTCCGACCCAATTTGGATTCAGGTATGGATTAACCATAAAGGTTAAGTCCATCACCTACATGTGTCATATCAATTGTGAATTGAATGATCCACTATGGTTTTAGAATGGATTTATTTTTATACAGATATCAGACCACTACACAGATGAATGATATTCTGTATTAGGAGGAGTACGGATTTTATATATTTATTATGTGTGCCATGGTATGAGCCTGAGTCTCAGGACCATGGTTAGGGCGCGTATATCGCCTAGGATGAATAACTGGACATAGGTGTTGTCCCTTGGTAGGTCTAGGTATTCATGCCCACCTCAGGGTGCATATTTGCATGTTACCTTCTATTCAGGCTGAGACAGACCTACTGGACTAGTGAGCGTCCTATAGTATGTACTATATATACATATATGGACTACCCTATATATTGTTGAGTCTTCCTAGGATGTATCTGCGTATCGGATTACTGTTTGGATCGTAGTAGATCAGGACTTGCATGTGGGCCTGACCCACTCTATTATTTTTCAGGTGTTGGACAGTACCAGGCTTAGAGCTTGATCGTGTTGATGCAGATACAGACACTCACTCTTCCGGTTACATAGGATTTCCTTTCTACTTTAATTTTGGTTTTTAATTATGTAAATTTATTCAAGGTTTTGAGATTAGGGGTCCACTAGGTGGATTCCCGAGTTGTACGGTTTAAAATTATATTAATTTATTAATTCAAGTCTGAGAATTCTTATTTTAGTTTTCTTCCAGCGTATTATTATTAAGTTTTTTTAACTCTGGTTTTATTTTCTGCTTGTTTACATATTAATTGTTTGGTATCCCTTGGATCTGTGCTCGGACTTGATCACCCGTGGCTCTAGAATTGAGGGGTATCACATAGAGATACCATGCAAATCGCACATTACATGGTCATGTGTACCTAGACCTACCAGGGAATAACACCTCTGTCCAGCTATCCATCCTAGGCGATATACGCACCATAACCATAGTCATGAGACTCAAGCTCATACCATGGCGTCATAACATAAATATATAAAATCCATGTCCTCCTAATACAAAATATCATCCATCTGATATAGTGGCTTGATATATGTACAACAGTTCATCCCAGAAATCCAATTATGTCATTCAGTTATTTACTAACCTGACACTGATAAAAGTCGGACTTAACTTGTATTGTTAATCCAAACCTTAATCTAGATTAGGTAGGCTTAGTGTCTGAACTAATCCATCCGTAGTATGCCACCGTCCCATACCGGTGCATACAGTCCTCCAATCCACATAATTGATAAAAATAACATTTAATTAATTTATCAACAGTTCTCCAGAATATGCATCAGTATAGTTTAATACATATATAATGGCATTAGGTATTCACTACAGAACCTAAAAAATGAAGCTCCAATTATTTAACCTGCTAAAATAAATCATAGCGTTCAAATCCTCCAAAACAGTTGATAAACCGATACAATTATGACAATTTAAGTATCAATTAAATCCAAACTAAGCATAGTTAAATATAATTAATTCACCATACTTATAACACTGAAAAATATATGATTATATATTATTAGATTATATATAAAAACCTTGCCAAGTTTCAGTAGGTAAAACTAATAAGACAGTGTGCAAGCTACCAGTTTTCTCTTAGGTTTTTCTTGCTCTAATCTTCAATCCAATTATGAATTTATATCTTTCCACCATAATACCAGTCTTATACAGTCCTATACATCATTTAAAACAAATTAAACTAAGTGCATATACCCAGAAAACCCAAACAGCCCTTAAAACACTCGTTTCAGTGCCTTTCAAGAGAGAACATGCTCTTAAAATGGGAGCCTGCTCTATTTTCTTCACCTAGAGCAGGCTCTAGGACTCTAAGAGTCGGCTCCAGGACTCCAAGAGCCGGATCTCCCCTTTGGGAGCCGGCTCTAAGAGGTTTGGGAGCCTTCTCTCCCTCCTCTTAGCAGCCCTCGTCTGTTCTTACTTCGTCTTCTTCAACTCCGGTGATGTTCCAGCCCTCTGTACTGTATTAAATTCCTATTCTAATATCTAATTAACATTCCAGACTACTTACAAGGCATCCACATGCATTATTAATCTCAAATAGCAAAACTTAAAACGCATAAACAGAAGGAACAAAGCTAATAGAGACTTAATAAATTTTGTATAACAGTTTTGTTAAACGAGACTAATTATCAGTCAAGCATGCAATATAGATTGTATAAGTATTATTAAACTCCTAGAGTCCATCTAAACATGCACAAAACATAGATTCATGGGAAAAAATAGAACAGAAACTTGTCTTTGAGACTTTGAATAAAAAAATCTCTAACTGTTGCCTCTATCTTCTCCGGCCACGTTGGTTGTGTTAAACAGCTCTTATTGCTCCTATTACAGTCCAGTAGCCCACACCAAACTTCCCTCCTTGATTCTATTTTGTGAATCACCCAAGTTCACTCTCCGGTTCTCTCTCTGTTATCCCTCTGTATCTCACAGTCTCTGTTTTTACAGAACTTACGTTTATTTTTCTAAACCCTAAACCACCATATTGCGTATATATATAGGTGTAAATTAATCACCCTAGTCCATGAATAATTAGACTAATCCCTAATTCCAATCCCAGTCGGCCCATGAAACTATCTATGTTTCCCTATGGTGGCTTACCTATACGTAAAGTGTAATCCAAAATTAATTGTAACTTAAAAATGTTCAATAATTAAATCAAGTAAAAAAAATTAAAATCCAATTAAGTAAAAAACATAATGAAAAACCAATTAAATAATTAAATATACTTAAACAATTAATTCAAAGTAAATAATTAATTAAAAATAACTCAATTAATTTAATTTAATCACCACAATAAAACCATGAAACAATTAATCAAATAAAAATGCAATTAAATCAAAAATGAAATACCAAAAATAACCTTTTAAAATTAGGGGTATTATATTCTTCCCCCCTAACAAAAGGAATTTCGTCCTCGGAATTCGCTCTTACCTTCTTCCAATAGTTCAGGAAACTGCAAGTGAATGACATCTTCCTATTCCCAAGTGGACTCAGCCTCAATGTGATGACTCTACTGAAATGAACTAATGGAATAACCTTGTTACGAAGGATTTGAGCCCGCCAGTCGACAATACGACACGGTGGCTCTAAATAAGTTGCATCCGGCTGCAACTCAATCTCCCTAACATCGATATGTTGATACCGATCCTTATCTCGCAGAAATTTCCACAACTTGGAAACATGGAATACGTTGTGTACGCGATCCAAATTATCCGAAAGTGCTAACCGATAAGCAATAGCTCCAACTCGATCCGTAATCATAAATGGACCGACAAATCGTGGTGACAACTTCCTTTTTTCCCAAAGCGTATAACTTCTTTCATAGGATACACTTTGAGTTGAACCTGATCCCTAACCTGAAACTCCAAAGCACGAGTGCGACGATCAGTATACCTCTTCTGCCTACTTTGGGTAGTACGCATGTGATCCCTAATAAGAGCTATCTTCTCAGAAGTATCCTTGATGAACTCAGGACCCAAGAATCTGCTCTCGTCATCCTCCATCCAATAAACAGGTGATTGACACGGTCGGCCATACAATGCCTCAAATGGTGCCATTCCAATAGTCTTCTGGAAACTATTGTTATACGTAAACTCCACAAGTGGCAAATAATCCTCCCGTGGCCTTTAAAATCAAGAACACACGACCGAAACATATCCTCCATGATCTGATTAACCCTCTCAGTCTGTCAATTAGTCTGAGGATGATAAGCAGTGTTAAGATGCAACTCTGTACCCAAAGCCTGCTGAAAACTCTTCCAGAATCCTGACACAAAACTTGAATCTCTGTCCGATATAATAGACAATAGAATGCCATGCAACTTTACAATCTCGGTAATGTAAAGTCTTGCCAACTGCTCTGAAGTGAAGTCAGTGCGAATGGGCAAGAAATGAGCTGATTTCGTTAATCTGTCTACGATGACCCAAATAGAATTGTGATCCTTGAAGGAATTAGGCAATCCCTCCACAAAATCCATTGAAATGCTCTCCCATTTCCACTCCGGTATCGGCAATGGCTGTAGAGCTCCTGGCGGCCTCTAGTGATCAATCTTAACCATCTGACCAGTACTACATCGTGAGACAAATAGAGCTATGTCCTTTTTCATACCTACCCACCAAAACTGCCACTTCATATCCTGATAAATCTTGTCTCCTCCCAGATGAACAGAAAACTCAAAGTGGTGAGTTTCAGTCACCACATCTTTCCTCAAATCGTCAACAGAAGATACCACTAACCGTCTCTTGTACCTCAAACCTCCATCAGCCCCAATGTAGTAAAATGGGACTTCTCCGAAAACTATCTCTGTAACTTTGTCAATGCACTGCTGATCCGTGAGTTGTGCCTTCAAAACCTTGTGAATGATAGAAGGTGTAACTACCATGCAAGCCATGAAAGCATCCGATAATTTATCCACCATCTTGAAAGCATTCCACTCAGTAGTGAAGACAGCAGAAAGACTACCAACAGGTTGGTGACTGAGTGCATCTGCCACCACATTCGCTTTCCCTGGATGATACTATATAGAAAAGTGATAGTCTTTTACAAACTCCAATCACCTGCGCTGTCTCATATTCATCTCCTACTGAGTGAACAAATACTGCAGACTCTTATGATCACTGAATAATTTGAAGGACTCACCCAACAGATAATGCCTCCAAATACGCAAGGCAAAGACCACAGCTGCCAAATCCAAATCATGTGTTGGATAATTAAGCTTATACGGCTTAAGCTTCCAAGATCCATACGAAATCGGGTGCTCCTCCTGCATCAAAAAACATCCAAGACCCTGCAAAGATGCATCCGTGTAGACTAGATACTCTATTTTGCTCTGTGGGGTAGACAAAATTGGTACAGAAGTCAACTTAGTCTTCAACTCATCAAAAGCTTTCTGACAATGTTCATCCCACACGAACCGTACGCCCTTCTTAGTCAGATGAGTGAGTGATCCCGCTATCTTTGAGAACCCCTGGATGAACCTCCTGTAATATCCTGCCAAACCGAGAAAACTCCGAATCTCGGTAGGTGATGTAGGCTGTCCCCACTCAACCACCGCTGAAACCTTGGTCGGATCCACCGCTATTCCCCTTTCTGACACCACGTAACCCAGATTTTTCACCTCCCGCTACCAAAATTCACATTTCTCAAACTTGGCATACAATTGGTGCTCACGAAGCGTCTGCAAGACTATCCAAAGATGTCTAGCATGATCGTCTTCAGACCTAGAATAGATCAAAATATCATCAATGAAAACAATGACAAACTGATCCAAATAGGCCTTGAAGACCCTGTTCATTAAAACCATGATGACCGCTAATGCATTAGTCAACCCGAACAGCATCACCCGAAACTCATGAGATCTATATCTAGTGAGAAACACTGTCCTCAGAACATCCTGCTCCCTAACCCGAAGTTGATAATATCCAGACCGCAGATCAATCTTAGAGAAGTATGTAACTCCCTTCAACTGATCAAAAAGATCATCAATCCTGGGTAACGGATACTTGTTATGAATAGTAACTTTGTTCAACTCCCTGTAATCTATACACAAGTGAAGCATCTTTTTTTCTTCACAAACAAGACTGGTGCTCTCCAGGGTGATGTACTTCGGTGAATAAAACCCTGGCTGAGTAGCTGCTGAATCTAATCCCTCAACTCGCGCATCTCCACTTGTGTCATCCTATATCGTGCCTTAGCAATAGGCGTAGTGCCTGCAGCTAAGTCTATTACAAAGTCGATCTCGCGACTAGGCGGCAATCCTGGAATCTCCTGAAATACATCTGGGAAATCCTGTACAATTGATATGTTATCCAATGATACAGTAGTCCCCTCCTCCATTTCCTCCTCCACATGGAACAAATAAGTGCTACTGCCCCCGCTAGAACACAGCATAGCGACGACGTACATGTCCTGACCAGGTATGGTGAATACAATAGACCTATTAAAACAATCAACTTGGGTATGGTAATGTGATAACCAATCCATCCCATGTATCTTATCATAAGTGTGTATGTCCAGGACCAAAAGATTGGCTAGAAATCTGAGTCTACTAATATCTAGTGTCACAAGCCCATCACTCTCATGAAGAATAGCTAAATTACCTAACGGTGTAGAAATTCCCTGTGGTCTACTGCATACCCGAGTCGTCATTCCAGACAAAACAACAAATGATCTACCTACAAATGAGTGTGTAGCACCCGTATCAAATAAAACACGTCCAAGTAAACCATGAATAAGAAAGTTACCCTCAACAGCCTGAGGTGCCTACATATCTTGTGGCATAGGGTTGTACACCCTACCATAATGTAACTGCTGCGGTGCCTGTCCCTGAGGCTGCGATGGCACTGGTAAAGCCGGATATGTCTGTCCCTGAATCCGTGGAACCTGTGGAGCTGGTAAAGGCACTGGCGCCCTCTGCCCCTGCTACATATACTGTCCCTGTCCCTATTTTTATCCCTGTCTTGCTGTAGGACACTGCCTGGAAGTATGACCATACTCTCCATAAGTATAGCAACTACCCTGGAAAGTACCAAATGGCCTCCTCTGTCGGTTAGCCTGTGGCTGACCCTGTCCTGCCTGTGGTCCCCTAGTCTGCTGTCGCTGAATAGGTGCCACATCCCTGGGAGCATCCGAACCACCCTTGTGCTTCTTCCAAGGCTGTTGTCCCTGGAATTTGCCCTTGTCATTCTGTCGGTGTCCACTCCCATTCTCTTTTTCAGCTGACTAATTAGCAGAATCTCTGTTACTCCGATTCTCACTCTTGGCCTGTCTGAAGTCCACGGTTAACTGATACTGCTGTAGAGCAACGTCTACCACCTAAGCATAGGTAGTATAGGTTAGACTACCTGTAGTAGCTCTCTTGATAGACGACATCAGTCCCTTGACGAAACTGTTGTGCTTCTTCTCCTCTGTATCCACCTCCTCCAGTGCAAAGAGAGACAAGCATGTGAACTGCTGCTCATACTCCACCACTGTCATGTTCCCCTGCTACAGATTAAGAAACTCAGTCTTCATGGCTGCCCTGACTGTATAAGGGAAGTACTTCTCTTCAAAGCGTGCACTGAACTCATTATAAGTCAATACCATCCTCTCCTCTATGGTGGTAACTGACTCCCACCACTGTAGTGCATCCCCAACTAGCTTGAAGGTAGCAAACATCTGCTTTTGAACCTCCGTGCACTGAACTAAGCGAAGATGTCACTCGATGTCCTGTTTCCACTAGTGAGCTGCTCTCGCATCGGTGGAGCCTGTAAACTCAGGTGGGCTCCCTTTGTGAAAGAACTCCTGGCCTTCTCCCAAGTATTAGTCTGAACAACCGGTGCTGGTAACGGTGCCGGCTATACTTGAGGTTGATTCTAAAGTGCAGCGGTTACCCCTGCTTCTATAGCCCGAGTAATAAGGTCATTAAAGTGAGGAGGATACTCTGGATCTTCTCCCTGATCCCGAGTCTGCTGAACTTCCTCCTGCTCCTCATAGAATTGACCCTCATCCTCCTGACGCTGCCTACGGGCCGCTTCCCTTCGTCGCTGATTGTTCCATCTGGTTCTTGCGTTAACCATGCTGTCAACACAGAAAGACAGACATCAGTACGATTAAACCGAACCGTAAGGAATACAATAAATCCTAAACTTAAGCTCTAAACAATAGAGAAATGCTGCGCGGAAGTCTTATATAATTGAATCCCAGAGACACTTGAACCTGGAGTGCTCTGATACCAACTGTGATACCCCTCAGATCTGAGACGCGGGTTGATCAGGCCCAGACCCAAACCCGAGGGAAATATCAAACAATTAATATTTAATGAACACAGAATACAAGATGAAATAATAAGAAGTAAAAAAAAATGGCTGAAATGAATTTTAATGAAAAATCCTCAAAATATAATTATTAAAACCCAAACTCCAAAACCTCTAACTAATTAACAACTCGGGAATCCATCTGGTGGACCCCTAATAAAAATTCCAGCTGTAAAATGAAATAACTGAAGTACGATCCAAAGCTAATAAGTAAGTAGTCCTACGTAGTCGGTGGAATAAAAGTTTGTATCTGCTCTGCATGACCAAGCTCTAACCCTGGAACTGACAAGCACTTGAAAAATAAAAGAGTGGGTCAGGCCCACATGTAAATCGTGATCTACTACGATCCAAACAGGAATCCGATATGCAGATACATCCTAGATAGACTCAACAATATCTAAAGTAGTCCATATATGTATATATTACACACTATAGGACACTCACTAGTCCAATAGGTCTGTCTCAGCCTGAGTAGAGATACCATGTAAATTACATATTACGTGGTCATGTGTACCTAGACCTACCAGGGAACAATACCTCTGTCCAGCTATCCATCCTAGGTAATATACGCACCCTAACCATAGTCATGAGACTCAGGCTCATACCATGGCATCATAACATAAATATATAAAATCCGTATCCTCCTAATACAAAATATCATCCATCTGATATAGTGGCTTGATATATGTACAACAGTTCATCCCAGAAATCCAATTATGTCATTAAGTTATTTACTGACCTGACACAGATAGAAGTCAGACTTAACTATTATTGTTAATCCAAACCTCAATCTAGATTAGGTAGGCTTAGTGTCTGAACTAATCCATCCCTAGTATGCCACCGTCCCATACCGGTGCATACAGTCCTCCAATTCACATAATTGATAAAAATAACATTTAATTAATTTATCAACAGTTCTCCAAAATATGCATCAGTATAGTTTAATACATATATAATGGCATTAGGTATTCACTATGATACCTAAAAAATCAAGCTCCAATTATTTAACCTGCTAAAATAAATCATAGCGTTCAAATCCTCCAAAACAGTCGATAAACCGATACAATTATGACAATTTAAGTATCAATTAAATCCAAACTAAGCATGGTTAAATATAATTAATTCACCACACTTATAACACTGAAAAATATATGATTATATATAATTAGATTATATATAAAAACCTTGCCAAATTCCAGTAGGTAAAACTAACAAGATAATGTGGAAGCTACCAGTTTTCTCTTAGGTTTTTCTTGCTCTAATCTTCAATCCAATTATGAATTTATATCTTTCCACCATAATACCAGTCTTATACAGTCCTATACATCATTTAAAACAAATTAAACTAAGTGCATATACCCGGAAAACCCAAACAGCCCTTAAAACACTTATTTCAGTGGCTTTTAAGAGAGAGCAGGCTCTTAAAATGGGAGCCTGTTCTATTTTTTCACCTAGAGCCAGCTCTAGGACTCTAAGAGCCAGCTCCAGGACTCCAAGAGCCGGCTCTCCCCTTTGGGAGCCGGCTCTAAGAGGTTTGGGAGCCTTCTCTCCCTCCTCTTAGCAGCCCTCGTCTGTTCTAGCTTCATCTTCTTCAACTCCGGTGATGTTCTAGCCCTCTGCACTGTATTAAATTCCTATTCTAATATCTAATTAACATTCCAGACTACTTACAAGGCATCCATATGCATCATTAATCTCAAATAGCAAAACTTAAAACACATAAACAGAAGGAACAAAGCTAATAGAGACTTACAAAATTTTGTCTAGCAGTTTTGTTAAACGAGACTAATTATCAGTCAAGCATGCAATATAGATTGTATAAGTATTATTAAACTCCTAGAGTCCATCTAAACATGCACAGAACACAGATTCATGGGAAAGAATAGAACAGAAACTTGTCTTTGAGACTTTGAATAAAAAATCTCTAACTGTTGCCTCTATCTTCTCCAGCCTTGTTGGTTGTGTTAAATAGCTCTTGCTGCTCCTATTACAGTCCAGTAGCCCACACCAAACTTCCCTCCTTGATTCTATTTTGTGAATCACCCAAGTTCACTCTCCGGTTCTCTCTTTGTTTTCCCTCTGTATCTCACAGTCTCTATTTTTACACAACTTACGTTTATTTTTCTAAACCCTAAACCACCGTATTGCGTATATTTATAGGTGTAAATTAATCACCCTAGTCCATGAATAATTAGACTAAGCCCTAATTCCAATCCTAGTCGGCCCATGAAACTATCTATGTTTCCCTATAGCGGCTTACCTATACGTAAATTGTAATCCAAAATTAACTGTAACTTAAAAATGTTCAATAATTAAATCAAGTAAAAAAATTAAAATCCAATTAAGTAAAAAACATAATGAAAAACCAATTAAATAATTAAATATACTTAAACAATTAATTCAAAATAAATAATTAATGAAAAATAACTCAATTAATTGAATTTAATCACCACAATAAAACCATGAAAAAATTAATCAAATAAAAATATAATTAAATCAAAAACAAAATACCAGAAATAACCTTTTAAAATTAGGGTATTACAATCTACCATAAAGTGCCTCATACGGTGCCATGCCGATACTAGCCTGATAGCTATTATTATAAGCGAACTCACTCAGTGAAATGTGGTCCTCCTAATTGCCCCGAAAATCTAGTGCACAAGCATGAAGCATATCCTCCAACACCTGAATGACCTTCTCGGACTGGCCATCGGTCTGAGGATGAAAAGCAGTACTCAAACTCAAAGGAGTACCAAAAGCTGCATGGAAACTACTCCAAAACCGAGATAAAAAACGAGGATCACGATATGAAACAATAGACACCGGCACTCCATGGAGCTTAACTATATCTCTAATGTAGATCTTACACAATTCCTTTACAGTAGCAGTAGCTCGAATGGGTAGAAAATGAGTTGATTTAGTTAATCAGTCCACTATCACCCACACTGTATCATGGTTATGTATCGATCTCAGTAACCCCATAACAAAATCCATTGTCACATGCTCCCATTTCCACTCAGGCACAGACAAAGGCTGTATTAGTCCTGCTGGTCTCTGGTGCTCAACCTTCACTCGCTGACAAGTGGGATATCTAGATACAAACTCTGCCACATCACGTTTTATGCCTTCCCACTAGAATTGCCTCTTAAGATCATGATACATCTTAGTGCCACCTGGGTGCACTGTGTACCTAGAGTGGTGTGCCTCCTCTAAAATCTCTCTCTTGAGGTCTGCTAAATCTGGAACACATAGCCTACCTCGAAATCTTATACCACCATCAGCTCTATATGTCCAGTCGACATTACATTCATCATTAACAGTCTCAACTACTTTGGTCTGTAACCTGTTATCCTGAGTCTAAGAATGAATGATCCGGCTGATCAAAGTAGGTTGTACAGTCAAACTACCAAGAAAAGCCCTTGTACTTTGAGAACTCGACATGATAGAAAACTCTGCCAATGCCTCTAACATCATCCACTCCTGAATCATCATAAAGGTAACTAATCCTCTCGGTTTCTGACTCGAGGCATCTACTACCACATTCGCCTTTCCAGGATGATACTGAAGGGTTATATCAAAATCCTTCATCTTCTCCATCCACCTCTGTTGCCTCATATTTAACTCTTTCTGAGTGTAGAGGTACTTGAGACTCTTGTGATCAGAGAATAACTCAAATTCCTCGTCATACAAGTAATGCCTCCACACCTTCAATGTAAGAACCACTGCTGCCAATTTTAGGTCATGTGTAGGGTAATTCCGCTCATGTGGCTTAAGCTGCCTAGAGGCATATGCTACCACCTTACCATCTTGCATCAAAACATAGTCAAGACCCTGATGTGATGCATCTGTGTAGATCACAAATCTCTCACCACTAACAGGAATGGTAAGAACTGGTGCCGAAGTCAATCTCGTCTTCAACTCCTCAAATGCCTGCTTACAACGGTGGTCCCAAACAAACTTCACATCCTTCCTAGTCAAACGGGTCAAAGGTGCAGCAATCTTAGAGAAACCCGCAATGAAGCGCCTGTAGTATCTTTCCAGTCCTAAGAAACTACGAATCTCAGTGACAGTAGTAGGCCGTTTCCAACTCATCATAGCCTCCACCTTGGCAGAATCTATTAAAACTCCATCCTTAGAGATCACATACCCCAAAAACTGAATTTACTCCTGTCAAAAGTCATACTTCTTAAACTTAGCAAAGAGCTGATGCTCATGCAAAGTCTGAAGTGTAATGCTCAAGTGTCTCTCATACTCCTCCTTAGTCTTGGAATATATCAAGATGTCATCAAAAAATACCACAACAAACTAATCAAGTAAGGTCAAAACACTCTGTTCATCAAATCCATAAAAGCTGCCGGAGCGTTAGTCAATCCAAAAGGCATGACTAAGAACTCATAGAGGCCATAACGAGTCCTGAAGGCAGTCTTAGGAATATCCTCCTCCCTAATCCTCAGCTGATGGTACCCAGTCCTCAAGTCAATCTTAGAGAACAACTACGCCCCTCTGAGTTGATCAAACAAATCATCAATGCGTGGCAATGGGTACTTATTCTTAATAGTGACCTTATTCAACACACAATAGTCAACACATAAGCGGAGTGACCTATCTTTCTTTTTGACAAATAGAACAAGTGCTCCCCAAGGTGATGTGCTAGGTCGAATAAACCCCCAATCTTGCAACTCTTGAGTCTGCTTCTTCAACTCATTCAATTCAACTGGCACCATTCTGTAGGGTGCCCTAGAGATAGGTGAAATACCAGGAGTGAGGTCGATGTAGAAATCCACTGCCCTCCTAGGAGGCAAACCCGGGATATCTCGAAACACATCTGTATACTCTGACATTATAGGCAACTGCTCTATAGTCACGCGTTACTCAATCACCTTAATGTGTGCGAGAAATCCCATAGTCATGGTACCCTCGAACTCCCTACACTTATATCGAGAAGGTAACTGTCCCGGAATTGAGAATACAATAATCTTCTCATGACAATCCAATTGAGCATGATATCTAGCCAACCAATCCATACCCAGTATAGCGTCAAAGTCTCTCATACGTAATATGATCAAATCAATAGGGTACTTTTACTCCCCAATTGTAATAGGACAAAAAAACATTGTGATAGATGGAGGATTACCTTCGCCATAGGCGTACCCCAATGCCTAACCAAAAATTCCCAATGCTCCTTTTCAACATTAGGTGGTGGGTTTGTCAATCTTTCTTCATCTGTATCCCTAACTGAGTAGTATTCATTTTTCAACTCACACTTGTACCCCCTTCATTTTTTTCCGATGGAGGATATTGTCCACTGTTTTGTCATGATTCCCACATCATATTTTCCCTGAAAATGTGATAATTGTTGTATGTTAGTCCACTTTTTCCATAAAAATTATTTTAATGTTATTGAAGGGTTTTATCTTTACAATGTTCCACATATCCTCCTTCAGCTGTTTAGGCATCTCCTACCAAGTTTTGTAGCACAAAGGAGTTAATTCACCCTTCCGGGCAAGTGTTCCTAGATAATTAGTATATGTACCACTCCCAGGACCGATCGGCTGTCCAAACTTATTAACCCTAAACAAAAATTAACAATTGTAGATGTTTAGAACAAAAATAAAGATAGAAATCCTTTTTTCTCCATCATATTGAATATAGTCTAATTATGTAAACTATATAAGATGATTTATATATATATATGTACCTTAAAGGTAATAAGGTTTTCGCGTCTATGACATTCTTGCATCGTGTCGGACCCTGTCTCTTCTTCGGAGGTGGTTGGGATGATTTTGAAGTTGAAGCTTCGGTATTTTGTTCACTCACTTTTTCCACTTCACTAACCGTTCATTTCATTGTCAACTTATTATTTATCCTTCCTAGAAAAGCAAACAAAAAAGTGAGAATTCAGTTAAGAGAATGCAATCAAATTGTTAAAAAACAGACAATAAAATTGTAATTCAACACAACATATAAACATCAGCACGGGCAATTTAATAACTATGAGACAGTGGTAATTATTGACTCTTGTTCTAGGTCAAAGTATTAAGTTGGATCCAATGCAACCGATTACAAGCCAATCTGTAATGCCATCGAGAATCGATGAATAAAATAGCTAATGGACGATAGATATATAGTTGAGTAAGATCAACAAAGTCAGCTTATTATTTATCCTTCCTGGAAAAGCAAACAAAAAAGTGAGAATTCGGTTAAGAGAATGCAATCAAATTGTTAAAAAAAGGCGGTCCAGGAAAAACCAATAAAAAGAAATAACAAATACCTCAAAACTTTAGGGTATTTATGGTTGTCCAATGGAAATTATATAAAACCATTCTAATTAAAATTAGACCATTCTGTAGTTTTGAATTATTTTTCTAAACCCAATTGTTAAGTCAAACATCAATGCTAATATAAATATGAATATAGATATAAAAAGCAATCCTAACCAAAGCAACCAAACATCAAAATAGTCTTGCAAAGAGAAACTAAAACAATCCTAACCAAAGTCTGTATTATAAAAAATCTTATGTACAGTAAAAGATCAACTATATATATATATATATATATATATATATACTAAGTACGAAAAATTCGTTTGGAAATAAAAGAAAAAAAAAATTCAAAAATTCAAAATGTGCAAATAAACCCATATAACCACTTTTGGTCAAAATTGACGTAAATTTAAAAACCCTAATTTGCCCCTCTCTTTTCCTATTATGCATTTTTTATTTTTTTTTCTCCCTGCTGACGTGGCCACATGTTGTTAAGCGATGTGTCCAATATTAAAAATGGGCATTGCCCATTTTTGCGGGTTAAACCTGCTTCCCCTTGTTAGTCTCTTCTTTCTCCCTCTAAAATGCAAAAGACCCAAATTTTCATCGACCTCAGCCTCCGCCTTTCCACTCCTTCTCCTACCCCATCACTGCCATCATCCTCAACGCCTTCACGGTGGCACATTTCAGCTACACCATGGCTCTCAAGAACACCGTCGCCGCCCTCTTCAACTACGCCCACGGCGAGGTCCAACCCTTCCAATTCCCAACTCTGCCACCGGTTCCCTTCTCCTCGCCTCCATTGCACCACCCTCCTACAATACCCTCCCTTCGCCTCCCCTCATCTTCCCCTCTCCCTCCTCTCCAACGTGGCGCTACCATGCTCGAATTCATTCCCAAATCTGATCTCAAGCATTCAGATCCAATAATCGAAGTAAACAATGAAGACGAGTTTACCTTCGCCACCGCGGACGTGCCGCCGAGTGTTAGAACATCACCTCCACCTTCGCCGCCGGACACTTAATTTTAACAAAACAAAATCAAAATTAATATTACATTCTAAATGCAAGGTTTCAGTGATAGGATTAACAGAAAGAGAGCTCTAGCCTTGAGTTTGAGGGAATTGAAGAGTGGAAGCTTCTATGTCTATGTGGTGGTAAAACATAAGATAGTGGTGGGAGAAAGAGTGGAAAGACGGAGGCTAAGGCTAATGAAAGAGAAGAGACTCACAAGGGGAAGTGGGTTTAACCTGCAAAAATGAGCATTAGTATTGGACACATGGCGTAGCAACAAGTGGCCACGACAGCAAGGATGTGGAAGTATTTTCCTTACATAAATTTTTGTACACATATTTTTTTTCTATAATGCTACCTAACCAATCAGGGTTGAAAGATGTGTTCTTGTCTAAAATGATAATTTTACCTTACTTTATTTTTTAAATATTATTCATCTTATTGGCACGTCTTTTTATGTAGATAGGGGAGTATTTGAACCAAATTAAAAGTAGTGGAGTGTTTTATACCATATACGAACTTTTTACACTATATCAATAGTACGATTTATTTATTTTATTTTTTTTTTAATTTTTGCACTCACTAATGGCCTGAAAATGGCATATGGATCCAATTTCACTTGAGTTATGTCATTTTTCCAACTTTAAAATCGATCCACTTTGTAAAGTATCTCTAAACCGAAGCTAGTGGGAGGGAGAGATCCTGTGAAGAGTGCTTGCTTATTGATGGTGGATTTGAGATTTTGGTAACAAAGGTTATGGTTTGTTATGGGGTTTGGTGTTCATTGCTCTTGCTTACTCATGATTGGTGAATTTGTGTGCATCTGAATTGACTACTAATTGTTTGATAAAATGTCAAATTGAATTTTTTTTAACTGTCTGCGAATAGATTTTGCATTTGTTACTCTTCTAGACTTGGATTTGAAAAACATTTTAACGATTGTAATCAAATAACAGAAAATAAGAGAGAAAAAAATGGCTTTACTTGTGAAACGTCCTACATAAATTTTTTTTTGTCGAAATAAACAAAGCTTCAAGTGGGTTTTCTTACATCTAACAGAACAAGACAACTCTAGACTATCAAACGACGTTACTTAATGATACTTTCTCACCTTCTAAAGTAGAAAATTGTGGGCGTAAAGTTGGTATGCGAGTTTCACTAACTCTCTCCCTAATCGTTTGCGCAACTGTTCATAGCACTGCTCTTTTTCCAGATTAACTCCAACAAATCTCTTGCAGGATTCATAAGCATAGATTGTGGGATGCGTGAAGCTTCGAGCTACACTGACACGACAACAGGACTACATTATAGTGCAGATGCAAACATTGTGGAGACTGGTTTGAGCATGCCTATATCATCTGAATTTTTTACTAACTCAGGCGGACAACAGTTTCTGAATGTTAGAAGCTTTCCTGAAGGAACCAGAAACTGTTATACACTAAGACCTCAAGGAGGGAGAGGTAATAAATATTTGATAAGAGCGTGGTTCTTGTATGGAAATTATGATGATCAAAAGCAGCCACCAATTTTCGATCTGCACATTGGAGTTAATTTTTGGAAAACAGTGACAATCTACTATTCAACCTCTACTTGGAGGAAGGAGATCATACATGTTCCCACTAAAGATTATATAAATGTTTGTCTTGTAAACACAGGCCATGGAACACCTTTCATCTCAGCATTGGAGTTAAGGCCTTTGAATAATTCTATGTATGAAAGAGAAAATAATGTACGACTAGAATTCTGGTTGCGTCAAGATTTGGGTTCAATAAGGGATGACTATGTCAGTGAAAATATCAGGTTGGTCTTTCCTATCTGAATTTAGAAATTAACTAGCTAGGAAGAATCAATTAAGTTTCCCCTTCATTTGAATTTTTGTAGTACTTGATATATTTATATATATATATCCTCATGAGTCATGCCTGTGGTTCTAATGTCTCTCAGATACAAAGATGATGTTTATGATAGCGTGTGGAGGCCATATAGCCAGAACGCACAAAGTTAAGTACCCCAACATTGGATTCGATAATTGAATCGGATGGTCTGTACCAGCCACCATCTAAAGTCATGAGCTCTGCCATCACACCAAATGTTAGCAAAGATTCCTTATACTATTCATGGGAGCCTGACAGTAGCACAGACCAATTTTATATGTACTTATACTTCGCGGAAGTTCAAGTGTTGCAAGAAAACCAAACCAGAGGATTAAACATTTACTTGAATGGGAAGCAAGTGTATAAAAAACCTGTTTCTCCAGTTTATTTGTCATCAACTACGATATACAGCACATCACCTCTGATGAGTTATCCAAATTATGAGCTTTCAGTCAGTAAGACCAGTAATTCAAATCTCCCTCCCATCATCAATGCCATCGAGATTTATGTTGTAAAACAGTTTCTATACTAGCAAACAGATGACAAAGATGGTAATCATGTTCTTTCCAATTACCTTTGATATTTTTTCATTCTTCCTCATGTTCTAATTAACTCTCTCATATGCATGCTTTCATTTTGAAATATTAGTTGCTGCTATGATGAGCATAAAGTCAATCTATAAAGTGACAAGAAACTGGCAAGGAGATCCATGTTGTAATGTTAATGAATATATATATATTAGTTGGTGGGACCCACCTGTTTATTAAGCAATGACAAAGGGTCATTTCAGACCCATTTCTCTCATCTCTCTCACGCGGCTTCTCTTTCCTTCTCTGCTTTTCTTTTTCTTTTCTTTTTCCCACAAACTTCACTCATTGATTTCTCCCTCACCAAGTGGTATTTTTGGGTGCCGTTTGCGCCAAATCAGAGAGCTCGGCGAGATCTACGCGTGAGTGTAAACAATTCCTTGTTTGGCCAACTCTAGGGATTTCGAAATTAAGGCACAAGATTTGGAGATTTTCATAATTTTGGAGGTAGGGTTCCTAATCCACTTTTCTTACTCCTTTGTGAATCATCTTACTTGATTTGTTGTCGAGCATGTTAAATTGTGTTAGTTTTCCTTAAAATGATCATATTGTTGTAATGAGATACGTGTCTATGTATTTCAATTGGTGTTACATGAAATAGCATATTTATAGGAATTTAATTCCATGTCTTACTTGCTTACCATGCTAGAATTTTGTTGAAGGAAATATGTTATTTCTTTGGAATTTCTTGTGAAGCATGCTAAGTAGTTAAATCTTAAAATTGGTATGTGATGATAAATGTTGATATGACATAAAAGACATGAAGCATCTATGCACTTCATTGGGAAAGAGATGGGAACTTGAATTTGAAAATATATATATATATATATATATATATATATATATATATATTTTGGGAAAGAATTTTGAAAAGGATTTTGTGAGAAACCCGGCCGCCTAGGAGTTGCCTAGGGACCGTGGTGTTAGTGAGGCGTAAATGGGACTAGGGAGATCGCCTAGTGTGGTTGAGTTACCTGGCCCAAATGACGCCATCGAGTTGCCATGGGTCAGGGATAGTGGTCAATCCTCCTCTCGTGCCGCCATGGAGTTGCCACGGGACGGATTCACTAAAGGTTTGGAAATGATAATGGAAATGGTATTGGAAAATAGGGAGTGACATTGCATGGCATATTTATTTGTGATATTGGATTAATGATGTGGTATCGTAATTATATTTTTACTCCCGGCATGGTATGATCCCAATCAAGAGGTGTGCCTTAGGCACTTCCTACTGAGCTTATGCTCACCTCTTCATTTTAACATTTTTCAGGAAACGGGAATGAAGTGGCGGATGACGTTCCACCACAGGCCTAGTATGGACAGATGATCATTTTGTTATTTTTGTATCTAAGTCCAACTATTTTTGTAAAACTTAGCATATTTTATTATGTACTGAGACTTATGAACTCTTGTTATTGTAGTTATATTCATGGGCTGTAATTTTGATATAAGTTATCTTAACGTTGTATGACATAGACTTTTGATCTTAACAATATTTTTGGAACTATAATTATGATATTTGGATTAAATAGTATATAATTGTTCCACCATGAGCTGAACTATGTTAAAGCAAAATGAATGGATGAAAGAAATGTTGAAATGTATTATTTGCATTATGTTGGGATAGGTTTGGTAAATTTTGAAGGTTTAGGAGAGGCCTTTGCATTTTTATGCATTTAAGCAGGTTGTTGTAGGACCCTTTTTAGCAGAGGTCATGCCAATTTTTTTTTTTAATTTTTTTTTTAATTTTTAATTTTTAATTTGTATCATTTTAGGGTCGTTACAAATTTGGTATCAGAGTAATGGTTCAAAAACCATTAGGATGACGGGTAGAGGCCTACATAGAATTGTTTGGGAAGTCATTTGCATAGTTTATGTGATTATTTGTTAAAGTGTTTTGCTATGTGAAAAAATATGCTTAACTGTTTACTTGTTTATGTGTTTACGTGTTTATATGCTTATATTAATGTATTCATTGCATAGTCTTGCATGCTAAGTATTAGTATAGTATCCTTCTATGTTGAGTTGTTCACGGTTGGACCTTAGTGTTATCGTTATTGAACTGTTTTCTTGTTTTATAGTACGATGCTGCCACGAAAGGAACCCAGAGGTATTGGTTCTATGCCGACAAGAGGTGATGCTGGTGAAAGCTCTAACTCTAATCCGGCGGAGCAAAATGAATAAGATACACTTCTTAGTGATTTGATTACCCCAAGAAGTGTTTCCACCAGAAGGGATGATGTTGAGAAACCCATTGAAGAGGGTGAAGGTTTGGCGGAACTAGCATTAAATCCTTTATTACAGAGAGCCTTGAGGGCTACAATTGCTACTCATCAGCAGCCGGTACCACAACCGGTAGTTCAGGTAGAGGAGACGCCAGCACAGAAACGTCTCAAGATTATTAAAGGGTTTTCTAAGTTATTGCCAGTGATGTTTGAGGGTGGTGCAGATCCAATGGTAGCGGACGACTACATGGACCAAGTGGAAACCCATTTGACTTCTATAGATGTAATGGATGATCACTTGAAAATCATTTTAGCCACTTACAAGTTTTCAAAAGATGCCAAGCTTTGGTGGAAGTCAGTCACAAATCAGTATAAGATTGAAAAGATGAGTTGGGATAGGTTCAAGGAGTTGTTTTATGAGAAGTATTTCCCTGCTCCCAAGAGGTGGGAACTAAGGGACCAGTTTAATGGCCTTATTCAAGGCAATATGTCAGTGACAGAATACGAGAACAAGTTCACTTCTCTTTCCCGCTTTGCCCCAGAGATGGTGAGAGATGAAGTTGATAAGACTTGAAAGTTTATTTCCGGTCTTGATTACAAAATAAGGCCGTTGTTAATGGCATAGGGCATCAAGGTTTATTCTGAGGTAGTGGAAAGAGCATTGAAGCTATAGGTGGAGGCCAAAGATAAAGATGCAAGAAGGGAACAGTGGAAACAAAAAAGGAATGCATGGTCATCTTTAGAGGGACCTTCATGGAAGAGGAACAGAGGTAGTTCATCTCAGTTTCAGGGCAGTAGTCTGTATGATCCGTTCCTACTACCCTATGCCAGCAGGGTCTGCCAGGAGTGGTATCATTTGTTATCGCTGTAATCAACCGGGTCACAACAAGTTAGAGTGTCCATAGGCATCGGTTAGTTATGGGGTTTGCTTTGGTTGTGGCCAGCAGGGTCATATGGTTAATAATTATCCTAATTAGGGAGTAGGCACCGGTAGTGGTAGAGGGTCATAATAGAGGCCGTCACAGTCGGTTATAGTTCAATCAGGTTTCAGACCACCACCACCACAACCTGCTATGTCCTCTCAAAGTTCATGGCCAGTTAGGAGGGATACTCCTACTATGTCAGTGCAGCAGTTAGGTGTTCAGGTTGGCAGTTCTCAGGCATAGGCACCACAGGGACGTGTCTTTGCACTTGCTCAGGCCGATGCATCTTCTGGTCCATCAGTTATCCGAGGTATATTTCTAGTGTTTGGTTCTTGGGCCCGTATTTTGTTTAACTCTAGTGCATCTTATTCCTTCATTTCATCATCATTTGTACTTGCAACGGGGTTAGGGGTCAGTTTCATGGATTAGGCGTTGTGTGTTGATACGCCAGTTGGGGTTTCAGTATCTTTGAGCAAAGTTGTGAGGGATTGTTCTATCGTCATAGCCGGGCGGACTTTTGTGTTTGACCTCATCCTCCTGGAGATGACTACCTTTGATGTCATTCTCGGGATGGATTGTTAGCTTCCTTTCGTGCCACGATCGACTGTTTCAGAGGTAAAGTCACAGTTTGCACTCCTGAGGGAGATCAGAGTGATTCCTACACTTCATCGTTTTATGGAGTTCGTGGATGGAGTCATGCTGATTACTTCTTGGCTAGTCTTCTAGCTGAAGAAGATGATATTTTGGAAGAAGACTATCCTGCGGTTGTTCGTGATTTTCTGGATGTGTTTTCGGAGGATTTGACAGAGTTGCCTCCACACTGAAAAGTGGAGTTTACTATTGATTTGATACCCGGTACCGCGCTGATTTCTATGGCACCGTATCATATGGCACCAGTTGAATTAGAAGAATTGAAGAGGTAGCTTGATGATTTGAGGATGAAAGGTTTCATCCGACCAAATGTGTAATGACCTGGTCATTTCTTTCATTTCCTTTTTTCCTCAGAATTTTACGGATGAATTTTTTTTGTTGTTGAACTTTCTTTGTCACTTAGTGTTGTCTTGAATACTCGAAATGGTTTCTGACACTCTTTCTTTTGGATTGACAACTTCCTTTAAGGACCGCGTCATTTCCACATTTTTCGACACTATTCACTTTTCGTCTTTTTCCCCTTTGTCACTTTGTTGACACAACCTCACTTTTCGTATTCGGATTTGATTATGATTTTGTATGTATCCACGATATTTAAATTCCATACTATGTGTATTTTTACTTTCTTAGAAAAGTATGTTAAGTGTTTACTTTTCTTGTAAAGGGTATGGATGCATAACTTTTTTGTAATATTCTTAACTTATGGGGTTTTAGTGTAATTAAATAAAGTAATTATTTTTCATCTTAGGGACCATTTTATAATTTAATTTAGAAGATATTTTGAAAAATGACCTTTTTGTAATTTTTGGAAAGTGTGACAAGTGTCAAACTCCTATGGAACCACTTGTTGACATTTTAGTGGAACCACTTAGAGGCTTAGTTTGATGACACATGGAGGGTGGAGATTCACCCATTTGTTGGCCTATGATAGGAGCACTTGTTGGCATGGATGGTTGACAAGTGTAGGCTTAAGAACAAGCTTTGGATGATTACTTAGGATGGTGACAAGTGTAGGCACCATATTTTGTCTTGCATTTGTTTGTGTGCGAGAGGTAGTGTAAGAGCACATAGTGAGTGGAGGAATACTAGATCCTCCACTCACCTCTTTTTCATTTTACTTTTCTTATCTCTTTGCTCTCAAACCCTAACCTAGCCACCATTGAAGGAAAAGCTTGGTTTAAAGCATTAGGCTTTATTTTAGTGCCCTTCCACTCAGCTTTGAGCATAAAGCTTGGAATACAAAAGCTTTGTCTTATCCACCTTTACATAACCCTTGAAAGGTTTGCCATTTTGTGTTGATTTGCCTTGGATTCAAGAGGAACAATCATCTTGTGAGATAGGGGGTGTTATAGTTTATTTTCTAAGTGGTTTTAATTGCTTTTGTAGTGAAATACAAGTTGTATGCATGTTTTATATTAATTTGAGAAATAAATGATCTATTGTAACTTGCATATAACTCACTTTAGACTTAATGTATGGCATGTTCATGACTTGATCTTTGTTGTATATTAATTTGGGGTGATTTAAATGAGTTTTCAAATCTAGAGTTTAATGAATTTAAATTGATTTAAATTCTACTAAATTGTACCTTGCTTGTATTCCATTTTTGACTTAATATATGGCATGGCCATGACTTAGTCCTTGTTATATATTTATTTGGGATCATTTGAACAACTTTTGAAAAATTTGAGATTTAATTAATTTAAATTAATTAAAATCTACATGATGATGTCTTGCTCATTTTGCTCTTTTGATTTGATATATGTAATGAGCATGCTATGTTGTTTAACATATATTAATTTGAGGTTATTTAGAATTGATTTGAAATCTAGAGACTTTCCATGATTAGGTTAAAAATCTCTTAAAATGTAATATGTTTAATTACCTTGTGAGTATGCTACTAACTTGATGTAGAACTAATACTTATGGCTTCTTAAAATGGTAATTGGACTTAGCATGATACAAAATATCATTGACTTGTAAAGCTTGTTTAAATATATATCTTGTGTATGTACATAACTTGTTAGAATATTACAATTGCTTACCTTGAAAACTAGTTACTAAATTGTAACTTATTTAGTACTTGTGGCTTAGGATGGTAGTGTGGCTCAATTATTGTAAGATATTCTTGCTTTATGTATAAATTACATATTGAGGACATAACATGTCATATGCTATTTAAACTTGAATTCTAGGACATGGTTTGTGTGGATTCAACCTTACTTGTGCATGGAATGTGGTAACTTACATTTGAGTTTGTATAAGTTTTGAACTTATTGATTTTGGAAAGTTTGTGAGGACATAATTTATTTGATGGCTAGGGTTTGGCTCTAGTATGGAGATAAGAGTCTTCTAAGTCATAAGTGCGCACTAGGTGGTACTTTATGGGTCGTAATTATCCGAAAATACTTGCTTGGCCTAGCGACCGAATGTCCTAGTCTTTCCGCTATTTGTTTTCGCATTTAATTTCAAGTTATTAATCATGGATAACATGTTTTAACATTGTTTAGTATACTTGAGCATGTATACTTGGGTATTTGAATCCTATTTAGTATACTTGAACTCGTATACTTGCTTCATGAGTTTAAATTTCATTTAGTATACTTGTACTATGTATACTTGTCACATGTGCAATCCTATTAGTTTAGTATACTTGTGTTTGTGTACATGATTTACGAGCTTTCCATATTAAATGTCTACTTGAGTAGATATGCTTGGACGTTTCATAACTTGTTTTACTATGGTTTAGTATACTTGGAAATGTATGTTTATATGTTGCATAACATTAGATATGCTTGGACGTTTCATAACTTGTTTTACTATGGTTTAGTATACTTGGAAATGTATGCTTATATGTTGTATAACATGTTTTAACATTGTTTAGTATACTTGAGCATGTATACTTGTATGCCGTTGTTCACTTTAAATTGTATGAGTAGTTTAGGATGATCCTTGAGTCTCACTTTGACATAGACGTTAGGTGGCATGATTCTTTTGAATCGTTTCCACTTAATGTAAAAATCTATGAAGAAATCGAGTTTATGCATGCTTATTCCCTACGAGTAAACTTGTTTACTCACCCCAAAGTTACTGTGGGTTTTGTTCAGGTACGAAGACTTGGTTCGTGATGTTCATCATTACTTGGATGATTGTAGACTTGAAGGTTTAATTCTTGTAAAGGTTGGCTTGAAATACCACTTGTAGCCTTATTTGTCAAAATGTGTATATTTGATTTCATTTATGTAATGTGTACATAAGTACACTCTATGCAATATATTTGACTTGTATATAATGAGGCCAAGGGCCAATGACACTTATGTGATATGTATGCTAATTTTTAACTTTATTGTTGCTTATGGAAGTTAGGAGATTTCATGCATTGAATGGTCATATTTTACATACAACATGCCATGAGGCTGTAGGCTATTGTAGTACATCTACTTTATCATATTACGTATGGTTACATGTTCACTTTGGCACACAATACCATTCTTGATGAAATAAAAACTCAAAGTGGCATTTTTTTTAGTTTTTACCCTTTTTTATCTAGGGGTATTTCGGGTATTTCATAATATTTTTTTTGTTTTCGTCTATGATGCTGGGTAGAAAACTCGATTGGGGGGGGGGGGGAGGTTTCTTCTTCGTATTTTTCTAGAAAATGTCGTCTTGGTCCCGAAAATCCCGCGCCAAGTTCATTTTTCTGGTTTATGCCATTTTCTTTAAAACTTGAGATTTTAGTACTTGTTACTACTCATCGACTTTTTTTTGAAAAATGTGTCGACCGATCTGAAACTTCCGGGGGTCTTGTGGGTGTATTTTAAGATTGTATTTTCAATTTAGGCAATTTAAAAACCTCCCAAAGCCCCATTTCCTTTCATTGGGCAGCAGCTTGGAAGTATTTTTACCCTCTTGACCCGATTTTCTTGGGGGCATTCAGGGCATTTTAAAATGTATTTTTTTTTTTGTTTCTGTCCGCGTTTTAGGGTAGAAAACTTAATTTTAGGGGGGTTTCTTCTTTGAGTTTTTCCAAAAAAAATCTGTTTAGATGCCCGTTTTTACTTTCAGTTGCAGCAGCAGTGGGTCGACAGCACTGTAGCTGTCATGACCCTATTTTTGTTTTTGACCGTTTGTCCTTCGTCCGGACTCCAAATCGAGTAAATTTTTTTTGAACTTGACTAATTTTTTGTCATCTATCCAACGGTGTACTCAATTACACCTGGATTATTTTGAATAATTAGCAATTTGCCCTTTTTGCTTTGCATGTCCGTTTTTCTTTGTTTTGCCGAACCTCCTTCGTCCGAACTCCGAATCATGCGATTCTTGAGTCCATATTGATTAGTTTTTCATTTTCTTTCCAGTGGTGTGCTCGGTAGTATCCGAATCTATATTTTAAGAAATAACTATTTTGCCTTTGGGGCTAAATTTGTCCGATTTTCTTTTAATTTGTTTTCGCTACTTTCTTTTGAGTTCCGTGACTTGACGGGAAGTCATGGATGTGTCTTGGGAATAATATACATTCTAGGGACGTCATTTCCATATAAAATGACTATTTTGCCGCTATGGGATTATTTGTCATATTTCCGATCTTTCTCTTCTGCATCAGTTCTTATTGAGTTCCACGACCTCATGGAATGTCATCAAAGTTTCTCAGAGGTGTGTTGTGTCTTGGGAGACCGTTGTCTTGTTTCTTGCTTTCGTATTCTGGATTCGTTATCGGATCTACGTTCGGTTCATTACAGGATGCGCTGGCCTAAAAACTAGGGCCATCACAAAGTATGTCACCGTGGGGTGCATCAGTCTTGTTTGCTAAGAAGAAAGATGGATCTTTGAGGTTGTGTATTGATTACCGGAAGTTGAATCATGCCACCATCTAGAACAAGTATCCTTTACCAAAGATAGATGATTTGTTTGATTAGTTGAGGGGAGCTAGTTGTTTTTCAAAGATTGACTTGAGGTCAGGCTACTATCAATTACAGGTTAGGGATGAGGATATCCCAAAGACAGAGTTCCGTACATGGTATAGACACTATGAGTTCCTTGTTATGCCTTTTGGCTTGACTAATGTACCAGTAGCATTCATGGACTTGATGAAACGCGTCTTTCACGATTACTTGGACCAGTTTGTGGTAGTTTTCGTAAATGACATTCTTGTGTATTCACGATCTCGGGAGGAGCACGAGATCCATTTGAGTATTGTATTGTATATTTTACGGGAGCACCAATTGTATGCCAACTATGAGAAGTGTGAGTTTTGACTACAAGAAGTGAAGTTTTTGGGGCATGTTGTTTTAGAATGTGGAGTATCGGTTGATCTATCAAAGATAGAAGCATTTCTGAATTAGGAACAACCTAAGAATGTGTTTGAAATCCGCAGTTTTCTTGGTTTAGTGGGTTACTACAAAAGATTTATGAAGGATTTTTCTTACTTGGCAGCTCCTATGACCCGTTTGACCCAAAAAGGGATTAAGTTTGCATGGAATGAAGCCTGTGAGTCATCCTTTCAGGAATTGAAGACAAAGTTTACTATGGCTCTAGTGTTGGTGATACCTGAGCGTGGCTTGGGTTACGTGATTTATTGTAACGCTTCACGTGATGGTTTGGGATGTGTGTTGATGTAGAATGGTAGAGTAGTGGCTTATGGGTCTCAACAGTTGAAGACTCACGAGCTTAACTACCCTATTAGTGATTTAGAGTTAGCGGTAATTGTATTTGCCTTAAACTGTTAGAGACATTACTTGTATGGTGAAAGATTCGAGGTGTACTTGGATCATAAAAGTCTCAAGTACCTTTTCTCCCGAAAGGACTTAAACAACAGACAAAGAAGATGGGTTGAATTCTTGGAAGATTATAATTTTGACTTGCAGTATCATCCGGGCAAGGCAAATGAGGTAGCAGATGCCTTAAGCAGAAAATTTCGTGGGACTCTGGCCGGTTTGGCTATTCAAAAATGGAAGATGCTTGAAGACTTAGCAGAGATGGGATTGTATTGCTATGATGACGATGGCATTGAGTCGGCATTTTTGTTTAGTCTTGTGGCTCAGCTTACCCTTGTTAGACGAGTGATTGAGTCGCAAAGACATGATCTGGATTTGGACGCTATTTACACCTTGATCTCTAGTGGTGAGATAGTGAAAAATTAGACCCTATATGCAGATGGAGGTCTACGGTACAGAGGCTTGTTGGTTGTTCCCACAGTTTGCCATGAGAATGTCTTACGGGAGTTTCATACTTCCCACTTTGCACTTCATCCGGGTGGTACTAAAATGTATCATAATTTGAAACATCAATATTGGTGGAACGGAATGAAAAAAGATATTGCACAGTTTGTGGCTAAGTGCCTTACCTGTCAACAGGTGAAAGCCGAGCATCAGAGACTAGCCGGTTTGTTGCAACCATTACCTGTAGCACAGTGGAAATGGGAACATATTGTTATAGATTTTGTGACAGGTCTTCCAAGGTCATTGAGGGGCAATGAAGTCGTATGGGTCATTGTTGACAGATTGATTAAGACGGCTCACTTTTTGCCTATTAAAGCAAGAGATGATGCAGAGAAGCTTGGTGTACTATATGTGAAGGAGATTGTAAAGTTGCATAGAGTTCCAATAACCATTGTCTCAGATAGGGATGCCAAGTTCACTTTAAAGTTCTGGGAAGGACTTCAAGCCGCATTTGGGTTAGCTTTACATCTTAATACGGCATTCCATCCACAGACTGATGGCCAGTCAGAGCGTACCATCCAGATCTTGGAAGATATGCTTTGGGCATGTGTACTTGATTTAGGAGGTAGTTGGGAGGATCACCTTCCGTTTATTGAGTTTGCCTACAACAACAGTTATCAGGCGAGTATTCAGATGGCTCCATTTGAGGCATTATATGGTAGACCTTGTAGGTCTTCTGTTTATTAGACTGAGGTGGGCGAGACAGCCGCCTTAAGACCCGATATAGTACTTGAGGCTACTGAGAAGATTAAGCTGATCAGACAGAAATTGCTTATAGCTCAGAGTCGATAGAAGAGTTATGCAGATAGGCAAAGACGACCACTATCCTTTGAGGTGGGAGACCATGTTTTTCTTTAGGTTTCTCCATGGAAGGGGTTGTTGAGGTTCGGGAAGAGTGGCAAGTTATTGTCACAATTCATTGGACCTTTTGAGATTTTGGACCGGGTAGGAGAGGTTACTTACAGACTTGCTTTGCCACCGCAGATAGACAGAGTCCATAATGTCTTTCATGTATCGATGCTATAAAAGTACGAGCTAGCTCCATCTCACATTTTGAGTTAGATTGATGTGGACATTGATAAGGATGTTTCTTACGAGGAGGGACCAGTTCAAATCCTTAACACACAGCAGAAGGTGTTGAGGAATAAGACGATACCATTGGTTAAAGTTCTCTGGAGGCATTATGGAGTTAAGGAGGCTACTTGAGAGCTTGAACATGAGGTTCACTCCAAGTATCCAGAGTTGTTTTCTCCCTCAGGTATGGCTTGATTTCGGGAATGAAATCTTTTAAAGTTGGGGAGAATGTAATGTTAATGAATATTTATATATATATATATTATTATTTAGTGGGACCCACTTGTTTATTAAGCAATGACAAAGGGTTATTATAGACCCATTTCTCTCATCTCTCTCACGCGGCTTCTCTTTCCTTCTCTGTTTTTCTTTTTCTTTTCTTTTTCCCATAAACTTCACTCCTTGATTTCTCCCTCACCAAGTGGTATTTTTGGGTGCCGTTTGTGTCAAATCGGAAAGCACGGCGAGATCTACACGTGGGTGTAAACAATTCCTTGTTTGGCCAACTCTAGGGATTTCGAAATTAGGGTAGAAAATTTGGGAATTTTCATAATTTTAGAGGTAGGGGTTCCTAATTCACTTTTTCTTGCTCATTTGTGAATCATCTTACTTGATTTGTTGTCGAGCATGTTAAATTGTGTTATTTTTCCTTAAAATGATCATATTGTTGTAATGAGATATGTGTCTATGTATTTCAATTGGTGTTACATGAAATAGCGTGTTTATATGAATTTAATTCCATGTCTTACTTGCTTACCATGCTAGAATTTTGTTGAAGGAAGTATGTTATTTTGTAATGGGTATGATTATATATATATATATATATATATATATATATATATATATATTAAAGTTTTAAAGATATTTCATTTTTTCAAAATTTGGTGGGCCCCACCAATATATTATACACACAAAAAGCCATAAGGCCATTACACGACTTAATTGTTTTCGCTCTCTCTCTCTGCTGCGTCCCTTCTCCTCTTGGCATCTCACTTTTCTTTTTTCTTTTTGCAATCTCAAAGTTTGATCTAGCTTTACTCCTTTGGATTTTGGTAGAATTTTATGAAGCAAAGTCGGAGAGCTCGTCGAGGCCTTCAATTTGATAAGAGCCAAACATCATTTGGCCAAGCCTAGGGATTTCGAAATTAGGGCTTGGATTTGGAGATTTTGGGGGTTTTCACTTCCATTGAGGTAGGGGTGCTCTAATCCACTATTTCTTAGATTTCTTGTGAATTTTCCCCTTTAATTTGACTTTAAGCATGCTTAATTTTAATTTTTTTGTGATTATGTTTGTTAGGGTTATTTATATTGAAGGTGATAAATGTGTGTTATGTGTTAATTGGGCTTATTAGTATGATGATTTTTAACTTGTAAAGAAGCATGCTTAGTGTTGGTTTGTTTTCATGATTTTAATTACTATGAAAATTTATGTTATAATTATGGAAATAAATTTGTGAATTGTATACTTAAATTGCTATAAAAATGTGGGATGAGAATATGAGTTGTGTATTTTTAGTAATATATTAATTTATTTGAAAAAGCATGCGGGAACATTATAGTTGAATTGATGAAATGAAGCATGAAGCATTCATGCATCCATTGGGGAAGAAATAGGGGAAAAAATGTTTTAAAATAAATGAATTTGTTCTTAGGAAAAATATTTTTTTAAAGGAGTTTGCGAAAACCGGATGCCTAGGAGGCGCCTAGTGGTCTATGTTGTTAGTGTAGTCTAGAAGGGAGTATAATTGAGCTAATTAGGCTAGATGCGACGCCTTGGAGGTGCCTTGTGGTCGTGGATAGTTAGTCAACCCTCCATTCGTGACACCTTGGAGGTGCCTTGGGTCGGATTACACTAACGGTTTGGTTGTCGAAACGGAATTATTTCGGAAATGGGGAGCGACATTTGCATAACATTGCACTTCATGGCATTTTAGTAAATCTGAGATTGGTTGACATTTGCTACATATTTGTAGTTGTGGTTGAGAATATGTATTCCCCATGGAATGACCCCGTTTCTTTTTACCTCTTCCTTATGTGGATTCACGGGGTCATAAGAAGTGTGTCTTAGACACTTCTTATGCTCACCCCATTATTTTTAACATTTTTCAGGATACGGAAAAGAGATGGCGGACGACGATCCACCACAAGTTTAGACGAGCTTGGAGACTTATTTTATTTTTCTATATTTTGTATTAGAACTCTATTATTTTGTAAATGTAATCTTAACTATTTTGAGAAACTTTATGTAACGACTCGAACCCGTAGGTCCGAACCGTTAGCCGAGTTCTTCACCGAACCCGAGGTCAACTAAGGACAACACCATTCTTTCCTACGTCAACACATATTATACGTGTCATTCCGGGTTTATAAAAAAAAAAGTAATAATAAATAAATAAATAAATAATAAAATGAGATTATAGCTACAAAGTATGTCAAAACGGTCTACTAACCCATCGAACCCTATGGAGGAGCGTCGTCTGCCACTTGCCATCCGTGTCCATAAAAATGTTAAAATGATGGGGTGAGCTAAACGCTCAGTAGGAAGTGTCTAAGACACACCTCTTATGATCCCGTGAATCCACATCGAGAATAGAAAGCAAGAGAACGGGATCATATCTCGGGAGTCAAGTAAAGCCACGGTATCATCAACAAACATACATATCTCAACCCATTACCAAATGCACCACGTATGCCAATTATGTGCCATACTATGCAATGTCACTCCTCGTTTTTGAAACCATACCGTTTCAACTTCCAAACCGTTAGTGTAATCCGACCTAAAGCATCTCCAAGGCGTCACGAAAGGGGGATTGGCTAACCATCCATGACCATAAGGCACCTCCAAGGCGTCGCATCCGCCCTAGTTAGCTCAACCATACTAGGGTCTCTCCCTAGTCCCTTCTCTAGACCACACTAACACCACAGACCACTAGGCGCCTCCTAGGCGTCCGGGTTTTCACAAGCACTTTTCAAAAACTTTTCCCCGAAACAATTTCAATAGTTTTTTTAAAAATATACTTTTCCCCTTTTTCTTTCCCAATGGATGCATAAATGCTTCATGATTCCACATGCCAAATTCAACAACTATATTCCATACGTTTTACCCATATCATAATCACAACTTGTAAAAGAATATTTTAAATATTTATTTCTATGATCATGACATCAAATTTCCATGGCATGCAATTAAAATACATAAAGTAAACAACTTGTCATTTCTAAGCATGCTTCTTCACTACAAAGATGTAACTAAATTTACAAACTCATGTATCATATAGCATACATCCACCACTTTACATATAATCTACCACATCAAAATAATTGAAATTAAACATTCTTATACTCAATTTAAGAAGGAAAATTCACATAGAACCTAAGAAATTATGAATTAGAGCACCCCTACCTCAAAAGTAGCCAAAATATATCCCCGGCCGGAAAAGTCAATGCCAGTCAATGCCGGTTAACAAAAAGTCAACGTCGGTCAATGGCGGCGGAATGGCAAACTGTTCAGTGGGAACGTAGCCGTCGATGAGGTGATTCTACTGTTCCAAAGGGTCAACTCTGGAATCCGACTTCGAGTGGCTCAAAACCTCATCTGAAGCCTTAGATCCAAAATTTTCAAAATTTCGTAAAATAATCACCGCTTCTCCAAAAATTAAATCCTTTGACTATGTGATAAAGAACGACAAGAGGAACGTTTTCCATCAAGGAACCAAGATCGGATTCCCAACCGATTGGCCGAAAAATAGGTGGAAAAGTGTAAGCTTAAAAATAAAAGAAAAAGAAACGAAAAGGAAAGAGAGGTGTTACGCGAGAGAGAGAGAAAGATAGAGCAGATGGTCTGGTATGACCATATAAGGTCATTATAATGACTTAACAACAGTGGTAGGTCCCACTGTTTTAAAATATATATATATATATATATATATATATATATATATATATATAATTTCAACATTTTATATATATATACACATTTATATAAAATGTATCACAACCACAACTTTAAATACATATTTAACCAAGTAATTATTCAACAAATAATAATGCACTAAATGCCACAAACTCAAATCACAGTCCCCGTGCTCAACAACTCTAGTAACAGGTCCCATTTGGGACCTCTCGGCCCGAAAAATTTAAAAAAATAATAAAATGACAAACGATGCATTTCTAAGAGTCATGAACTCAAGGAAATGCTCCAATCAACTCTAGGAACTCACCCGGCACACCCTACAGTGTTCGACACGCAAAATGAGACAATGATTAAAATAATTCATAAAATCAAAAAAATTCCAAAAATTAAAAAATTGGTAAAATCAGAAATATTACAATCTACCCTCCTTAAAAGATTTCGTCCTTGAAATCTATCCTTCTTTAAGAAGGAGACCCACAATCACACACCTTTCTGAGAAATACCTCACCCAACCGCAGGATTATGAGCTCACCAACCTTATTGCCTGTGACACCGGACGTCAATAGGCAATCACACACCATTGCCACAAACCTAGTGCTCGCCACTCTATTTGGGTACTATTGACTCACAACATCATACACAAAACCCACTGGATTCTACACTCAACTCAAAACCGACACTGGTCCACTTTACACCGCTACGCACGGAGCCCGAAAGAAGAACAGTCACTAGACCATCGAACATGACAACATCCAATCTTAACTCATCCCTAAAAAGACACACAAAACTCCAGACATGGAACCCCGTCAATCTCACAATCAAGCTCAAACTAAAATCTACACATCTCTATCAGACCATCACATATTTGCACCAACGACTACTAACCACACTATACGGCAATCATTATACTTAACAACCTCAAGATGACTAAATAACGAATCTCTAAACAACTATACAATCATTAGTCACCAAATTAGTAAAGTGCACTATCCTATATTCAAGACACGAATCTTCAAAACATGATCCTCGATAATCAAGTGGTCGTACCACAACCCTTTATCGGACACTTGGTCATACCTAACAAACCTTGTCACCCGAGACTAACCACCTGAAACCACACTATCATGCTGACACAGCGCGCAATATTGTGCCCTCATTATCCTTGACAAATCGAAACAATAATTGACCTTTGACCCGACATTGTGCTAAAGAGGGACTGATTCAGGAGAAATGGTTGGCCAGGACATTCTCATCATCGATCCGGTCTCAACATAGATGTCGTCCCTGCTCTCAGGTCTAAACCTTAAACACACAATCCACAAAACAACCAAGAGGTCCACTCACTATCCACCCATCGTTCCACATAACCTCAACAACTATACAGTCATATACGTACTCTAAGAATCCCAATCATGCCTTAATCACACAATCATAACAAACTAAAAGCAATACGATGCCAAATACCACAATCATCAATCAGCATACAAGTTCTTTAATATTTTAATAACATCCATACCAAGTAGACAACTCCATAACATCATTCAATTTAATCCTTACCTCGTCAAAACATACAATACAACTATCTCATTCCAGAGATCTCGAAACCAGAGTTAATCTTTTCCATTATTCCTCAATGGAATCCCATATTCATTTCCTAGTTGTATAACACTTAAACAATACCAACACTTGTCCTTGAGACACTGTTCAAATCAAATATCAATAAAAACACCCAAGTACTTGACTCACGTTACGTCACCTAACCATCCTCAAACTCACCATTCAGGATACACCCCTAGCCATCACTGACAAAACTAGACACCGGAAACACAATCCTTATTCGGCAACTTGTGCTGTCAAACCACTCTCAAAATAAGCACCACTAAGAACCAATGACTTATTCCCCTCCATATGAGTGAGTCGACTAAACCAACCAAACCTTACCGATGAACTCAAATAGCGTAACGAACCACACATAGGTCTATCCATCCACGGACGCGCACAACTCCTAAAGGGAGAACAAGACTTACGACAAACGATGCCTTTATCAGGACTAGAACAAATGAAAAGGGTAATGAACCCCACTCTCACAAGTGACTAATGACTTGCACCTGAATGCACCTGACACCCTATCACACGCTACTCACTAATCGTCCAACCGTGGACACCCAATCTCACCTGAGATGGACTGAACTCCTTACACATAAGGAAAAGAACCAACCGGATACCCGTACGGAACTACGAATTCAATTCTAGGCGAACTTGCCACTAACGGATCATCATACACTATCAACACAGAAACCTCACATACGATACTCCACAACGCCCATGCTAACTAAAACCAATCAGATCCCTACCACTCATTCATCGAGTACTAAGATACAACTCACGACATAACCATCAAACAAGAGCATCAATGCTCACAACATACCAACACTAGAAACGATCACAACCCATTGGACACCATATCCCGTCACTCCCAATTAACAACCCCTATGCCATAAAATGACACTTTACCACCTGTTCCATCACTACCTTCCCAAAAGATACTACCTCGATCATCGTGTACACCCGACTCGTGACCTCAGTCATAACAACCCACTGACTCGTCAAAAGAAAAAGGTGCCTATCTAGCAATATCGTCCTCACTGACTCTAAAGACTAAGCTGTTCACCATCACCTCGACTAATGCACAACCCCCACCACCTACTTGATAACATACAATAAACAACTCACAATCTCTAATCCATCATCGGATCATACCTTAAACCGTCTTACTCGTCAGCACTAAACATCACACTATAATACCTTTATTGCCACTCATCCCAAACAACGGTTCAAACCTATCATCCCACCGAACCATCAAGCCACCACCAAGCAATTCTTCCTCAAATATCTTTAAGATAACACCATCATAACAAGAAAATGAGCATTACTCTCGATACTCTCCATGGCAACCACTACTTACTACTAGAAAAGAACCTCTATATGGCAATGCCATGCCGACACATCTCCAAGGAAAAATGACCACAAAAACCAGAATGTTCAACACCCAACTGTCTCCTTAAAACCATCTACAATGTAATCAATCACAACGCTTAATCGGATACTTCGACCATTCTTCCCAAGACACCCTATACACTCAGTCGAAGGAGCCTTACGCCCTAGCGCTAACACCATCACTCTCATTCTTTACCATTCCTTAAAACACCCTTGGCCCCGACAAAAGTCAAATGGGGCTACCAGCTAAGCCTTCGAGATCACCCTTGTCTCAATCATCCCAATCATCAGTCTATCTCTTTGAATCCTTAAACAACATGCACTACCTCCTCATACCCCACATACAACATATAATTTCAATTCCATTCCACAGCTTTCAATTTCAAAAACATAGTTCATTTGGTAACATAGTACCTACCATCTATCACTTCACCTGTAACAACTAAACATACCAATGACTCCATACTACCTGCCTTATCGTGCAATCCTACACTACACAGCTAAAACTAACCACTATACCTCACCTCGTGACTTTCTCGACAACCATAACAACCTATAACTCCGCTCATCCACCGAGCCATGACCTCCACAGTCACAAAACCCATACCCTATCACCTGAAACTTGCATGTCTCACCCCAGACGTCGCACTATGCCATACACAATCGTTCGAAAATGGTGCCCTAAGCACTACACTCCAAAAACAACAAGAAATATAAAGCAACCATGCAATGAATAGCTCGATCCACGAGCTAAAGACCTATGCCATTAGTTCGATAAAAACCGACACCTAAACAACCCTTGAGCAACCGAGCTCCTCGCCTACTCAGGTCAAAACTCGCACAACCATCAATGCCGCAATAAGTACTCTACTGTACTGGCAACCATCCCGTACCCAACCGTATGTACACACGTAAAAGCACATACATAATAACCGTGCCCCATACCATGATACAATCATGTCCCATCATTTAATTTAATTTTTTATTTTTATTTATATTTTATTTATTTATTTATTTATTTTTTAAAACACCCTATCTTTCATTTTTAAAAAAAAATATACTTGCGTAATCATGCCTAATAACCATCACAATACCATACGAGACATGCTTACACCTACCGTGCTCACTACTTGCCACATTATCATTTAAAATAAAATTGCACATACCGTGCCTACTACTTGCCATTACCACCTAAATCACACTTGTCATCATATCATAATTAATATGTTTTCAATTATGTATACATTTCATCGTTATGGCCATATAACACACATTTTAGCAATTAAACACATAAGTATGTGAACACTTAGCAAATAAGCATGCCTTTTTTAAAACCGTAAACACATAAGCAATTAAGCAAATAAGCATGCTTTTCAAATAACAAACACTTTAACACATAGGTACATAAACAATGCAATTCAACTTTCACCTAACCCTAAGTAGGCCTCTACCTGTCATCCTAATGGTTTTCGAACCATCGCTCTGATACCAAATTTGTAACGACTCGAACCCGTAGGTCCGAACCGTTAGCCGAGTTCTTCACCGAACCCGAGGTCAACTAGGGACAACACCATTCTTTCCTACGTCAACACATATTATACGTGTCATTCCGGGTTTATAAAAAAAAAAAAGTAATAATAAATAAATAAATAAATAATAAAATGAGATTATAGCTACAAAGTATGTCAAAACGGTCTACTAACCCATCGAACCCTATGGAGGAGCGTCATCTGCCACTTGCCATCCGTGTCCATAAAAATGTTAAAATGATGGGGTGAGCTAAACGCTCAGTAGGAAGTGTCTAAGACACACCTCTTATGATCCTGTGAATCCACATCGAGAATAGAAAGCAAGAGAACGGGATCATATCTCGGGAGTCAAGTAAAGCCACGGTATCATCAACAAACATACATATCTCAACCCATTACCAAATGCACCACGTATGCCAATTATGTGCCATACTATGCAATGTCACTCCTCGTTTTTGAAACCATACCGTTTCAACTTCCAAACCGTTAGTGTACTCCGACCTAAGGCACCTCCAAGGCGTCACGAAAGGGGGATTGGCTAACCATCCACGACCATAAGGCACCTCCAAGGCGTCGCATCCACCCTAGTTAGCTCAACCATACTAGGGTCTCTCCCTAGTCCCTTCTCTAGACCACACTAACACCACAGACCACTAGGCGCCTCCTAGGCGTCCGGGTTTCCACAAGCACTTTTCAAAAACTTTTCCCCGAAACAATTTCAATAGTTTTTTTAAAAATATACTTTTCCCCTTTTTCTTTCCCAATGGATGCATAAATGCTTCATGATTCCAAATGCCAAATTCAACAACTATATTCCATACGTTTTACCCATATCATAATCACAACTTGTAAAAGAATATTTTAAATATTTATTTCTATGATCATGACATCAAATTTCCATGGCATGCAATTGAAATACATAAAGTAAACAACTTGTCATTTCTAAGCATGCTTCTTCACTACAAAGATGTAACTAAATTTACAAACTCATGTATCATATAGCATACATCCACCACTTTACATATAATCTACCACAATCACATAGTCAAAATAATTGAAATTAAACATGCTTATACTTAATTTAAGAAGGAAAATTCACATAGAACCTAAGAAATTGTGAATTAGAGCACTCCTACCTCAAAAGTAGCCAAAATATATCCCTGGCCGGAAAAGTCAACACCAGTCAATACGGTCAATGCCGGTCAACAAAAGTCAACGCCGGTCAATAAAAGTCAATGCCAGTCAACGGCGGCGGAACGGAAAACTGTTCAGTGGGAATGTAGCTGTCGACGAGGTGATTCTACTGCTTCAAAGGGTCAGCTCCGGAATCCGACTTCAAGTGACTCAAAACCTTATCCGTAGCCTTAGATCCAAAAATTCATAAAATAATCACCGCTTCTGTAAAAATTAAATCCTTTGACTATGTGATAGAGAAATATGAGAGAAACATTTTCCATCAAGGAACCAAGATCGGATTCCCAACCGATTGGCCGAAAAATGGGTGGAAAAGTGTAAGCTTAAAAATAAAAGAAAAAGAAACGAAAAGGAGAGAGAGGTGTTGTGCGAGAGAGAGAGAGATAGAGCAGATGGTCTGGTATGACCATATAAGGTCATTATAATGGTTTAACAATAGTGGTGGGTCCCATTATTTTAATATATATATATATATATATATATATATATATATATATATATAATTTCAACATTTTATATATATATACACATTTATATAAAATGTATCACAACCACAACTTTAAATACATATATAACCAAGTAATTGTTCAACAAATAATAATGCACTAAATGCCACAAACTCAAATCATAGTCCCCGTGCTCAACAACTCCAGTAACAGGTCCCGTCTGGGACCTCTCGGCCCGGAAAATTAAAAAAAATACCGAAATGACAGACGATGCATTTCTAAGAGTCATGAACTGAAAGAAATGCTCCAATCAACTCTAAGAACTCACCCGGCACACCCCAAAGTGTTCGGCACGTAAAACGAGACAATGATTAAAATAATTCATAAAATCAAAAAAAATCTAAAAATTGAAAAATTGGTAAAATCAGAAATATTACTTTAGTTTAATTGGTACAATGTTGTAAGCTATGCACTTTTAAATTCTAGCTACGTTTTATGAACCGTAACTTGATGTAACTTAAGTGTGTTCCTTGTTTGGATGAGATGGAGGGACGGGAATTTTTTGTATGTATGTAGTCATTTTAGAAATGTGATATAATATCTGTATTATGCGTTGGGACAGGATTAGTTATTTTTTTTAAGGCCAGTGAGGCCATTGCATTTTTTTTTTTTTTTTTGTATTTCAACAGGTTATAGAGGGACTTTTTCTGCGAAGGTCATACCGAAATTTTATATTTTTATTATTATTTTGGTATCTTTTCGGGTCGTTACATATTTCTTTGGAATTTCTTTTGAGGCATGCTAAGTAGTTAAATCTTAAAATTGGTGTGTGATGATAAATGTTGATATGACATAAAAGGCGTGAAGCATCTATGCACTTCATTGGGAAAGAGATGGGTACTTGAATTTGAAAAAAAAAAAAAATATATATATATATATATATATATATATATATATTTTTGGGAAAGAATTTTGAAGATGATTTTGTGAAAAACCCGGCCATTTAGGAGTTGCCTAGGGACTGCGGTGTTAGTGACGCCTAGAGGGGACTAGGGAGATCGCCTTAGTGTGGTTGAGTTACCTGGGCCCCAAATGACGCCATGAAGTTGTCATGGGTCAATGACAGTGGTCAATCCTCCTCTTGTGCAGCCACGGAGTTGCCATGGGATGGGTTCACTAACGTTTTAGAAATGATAATGGAAATGGTTTTGGAAAATGGGAAGTGACATTGCATGACATGGCATCTCATTGCATGGCATATTTATTTGTGGTATTGGATTAATAATGTGGTATCGTAGTTATATTTTTACTCCCGGCATGGTATGATCCCAATTTCCTTATTCCTATTCATTGTGTGGATTCACGGGGTCTCAAGAGGTGTACCTTAGGCACCTCCTACTGAGCTTATGCTCACCCCTTCATTTTAACATTTTTCAAGAAACAGGAATGAAGTGGCGGATGACGTTCCACCACAGGCCTAGTATGATTAGATGATCATTTTGTTATTTTTGTATCTAAATCCCACTATTTTTGTAAAACTTAGTATATTTTATTATGTTCTGAGACTTATAGACTCTTGTTATTGTAGTTATATTCATGGGCTGTAATTTTGATATAAGTTATCTTAACATTGTATGACATGGACTTTTGATCTTAACAATATTTTTGGGACTGTAATTATGGTATTTAGATTAAATAGCATGTAGTTATTCCACCATGACCTGAACTATGTTGAAGCAAAATGAACGGATGAAAGAAATGTTGAAATGTATTATTTGCATTGTGTTGGGACAGGTTTGGTAAATTTTGAAGGTCTAAGAGAGGCCTTTGCATTTTTATGCATTTAAGCAGGTTGCCGTAGGACCCTTTTTAGCAGAGGTCATGCCAAAATTTTTTTTTTCTTTATTTGTATCATTTTAGGGTCGTTACACATGTGCCCCTCAAGATTACGTGTGGGTTAGCCTCAACTGTAGCTACAACGGTTACGATTCCCTTAGGATTATATCCTTGTATATGCATATATATAACTTTTCTTGATTTTTTTTCTTTTTCTTTTTAGGTAAGTTTCTTTTCTTGATTTTATCACTAATCATTTCTTGATTAAATTATTCAACTTAGAATTAGGAACTGGTCCTAAAGTGGATTGACAGGGGAGATAGCTCCTTACATATCCAATCTCACGATGATACAATCTTTGTAAGTATGTCAGTCTCTTCTAGCAAATATTAGTTAACATGTTGACTTGTTAATAAATAAATGAACTTTTATTTATTTGGTTATAGAAATAATAAATTAAAGTGTTTTTCTTTTTGTTTTCTCATAATTAAAGATAATCCAAGTTATATTTTTGCTTCTTTCAGGGATTTGTCAAACAATAACTTAACTGGAGAGGTGCCTAATTTTCTCCCTCAATTGGCTTTCTTGAAAGTCCTGTAAGTTACTTAGATTGCAAGTCTGTTGGCATGTAAAAAAAAAAAAAAGGGGGATCAATGGATCATGTTCACTTTTCTTCTGCAGAAACTTAAAGAGAAACAACTTCACGGGTTCACTTCCAACAGATCTGGTTGCAAGGTCGAAGAATGGATCACTGTCATTGAGGTTCTCTCTTTTCTCAAAATTTATCAACCTGAATCACCAACATTAATTTCCAAATTGTTAATTTGTATTCAGAGGCAAAGTTAATTATTAAGCCAACAAACTGCTATTCAAAATAAAAATTCATATTTTATTTTTTCCTCCATATACCATATATAGGTCTATGAGAATAGAACATGGTAAATTGTTAATTTGTATTCAGAGGCAAAGTTAATTATTAAGAATTTGTTTGGTTTGATCCTCTGAAAAAAGTTTCCAAGAACTCAAACGGCAAATGTCTTTTTTTTTTAGAACTCCAAAAGATTATTCTCCAAAGTTGGATCCTTTTTACTCAGTTATAAATACAGTAATATGGAGGGAAAAATCTCCCTCCAATGAGAATTGTACACATCATCATAATATAAATATCCATCATAAATGTCATGGGCCCATCTTGCTCAAAGCCCAGTCCAAACTCATTGACAGCCCAAAATTGTAGACACTAGCCCAAGATCACAGCTAATTGATTTCTATAGCATGGTTGAAGCCCGAAACAAGAGGTCCAGCCCATTATCAAAATCACATAGACCAGACTATGTACTGCCCGAATGTGATAAAGGATTTAACAAAGAAGGAAATTGTTGTACAAGGAAACTTATACAAAGGAAGGAACTCTAATTGTAAAGAATATTTATTTGGAAAGAATTAGAGGACAAGCAATGCAAGTCCTACCATAATTCGACCACTCTTTTGTGTATAAATAGAGGCCCAAACCTCCAATAAAAAGATCAAGCAATTCCACGCTTCTCTATACACTGTTCTTATTTATTTTTATTGCTTTTTGAGTGAGTTGTTTTATTTTTCTCAATCATTATTGGTTGAACGAAATTTTGCACCTACACTTTGGCGCCGTCTGTAGGAATCGGAGAAAACTTGAAATTAAAATTTCCAAGTAAAAAACGTGACTGTAGGAATCGGAGAAAACATAAAAGTCACTCCAAGTCCCAATTCCAGCAACGTGACTTGAAATTAAAATTTCCAAGTAAAAAACATGACGAAGTCGAAGGAGAGTATGGATTTGAATTCAACCCTTTTCAAACATCCGAAGCTCGTGTTCCATACACGACCAAATCTTTCTCTGTATAACAAGCGCAGACGTCCAAAAGGATTTTCAGACAACCCAACGCACCGTGTTCCTCACACAGCCGAAGGATCTACCAAAGGATATAGATCCGGTCAACGCATTTTAATCACAGCTTAACACCCATTGGTGATGCGTTTCTAATCAGATAAGTTTCCCATGCCAAGTCTCAACTTGATTTTTATAGTTAAATCTTTATTAAAAATTAAATACATATTATACATATATATATCATTATTGATGCATCTAGCATTATATATGCTCCTCATGTACCCTCGGGAGGGCCTGATTGGATAGTTCAATCTATCTAACCCTTTAGAGGTTGGATTAATCAAATCCCAATTAGCCAAAGGTATTTCGATTTTTGGATTAACAACCACACGTTTTATCCAAAAATTTGTATCAGGAGGCTTTTCTAGATACAACAAAATTGTTGTTAGTCTCAGACTCACTCTCAATTCCTCTATTCACTTCATTAACTATTGGGTCATTCAACTGTGATGAGTCTAATGTCACAATAGACAACTCGAAGTTTTTGTCAACATTTTTAGCCTTAATTTTAGTAGATTTCTGGACAAAAAAAGTGAATCACAGCATCATTGTTTTTACAAATATCATTAATCAATCTCTGATTTAAGCTCTAAAAGGTGGAACAAAATCCATTCGAGCCGGATGCCATCAAGCCCATCCACAGCTGCTGCTCATCGCCGTCCTTCTCATCGGCCAAGCCCTTCGGTGTACCGCTGAGAGTTCACATCCATCTTCTTTCTCTTTATCTCTGCACAAATCGCATTCTTCTCTCTTGGACTCAATCAAGTCCATTGAAACCTATGGCAAGGTCAACGACGACCAAGTATTTCGGTGAAAGACCAGCAATCGTGTCATCTACCTCGTAGTCGCCGTGGTCTTTCTATTGGCTGTCATCGCCGGTGTCGTCGTTGGTATTAAGAAGTCCAACTCTGATTCTGATGGAGTCTCTACTTCTCCGATGACACCTTCTACGTCTGTCAGGGTAGTGCGTAATGTGACCCAGTACCCAGATTCTTACTTCAAGAGCATTGATAGCAGAGGAGGCCACCACCGACCAGAAAGAGATCTTCAAGTTGTCTCTGCATATGGTTCTCAACGAGCTAGTGAAGGTGTCGTCGTTGCTTGATACATTGATCTCCAAAATTAGCAACGAATGAGCCAAGAAAGTGTTGATTGTTTGTTAGAGCGTGTTTGAAGACGCTTTCGATATCCTCAACGATTCCATATCATTAATGGCGGTGAACGACGGTGAGAAATTACTGTCGCCATCCAGAATTGAGGACGCGAGGACATGGTTGACCTCGGCACTTACATGTCATGACAACTGCCACCACTCTATTATAACATTCCAGCTCATCCCAGCCGAACCACCCGTCTACATTTTGCACCGCTACCTCCATCATTGCAGCTGCAAGTCCTCACCAAGCTCGCGGATCTATCTCGTCTGGGGTTTTCATCTCACCAGCCATCCATCTCTGCCGCGAGCTCGCTGGCCATCTTCATCCTCGCCGAGCCATCCCCCACAGGCGGAACAGCCCGCCGTCCACCACATCCGAGTTTCTCCTTGCTCGCCTCCTCTGTTGATTGCTACATTGCACCAGTTATATATATATATATATATATATATATATATATAAAACCTAATAGCCACTGTTTGGCTGCAAGTGCAAAGCTATACCAGTTTTGGACTAAACCTGCTTTGTAACCTTATTTGAGAATTGGTTCTGTGGTAACCCAGTTCTGGGAAAAAAAAAATTATATTGCCAATTTGGATTGGGGACTCATTTTGGAGCATTCAAAACTTTGTCTTCCAAGAACCTGAAGAAATCAGTCTCTTAGGTCGGCAAAGTTCTTCCCAGCGTTCTATTTTTCAAGGCTAATGGCGAAATAAAGGCTTTCAAAAAATTTTTAAAGATGGGTTGCTGCTCAAAGCCACAAACTTCAGCAAACTCATCGGCTGGGCATTTTAAACATCCTAGGCCTTTTCAAACGCGAATCTCTCTAATCAGATAAGTTTCCCAACTTTGATTTTTTACAGTTAGGGTTAAGCTTTCCATGCTAAAAATCTTTATTGAAAAGTAAATTCGTATTTCAATATATATATATATATATATATATATATATATATATATTTACACATGATGCAATCGTATTTCGTTATTCATGTTGTTATTCATGTAGACGTTCATTATACATAAAGATTTATGACTCAGTTTGAACCAAATTGTTTATTCAGCACACTCTATTGTGTAAAAATATAAATGAGAGGCCACCGTAAGCTTCTATCACCGTCAACACTCAGATTCTTTAGTCTCTCCTTCTTCGGTTGTGATCAGTAATCACTTTTATTCACACTTAATTTGCATCTCTCCTCATATATATATACATATGTGTGTGTGTGACTGTCAATGTTATAATAGATCTATGAATTCATCCCCTCTTTCCTCATTGAGGATTTTTAGCATTGTAATTTCAGTCATATCCACTAGCTGTTTTGCTCACGATTGACTTTGATCAGACTTTAAGATTATATCCATTAGTTGTTCACTGAAGGTTGATATTGATCAGAACCTTAGAACCACAACACCTGATATTGTTGGTTCAGACTCTTCAGAGGGATACACTACTTCGTCAATACTCAACTAAAAGGCGTTTGACCCTCTACATTGACTTCTGAAATTTATACTTGAATAAAAGATTTGAAGCCAAAGGCATTGTTGAATGCATGAGCTGTGCTAGTTGGTCTATTACTTGAAGTCCTAAAATATTACATACATTGAGTAATTTCAATGTACTTGCTACTAATTAGAATTTCTTATTAAAAATTCAATTGTGATATGTAAAAATTTCTTAAAAATTCTTTATTTCCTTCAATCAGTTGTTATATGCTACATGTAATTATTTTACATGCTTCTGATAACTTTGTTTACAAATAACTTCATATTTGCTCCTTGTTCGTATATTGATTAATAATATTTGGGTTTGGTTTATTTGCATTGCAAGAAAGACTGATCCCCAAGTGAAGTGGCAAATAGCCCAACTATGCAGCTATGCTATATGTGGTGTCAGAACGTCGGGAAAAACCCAAAAAAAAAAAAAAATGGGGGCAAGCCGAACACTGAAAAGTAGCCTTGGACCTCAAGAGTCCGAAGGTATCAAAAAGTAAAATTTCTTCTAAGGCACAACGAGTTGCCGAGAAGAAAATTTATCTTCGGACCTCAAGAGTCCGAGGACTTCAAGTTTCCTCTAAGGCACAAAGAGCTGCCGAGAAAGAAAATTCATCTTCGAACCTCAAGAGTCCGAGGACTTCAAATTTCCTCTAAGGCACAACGAGCTACCGAGGAAGAAAATTCATCTTCGGACCTTAAGAGTCCGAGGACTTCAAATTTCCTCTAAGGCACAACGAGCTGCCGAGGAAGAAAATTTATCTTCGGACCTCAAGAGTCTAAGGACTTCAAATTTTCTCTAAGGCACACAAAGCTGTCGAGGAATAAAATTCATCTTCGGACGTCAAGAGTCCTAATATTTCAAATTTCCTCTAAGGCACAACGAGCTGCCGAGGAAGAAAATTCATCTTCGGACCTCAAGAGTCCGAGGACTTCAAATTTCCTTTAAGGTACACAGAGCTGCCGAGGAATAAAATTCATCTTTGGACCTCAAGAGTCCGCATATTTCAAACTTCCTCTAAGGCACAATAAGCTGCCGAGGATGAAAATTCATCTTCGGACCTCAAGAGTCCGAGGACTTCAAATTTTCTCTAAGGCACACAGAACTGCCGAGTCCGCATATTTCAAACTTCCTCTAAGGCACACAGAGCTGCTGAGGAATAAAATTCATCTTCGGACCTTAAGAGTCCGTATATTTCAAACTTCCTCTAAGGCACACAGAGCTGCCGAGGAATAAAATTCATCTTCGGACCTCAAGAGTCCTCAGATTTCAAAATTCCTCTAATGCATAACAAGCTGCAAAGAGGAATAAAATTCATCTTCGGACCTCAAGAGTCCAAGGACTTTAAAATTCCTCTAACGCATAACGAGCTGCAACGAGGAATAAAATTTCATGAAAATTACCTCGAATAAGTCGAAGGTTAAATTCTCAAAGGTATAAAACAATGCCGATGAATAAAATTACATAAAAATTACCTCGAACTCAAATACGTCGAAGGTTAAATTTTCATGTAAATTCCTTCAAAGCACAAAGAGTGCCGATGCGTATAATCACATGAAAATTATCTACATCGCCGTTATCAAACAAGACATATTTTTTTTTTCCTTTATGGGGGCAATACCTTCCATAATGGGGGCAATATAAGTAGCCCTAAAGAGATATTAATAAAAGAAAATATATTCTCTCTTTTTTAAGCCCAGACTATCTGGCCTAAATATAGTTCCTCTTAGGCTCATAGCCGAGGAACTACATACCTCGGACCTCAAGAGTCCAGTACAATACAATTTCTCTTAGGCTCATAGCCGAGGAACTACATACCTCGGACTTCGAGAGTCCGATACATTACAGCTTCTCTCAGGCTCATGGCCAAGCAACTTACTACCTCTGACCACAAGAGTCCGATACATTACAGTTCCTCTCAGGCTTATAGCCGAGGAACTTATTACCTCAGACCTCAAGACTCCGGTACAATACAGTTCCTCTCAGGCTCATAGCCGAGGAACTACATACCTCGGACTTCGAGAGTCCGATACATTACAGTTCCTCTAAGGCTCATAGCTGAGGAACTTACTACCTCGGACCTCAAGAGTTCGATACATTACAGTTCCTCTCAGGCTCATGGCCGAGGAACTTACTATCTCGGACCTTAAGAGTCCGATACAATACAGTTCCTCTCATACTCATAGCCAAGGAATAACATACCTCGGACTTCGAGAGTCCGATACATTACAGTTCTTCTCAGGCTCATAGCTAAGGAACTTACTACTTCAGACCTCAAGAGTCCGGTACAATGCAGTTACTTTCAGGCTCATAGCCAAGTAACTACATGCCCTCGGACCTCAAGAGTTCGGTACATTACAATTCCTCTCAGACTCATGGTCGAGGAACTACATACCTCGGACTTCGAGAGTTTGATACATTACAGTTCCTCTCAGGCTCATAGCTGAGGAACTTACTACCTCGGACCTCAAGAGTCTGGTACAATGCAGTTCCTTCCAGGCTCATGGCCAAGGAACTACATGCCCTCTGACCTCAAGAGTCGGGTACATTATAATTCCTCTCAGACTCATGGTCGAGGAACTTACCACCTCAGACGCTAAAAGTCTGAAGTTACGTCAATAGGTTTGAACCCGAATAGGGGCAAATATTATTTATGGTTGTCACATTCACAAGCCCATATACTTGGCCTAATAGTGTACAACCCATTAAAAGTTTTGTCCTATATCAAAGAAAAACGTGAGTTCAATATATAGTGTAATCCCATAATTATCGATCGCCAAGAAAAATGCCCTTTGATAAATAGGTCTTCAAGTGAAATCGTTCAATCAGAAACCTACATATCGAGGGACCTTCTTTCTTGAGCTTATCGTTTTCAAATTCCTCGGATCATGATGGTATGAATGCAGCACATATTCTGAAAGTTGAGAATTCAAAGGCATCAATAAGAATCCTCCAAGGCACATATAGAGGCCGAGGAGGCACACACTCTAGACCTCAGGAGTCTGAGCATACCAATCAAACACATACCTCGGATCTCAAAAATCCGAAGGTATCACAAAATTCCTCTAAGGTACAAAGAGCTGCCAAGGAATAAACATTCGCCTTCAGACCTCAAGAGTCCGAGTACCTCAAAATTTCCTCTAAGGCCCAGTGCCGAGGAACACTTCACCTAGGACCCGTGTCCGGCTCAGAACATTTTTCCTCTCAGGTTCAACGCCGAGGAACAAGCGTGTTTTGGACCTTACAAGTCCGGTACAGAATAATTCCTCTTGGGCTTAGCGCTGAGTAACTATTCGCCATGAACCATAAGTGTTTAGGACAAATATGTCGTGGATATCACACTTATAAGCCCCACATTGGGCCCAATAATGTAAGTACCATTATAAATTTGTCCCACATTGAAAACATATAAGAAACAAAGAGTATATACATATCTACTCCATACAAATCCATGGCAAGCAAGGTTCCCTTGACGGTTAAATCACTAGAGGAAACAGTAATCGTCAGATATCAGGTAAACTGTCAAAGGGGATTTCTTCTTCACATCTTATTCACTTTTGCTTCGGACTACAACAAACGAGGAACCCTCAGACAGGGTACAACTCTTAAAACATTACCAGTCAGCAAAGTATACACAAGATTGGAAGCATTCATGAATATTCAGTAAAGATAAAATTAAGGCATCAAGGCCTAAAAAAAGTTATATTATCCCAAAAATATTGTTAATGAAAATAAATTACACGATTCTACTTCCTCTTCGGATCGAAAGGAGCAGAATCAAAAGCAACCACTATAGTGGGACTTGAGGATGGAGGGATTGAAGGACCAGGAGCTGCAAGAGTTGATGAGCTTGGAGGATCTTCTGCATGAGCCTTCATCATTTCAGCAAAAAGCACTTCAGCCTCCTGAGCCTTCGGACCCTCATCATAAGGGAAGGACACCCCCATGTTTGCATCAAAGGTATCAGGATCCATCGTTTTTGGGCCTGAGCCTTGATTGAAGCTGGACCGGTATGCTTTTGCACTGGATAGGCGCACAAACGAAGAGTAGCGTCCTTGCATTTGTCTCCCAACAGTGATACAGGTGTTGATAACATCGGTCAATCGCTGGACTTCAGCTTCCAGAGTCCCGACCTTAGCTTCAGATGTAGCCAGCTGTTTTTTGTAAACATCCCTAACATCCGAAGCTATCTTCATGTTTAGAGCAGCATTGGAGGCCTTCTTTTCAGCATTGGTAAGGTCTTTCTCCAACTTCTTGATAGAGAGAGACTGAGCCTCAGCCGTGGCACAAAGAGCCATGGTGTGATACAGGCCCTACATCATTAGATAATAGCAATGTAAGTAAAATGGGAAGAGAAATTAAGAGAAGAGGATGAAGAACTAACCTGGTGAGACGACGGAATGAAGAACACAAGAAATACAATGAGAGCAGAGGTAACTCTTACAGAATCTCTTAAGGCAGAATGGCAATGGGCAATCTTTGAACCGTCTTTTGGCAAAATAGACAATCGTACAACTTCAATTCCCTTTTTAATAGGAGCCGTAATCCAATTAAAGAGGGAATTGGGGGCAAAGTGTGGAGGGAAAAATCTCCCTCCAATGAGAATTGTACACATCATCACAATATAAATATCCATCACAAATGTCAGGGGCCCATCTTGCTCAAAGCCCAGTCCAAGCTCATTGACCGCCCAAAATCGTAGACACTAGCCCAAGATCACAGCTAATTGATTTCTATAACATCATTCAAGCCTGAAACAAGAGGTCCAGCCCATTATCAAAATCACATGGACCAGACTATGTACGGCCCGAATGCGATAAAGGATTCAACAAAGAAGGAAATTGCTGTACAAGGAAACTTATACAAAGGAAGGAACTCTAATTGCAAAGAATATCTATTTGGAAAGAATTAGAGGACAAGCAATGCAAGTCCTACCATAATTCGACCACTCTTTGGTGTATAAATAGCGGCCAGACCTCCAATAAAAAAATCAAGCAATTCTACGCTTATCTATACATTGTTCTTATTTATTTTTATTGCTTTTTGAGTAAGTTGTTTTATTTTTCTCAATCATTATTGGTTGAGCGAAATTTTGTAAAATGAATATTTGAACAATTTTCTGTTTTTAACATTTTTCATCATAAATAGTATCGAAGGAATTGAAGGTGAAAACACAAATCCATGTCAGCCTATTCCATGCAAAAAGAAAAAAGAAAAAAAAAAAAAAAAAAAAAAAGAGCATGGTTGTTCGAGTGGTCGCATCTGCTGCTGCACCGTGTTTGCTACTAATAACTGCAATAATGGCTACTTTGTGGATCATTAAAAGAAGAAAACGAGGTATGAGAATCATTATCCTTATAGTTAAACATTTACTAGTCTTAGAACATAATATCCAAATTTTTGTGATAAGAAACTGCTCAATTGGATGCAGAAATAAACCTTGAAGATAGGTCCTTTGAGGTGACGAATAGACCATTAACATACTCGGAGGTTTTTAGTATTACCAATAATTTCGAGAGGGTTATTGGAAAAGGAGGATTTGGAACAGTTTACCATGGCTACTTAGGTAACTCTCAGGCTGCTGTAAAGATGTTGTCTCCGTCCTCAGTTCAAGGGCACAAAGAATTCCAAGCTGAGGTAACTTGCATAAATCCAACACTACCTTTCTAAACCATCACCCTTGGAGGATGATATCCACTGAAGTACCTTTGTGTGAAATAAAATAAATAAATAAACTCACAGAAAAATGAATATTTGTAGCAAGAAATGCCAACTAAATTTTTTTGAGCTCATCAATGTTTATGTTGAACTAAATGTGGCTTTCTATTGCAGGCTGACCTTCTTAGTTGTGTTCGTCATAAGAACTTAACTTCACTTGTTGGCTACTGCAAAGAAGGCACCAACATCGGAATCATCCATGCGTACATGGTTAATGGAAACTTAAGAAGGCATCTCATAGGTATACATGTCTATTTATTTACGTTTTTTTTTTTTTTCCCCGAAAGTTCAAATAAACATGCAGGCACCCACAATAGAACTATGCATCCTTCTGATACCAAATCTTTTACAAGAACTATAAAATTTTCTCCTTCGAAATGTCATTGGACAATTTTCTTGTGTTGAACTTCCTCTTTAAATTGATATATATTTCATTGTTGCAGATAGAAATTCAACTTTTTTGAATTGGGAAGAGAGGCTTCGAATAGCCACTGATGCAGCACAAGGTTAGTAAGAAGATTGAAGTACATTTTTTTTTTTTTTTTGTCTCAACTTCACATATTTTTATTTTAGTTATAATTGCAAAACCATTACTTATGTGGACTTTCAATTGAAGGGCTGGAGTATCTGCATCATGGTTGTAAGCCACCAATAATCCAGAGAGATATAAAGACTACCAATATCTTATTGAATGAAAAATTCCAAGCCAAGCTTTCTGATTTTGGTTTGTCCGGCCAGAGTTTTTCCAACTGAAGGTGGTACTCATATGTCAACAAGTGTTGCTGGCACTCCTGGCTACCTTGACCCCGAGTAAGTTTTTTCATTTTAAGTACAATTTATCTTTACTTGTAGTTGATTTCTCAAAACTAGCTCTTGATTATATAAAAAACTGGACTTTTATTGATTAGAGATATTTTTAGCTAGGCACAAGAATTGTCATGAACTATAGTCGTGGCTCATAAGTTTCAATAATTCATCCAAAGCGAGTTTTTTTTTTTTTTTTTTTTTTTTTTTTTTTTAACAGCATACCAATTAATAGTCTTTTTGAAAACATTTTCTTCAATAATTTTGATCACATTCTTAGAAAAAAATTGATCGCCGACTAAACAATGGGTTCAAATTAGAAAGCGTTATTTTTGTTAGTATATGGTGATAGATTTTATATAAATGTTTTGAATGTGTTGAGTTACAGGTATTGCACATCAAATAGGTTGAATGATAAAAGTGATGTTTATAGCTTCAGGAATGTTCTCATGGAGATTATTATAAGTCGGCCACCAAAATCAGAAGCCCATGGCAATATTCACATAATCCAATGGGTTAGTTCTAAGCTTGCAAATGGGGATATCAAAAGTATTGTCGATCCTAGATTGCAGGGAGATTTCGATGTTAATTCTGTTTGGAAAGCTATAGAATTAGCAATGTCTTGCGTATCCAACAATTCCCACCCAAAGACCAAACATGAATTTTTGGTGATGGAATTAAGGGACTGCTTGGCGACAGAGATAACTCGTCATGGACAGAATCAGAAAATTCAAGTGTACCTTTGCATCTGGAGAGTCGAACACCTCAAAAAAAAAATCAATGTTAGGTAATTTGTATTTGACAGCGATACTTTTAAATTTTTTTATTTACGTTTTTGGATGCTGACCTGATCAATAAACTTTTCTGGCAGCACAACACATAACAGGACCAATATCTTTGAATGCTCGAGAAAGAGAGGACTTGACTAACGGAAGTCTCCCAGGACTCTAGAAGCCCGCTCTTAAGTCTCAACTCTCTTAATGATACCTGGAAATTCAATAATTTCTAACGCGCCAAAGTCTTTATATGGACCCAAAAGAGTTGATTTTAGCGTCCTTAATTTAATACGAAAGCAGCTAAATCCCTACCACAATGACCAACTTAGCAATCGAGAAGATAAGTTGAAAATGACAAGAATGCCATTTTCAAAAACAGAGGAAAATAATTGGTGATTCAAAAACAGAGGGCCGAAAGTGAAATCCAAGAATGCCATTTTCAAAAAAAGTTGAAAATGACAAGAAATCCAAGAATGTCATTTTCAACTTAGCAATCCAGAAGATATGTTGAAAATGACAAGAATGCCATTTTCAAAAAAAGAGAAGTAACATGGAAAATAATTGGTGATTCAAAAATAGAGGGCCGAAAATGAAATCCAAGCATCCAGACCATCAAACTGGGACTTTGAAGCAGCCAACGGTGTTGGATACTTCAGCATCTTTTCAGTCCTTTGTTTTCCAAGGCATTTACTCAAAGATAAAACGAGAACAAGTCCCCTTTGCAATTAGATGGAACATCTAAAATAGATATTTAGAAAAAAAAAAAAAAACAACCGTTGAGATACTTAGAATAAGTGTTATAATATGTCAATGAACCCTGATATTCAGTCCATCTTGAGCATCCATGCTCTTATGAGAGATCCAAGTGGCACCATTTGTATCCAAGTGGATTACATGCGTTGTCACTGTGACTCGATATAATTTGAGATTTTAAATAAAAAATAAATTTATGTCTCTAACAGTAATTTTATTTGTTGTTAGAAGTACCAAAAAAAAAAAATTTGCTACCATAGCAATATGTATGGCAGTAATTGTATCAACTCCCACATATGAAAAATATATGGCATCAAATATAAATGTTGCAAAAAATGACACTTTTTATTTTTTATTTTTTTTATGAAGATTATAACAATATATTTAAATGAAACAAATTTAACAAAAATTCAAGTTCTTAACTATAATCAAGGTCAATCCATTCATAAACCAAATTTACTAACCAAATAAACTCAATTCACAACAAATTCAAGAAGAAGAAAAAAAATTACAATGCATTTATTAGTGTAGCTGTGTCTCAATATATAACAAGGGAAATAAAATAATTTTTAATGTCTTGTCAAATTGTTAAAAAAAAAAAAAAAAAAGACTCCATATCTATCCTCTAAAAATCACCATTCCCTACTAGCAACCTGAAATAAAATATATAACGTATTAAAAACTAATAACTAGTATTTGAATGAATATAAACAACAATTCTGCATCAAATAAGTCTCAAATAAAAGAATAGAAGAACCAAGCAATCCGAACTCAAAAGCAACAGAATGAGCCAATAGGTGTCTCAAGCACTGCACAACAAATTCTGAGATACAATAGTTATGTACAGTAATTAAAAAAAAAAAACAAATGCTGCAAGTATCTAAGACCATCATCCATGCTTGCATATGTCCAACCCATGACATCACCATCTTCTCACACCCATTTCTACTTCTTAACCCTAACTTCATCTCTACCATAATTAAGCTCAGTAACTCTGGTCACACCAGAAAGACATGATGCCACCCACGGAATGTCCACCAAGAACCACCCTTCCATCCCCTTAAAGCATCCCTTCCCCTTGCACACATCTATCACCACAAACACTTCTTTAAACCCTTCCAAAACCACATTAATTCTATGTGATCGAACTTCAGGTCATCCTCCAACGCATCAAACACTACTGTACGATCTTATACAAAAATTACAATATTTAGATTTTAGCCAAAATAGTTGCAGTTCCTAAAAATATTTAGCCTTTAATCAATCATTTTATCCACAAATTGCTTTTAGAATAAATTAATTCTTTAGCCCCACTATTAAATCTTACTATTGAATTTTTTTTTCTTTAATTATTAAAGCACGTGTATCGCCCCACAATACATGCACCATTCAAGTCAGGAGTGCAATTCAAAAGCGAGGCCTCAAGAATTTACCCACCGAATATTGCGCAAATCTTACTATTGATTGGGGTTTAATATATAAGGAAATAAATTTTTTAATAATATAAGAAAATAGAACTTTTAGCTAGGAGCATTCCATTGGGTAGGACTTTTTCCTCCTAAATAACCAAGACTCTAATTTAACTGATGAGTTGTAGGACCTCAACAAATAAACGATACGAATCTTATGGGACAATTCATGTTGAACTTTTCTTGCATATTTTCAAAAAAAATAGCCACATATATAAACAAGACTGATTTGAGTTAACCAAAAGGTTTGTTAAGAAGTAAAAATTAGTGTGTAATAGGAGTTCTCTCTGTGATAACCAAGATTTTTTTTAAGATTTTAATTTATAATTATTTTTGAATTCAGTTCAGTGGAGGTGTAGTAGTAGTTATTTTTTTTTATAGTTTATATATATATGTGTGTGTGTGTGCCCAGTAGAAAGTGGAGGGAGCAAAGAATGAAATGGAAATGTTACTTTTAATGGGTTTTGTTTAGTTTTGTCACACGGAGAATGCTGGTTTGTCACATGGAGAATGGTGGCAGCAATCTACCAAATTTGGTGGAAAAAAGGAGGAGGAAAAGTGGTGGAGGGTCCCATTTGGTCCAGTTACCTTATATATAGGGATTTTTACATATAAATGGAGTTAAGGAGGTATATTTACTCATCGATGAAGTCAAAGTCTTATATTTTCACAAAAATGAGTTTGACCTAAATGATGACATGGCACATGAAGTTTTACTGTTTAAAATTTTTGTTGCCTAAAATGCCCTTCTTCCTATTCCAATGCATTTACCTTATTGCCCTTGTTTAGAAAATATGGTACCTGGAGGCCAAAAAGTAGTACCTTCAATTCAAAAATGTGGTACCGTTAGAACAAAAGTGGTACCTTCGTAAAAGGGACTTATTTTTGCAATTGAAAATGGCATTAAATCCCACACCGCTAATTAAGTTGCACATTACATCCATAAACAGCTCCATTAGCACCATGAATAACACAAAATATTCTCCAAGCTAGCTAAGCGAGTATTTAGAAAACATAGTACCTGGAGGACAAAAAGTGGTAACTTCAGTTCAAAACGTGGTACCTTTAAAACAAAAGTGGTATCTTCGTAAAAGGAACTTATTTTTGCAATTGAAAATGATATTAAACCCCACACCGCTAATTAAGTTGTACATTAGATCCATAAACAGCTTCATTAGCGCCATAAATAACACAAATATTTCTTAATTATCATATACTACATCTACATAGTTGGTATGGTAGATTTTTTTTTTTCGCACCATTTTAATCGGTAAGGCTGTTTGGGACTTTTGAATAACTATTTCAATAACGCAATTGTTAAAAAAATTATGGTATCCAAAGATCATGTTTGATATGGATCTGGGTCATAATTAAATCTTTAGAATTTTTCAATGATAATAGGGAGATAATTTGGTCTCTAGACCTCTTATACATGAAGACCATTTAGAATTTTGATATAGATCTGGGTCCTAATTAATTGTAGGATGCTACTTATATATATATATATATATATATATATATATATATATATTAATTGTATGATAAGAATAGAATAATTATCATGAATTCAAACATACATCTTATACGTTATAACTTAAAGAAATTAATGTGTTATTGAGATTCTAGAATACCCCAGTCTAGAATTATATTTTTCTTTGCATACAATTATAATTATACTGATGTGTTATTGAAATTTTGGAATGCCCCAGTTTAGAAATTCTGGAATGCCTCATCTTATGCATTTAATTATATTTTTTCATTTTGTTTAAGAATTTGAAAATTTGTCCACGTTTTCAGTTCCTCTCCTTCACTTTTTCCGTTTCGCTTACTTCTTTAAGGTTGGTTAATTTTTTCGTTAATGTGATACAATTAAATGCAGTAACCTTTTTTTTTTTTTTTTTTTTTTTTTTTTTTTTTTGACAGTGTGATTGGAGTATCGATTCTTGCCATCAAGACTTTATATGGATGAGTGGGGGCTAATATTGCAATCAAGACTTTGTATGGACGAGTAGGGGCTAATAAATGTTCAAACTTAATAATTGTGTTCTTATTTTGCAAAAGATGATTGCTTTCTTTAAATTTAGTGATTTAGTTTTTTATTTTTTGTTGACTTTATTAGATTGGATGGATCATAACTTTTTTGACATTCGTGGTGACTTAAAGTATTTTGTAGACATGGTACTTCACTTGATGGTTTTGATTTAATGAAAAGTAATGGATTTTGGTTGTTCTATTTAATAAATACATGCATGTTAGGCTCTTATATTTAATAAGAAGGTTTATAAATTTTTCAACAGCAGTTTATGGATCTAATGTGCAATTTAATTAACGGTGTGGGGTTTAATACCATTTTCAATTACAAAAATAAGTTTCTTTTACGAAGGTACCACTTTTGTTCTAAAGGTACCACGTTTTTGAATTGAAGATACCACTTTTTGGCCTTCAGGTACCATATTTTCTAAACACTCGTTTAGCTAGCTTGAAGAATAATTTGTGTTATTCATGGCACTAATGGAGCTATTTATGGATGTAATGTGCAACTTAATTAGCGGTGTGGGGTTCAATATCATTTTCAATTGCAAAAACAATTCCCTTTTACGAAGGTACCACTTTTGTTCTAAAGGTACCACATTTTTGAACTGAATGTACTACTTTTTGGCCTCCAGGTACCATGTTTTCTGAACAAGGGTGATAAGGTAAATGCATTGGAATAAGGAGAAGGGCATTTTAGGTAACAAAAATTTTAAACAGTAAAACTTCATGTGCCATGTCATCATTTAGGTCAAACTCATTTTTATGAAAATATAAGACTTTAATTCCATCCATGAGTAAATATGGCTCCATAACTCCATTTATATGTAAAAATCCCTTATATATATATATATATAGTTGATATATATATATATATATATATATATATATATATATGTCTTTATTTTTTATTGGAAAAGGGTGAGATAAGGATGGGTTAGGTGGCGGAAATAACAGAGAAAGGAAAAGGAGGAGCGGGTGGCCAAAAGTGGGAGGAGAGAGAGAAATGTGATGATGGTAGTAAGTATTGGTGGGACCCACGAAAAGATTTTTTTTTTGGGGTAAAAAGCTTTTTCACCCTGAATTGTTCACGTGGACTGACTTCTTGTTTGCTAAAGTATAATGATTATGTTTGATATTTTGATTTTGCAAGATGAGCTGTCCTAAATTGTAAGTAGGTGGATTGGCCTATTTAATTGTGTGTGTTGTGTGCACTGCTGCGTAAGAATACAGAGAAGCAAATAAGAAAATTAGAAAAGCCAGAAAGAGTGAGCCGAGAAAAACAGAGAGAGTTTAGGACAGAGGTCCGAGAGTCTGTAGAGGAGGTCTTGGAGTTTGAAGATTTGATGATTCAGTGGAGAATTAATCTTTTTCAGTGTAAGGTTCTCTATACCTTGAATGATATGGGGAGGTTTTGCTTCAATGGTTTTGATTAAATGTTTTAATTAAATGCATATGTATTTTGTTTATATACTCACATGACTATGTATAATTTGTGAAGCTGTTTTATTAAACCTTCATGAAATTCTTATTATGGTTTTTCCTACTGGGACTTTCAATCTCACCACCCTCCAGTTTCAGATATCGAAGATAAACAGGGATTGCTAGATACGGGCTTAGGATGAAGAGTTGGCGTTGCAGAATTTATTTTATTTATTTTGGAGATTTTTTTGTATATTTGAGGAAATTGACTTTGTATAAAAGAGGGTATTTTTTTATGATCCTAGGTGTATTTCGATATATTTAGATTTGTATAAATTGAGAATTTTATTAGAAAATTTGGGTCGTGTCAAAATGGTATCAGAGCTGTACCCAGCCGGAAGTGTGAGTATAGTGATGATGTAGACGGGTGTGAGTGGGCGAGTGTGTAGCATTGGTAAGTTACCACTCGTAGCCGGGTATGTGTGGGTGGATGGCATTCACCGGCAGCTATTGGGATGGTTGGTTAGTGTGGTTGGGCAGGTAGCCCAGATTTGTTATTATTTGTTTTTTTTTTAGTGGGCGGGTGACGCATCAGCTAGCTACTACAATGGTTACGGAGTGTGTGGACGGGTGACTAGTACTGGTAGCTACCACAACGTCCTATATATCACTGTATCTCACATCGCCTGGGATATGGATTTGTGGATTGGTTTTGTGGTTATTAGTGTTTTTGGCTTTACGAAGACTGTTGGATCTGAATTTCGAGGACGAAATTCTTTTTAAGTGGTGGAGATCGTAATAACCCAGATTTTTTTTTTTAATTTTTATTTATAATTATTTTTGAATTCACTTCAGTGGAGGTGTAGTAGTAGTTATTTATATATCTATATATATGTGTGTGTGTGTGTGTAACCAGTAGAAAGTAGAGGGAGCAAAGAATGAAATGGAAATGTTACTTTTAATGGGTTTTGTTTTGTTTTGTCACATGGAGAATGGTGGCAACAATCTACGAAATTTGGTGGAAAAAGGAGGAAAAGTGGTGGAGGGTCCCATTTGGTCTAGTTACATTGGCCTATTTAATTGTGTGTGTTGTGTGCACTGCTACATAAGAATACAGATAAGCAAATAAGAAAATTGAGAGAAACAGAGAGAGTTTAGGACAGAGGTCCGAGAGTCTGCAGAGGAGGTCTTAGAGCTTGAAGATTTGATGATTCAGTGGAGGATTAATCTTTTTCAATGTGGGGTTCTCTATACCTTGAATGGCATGAGGAGGTTTTGCTTCAATGGTTTTAATTAAATGCATATGTATTTTGTTTATATACTTACATGACTATGTATATTTTGTAAAGCTATTTTATTAAATCTCTATGAAATTCTTGTTATGGTTTTTCTTACTGGGACTTTCAGTCTCACCACCCTCCAGTTTCAGGTACCGAAGATGAACGGAGATTGCTAAATGCGGGCTTAGGATGAAGAATCGGCGTTGCAGGATTTATTTTATTTATTTTGGAGATTTTTTTGTATATTTGAGGAAATTAACTTTGTATAAAAGAGGGTATTTTTTTTTTTATGATCTTGGGTATATTTCGATATATTTGGATTTGTATAAATTGAGGATTTTATTAGAAAATTCGGGTAGTGACAGTCTCACTCAAAGAGTTAAAACACCTGGCCTCCAATCCAGTAGAAAAAAAATTATCAACTGTCAATTTCTGGCTAATTTCTCCAGCCCTTGGAGACACGCTGTGTGGTGGTCAAGAATGCCAACAAAAGAGACTTAAGGGTGGAGCTGGCAGAGTCTTTGAAAGGTACACGTAAATAAATGCATGAAATGATGTTATTTTGGAGAACCTACGTTTATATAAAGCTGCCACCTTATCACCTTTATTTTGCACTGAATCTCCTATTTCTAAACAGCAAAGAATCAAAGAAGAGCAATGGAACTGTCTTTTCTTTTGTTTGCTTGTTTAGCTTTTGCACTGCTGGTTCGCGCACAAGATTCATCAGGTATAGACCTCTCTCTCTCTCTCTCTCTCACACACACACACACAGCTTCAATCATTGAATCAATAAATACTCGCATTTACAAATATTTTTCGACACATTAAGGACTTCACAACCATGCTATCCATTAGATGATGAGTAAATTTTATTAGCCATTTTGTAAATTTGGATAATTATCAATAATTCTTAGATGATGTTTGATAACTCAATTCAACATTTAACACAACGGATTAAATTAACGATTATCTAATTTTTTAGTGCAAAGTACAAAAAAGACCCTCCACTTGTAGCCATTTTCAATAAATCCCCTTGTCTATTATTTTACCAAAGAACCCCATTTGACTTGTAGCATATTTCCAATAAGTCCCCCATATCTAATTTTTTACCAAAGAACCCCGCTCAACTATCTGAGGGGAAAAAAAAAATTGATATTTGACCAAAATGCACTTTTATTTAAATCTTAATTTTTTTGAATTTCAAAATTTCATATCTCACAAACCGTACATTTAAGAATTATAAATAATATATGCATGGAAAGTTTATGAAATAAGAATTCTAGAAATATAAGATTTGTGCAACAAACCTTCATAACTAGAGAGAAATAGACAATCTAAAAATCTACTCCAACAATCTTATTTAATTTTTAAAAAATAAAATACTAAAGATATTTGCAAGAAAATTTTTAGAATTATTCATTTACATATGGAGCAGAATATATAAAAAATTTAACCCCAACATAGATCGATTGTATGAGATATCATATTTTCCATCTAAGTATTTTCATTCTTTTATAGCCTCACCATTTAAATAAAAAAAAATCAAAATGAATATTCGGTCTCTATTGGGGCTAATTTTTTTATATGTTATGCTCTATATGAAAATGAATAATTCAGAAATTTTTCTTGCAAATAACCCAAGTATTCTTTAAAAATAAAATAAAATAAAATTGTTGCAATAGATTTTTAGATTATTTATTTCTCTCTGGTTATGAAGTTTTGTTAAACAAATTTTATAGTTCTGGAATCCTTGTTTTATAAGCTTTCTGTGCATATATTATTTACAATATTTGGATGTATGGTTTGTGAGATATGAATTTTTGAAGTTTGAAAAAATTAAGATTTAAATAAAAGGGCATTTTGGTTCAAATATCAACTTTTTTACCCCTTCACATAGTTAAAGAGGATTCTTTGGTAAAAAATTAGACAAGTTGAATTTATTAGAAAAATACTACAAGTCTTGGTAAAGAATTAGATGGGGGTTTACTGAAAAATGTTACAAGTCGAAGAGGGTTTTATGTACTTTGTCCAATTTTTTATAATGCACAAAACAGTAAGCGCCATTTGAAAGAGGATATATTTTAAGAAACATAGATATTCAACGCTTTTCTAATTACAATTCGAGGGGGGTTTTATGTACAAGTCGAGCGGGTTTTAATTGTTTGATTACTCAATTCAGCGCTTAATTCTAAATGTATTCAGCACTTATCCAATTAAGTGCGTCAGATAATACACTTTGAATATCGATGAAAACGGTTAGCGTCACTTAAAATGCAGTAAAATTTTAAGTAACAGAGATATTACCTATCACTAAATGCTGAACGCTGAAAGTTAAAAAATATTTCAAAAAATATTTGGTTTTTAATTACCACTTAAGAACTTCAGCGCTTAAAATTCAACTCTTAAAACTTAAGCTCTTAAAATTCAGTCTATGTTTAACGCTGAAAATTCAAAAAGATATCAAAAAATCTTTATTTTTTGATTACCACTTAAAATCTTCAGCCCATAAAAATCAACTTTTAAAACTGTGACTACTTAATTTTCAATTTTATCAAACAGTACCATATTTTTCTCGTGATAAATAAGTCCTAAAAAGTTTCTTTTAGTACTAATAAGTCCTACTTTGAGACTTTTTTTTCATTTAAATTCTAATTACTAAATCTTTCATCTGTACCTTAAATTTTTGTTATTATAATTTTATTGAAGCTAGAGTTGATATATAATCTTATATATATATATATATATATATATATATATATATATTATACATATTATATGATGGCAGTGATCATAGATTTATGACTGAATACACCCAATTAGTAGATTACATTAATTATGTGGGCCCATCTTTATTTAGTTGCTTAATTGAATTTTTTAGCTTTTCTTCTTGTGAAAAGAAAATGTTTTGAGTCAGGTATAACATATTATTAATCTTTGTGGATGAGAACTCGGGCCTTGGTGTCTCACAAAGTATTAGATTCCTGGTTTAAATTTTTGAATAAATAATTATATGAGAGTACCACATGAATTAAGTTGCAGTCAGAATGAGTCCTAAAATTGTCCATTCTTGCCCGTGCATGGTGTGATACTATGCTTGGGCTGATTTCGGCTCAACACTAGTTACAGTGCTGAGTTTATTTAGCATTTTAGTCATTTGGCTAATGTTTCTGTCCTCTTAGGCTTCATTAGTATAGCTTGTGGAATTCCTCCTGAAGGTTCCAACTACATAGACAAGACAACAGGAATACGTTACACTTCAGAAGCAGGTTTTGTAGACACAGGTGAAAGCAAGGCTATATCCTCTGCTGTTAGGTATGACTACGCACTGGAACAACAATTGTTTAACGTAAGAAGCTTTCCTAATGGTAGCAGAAATTGTTACACTCTGAGACCTGAAGGAGGGAGAGGCAATAAATATTTGATAAGGGCGTTATTCTTTTACGGAAACTATGATGGTAAAGATCAACCACCAGAATTCGATCTATACATTGGAGTTGATTATTGGGTTACGGTGTTACTGGATGATATCTTCTCTACTTTGATTCGGGAGATCATACATGTTCCCACTGCAGATTATATAAATGTTTGTCTTGTAAAAACAGGCTATGGAACACCATTCATCTCATCATTTGAGTTGAGGCCTTTGAATAATTCTATGTATGAAACAGAAAAGAATGTATCACTAACTAGAATGGGGCGTCTAGATTTGGGTTCAATAAGGGGTGACTATGTCAGGTTGGTCTTTCCTATCTGAATTTAGAAATTAACTAGCTAGGAAGAATCAATTAAGTTTCTCCTGTTGGGATTTATATGCCCTGGCATAGCAAATTCCTATCTGGATTATAGTGACATATGTTCCTAACATATCTGAAATATTTATGATTTATATAATTGGTGAATTCAATGTATTGTGTTTCGATTCACTATGAAATTGATAGTGTCCCTGTGATTACGAGAAATATTTATATATATGTATGTGATGGCAATCAATGCATGATATATAAATAGTAATTATAAATTGTTCATAGTCAGTAATTATGGATAGACTCATAATTAATTAAGACTTGAACTGGATCCGCGTTAGGTTGAGATATATTGCGAGAACCATCGTATGCAATTGCTCCCTATCACCGTCATAGCATTTGACTCTTAAGCATGAGAAAATTATAGACTCTTTTATTAATTAATAATTACTTTGATTTGTTCGGCGGATTCTTCGGGGTCCTTAGACTGACACTTTGGGTAGTTATGTAATTAACAGTTAGAGGGTTATATTTTTAATATTTGCATCATTGCTACTTATATTTATTTTGTATTGATTATAGTTGATCACAAAGTAAATTCGAAGACCTTCGTATATTTTTAGACAAAATGATTTATTATATATTTATTTATTTAAATTATTATTTTGCCAAACAAATGTTTTTATTGTGATCAAGCCAGAAATAATCAATGGTGCCAAAATAAATATATTAATTAAGTAGTCGGATTGATGGCTTTATTTATCCGATAACTAATTATGCATAGAGGGGTCAAAGTGCAATATTGACTTAGTGGTTATTTATTATTTAATTGGAATTCAATTAATTTCTTTTAGTGGAGTAGAAATTAATTTATGAATTAATTGAATTGGGTCCATGGACCGGGCCAATTATTAATTCATTGTAGCCAATAAAATAATAAGCCCAATGGATTTTCACTCATAGCCCAACTTGATATTGGAATCATATTAGATTTGAGACATGTGAATTAGAGATTGAGAAGGATTTGTTGTTTCCTTTTCTTTACCTTTATGTTGCCTATAAATATACATGGTCTATGAATATTTGAGGGGTGATTTTTGGAAGAAGGAAAAAAAGGAATAAATTTTCTCTCTCTAGAAAATTAGTGTTTATGTTCTCATCTAATGGAGGCTCCCACAAGCCTAGCTTTCCAAGGTCATTCATGGAGGCTTGTGAGTGATTCCTAAAGGCAAAACAATTACCAAGAATATGGAGATCTGAGGAGAAGGCATCTTGCTAAGGGATCTACAATAAGTGAGAACATTCACTTTAGATAAAAGATTTAAAGGTTTACTCAGACCTTTGATGTAAGTATTCAATCCATTAATTGAATGATACATCATATTTTTATTTTTGCATAAAACTTGTCTCTATGTGATGAATCAAGATCTATGAATTTAAATCCCTCGAAAAGTTTTTAAATATTGCACGTTTCCCAACAGTGGTATCAGAGCATGGTTTGATTCATTACTAGAGATCATGTTTCTATGAAATCCATTATCATGGATCCAAATTATATATATATATTGATGTATGATTTAATATATTGATACATGATGATGTATGTATAATTGTGAATGGATGATGATGTGTGTTTGGGCCATGGATGAAGCTTATAGATTTATTGAATGTAATTTTATTTTTGGATGAATGTAATTAAGGCTCTGATTTAGCCGTTTGAAAGTTCAATGATGTAATTTAATTTTTTCCATTGTATTTCAAATTGTAAATATTTTTAAAGCCATGTAATTTTCATCAAAGGATGCTATGAAGCTTCAAGAGGGTCCAAAAGGGTTAAATTATGCTTCAGCAATTTTTTGGAATTTTTCTGAATTTTTTGGAATTTTTCTGAAATTTTTTGAGGCTTAATTTAAATTTCTGGGAATTTTTCTGATTTTTCTGTAATTTTTCGGCGTTTTTCGGGTGGCCGGAGCTTCGCCGGCGGCAAGAAGAGGCATCGGAAGAAGCTGGAATCACATGCTTCGCACCAAAGGGTGATCCTGGCACGTGAGGAACACGCGCCAGGAGGTAGCAGGCGCATGCACGCGCCAGCTAAAGCTGAATTTACTTCCACGCGTGTGAAAGCGCGTGGAAGCGCGTCCCACGCGTGAAGGCACGTGGAAACGGGTCCCATGCGCCTTAGGCACGTGCCAGCCCTTGGGGGCACGTGCATTCACCTGCTGCATGCCCCCGGCGCGTTCCGAACGCTGTTTTGCTTCTCTAGGCTCGTACCAGCTCCTTACAGGTGTTTACAAGTCTGTAATGGACCCTCACGCAATATTTAGAGTAATTAAATGTTAAAAGCTGAATCCATTGGCCATTTAATTTGCTTTATCTGTCATTTATTGTTGTATGTGATGCATGAAATAATTAATTGCTAATTATTATTGTTCATGCATTGGATCCATGATATTTATTTAAATGGCTTGATTTATATTAGTTAAATTATAAAAATTAATTGGATTTGATTACTAATTAATTAGAGGGCACTTATTGGGAAACGAAAAATTATTTTTGTAAATTATTTTTGAAGTGTGCCTCAAATTAAATATTAGTGAATCATTTAAGTCGAAATGTTTTCTAAATTTAATTGGATTAAAATCAAGACGTTTTGCATGCATCATATCATGTATTTGAATAAAATGAAAACCCTAATTATGAATAATTAAAAATTGAGTGGGAGCGGGGAATTTTATACATTGCCCCATGGCCTTCATTATTAATACCATTGTAATTAGATCTTCAAAAATAAGGCCCCACGCATGATTTAAAGAGTCCTAATATTACAAGAATGGTTGTCTCATGAAAATAAAAATATTAAATGTTCATTGTAATTAGATCTTTAAAAATAAGGCCCTATGCATGATTTAAAGAGTCTAGATTATAATGACAACATATTTAATGTTTTATTTTTCGTTAGAGTTTTAATAACGTTATACACTCAATCTAAAATCAATAGTGTTAGCTTCCCAACGAAGTGGTCTACACTAGGTGATTTTAGAAAGGCTAAATAAAATCGGGAATCATTTCATATGATAGACAAGGCATTGTCTTAAGAAATATGGAAATGATGGGATTTGCCCGCCAATAGCAATAATGAACTTCGCCAACCGAATAAATTATTGGCGTATTGGTTATCCGAGTTTTCATACAGTGGTTAAGGGACCCACATATTATTATTTTAATGGAAGTGCTCACCTAATAGCAAATGAATCTCTACAATAGTAATAATGAACTCCTCCAATAGGATAAGTTATTGACATATTGATTGGTTGATTTATTATGCTACAGAGTTGAGGGACCCGCATTAATTAAAAGGGATTGTTCACCAATAATGATAATGATCTCTTGTTCGATTGAGATTTATTATATTATGTGGTAAACAAACTCATTTTAATTTTAAATATACATGACAGTATTAATAATTTACCTTGCATATTGTATGAATGCATTTATATTAAGACTAATTATGTCTAATCCATTTTATCTACTTGCTAATTTCAATGTATGTGGATTTCATTTATAATGACTAGAAAAGGAATTTAGATATTTTATTCACAACGTGGTGGTACAAATGTATTTACTACTCCTAAAACCTAATCCTTTTACTTTAAGATACCCAAGAGAACATTAATGCTTTGAATAAGTGAAATAAGGCAAATGAGATGAATTGGTGCAATATTCTAGAGTTTACCTCAAATACGCTCCAAAGCTAACATTTACATTATTTTATTTTCTTCAAGCATCATGTTAAATGTCAATAAGATGTTTTGGTGAGATTAGATAGAGAGTGTGCCAAAGTACGATATCAGACTTGAATAGCATCAAGATAGCCTAAGGAACTCCAGTATGAAATCGAATTTTGGAAAATGATTGTTTATTATTTAAAAATTAGCTGAAGATCCATAGGGCTGACTTGAGTGGTAAGTTTCAAGTTGACATGATTATTGTCTTGTTACCAAATTCATTCGATTCTGTTAGAGTGAACTAAATAAGGAATCAGTTTGAGTTCACACTCGCTGATATTCTTATAGAATTGGTAACAAATGAAGGGATGATCAAGAGTATGGGCGTTCCTATCAATCTAACCTAGTCTATACCATATTCTACTAGGCCCAAGTGGACTGGCAAAGCAAAGAAGAAGGATGATAATAGGACTAGGCTAGCACAAAACATAGGTATCTAAAAGGTTAAAGGGAATAAGGCAGTGTATGTTGAGGGCGAATGAAACTGTTTCTTTTGCCGCTAACTAAAACACTATAGGACGAACTGTCTAAGCAATGACGTGATAAGCGCTGAATACTATATATTCAAGCGCCCTAAATTACATTAACAAAGTCCAGTTATTAATTATTTTATGTAGATTAACTCCATTTGCATGTTTTTATGCATTTTCAGGTTAAAGTGCAAAAAGGAAGCAAAAATGATGCCTTGTGGAATTTTGAACAAAAAGGATGCCATTTCTGAATTTCTGGCAGCAGTGATCCTGACTTTTGTCGCCATTTTCTACTTAGCAAACTCAAGAACTGGACTTCCATCATAACATGAAAGATTTATATCTCTGAATAAGCTTTCCAAATATTCAAGCGGTTCATCATTCGGAGTTCGGAGCAGAGAGTTATGATCTTCGTAACAGAGGTGCGCAAAACTGCCTGGCAGCACTGAAGTACTGCCTTTCTCCCCATTTTAGACCAACCAGACTTCAGAATTGGGTCTTCATCAAAACATGAAGTTTTTAAAGCACTGAATCAGCTCTCCAAATCTTCAAACAGATCATCATTCGGAGTTCGGGGCACAAAGTTATAGCAGTTTTACCAAAGTAGGTCAGCGTTGAGCAAGAAGAGCATGTTGCACATTGCACTAATTTAGAGTGCTCGAGACCACTTTTCGAGTGCTCGAAAATCAGGCAGATTGCACTCGGAAATGGCTCAATTTCAGCCACTTACACATTGGTTTCCTCAATGCCATCTTCCTTCTTTATGAAGTGGTTGGAGGTGTTCCTTGGAGGAGAGAGAGGGTTTTGTTGGAGAATAAAAAGCTACCAAAGGCCACACACTTCCTATCCTACATTTTTCTACAAGATTAGAGGAGAGAGAAGAGAGCAAAAGAGGTGTGTTCTTCAAGCTCCAAGAAGGTTGCACGAAAATGGCCATGAAGATGGAGCTTCTTCCTTCTTCTAGCTTAGCAAAGGGTAACTAACTCTTTCTCTAGGGAGGTGATGAAGTCCCTCCCTTGTAAGCATGTCCTAGGGTAGTCTATATTGGGGGATTGCAATGTATATTTATGGTCTTTTTCATAGCTAAGAGCACTTCATTTGGTGTAATGAATGTTTATATAAGTATGGATGATTTCTTCAAGCTCATTATCTTATGTTAGGTGATGTCTTGTATTAATCTTTTTGCTTGAGTTTACATGGTGAGAATGGAAACAAGGTTATGAAATGATTTAATGGCATGTTGATAGGTGACTTTGATAGACCATTGCTTAGGAAATCCTTTGATGGTGTATGCTTAATCTCTAGCTCCATGTGCTTCATCATTTTGTCAAGAATTTGATAGTCTTTCATTTAAGTAAACGTGTATAAGCTACACCTTAGTTAGGTAGTCTCAACATGTTTACCCTTTTGATGGATTATACTTGTTTGAGACCTAATGTACCTCTTGATTACTTACATGGCAACTATGTGTTGCTATGTAGTTTTTGACCATCATATGTTGTTTTTTCCCTAATTTAGGTCTAATCTAGCATGTGTATAGGGATGGAGGCGGATTCACTTCCTTAGTCTTCTTTGCTTATCTTTCATCTCTTAAATTCTTGCAAGTTTTTCATTAATGCATATTTCAATTCATAGTATAAGTGACAAACCAACAAAACTCTATATACCCCCTCATCATTCTAAAAGTAGTCTAGACTCTTAGGTTGCCATAGACTCGCGCAGTCCCAGTGGTTCGACTTACCCGACCAATAGCCCTATTTTACAATGATTCGTGCTATTGCGAAGGTTGATGTATAATTGACCAACCGATCATGACGTGGCATAGGAAAATATATATTTAATTATTGAGCCATGTTATGTGGTTGCATCTATTAATTCCTGATGGATAGATTCTGGAGCCACTAAACATGTTTATAATTCATCGTAAGGATTTCAGGAATCCAGAAGCCTTGATGATATGGATATATATTTATCTTTTGACCTGATGCCAAGGTTGTAGTTAGGTCAATGGGAGTATTACATCTGAAATTAGAAAGTATGAGGATATTAGTATTAGAGAACTATCTTTATGCACAGAAGTTAGACGCAATCTAATTTTTGTTTCACTTGTGGTTTATAAAAACTGTATTTTTATTTTGTCAAACTGTTTTTATAAAATTGAATAAATATGCGATTGCTTCTGGTGCATTGAAAGATGGTTAATATACTATAATCACAAACTTTTAAGATTTGCTGGATGTAGAAACTAATGTTGCATCTTCTAGATTGAATGTTAAGAGAAAAATTGTTATTCCTGACTCATTGTATTTTTAATGTCTATTTTTGTGTTGTTATCAATCAAAATGAGATTCAAAGATTGGTCAAAGAAGGTTAATTACCTAGTGAGGCAGGGGAGCCTAAATCAAACTTGTGAACCCTGTTTTGAAGGATAGATAACTCTTAGGGCTTAATCAGCCAGATGAAATAGACATAAAGGACAATTAGAGTCGGTACACACTGACACGTGTGGTCTTATGAACATCCAAGCAAGGTTACTCACGTTTTGGATAAGTTTATCTGATGCAACACAAGTCTTAAACTCTTGGTATATTCTGAGAAGGTTAAGACTGTTGTGGAGCACATATTAGGTAAACTTATCAGGACACTTCGATCTGATCGAGGATATGAGTATTTCTTGGGATAGTGCAAAGACTATATGGTCAATGAGGGTATTATGTACCAGTTTTCCGCAATTGATGCTAAATGCATTTAGGTGTCAAATAGGAATAACAGAATTCCACTTAACATGGTTAGATCTATGATCAGTTTTGCCACATTATCTCTTTCATTTAAGAGTTTAGCGTTAATGACATTGATGCGCATTATGAACTGCATTCCATCTTAGTCTGTCTCAAGGATACCGTTGAGTTGTGTTTTTGACTAAATCTTAGTTTGAATCACATGCACGTATAGAGTAGTCTTGCACATGTGCGTTTGATATGGACAAGTAAGTTGGAAGCAGATCATAGGCATGCTAGATTTGATAGCTACTCTTAAGTCACTAGGATGGATTATTTTATGATCTCAAAGATAAAAGTTGATTGTTTACACTCACTGTTTATCTATAGGAGAATCATATTATGAATCACACACCTAGTAGCATAATGTTAGAGAATATGGTATGAGTACCAGATGTACCACATGTGAACACACTTATTATAGAGATTGAGAATAATATATGAATTCCCTATTGATGCGTCAGCATCATCTAGTACACAGATTCCTGCATCGGTACATTAATGTAGTGGGAGGATTATCATCCAACCGACAGAATCATGTTTTTAGGTGAGACCATTATAGACATCCCTGTTAAACATGAGTTGGACCCAATAAGCTACACGGAAGCGTGAACCGATATGGATACAGATCGTTTTGGCAAGTTACTATGAAATCAGAGTTGGAATCTATGTATTCTAATAAATTCTGGGATCTTGTAGAACTTTCTAGTAGGGTGATACCTATGGAAGGCAAGTTAATCTACAAAAAGATACCAGCAGATTTCTTAGTGAATAAATCATGAATGTACAAGGGAATGTCATTATTTTTCTTAATTCTATATATTGATAACATCCTACTCATTTATAATGACGTGGAAGTTTTGTCATCAATAAAAAGGTAGATGTTCAATTACTTTTAAATGAAAGATTTTCAAGATGTAAGCTATATTCCTAGGATCAAGCTTTTGCAAGATCAGGTTAAAAGGAAAATAGGCTTATCTTAATAATCCTACATTGATAAAGTTTTGACCAGGTTTGCTATGCATAACTGAAAGAATGAGTTCTTGCTTTATTGATATGAATTGCTCTCTCTAGTAAGTAGTTTTTCAAGACTATCAAAAGAGATTGAGCAAATGAGACTGGAATAATATGCTTCGGCATATGAGAGTCTCATATATGCCATGGTCTATACCAAACAGGACATCCGCTACATAGTAGGGATAGTCAGTAAAGATCAGTCCAATACTGGACTTGACAACTGGTCTGTTATGAAAAATATCATTAAGTACCTAAGGAGAATCAATGATATCATACTCATTTATGGATGTGATGATATGGTCCTAGTCAGGTATGATAGTTCTGATTTTCAATCAGAAGTAGATACTATGAGGTTCATGACTTAGTGTATGTTCACTTAATGGAAGGGAAATTAATTGGTAGATTGTTAAGCAGATTTCAACTGCTGACTCAAACCTGCAGGTGGAATATATTGCAGCCTTAAAGGCGGTAAAAGAAGCCTATTGGTTTGATCTCATTGATTTAGAGGTTGTGGAGCATACTAGCCTGCCTATAGAGCTATATTGCGACAATAGTGCAGAAGTAGTCCAAACCAATGACCCAAGGTTCCATAGATGAACAAAATACACTGATAGGAAGTATCATGTTCTACATGATATTGTTCGGCAAGAAAATGTACTTGTGGCTAAAACATTGCATTGGAACACAACTTTGTTGATCCATTAACAAAGGTGTCGTCGATCAATAGTTTTGATCAACACCTGGATAACATTGGAATTAGATGCAATTTGAATTGGCTATGAGGGCAAGTGGGAGCTGTTGGGATTTATATGCCCTGGCATAACAAATTTCTATCTGGATTATAGTGACATATGTTCATGACATATCTGAAATATTTATGATTTATATAATTGGTGAATTCAATGTATTGTGTTTCGATTCACTATGAAATTAATAGTGTCCCTGTGATTACGAGAAATATTTATATATATGTATGTGATGGCAATCAATGCATAATATATAAATAGTAATTATAAATTGTTTATAGTCGGTAATTATAGATGGACTCATAATTAATTAAGACTTGAACTGGATCCGCGTTAGGTTGAGATATATTGCGAGAACCATCGTATGCAATTCCTCCCTATCACCGTCATAGCATTTGACTCTTAAGCATGAGAAAATTATAGACTCTTTTATTAATTAATAATTACTTTGATTTATTCGGCGGATTCTTCGGGATCCTTAGACTGACACTTTGGGTAGTTATGTAATTAATAGTTAGAGGATTATATTTTCAATATTTGCATCATTGCTACTTGTATTTATTTTGTATTGATTATGGTTGATCACAAAGTAAATTCGAAGGCCTTCGTATGTTTTTAGACAAAATGATTTATTATATATTTATTTATTTAAATTATTATTTTGTCAAACAAATGTTTTTATTGTGATCGAGCTAGAAATAATCAATGGTACCAAAATAAATATATTAATTAAGTAGTCGAATTGATGGCTTTATTTATCCTATAACTAATTATGCATAGAGGGGTCAAAGTGCAATATTGACTTGTGGTTATTTATTATTTAATTGGAGTTCAATTAATTTCTTTTAGTGGAGTAGAAATTAATTTATGAATTAATTGAATTGGGTCCACGGACCGGGCCAATTATTAATTCATTATAGCCAATAAAATATTATGCCCAATGGATTCTCACTCATAGCCCAACTTGATATTGGAATCATATTAGATTTGAGACATGTGAATTAGAGATTGAGAAGGATTTGTTGTTTCCTTTTCTTTACCTTTATGTTGCCTATAAATATACATGGTCTATGAATATTTGAGGGGTGATTTTTGGAAAAAGGAAAAAAATGAATAAATTTTCTCTCTCTAGAAAATTAGGGTTTATGTTCTTATCTAATGGAGGCTCCCACAAGCCTAGTTTTCCAAGGTCATTCATGGAGGCTTATGAGTGATTCCTAAAGGCAAAACAATTACCAAGAATATGGAGATCCGAGGAGAAGGCATCTTGCTAAGGGATCTACAATAAGTGAGAACATTCACTTTAGAGGAAAGATTTAAAGGTTTACTCAGACCTTTGATGTAAGTATTCAATCCATTAATTGAATGATACATCATATTTTTATTTTTGCATAAAACTTGTCTCTATGTGATGAATCAAGATCTATGAATTTAAATCCCTCGAAAAGTTTTTAAATATTGCACGTTTCCCAACATCTCCTTCATTTGAATTTCTGTAGTACTTGATATATTTATATATATATGCTTATGAGTCAGGCCTGTGGTACTAATGTCTCTCAGATACAAAGATGATGTTTATGATCGCATGTGGAGGCCCTGTAGCGAGAACTACAAGAAGTTAAATACCCCATCATCGGATTCTACAATAAAATCCGACGGTCTGTACCAGCCACCATCTAAAGTCATGAGCTCTGCCATCACACCAAGTGATACCTGGGATTCCCTGTACCTTCCGCCATGGCAGCCTGTCAGTCCCACAGACCAATTTTATATCTACTTATACTTCGCGGAAGTTCAGTTGTTGCAAGATAACCAAACCAGAGAATTCAACATTTACTTGAATGGGAGCCAATTGAACCAAGAACCAGCTATCTCCCCCAATTATTTATCAACAACTACATTAATATACAGCACAGCACCTGTGAGTTATCCAAAGTACGAGCTCTCAATCAGAAAGACCAATAATTCAACACTTCCTCCCATCATCAATGCCATGGAGCTTTATGTTGTAAAACAGTTCTTAAACTCGCAAACAGATGACAAAGATGGTAATTGTATATGTTCTTGATTTTCGACTTCTATGTGTTTTTTTCATTCTTCCATATGTTCTAATTAATTCTCTCTGAGTCTCTCATTTATAATATCATGCTTTGTATTCTGAAATACTAGTTGCTGCCATGATAAGCATAAAGTCGAGCTATAAAGTGACAAGAAACTGGCAAGGAGATCCATGTGCCCCTCCAAAATACGTTTGGGATGGCCTCAACTGCAGCAAAATTGGTTTTGATTCCCCTAGGATCACATCCTTGTATGTTTATGCCCTCTCTAATTACCAATATATATATATTTTCATGATTTGATCACTATTAATATATTGATAAAATTACTTCGAATTAGGAGCTTGTTCTCTGGTGGATTGACAGGGGAGATAGCTTCTTACATATCCAATCTCACCATGCTGCAATCTTTGTAAGTATGAGATCGAAGTCTCTTCTAGCAAATACTAAATATAACATATATGTCGACTTCTTTTATTTATTCATTTGGTCATAGAAAGAAAAAATAGAAGTTTATTTATTTATTTGTTTTTTATAACCAATGATAATTAAAGTTGTACTTTTGCTTCTTTCAGGGATTTGTCAAACAATAGCTTAACTGGAAAGGTGCCTAATTTTCTCTCTTAACTGACTTCCCTAAAAGTCCTGTAAGTTTCATAGATCTGGTAATCAGATTGAAAATTTATTGGCATGAAAAAAGAAAAAGAAAAATGGATAGAAAGATCATGTTCACTCTTCTTCTGTCCAGTGGTTCGACTTACCCGACCAATAGCCCTATTTTACAATGATTCGTGCTATTGCGAAGGTTAATTTCTAATTGTAATCGACTCAACCGATCAATTTTTGGTGCCGTTGCCGGGGACTGCAAGCGGTTTAGCAACCGAAGTTCTAGGGTTAATTTTAGTGTGATTGTTAATATTGTGATTTGTGAATATTTCTTGTGCGGTTTTGACCATCTTTGTGTTTTAAGTGTTTGTGAGATTCTAGGAACTCGGGGCTCACTGAGGGAACGCTAGCAAATTTGTAAGTCTAGGGGACTCCAGGTAAGTTTCTTGACCTTCTAGTTTCGAATTTGTAAATATATTGTGTATGTGTTAACCTTAGTGATAATTCAGTTTTAAAGCCCTGGTTGAGGCTATTATCTTGTTTAAATTTCCTGTACAAGCATCGGTCCTTGTCGTGGCCATTTAAATTATGTCTTGATAATTGAGGAGAATGAGAACATCGTATGTGGAGTTGGGAATGATGAATAGTAGCATTGATAGCATTATATATTGTTGATGTTTGGCCGTAGATCACTTTCCCTACCAACTCTTGACTCGACAGTTGACATAAATTCACTTGAATATTTCTAGCGTAAGAGAGCTTGAAACTGAATTTAACACAATGGCTGAAAATGTAGGAGATGTTAGAAATAAGGGAATTAGGGCCGAAATTCCAAATTAAGAGCCAATGACTCTCAGGGACCATTTCATCCCTACTACATATGCTTCACCTTCATGCATAGTGATGCCAAACATTGATGCGGCTCAATATGAGATCAAATCAAGTACCATTCAAATGCTTCCATCTTTCCATGGCTTTGATAATGAAGATCCATATAAGCATCTTGATGAATTCCTTGAAATCTGTTCGACCATCCGGTTGAGAGGTTTTCCTGAGAATGCACTCCATCTGCATTTTTTCCCATTTTCTTTAAAAGATAGGGCAAAGTATTGGTTAAACTCACTCACTCCAAATTCCATCACTTCTTGGACTCAATTACAGCAAGAATTCCTTAAGAAGTATTATCCGGTGAGTAAAACCAACCAAAAGAGGCGTTCCATTCTTAGCTTTTCTCAAACGGATGGAGAACAACTCTACGAGACTTGGGAAAGGCTACAAGACCTTCTTAGAAAATGTCCGCATCATTTGATTCCAAAATGGCAATTAGTGCAAGCTTTCTATGCTGGCTTAACCGAACCCCATAGATTCATGGTTGACTCTTCTTGTGGCGGGATGTTCATGTCCAAGAATGCAGATGAGGCTTGGACCCTACTAGAGAATTTAAGCGAAAATTCACTTCAACATAATTCTCATAGGGCTCCGACCTCAACCAATGCAAAAAACACCAACCCATGTCAACTAAAATCAATAAGGGAGGAATCATCCCAAGTGGATACCATAGCTCATAAATTCTATCAATTGATGGCATCACATCTCTCTCCTTCATTATCTCAAAATTCGGCAAGTTCGGTAAGTTCGGTATGCTCATCATGTACTAGTCCATTCCATCTCACGGAAGATTGCCCCACACCGGAGCAATATTCCAATCCAAATGAAGAGCAAGCTAATGCCATGTTCTCAAGATCCGGGAATAATCCCTATTCCAATACCTACAATCCGGGATGGCGAGATCACCCTAATTTTTCGTGGCGACAACAAGCCCCACAAAATTCCCAATTCCAAAATCAAGGGCATCAAAATCAGCCCCCTCCTCAATTTCAAAATAGGCAATTTCCAGCCTCCTCAAGCTACCGTCCTCCGTATAATCCAAATGTCTCTAATCAACCTCCGGTCTACCCAACTGATGAAATTGTGGCTGCAAACAAGCAAATGATGGAGTCATTAAACAAGAAAATCATGGACTCCAACAAGCAACTCTTGACATCTTTGTAGCCTACTCTTCAAATGGTTCACTCTCATACTCAATCCATAGCTAAGCTCGAAAATCAAGTGGGCCAAATAGCTAACTATGTGAACCAATTGCTTCAAAAGGACAAGGGTAAGCTTCCCGCTCAACCATTTGAAAATCCTAGAGGGATGCATGCGATTGATGAAACCCCTCCATCGAGCGGGCCGAGTCATGAGCATGTTCAAGCAATTACCACCCTTAGGAGTGGTAGAGTGATTGACAACAAGGTTGATGGAGACAAAAATGGAAAAGAACCTCCTTTGAGAAATCCAAATTCAAGCTCTTCTAATCAAATTCCAAGCTCTTCTCATCCAAATACCATTCACGAAAATCCCACACATGTTAACCCAAATGTGGAAACTACTTATGAGCCAAAAGCTCCGTTTCCGCAATGTCTTCAAGAGTCAACACACATTGGGAACAAGAATTGTAAAATTCAAGACATGTGGGAAGTTTTCAAGCAAGTGAAGATTAACTTGCCCCTCTTGGATGCTATCAAGCAAATCCTTCCCTATGCGAAATTTCTCAAAGACTTGTGCACTCAAAAGCGCACTTCTAAAAGTCATTTGCCAAAGAAAGTGAGGTTAACTGAAAATGTTAGTGCTATCATTCAGCACAGTACTCCTCCAAAGTATAAGGATCCGGGTGCCCCCACAATCTCTTGTGTCATTGGTGACAACAAAATCGAGAGGGCCCTCCTTGACTTAAGAGCTAGTGTGAATTTAATTCCATACTCAGTTTACTTACAGCTTGGCCTGGGAGATTTAAAGCCGACTTCCGTGGTTTTGCAACTTACCGATAGATCGGTCAAGCATCCACGAGGCATTCTTGAGGATGTTATCATCCAAGTGGACAAATTCTACTTCCCGGTAGACTTTGTGGTTCTTGACACAGATCGGTCCACGATCCAAAAAAGCATATTCCAGTGATCCTTGGTAGGCCATTCTTAGCTACGGCTAATGCATCAATTAATTGCCGAACCGGGGTGATGGACATTGCTTTTGGAAACATGCAAGTCAAACTCCATATCTTTCATGCAACTCAACATCCTTCCAATGACGATGATTGTTTTCTTGTTGATGTCATTGATGAAGTGGTTGAAGAATCTCTCCCTTTCATTCTAAGCAAGGACCACCTTGAAACTTGCATGTCTCATTTCGACTTCTTAAACTTTGATATTGACCAATCCATCCAAGAAGTTAATTCTCTGCTTGATGTCGACGCTATCATGGATATTCCCCCTTGGAAAATTCCAAGAGAGCCGCTTACTCAGCTTTCCACTACTCCTCCGGTTCCGTCTTTGAAATCTCCACCACTACTTGAGCTTAAGCCCCTCCCGGCCTATCTCAAGTATGTATTCCTTGGTTCAAATCAAACTCTCCCGGTCATCATTGCATCGGATCTTCTAAAGGACCAAGAAACCAACCTTTTAGCGGTGCTACAAGAGCACAAAGAAGCTATTGGTTGGGTAGTGGCTGACTTGAAGGGAATTGACCCCTCCATCTGTATGCACCGCATTCATATAGAGGATGACGCAAAGCCTACTAGAGAGGTTCAGTGCCGATTAAATCCTAACATGAAGGAAGTGGTAATGAAGGAAGTAATAAAATTGCTAAATGCGGGAATCATCTACCCCATCTCTGATAGCAAGTGGGTAAGCCCCACACAAGTTATTCCCAAGAAATTCGGTCTCACCATTGTTGAAAATTCAGCAGGTGAGCTCATACCACAATGAACCACCACCGGGTGGCGTGTGTGTATTGATTACTGAAAGCTTAATTCGTCAACTAGGAAAGATCATTTTCCATTACCATTTATTGATCAAATCCTAGAAAGGCAAGCCGGCCAAAGTTACTATTGTTTTCTCGACGGTTATTCCGGCTATAACCAAGTGGCAATCGCCCCTCAAGATCAAGAGAAAACAACATTCACATGTCCCTTTGGAACTTTTGCATATCGACGCATGCCTTTTGGGCTATGCAATACTCCTGCAACGTTTCAAAGATGTATGATGTCCATATTTTCCGATATGGTTGAAAATTTCTTTGACGATTTTTCTGTCTTTGGCTCCTCCTTTGATTCTTGTCTCAACAATTTATCTCTTGTACTCCAAAGATGTAAGGAGACAAATCTAATTCTAAACTGGGAGAAAAGCCATTTCATGGTCCAAGAAAGCATTGTTCTAGGTCATGTCATCTCTAAACGGGGAATCGAGGTAGACAAGGCCAAAGTTGAGTTAATTTCTAATCTTTTTCCTCCGAATTCCGTCCGTCAAATCCGTTCTTTTCTTGGCCATGCCGGATTTTATCGTCGCTTCATCAAAGACTTTAGCAAAGTCTCACGGCCCTTGTGTAATCTCTTAGCCAAGGATGTTCCATTCGATTTTGATGAAGCTTGTATGGAAGCTTTCATTAAACTTCGCACTCTCCTCTCATCTGCCCCAATAATGAAACCGCCTAATTGGTCTCTTCCTTTTGAGATCATGTGTGATGCATCCGACTATGCATTAGGCGCGATTTTGGGCCAACGTATGGACAAGCTCCCATACGTCATTTATTACGCTAGTCGAACTCTTTCTGATGCTCAATTAAATTACACAACTACTGAAAAATAGTTGCTAGCTGTAGTTTATGCCTTGGACAAATTCCGCTCCTATCTTCTAGGTTCCAAGGTCATAGTTTTCTCGGATCATGCCGCCCTTCGGCATTTGCTATCAAAAAAAGAGACCAAACCCCGCTTGATTCGATGGATACTCTTACTTCAAGAGTTCGACATTGAAATTCGGGATAAAAAAAGGGCAGACAATGTTGTCGCCGATCATCTCTCTCGCTTACTCATTGAAAAATTGTCCGATTTCGCTGTTGTCCGTGATTCTTTTCCGGATGAGCAACTCTTCCAGATTTCCCATGCAAATCTTCCATGGTTTGCGGATATTGTTAACTACCTTGCGGTTGGTAAAATTCCAACTCATTGGTCCAAACAAGAGAAGGACAGGTTCTTTTCCCAAGTCAAGCATTTCTTTTAGGAAGATCCAGAGCTATTCAAATACTGCCCGGACCAAATCATCCGGCGATGTATTCCCGAAGTTGAGACCACAAGCATTCTCAATTTCTCTAATACTCTTGTTTGTGGAGGCCATTTCAGTGCCAAAAAGACCGCTCACAAAGTTCTTCAAAGCGGATTCTATTGGCCCTTTTTGTTTTGTGATGCATACAATTTCTGTAAATCATGTGAAAGATGCCAAAGGCTCGGATCCATGTCCCAAAGAGACATGATGCCCCTCAATTCCATATTAATAATTGAAATTTTTGATGTGTGGGGAATCGACTTCATGGGACCATTTCCATCTTCTTATGGCTACGAGTACATCCTTGTAGCGGTGGATTACGTTTCCAAATGGGTGGAAGCCGCGGCCACCAGAACCAGTGATCATAAAGTTGTGATCGAGTTCATTCAATCTAACATCTTTAGTCATTTTGGTAAGCCCCGAGCAATCATCAACGATGGCGGATCACATTTCAGAAATCGTTATCTTAAATCCGTCCTTTCTAAGTATTCCGTCATCCATAAGGTTGCTACACCTTACCATCCTCAAATGAGTGGTCAAGTAGAGGTTTCTAACCGGCAGATAAAGCACATTTTGGAAAAAAACGGTTTGACCGGACGCAAAGATTGGTCACTAAGACTAGACGATGCACTTTGGGCTTACTGGACGGCTTATAAGACACCCATTGGCATGTCGCCATATCGACTTATCTTTGGCAAAGCGTGTCATCTTCCAGTAGAATTAGAGCACCGTGCTTTTTGGGCCATAAAAAGGCTAAATTTTGATCTCAAACAGGCCGGCTTTAATCGTGCTTTGCAACTGAATGAACTTGAGGAAATCCGAAATGATGCATACGAAAATGCCAAAATCTATAAGGCAAAGACTAAACCTTTTCATGACAAGCACATTGTTAGCAAGTCTTTCGCCCCGGGACAAAAGGTTTGGCTTTTCAATTCCCGCTTGAAACTCTCTCCCGGTAAACTCCGGTCAAGATGGGATGGTCCATACATCGTCATTACTGTCTTCCCTCATGGAGCAATCGAACTCCAAGATCCGGTAAGAGGATCGCTTTTTAAAGTTAATGGCCAACGGCTTAAGCCTTGCATTGACGGCATAGTCCCAACCCGAAAAATTGAGGAAGTCCTCTTGACAGACCCAATTTACGAGGATTGATGCCTGTTCTAGCTTCGTCTAGCTATCGATTTTAAATTTAGCACAGCATGAGAAGCACTTCTTTCTATTTCCAGGCTTCTCTACATTTTCATTGCCTGGGCTTTGAATTTTCTGGGAAATTGCTAAGGAAAGCCAAAATTTAACCTTATCTGGAATCATCTTAAATTGTGTCCAACAATTCAAACTGGTTCTCTTAGGCCTTCCACAACCCTTGTTTTCATACTTGGAAATTTTCAGCTCCATCCGGCAATTTTATTGGATCTTTGGAATGCTTCACATGTGTATAACCTCTAATTTTTAATGCATTATTGGAAAATTTTCTCCAAATTCCATTCATGCATTGAAGAGATGTTGGCAAATTGGCAATTTCAGTCATTTCACCCAAGCTTTGCTCACTGGTCAAATTTCGAGCACTCAAAGTCCAAGCTTCGAGCACTTGAAACTTCTATTTTTCATTTAAGAGCCTACTGCCTCAAGTTCGAGCGCTCGAAGTACACACTTCGAGCGCTCGAAAGTCTATCGAAGCTCACTGCCTCAACTTCGAGCGCTCGAAATGCACACTTCGAGCGCTCGAAATGCACACTTCGAGCGCTCGAAACTCACTGCCTCAAGTTCGAGCGCTCGAAGGCCTAACTTCGAGTGCTCGAACCCTCCATCCCCACTTTTTAAATCTGACCTCTCTCTCTCCCGCGTCTTTCCAGCTCCTCAACCTACGACCTCATCCCTCCATTTCCAACTTCCTCTCTCCCATTACTTCTCTTCTACCCCCCCCCCCCCACTCCCTCCATCAACCCACAACCTCAACCTTTCCACCTTCCTCTCTTCCTCCATTAACTCCTACCCACATCCCACTACTCTCTTTCCATAATTCATCCACCCATTTCACTCATCTCCTTCTTCTTCATCCATCCCTATATATATGACCATCACCCCCACTATTCCTCCTCATTCCATCCGTGCTTCTCTCCACTCTTCTTCCAAGGTATGTCTCTTCCCTCTTTCTCTTCAATCTTTGTGTTATTTATTTTACATTTGAGGAGTATGGGCATCCAATCCTTGGCGTTTAATTGTGCTTGTTGCTATGCTCTATCATAGAGAGCATTGTGTCTGAAATTTTTTTGGTTTCTTCCTAGATTCCTTTCATTCTCACATCCTTTCTTTCTTTATGCATACCAGGTGCTCGCTGAAATTCCCCAACCAAGTTCGCCTCTCCAAATGTCTCGTGTTGGCCCTTCTCGTTGTCCTAGACCCTCTGAGGATGTCCTAGACCCTCTTGGCTCGACAAAAAGCTCAATAATGAGCTTCTCTTCCCGCTCACGGGTGCCTTTGACACTCTTCCCACCACTTCATGGGCTGTCGCGGAGCTAGTTAACCGGCGTCTTCAGCACATTTGCCAACCCATTGCCAAGGTCACCTACCCCGTGTGGTGCGGCTCTTCTTCCAGAATCTTAATTGCCCCGAAGAGCCGCCGGTCACTCTCACCACATCCATTGATGGCATCCCTTTTTCCTTCACTTTTGCTGACATGGTGGCAGTCTCTGGCTGTCCTCTGGAGTGCCCCGATGACATTGTCAATCGTGAGAATCTCCCTTTATATGAGGAGCCGGATACTTTAACTGTGGAACAGGTTGTCGCTGCCATTTGCAACGTGGATGACCCTCATCGACCTCAAAGCTTTACCCTCAAATCCACCCTTCCGGAGCGAGTTTGGTTCCTTGACTCCGTTCTCAAGCATAATGTTTACCCCTTAGCGCACAGCACCGAGCGCCGAGGCCTGATGTTGCAAGCCTTGTATGCCATGGACCAAGGCAAATGGTTCCCTGTCCCAGAACTCATTTGGGACACATTTATGCGGTTTTGGGACGAGTGTATCAACGCACGGCAGCAGCGTCTTAAAAATCGGCCTTTGCCATTACCATTCTTTGTTATCAAGCTTTTGAAGTACAAGGGCTTCATTGTTCCTCCTCATGAACCAAGGGGCAAAAAGATTCAAACTTTTACTCTCCGCCAGTGGACCAATGTTCTAAGCCATTCTCGGAACCCTCGGCTCGCTGCTCCTCCTTTGCCCCACTCTCCATCTCCTCCTTTTTCTGAGGATGACCCCATGGCGAAGGATGCTGAAAGGGACGAGCCTCCTGTTGATCTTTCGCTAGACCAAACCTTCATCCGGGCTAGTCTTGCCCGTCTTCATGAGCGGATGGATCGTTTTGAGATTTCTTTGGCCGACTACACTCGGACTGTGCGTGAGGACTACTTCCGTGCCGAAGAAGACCGTCGCCTTGCTGCCGATGACCGCCGTGTTGCGGCGGAGGACCGTCGCATGGCACAGGAGGACCGGTGTAAGACTCAATCCCTCCTTAATGCCATCTTCGCCCGTTTTCCCCCGACCCCGTAGATAGTTGCCAGTGTTGAACTTTATCATTTTGTTTCGTATTTGTGTATGTTTCCTTTCTGTTTTTCTTTTACTTTTCAACTTTAGGATTGTGCTATGCACAAGTTGCTCTGGTTCAACATGATTGACTTTCAGTTCCTTTTGTAATCATGTTATTATGAATAAAAATCCTTTAGCATTTCTGTTATCTTCTTTTCCGAAATTTTCCGTCCATATTTTACTGTTTGTTACTATTTTTGTTGTTGTTCTGCCTTTTCTTCATGTCCCATTACAGGTGGCACATTTCAAGTTTAGGGGACGCATTTTGCGCTTTTATATAGCTGGAAACCTTTGCCTTCGTCACTCTACTTGGTATTTTTGTTCCTTTTATCCCCTATGCCCTTTATTTTTCCATCTTTGTCTCCCACATTGAGGACAATGTGTACTTCCAGTTTGGGGGTGCAACTTGCATTGTTGGTTCCATATTTTTGCTAAGCAATGACAGTATAATTTGAAACTTGGCGGAGATAAAGCATATGTTTAATACCGTGGATATAGAAGCAATTGTGAATTTTTTGAAAATAAAGAAAAATGTGAATTTAAAGTGATCATGTGTATTCAAATTAGTCTGTATAAATGTCTCAATTAGATTCTCGCTGGATTTTCCACTCTTTTATGCGTCACAATGCACAGATGCACATTGGAAACTTAACCGTGAGGCATGTAACTTGATTAACCGTGATCTTGACCTAGTTAATCTGAATTGATGAACCTAATAGATGGATACCAATTATCTGAAAAAAAAATAAATAAATAAAATAAAATAAAATTTGACCAGTTTGAGTTTGTAGCCTTTCCAACTTGAGTTATTAAGCCCTAGGAGTGTCTCTACACTCAACACCCTAAAGCCATCTGGTTTGGGAGTTGTTGGCCTAACGCTTGCTATATGGGTTGTCAGAAATCTTAAAAGACTTAGACATTGCACGGTCATTCAAAAATATTTTTATAAACATGGTTCGTTGGAGTTCGTAACTTTGCCAATTCGAGCTATTAAGCCCTAGGAGTGTCTCTACACTTAGCACCCTAAAGCCATCTGGTTTGGGAGTTGTTGGCCTAACGCTTGTTATATGGGTTGGTTAGAAAGCTTAAAGGATTTCAGCATTGCACAACCATTTTATGTATCATTTTTGAGTTAAAATAAACTGTTAACAAGCAACAAAGTTGTTTGTAAATTAATTCATGCCTTAGGGACTTCATTTAAAATGGAATTCAATGATTTGAAAACTTGTGTCTTGAAACTGGAAAAAAAAAGTAAAAGCCGCATGTTGTGAATTCAATCCACTTTCACTGAAGCTAGAGTTGATTTCCAGTCAAGAGATGACAATTGAGTTATTTATATAGACTAGGATGTTGATGCGTGTTTATTGAAATGTGTTTAACCAATTTTTTTTGTATCAATGCTTCATATATGCATGGTAGTCTCCTCAATGACCCCGTCTCCAGTCCTGTGTCTGTTTCGAGTTATATTCGAGCTATGTATATATTTCATTTTGCCATAGTTGATTTGTGGTAGCATTCCCATTGTTGTCATTTCATTGAGTTTTTCATTTTAGTTTTGCTAAGGGACTAGCAAAATGTAAGTTTGGGGGTGTGATAAGCGCCGAATATTGCATATTCAAGCGGCCTTAGCTGCATTAGTTAAATCCATTATTTGATTATTCTTTATAAATTATCTTTATTTGCAGGTTTTTATTTATTTTCAGGTTCATTGGCCAAAAAGGAGCAAAAATGGTGTTTTATTCAATCTTTGAATAGTAATGTGCTCAAGGCTAAGTTCTGGCAGCAGTGGAATCTGACTTTGCTCACCATTTTTGACTGATCAAACTCGAGAACTAGACTTCCATTAAAACATGACATATTTAGAGCTTCAAATTAACTTTCCAAATCTTCAAACGGTTCATCATTTGGAGTTCGGAACAGAAAGTTATGGCTATTCTACCAAAGTAGTGCAAAGCAAATCAAGAGGAAGGAGTTCACTGGTTTAACTTCGAGCGCTCGAAGTGCTAGTTCAAGCGCTCGAAGTGCTTAGTTCGAGCGCTCGAACTCTGGGCAGATTCCTCTCCGGGAACCATCACTTCAACCCACTTGCACCTTGTTTCCCTCATTTCTGATTTCCATCTTTATGGGTTGGTTGGAGATGTCTTTTGGTGGTTTTTTGTGCCTTGTTTGGTGGAGAGGAATGTCTAAAAAGGAGGGGAACCACACAAACAAGATATATCTCATCTTTGCAAGATTGGTGGAGAGAGAAAGAGGAGGAAAAAGATAGAGTTCTTGAAGCCAAGGAAAGGGAGCTCGAAAATGGAGGTTGCAACCAAGCTTCTTCCTTCTTCTAAAGCTTCCATGGGTAACTAAACCTCCATCTAGGGAGGTGATGAGGCCCCTCCCTTGTAAGCATGTTCTAATTTAGGCTATATTTTGGGGATTACAATGTATATTCTTTGGTCTTTTCATGGTCTAGAGCATTTTACCTTTTGTAATGGATCTTCATATATTTAAATGATTAATGTTGAGTCAATTATCTATCTTTGATGGTTTATTCTTTTAATCATGTTGCTTGCACTCTCATGGTGACAATGGTAGTGAGATCATGGAATTGTTTTAATGGCATGGAGTTGGAGGACTTTGATAGATCATTGCTTAGGTGAAACCTTTGATGATTTATATTTTTTTCTTACCTTCATGTGCTTCATCATTTTATCTAGGGCTTGATAGTCTTTCATTCAAGTAAATGTGGTTAAGCTACACCTTAGTTAGGTAGTCTAAACATGTTAACCTTTGATGGATCATGCTTGCTTCAGATTTAATGAACTTCTTGAGGATATTATAGCAAACAAGTGTTGCTATGTATCATGACCATAGTATATATTGTTTTTCCCCCAATTTAGCTCTAACCTAGCATGTGTATAGGGATGGAGCCGGATTCACTTCCCTAGTCCTCTTTACTTGTATTTCATCTCCCTTAAACTCTTGCAAACTTTTAATTTATGCACCTTAATTTCATAGCTTAAGTGACAACCAACAATTCCTCTATAAACACCCCTATCATTCTAAAAAGACTCTAGACACTTAGGTTGCCATAGATTAGCGCAGTCCCAGTGGTTCGACTTACCTGACCAATAGCCCTATTTTACAATGATTCGTGCTATTGCGAAGGTTGATTTATAATTGTAATCGACTCAACCGATCACTAATAACATTAGTTATACTATTAGCAATTCAGATTACCTCGCGCGATCATCCATCTTTAAGATTTAATACCCTCTCTATTGGATGCACATAAATCTCCTCCATTAGGATCCTCTTCGGCTCCTACTCCTCGCTTGTCTCCTTTTTGAGATCAACTGAAGTCGTGTTGGCCCCGATATGCGATGACCTATCACGTATACCTAAATTCTTCCTTGGATTATACTTTTAAAGTAACGCCAAACGAACCTAAACCATCGATCCCTAACTCTGCCTTCTGGCAACGAAATCGATAACATACTCCTTTACTCCTTTGGGTCTTTATCGCTTTCGCCTTGAACACATCCTTTTCCTAGTGCTAACCATTCTATGACTACATAATATAATTGACATCAGCTCCTCCTAACAAACCGTAAATAGAGTACAAAGAATCTTAATACGGGCTCTAAGTTTTAAGAGACGCAACGCGAAAGTCACATAACGAAAGACACTCCTAAGGACACTTGAACCTGGAGTGCTCTGATACCAACTGTGATACCTCCGGATTTTCGAATGCGAGTTGGCCAGGCCCACGCCCGAATACCCGAGGATATCAAAAACAAATCGGCAATAAACGAACACAGAGTACAAAAGAATAAAGAAGAATAAATAAAATGCTGACAAGAAACTAAAATGATAATCTAATAATAAACCTCAGAATATATTTCCATTAATTAATAAACTCTTCTGATACAACTGATCCTCCAAAATACAACTCGGGAATCCATACAGTGTGGACCCCTAGAAAATTTAAACTAAACAAATGACAACAATAACTGTCTAAATCAGGAAACTGAATCATAAAAGAAATCCTATGTAGCATCGGAAGAATGAAGTAGACTGATCCCTGCTTAGCACGAACAACCTCTACTCCTGACGAACACCTGAAAAATAATGGTGGGTCAGACCCACAAACAAGTTCTACTCTACTACAGTCCAAGTAGAGATCCGATACACGTATACATCCTAGTCAATCCAACAGTAACTAGTAGTCCGTATATATATATATACACACTAAAGGAACCTCACTAGACTATAGGGTTGTCTCAACCTGAATAGTAGGCAACATGCAAAACGCATATATAGGGGGCATGAGTACCTAGACCTATCAGGGTACACAACTACACTATATCTAGCTACACATCCCTGACGATATACGCACCCTAACCACTGATCCTGAGACTCAAGCTCATATCATGGCACCATACTTATATATATAAAATCTAGTAACCATCCTATCCAGTATAAATTAATCCTCCATAAGTCATTCAACTTGTTCAGCTGACCTGACTTGAATATAAGTAGGACTTAACAGTTTAGTTAATCCATTCCCTTACATAATAAATTAATCCTCTATAAGTCATTCAACTTGTTCAGCTGACCTGACTTAAATATAAGTAGGACTTAACATTTTAGTTAATTCATTCCCTTATATAATAAATTAATCCTCCATAAGTCATTCAACTTGTTCAGCTGACCTGACTTGAATATAAGTAGGACTTAACATTTTAATTAATCCATTCCCTAATATAAAATAGGTAGGACTTAACTGATAAGTTAATCCGTCCCTAGAATGCCACCGTCCCATACCAGTGCATTAAACCACACAATTCAACAATTGATGTAACAATTAAAGAAATACATCAAACATTCCAGAAATAACTATGATAATATGATATCAAGTTATCACATAATATGAATGACTTATTATTTATTTAAGCTTCCTATATCATATGTCCTACACAAACTGAATCTTATACATGATGATATTTTATTATATCGTCAAATAAGCATTCTCTATATCCAATTCATCCTACACATTTAATCTCAATTGCTAAAGCATTTTAAAAGATTAAATCCATTCGTTTGTTTAAAACATTCAAATAGCAAGCATCGTTATGATTGAGTGTATTTAAATTTATTTAAACCCAAACCTAGTCCCTATTCAATGTTCAGGAATCCTAGGCATGTTTCTACATTCCATCATTCCACAGATATGAAAAATACATAATTCAAACATGTAAAAATTCACACCAGAAATCAAATCAAAATCATGCATTTATCAATTCATAACACAAGAACAGATATGAACCAATTTCATAAAAACCTATGTTTTAATCCAATTAAACATGCATAATTATTTAATTTTATGTATTTAATAAATCCTGAAATTTCCTAGGCATGTACAGAAACACGAATCAAAGGGAAAGAGATAGAAGAAGAACTTGCCTTAAACTTTCGGATCGAAAGTTTAACTTCTTCTTCCTTGATCTTCTCTCTACAAGGTTTTTCTCCTCCCTCCTTCCTTTTCCTCATTCCCTCTCTAACTCTCTCTCTCTAAAATATATCACGTGAATATTTCTAGACCCCTTTTACAACCTATAGTTATATATTTATAGGCTAAATAAAATAACCCTAACCCTTTTCCCAATCCAAGTCAACTTAAAAAAAATAAATATTAAAATATTAAAAAGGTAAGTAAAATATGTTACGTATATAATTTATGTATATTTTTATTAAATAAATAAATTATACACATCCCATTATTTATTAATGAATTATCTAATAATACTTAAGTTACCATAATATTATAAAGTAACTTAAAACATAACACGTATCAAATCTATGTATATTTTTATTATTTAAAAATAAAACATATACATCAAATTAAATATTACTACCCAAGTTACCATAAAAGTAATTAATAAATTACTTTCCTTTTTATATATATTAAAAAGGTAAGTAAAATATGTTACGTATATAATTTATGTATATGTTTATTAAATAAATAAATTATACACATTCCATTATTTATTAATGGATTATCCAATAATATTTAAGTTACCATAATATTATAAAGTAACTTAAAATATAACACGTATCAAATCTATGTATATTTTTTATATTTAAATATCAAACATATACATCATATTAAATATTATTACACAAGTTACCATAAAAGTAATTAATAAATTACTTTCCTTTTTATATATGTATATAATATATATATCTATATATATACATACACAACTATCCATGGGTAATAATCCATACACATCCAACTTCCTATCCAAGTAGTCTATGGGACCCAATTGGTTGGCCCATTACTACTAACCATAACCATAAAAGAAAAATAAAATAAAATAATAAAAGAAAAGAAAACATTTAATTTACAATTAATCAAAACACCATTTAAGCACATAATCTAATAATCAAGTAATACCTAATTCAATTAAACACATAAGTAATTAGTCAAATAATCAATTAAAAAATTAAAAATACAATTAAAATAAATAAATAAATACCGAGACTATCCTTTTAAAATTAGGGGTATTACAGGGACCTAGTGCCTGATCCGTTTAGTTATTAAAGATCTTATTTCGAGGATTTGTGTCTTGGGTACATAATAGTACGCTTATTGATTTGGTGACTAATGTTTATGCGGTCATTGGGGGACTCATTGTTTAATTATTATGAAATTTTTAAGTGTAATGATTGTCGTATAGTGTAATTAGTAGTCCTTGGTACGGTTATGTGGTGGTGTAGTTATGTACTAGATAATAAGTTTTTGGTCTGTTAGGGATATGTAGATTAGAGCTGATATTGATTAAGAGATGGACGGGATTCCTCATTTGGGGTTTAGTGTGTCCTTTGAAGGATGAGTGGAGGTTGGATGTTGTTACATTCCGGGGTCTTGTAACCGTTTTCCTTTCGGGCTTTAGAGCCTTTCATGGCTGTGTGGAGTAGACTGATTTTCGTTTTGAGTCAAGCGTAAAGCCTAGTTGGTCTTATGTTATGATGAGGTGAAAGATGAGTACCCGTATTGGGTTTTAGTGGCAGTGGTGTGTGATTGCTTGGTGACGTTTGGTGTCAAATGCAATAATGTTGGTGAGTTCATAGTCTCGGGATTTTGTGAGGTGTTCTTGGAAAGTGTGTGGCTGTGGGCCTTTTTCTTAAGAAGGGTAGATTTCGATGGCAAAATCTCTTTTAGGATGGTAGATTGTGATGTTTTCATTTTTCACCATTTTTTCATTTTTCAGAATTTTTGTCGTTACGAGAGCATTTTCTTCTTTTGCCGTTTTGCGTACCGAACACTGTGGAGTATGCTAGTTATGTCTGAGAATTAATTAGGACATTTTTTTGAGTTCAGAATTCTATGAAATGTAAGGTTGTCATTTTTACATTTTTTTCGCCTTTCGGGCCGGATGGTCCCGTGTGGGACCCGCTACCGGAATTGTGGCGTACGGGACTTTTAGTTGAATTCATTTGCATTACATTTATTTTATTTAATGTGTTATTTGTGGTTGAGAATTATTATGTGTAGGTATATGTATAATTGTGGTTAAAATAAAAATGAAAAATAAATTAATTTTCGTGAGGTCTACCATTAGTATCTTTTAAAGGCCAAAAGGCCATTTACCTCACAATTCTCTTCCTCTCCTGTAAGCTTTTCTCTCTCCCATTCTAGACTTCCTTTTTTTCTTCTTTTGGTTTCAAAACTTCAATCCTAGATTCATTCTTCATTACTTGGAATTTTTGGAAGCTGTTTGTAGCAATTCGAAGAGCATGGCGAGATCTTCACATCCAAATAAGCAATTTCAGTTTTAGTACACTCTAGGGATTCCGGTTTAAGACCCATTTTGGGGGTTTTTCATCCTCCTTGAGGTTGGGGTCTCTAATTCATGTTTTCTTGTACCTATGTGAGTTAATTTCTTGATAATTGTTGATAGCATGTTTAATTGATGTTGATTATTCCTAAATGATTTAATTATGGTATACAAAGTTCTTGATTTTATGTATTAGTTGATTTATATGAAAAGCATGCCTAAGTGTTGATTTTCTATGTTTATTGTGTTAATAAATTACTAGAAATGATATATGGAAGCATGTGTAATTTTCTTAGAATTATTGTAAAGCATGCTTAATTGTGTTGTATGAAAATCCCTCATTATCATAGCATTGAAAGTATGAGACATGTATGCATTTCATTGGGTAGGAATGAAGAAAAATTATTTGGAAAAAAAAATGGGGGATTTTTGGGAAGAAATATTGATTAAATGGTTTTGAGAAAACCCGATCGTCGCGGAGTCACCAAAGGGCCGGTGTGTTAATGTAACCCAGAAGGAATTAGGGAAAACACCCCAGCGTAGTTAAGCTATCTGGGCCCCAAATGACGCCGCGAGGGTACCAAGGGTCAAGGACAATAGCCAATCCTTCTCTCGTGTTATTGCGGAGTCACCAACGGACAGGTTATATTAACAGTTTGAAAAATGATGGATTTGGATTTTGAAAGTGGGAAGCGACATACATGGCATCGCATATCATGGCACGACATTATTTATTTAAAAATTGGAATTAATGTTGTATCCTTTCTCGGCATTGCATGACCCCCATCCTTTATTCTTATTTATTGTTTGGATTCACGGGATCAAAAAAGATGTGTCTTAGGCATCACCTACTGAGCAATTTTGCTCACCCCTTATTATCAATATTTTTCAGGACATAGAAAGGAGGTGGCGAACGACAATCCACCACTAGTTTAGACGGGATTGGAAATTTATATTTTGCTATTTTCGTTTTACAACTTTAATATTTTATAAATGTAAATTTTGGCTATTCTGTAAAACTTTAGTATAATTTGTATAATATTGTAAATTATGGACTTTTGATTTCAGTTATATTTCATGGACTGTAAATTGATATAATTAGATTATGTTCCTTGTAAAGGAGTATGGGACTAAGTAGTGGATTGGTACTTCTATTTTTTTTTATTGAAGGAATTGGAGGGAATGGACACTGATTATATGTGTATAGTTATTTTGGGAATTGGTATATTGTTTGTATTGTGCGTTGGGACAGGATAGATTAGTTTATGGCCAAGTGGAGGTCATTACAATTTTTTTTATGCATTTCAACAGGTTGTGGTAGGACCTTTTTTAGTAGAGGTCATGCTGAATTTTTTTAGGTATCATTTTAGGGTCGTGACATTTTAACTCAAATTAAATCTCATTATCTCAACTACCTTGTCTATGATAGTAAATTCTTCGGAGCTAGGTTAATAATTGGTTTTTGCTTTTAATTAAATTTGTTTTTCTTTTTTGGTAAGTTAATTAATTGATTTTCTTAAAAGCTCGTGGTAACCTTTATATATATAAAGAGACACACACACACACACACACACTAGAGTCTGCTTTGTGGACATTTCTCTGAGGGACCTTGCCTATATGGGCATGGGCTGACAAGAAACAAGAGGGACAGAGGACTGTTTGTGGGTGTTTTTGCTAGGTGATATTGCCAACTATTGGGGTTGTTTGGTCTAAGAAAAACTTAATTGCCCCGATATAGTGATGACAATTGACATGTTATCATCAGTTTATAAAATATATTAAAATTAAGTATTTTTATTTGTGTTACAAGAATAACGATATTAAAAGTGCCGAAATTTTTTTCTCATTATGTTGGTGTTTTAATTAAATGAAACAAACTGTTAGAGCATCTTCAGTAGTATGTTAAAATATCATTTTTTGTAAAATATGTACTATCACGTATGATATGTAATTTTTATTTTTATTTTTTTATTTGTATTTTTTATTTTTTATTATTATTATTTTTTTTATCTCCAACAGGTTGTTAAGATACATTGTCACGTTAATCCAAAATTTTTGTGTAAATCTATCATGAGAGCATCTCCAACCGTTGTGTATAATTTTTTGTATAAATCTAATGTGTCATGATAGATTTATACAAAAAAATTGAATTATTTATTTTAGCTCTAGCGATTGTTTTAAACTTTCGTGTAAAAAATATATTCCCCAATAACAACCAAATACGTATTATGCTAGAACCAACATATTTTTTACAAACTTACTTAATATAGATTTCATTCTTTAATGGAATGAGAAAGTGAGAGGAGAAAGGAAATATGTTGATGCTGCAGTGTAAAAAGATTGTTTAAAATACATAACAATTTTACACATTAGTGACGTGATTGTTTATCTTAGAGCATCTTCAGCAGTTTGTTAAAATACTCTTTTATGTAAATTAAATATACATTGCCACGTATGATGTGTAAATTTTTTTTATTTTTTATTTTTTTTTATTTTTTTATTTTATCTCTAGCAGTCTGTTAAAAACTTAAATACATTGCCACGTCACTAATGTGTAAAATTGTGGTGTATTTTACACAACTTTTTTACACAGCATATTTCATTTTTCCTTCATCTTTCTCATTTTATTAACAAGTTAACCCTATATTAAGTAAGTTTATAAAAATTATGTGGGGTCCGGGTATGACACTGGTTTGGTTGTTATTAGAGGATATATTTTAATACAAAAAGGTATAAAACAAACTTTGGAGATAAAAATAAATATTCAAATTTTTTGTGTAAATCTATTAGACCATCTTCGGCGGTCTGTTAAAAAATTATTTTGTGTAAAATATACACTGGCACATGTGATTTATAAATTTTTTTCATCTCCAACAATCTGTTAAGATATACTGCCACATCACCAATATGTAAAAGGATTGTGTATTTTACACAACTCTTTTACACAGCCACGTAAACATATTTTCTCTCTCCTCCCCCTTTTCCACTCACGGTTCTCTTTCTTTTCTCTCATTCCTTTACGCCTCTTTGTTTCTCACTTTTAGAGCGCCATAGATAAGAATCTGCAACTCGCGGCAAGATATGAAACCATCTTTTAATTTTCTTTTTTCTTTTTTAATAAAAGTAATTTGATTCATCACTTTCGTTTCATCTTATTGCGCCATAGATAAGAATCTGCAACTCGCGGCAAGATATGAAACCATCTTTTAATTTTCTTTTTTCTTTTTTAATAAAAGTAATTTGATTCATCACTTTCGTTTCATCTTATCTTCTGTAATCATCGCCATAGATTATAGGGGTTTTTTAGATTTTTTATCATTTTACATTCTATTCTAATGAGATAAATATGCACTAGCCAAAAATTCGATATATATTTTAATGACGATTTTATATAATTATTGTTTGATACAGTTATACAAATTAAATTTTTTATTTTCTTTTTTGGTGATTAGTCAATTCAATCGCAATTGTTTTTGCATATTTTTTGTTTATATAGAAAGTGAAATATAGGGGGAAATTATTAGTTTTTTCCTAATTGAGGGAGGATTGGGACATGATGTTTAATCTCGAAAAAGTAAATGAATCAAGTAAATTTGTAAAAGTTATGTAGGGCGTTGGGTATGATACGTGGTTGGTTGTTGTGGGGGATATTTTTTTACACAAGAGGTATAAAATAATCGTTGGAGCTAAAAATAGGTAGTACAAATTTTTTGTATAAATCTATTCTAACACATCAAATTTATACAAAAATATACACACAATGGTTGGAGATGCTCTTATGACACATTATATTTACACACAAAAAATATATATATACACAACTAGAAATTAAAAAAAATTATACATCAAACAGACCGTATATATTTTACACAAAAAAATATTTTAACATATTAATGGGGATGATCTTAGGCGCACAATTAATTATTGGTAATCCTCCTCGTCTCGTTTACTTCCTTCCTTCCACTTCACAAAATAGCTAAACACAATCGACTATGCAAGTGGAACATTTATATCAAGTTACTAAATCAAGACAAATCCATTTATTATTAATTTATTATCATATTCATATATATATATATATATATATATATATATATATATATATATAAATATATACAGAGTCAACTCTAATTAAATGTCATCTGAATTCGACAGAATAACAACTGATTTGATCTGGTCTAGGCCAAACAACGGATGATCCTCGTTGGCATATATATCCCTAGCTATCTGATTTTTGGGAGTATTGTTTGTGAAGTGTTCAAGTATAAAAGTATCTATAATTGGATTATTCTAATTTCCTACTGAGATATATGTTCTTCGTCTCCAGCTCTTCCATATGCTATAAAAGTCAAAGTCTTCGCATATACTAATTAACAAAATGGGCAAAGATAATTGAAGCTGAGAGGTATAATATTCTGATAGAATGCATGTGTATGTAATTTAATTAATAAATGCAACAAACAAGTACGGTACAAGCAAGTCGTACGTCTGCTGATCACTTCTGCTATATATTTGTAAATTGACGTAACAGTACAATCAAGTTGGAGAAATGAAGATGTTGATGGATTACGTATCCTTAAAAAAAAATGAAGAAGATGTTGATGCATGAGAGACTTGGAACTGGTCTTTAGACTCTTTACCAAACAGTACGTTAAAAAAAATTGAACTGATCCGCCTGACATTATATCACATCACATACATGCATACATACAGACATATATATATAGACGCTTCTTCACAATGCTTGCAGTGGATCTCCTTTTCTGGGAAGCACAGAATCTAGCAATGGGGGTATCGTATGTAGTTTTTGGTTGTTTAGCTCTTGCCCTGCTGCTGGTTCAAGGACAAGATCAATCAGGTTTCTCCCTCTCCCTCTCTCTCTCTCTCTCTCTCTCTCTCTCTTTCATGTATAGCCAGATACCACTGGTATATAAGGACTACATAAGGTGAGTTGGACATTTTGAAAATCCTACTGGTTGAAGGGGTAATTTATCAAATTTAATTTGTAGAATTCAGGGTAAAAAGATCATAAAAATAATAAAATATCACACAACCAACTCTTTCGGTGAAATTTTAATGGAAAAATGACTTTAAGGTGGTAATTGCAATAATTGAATAAATTTAAAACGTTATTAACGAATTCATAATTCAAGCACCGGATTTTTTTTTCCCCACAAATTTAAGTAATTGTATAGATATAAAGAAGGAAAATGTTTTTAATTAAGGCCAGGAATTTTAACCTAAATATTTACTCAAAGATTGTTGATTAGCTAAATACGTAAAATATGAGGATATGGGATCTATACTTCTTTATATCTCGCCAATAAATCGGCGAAGATTTTTGATTGAAATTCTAGAGTACTACTCTAAAAAAAATATAAAAAAATAAAAATGAAAGGGAGAGAGACTCTGTTTTATTGTAATTAATTACTATGTAAGGTGTTGTTTTATATTACTTAATTTTAAAATTAATAGAAAAAAGAAAGGTAATTACAATGACCTTTTCTGAAGTTTGGTCTAATTCAACTAAATTTGAGATTTGTCGTTCTTCTACCATGTGTCTCATGAGGTTTGCCATTTTTTGTAAAAATTCGTACAAAATACAATCACTTTTGTAAAAAAAAATAATTATAATAAATAAATAAAAGCGGGAGCGTAAAAGTATTAAAGTCTAAAAAAATTTAGAGTAGGAGAGTCTTGAGAGCGTTGTGTATATTAAGTTTAAATAAAATTATATCAGATCATGACATATATATTTTATATATTTTTATTTATTTAAATCCATATACAAATATATTGATGATTATTTATTCTATTAATGATATATGTAATAAATAAGCTAACTTTTCTCACTAATAGATGCGTGGTTTATTTATAATATTCTCTAATTCTCTAATTGAGAAGTTTTTTAAATGGATATATAGTAAGGATAATGCTTAACTACTTACGGTGAAACAATTCACTCCTATGTAATCCAATAACAAAATAACACATCACATTTAATAATAAAAAGAATCCACACCTAAAAACACAATATACATTTATTCTATGGTTGATCCGAGAAAGTAGAGAAATGTGTAAATTATTTTATTATTAAAGGTGAAATGTTATTTTATTATTGGACCACATAAGAGTGAGTAGTTAAGCATTGTTCAAATAATAATATAGGTATTTCATATCACCGGACTCTAGCAAATTTAGCTATATAAAGTAAATTTATATAGAAATCATGAATTAGGAAAACTAAAATGTTTTATCAAATAGATTTAATTTAATAAATTTAAAATTAAAGTACTTAATTGAATTATCAAATAAAAGTATGAACAATATTTTTTATATTAGAATCACACAAAATAATAATAATAATATTAATCTTATTTATAATATCTGTCGCTGCTTGTAAAGTTGTATAGGGCTTTTGTTTTTGGCTTCTCCCTTAAGCTTCTATATATAATTTTTTTTTTTCTCTCCTTAAACATCTTTTTTATTAATCTTTTGGTAAGTCAACAGATCACCTACTATTACTGGTGGCGGGCATGGTCCCATGGGCACGGTGCCCAACTAAATTTTTTATATTTTTATTTTATAGAATTTATAAAAATGCTCTTACTAAAATTATAATTTGTTCTTACTGGATTCATTTTTTTTTTTTTTTTTTTTTTTTTTTTTGCATTTTATATTTCAAATGTAACGACCCTAGCTGATGCCAAAAATTAAAAAAAAAATTGGCATAACCTCCCCTGAAAATGGGCCTTCAACAACCTGTCCCAACACATAATAAAATTAATATACTCCAACATCCTATCTATCCGTTCATTATACCTCAACGTGGCTCATCTCATGGTGGAACATCTATATACCGTTTAATCCAAATTATCATAATTACAGTTCCAAAATATAGTTACAATAACAAGAAGAGTTCACGAATCTCTATACCAAATATAACAAACTAAGATTTTACAAAAATAAGGGACTTAATACAAAAATAGCAAAAGAAGTCTTCTAATTCAGATTAGGCCTGTGGTGAAAAGTCATCCGCCACTTCTTTCCCGTTTCCTGAAAAAAAAAAAAAGTATGCAGGGTGAGCTATATGCTCAGTAGGTGACACTTAAGACATGCATCTTGTGTCCTTGTGAATCCATACAAAGAATAGATCAATAGGAATGGGGATCATACAATATCGGGATAATACAACATTCCAATCAAACTCAAGTACAAACAATGCAATGCCATGAAATGCGAATGCATGCCGATGTCGCTCCCCGTTTTCACATTTAAAATCCATCTCTTTCAAACTGTTAATATAACCCGCCCTTTGGTGACCCCGCAGCGACACGAGAGGAGGATTGGCTAGTGTCCCTGACCCTTGGTAACCCCGCGGCGTCATTATGGGGCCCAGCTAACTCAACCACGCTAGGGCGACTCCCTAGTCCCCTCTAGGCTATATTAACACTCCGGCCCTTTGGTACCCCCGCGGCGACCGGGTTTTCCAAAAACACTTTCATCAAAATACTTTTCCCCAAAACTCCCTATTTTCATTTCAAAAACAATCTTCCCAATCATGTCTCATGGTATGCATGTACATCATGTTCTTAATGCCATGGAAGTGAAGGCTTTCACATTATACAATTGTGCATACATTACAAGTACTCTAGGGAAATTACACATGCCATCCCATATCATTCTAGCAAGTTTTACAACAATATAAGCATGGTAAATCAGTTTATCAGACAAGGAAATTAGTCAAATAAACATGTTCTCATACAACTCAAGTAACACATTTAATCATAACCTCACATATAACACTTACATCATCTTTAATACAATTAATTCAAAAATAAGCATGCTTTTCAACAATTTAGGAAGTATAATTCACAAAAGAGCAAGAACATCATGAATTAAGGGCCCCTACCTCAAGATTGCACAAAACCCTTAAAATGGGTCCTTAAATTCGAAGCCCCTAGGAAGACCAAAAACTGAAATTGCTTGTATGAGCGCGTAGAGCTCGTCGCGGGCTTTGTTTTGCCTCAAACGATACTTAAAAACACAAAGAAATGAGGGAGCAATCAAGGATTGAAACCTTGAAGTGGAAAAAGGAAAAAGAAAACATAGAGGAAGGTGGAAGCGGGCAGCTGGGAAAGAGAGAGTGAGATAGCAGAAAACAAAAACACAAATGTGGTCTTAATGACCACTTTAAAACAAAATTGTGGGTTCCTCCACTAACACACATATATATAAAAATAAAAATAAACTTAAACATTACATCAAATTTTTAAGAATTTGCCACCACTAATTTTTCTTTTTGGCATTTTATACTTTAAATTTTTTAAAAAATTAAAATGAAAACTCCCATTAAAATTACAAAATGCACCCACTATATAAGTTTGCTTCCACAAATTAAAAGGTCGCTCCCTCACAAAAATTTTTGGATCCATCACTTACTATCATGCTCTATGATTAACAACCCTGTTTTTTACAATCGTATCTTGATATTTTTGGTAACTTCTTTTCTAATTCCAAATTTATATGCTGCGTTTGCTTTGAAGTTCCAAAAATATTTACAGTATTTTTCAAGTGTTCGGTTGCATATTAAGGTAAAATAATTTTCACTAAGGATTAAGTATAGAAAACCCCATGTGATATAAGTTTTGTACACAAATAGTCCCTCTGTTTTGAAAATATGTATTTCAATCCATAAAATTTAAAAAAAGTGTAAATAAAACACTCTAATAACTTTTTGGTCAAAATTGACATAAAATAAATTTAAAAAGCCTAATTTTTTCTTTCTCCATTTTTTTTTTTTAAAAAAACCCTAATTTGCCCCTTTCTTTTCATATTCTGCATTTTTTTATTTTTTTTCTTCCTACTAACGTGGCCACATGTTGTTATGCCATATGTCCAATATTAAAAATGGGCTTTGCGAGTTAAACCCGCCTCCCCTTGTCAGTCTCTTCTCTCTCTCTAAATGTAGAAGACCCAAATTTTCATCGGCCTCAGCCTCCACCTTTCCACTCCTTCTCCCACCACATCACTGCCATCATCCTCAACGCCTTCGTAATGACACACTCCGGCTATACCATAGCTCTCAAGAATACCATCGCCGCCCTCTTCTACTATGCCCACGGTGAGGTCCAACCCTCCCAATTCCCAGCCTTCGCCATCGGTTCCCCTCTCCTCGCCTCCGTTGCACCACCCTCCTACAATACCCTCCCTCTGCCTCCCCTCATCTTCCCCCCTCCCTCCTCTCCAACGAATCGCCACCATGCCCGAATTCATCCCCAATCCTATCTCAAGCATTCGGATCCAAAAATCGAAGTAGACAACGAAGACAATATGTAGAGGATGAGAGGTTTGCCTCCGCCACCGCGGGCGCTGCCGTAGAATGTTAGAACGTTACCGCCACCTTCGCCACCGAACACTCAATTTTAACAAAACAAAATCAACATTAACATTACATTCTAAATGCAAGGTTTCAGTGATAGGATTAACAGAAAGAGAACTCTAGCCTTGAGTTTGAAGAAATTGATGAGGGGAAGCTTCTATGTCTATATGGTGGTAAAGCATAAGATGGTGGTGGAAGAAGGAGTGGAAAGGCAAAGGCTGAGGCTAATGAAAGAGAAGAGACTGATGACAAGGGGAAGCGGGTTTAACCTGCAAAAATGGGCATTGCCCATTCTTAGTTTTGACATGTGGCGTAACAACAAGTGGCCACGACAACAAGGAGGATGGACGTATTTTCCTTACATAAATTTTTGTACACTTGGTTTTTATCTATTGAGCCACCTAACCAATCAGGAAGACGTGTGTACTTGTCTAAAATGTTAATTTTACCTTATTTTATTTTTTAAGTATTATTTTATTTTACTAACAAAATGATATTATAGTCTTTTTACGTAAACAGGAGTATTTTTGCACCAAATTAAAAATAGAGGGGTATTTTATACCATATACTGATTTTTTTGCACAATATCCATGGTACGGGAGTTATTTTTGCCCGAAAATGACATAAAGATCCAATTTCACTTAAGTTATGCCATTTTTCCAACTTAAAAATCGATCGAGTTTGTAAAGTATCTCTAAACCGAAGCTAGTGGGAGGGAGAGATCCTGTGAAGAGTGCTTGCTTATTGATGGTGGAGTTTGAGATTTTGGTAACAAAGGTTATGGTTTGTTATGGGGTTTGGGCGTTCATTGTTCTTGCTTACTCATGATTGGTGAATTTTGTGTGCATCTGAATTGACTGCTAATTGTTTGATAAAATGTCAAACTGAATTTCTTTTTAATGTCTGCGAATAGATTTTGCATTTGTTACAGTTCTAGACTTGGATTTGAAAAACATTTTAATTAACGATTGTAATCAAATAACAGAAAATAGGAGGGAAAAAATGGCTTTACTTGTAAAACGTCCTACATAAAAAAAATTCGTTGAAATAAACAAAGCTTCAAGTGGTTTTCTTATATCTAACAAAACAAGACAATTCTAGACTACTAAAGGACGTAGCTTAGTGATACTTCCTTACCTTCTAAAGTAGAAAATTGTGGCTGTAAAGTTGGTATGCGAGTTTCACTAACTCTCCCCCTAATCGTTTGCGCAACTGTTCATAGCACTGCTCTTTTTCCAAATTAACTCCAACAAATCTCTTGCAGGATTCATAAGCATAGATTGTGGGATGCGCGAAGCTTTGAGCTACACTGACACGACAACAGGACTACATTATAGTTCAGATGTAAACTTTGTGGAGACTGGTTTGAGCATGCCTATATCATCTGAATATTTTACTAACTCAGGCGGACAACAGTTTCTGAATGTTAGAAGCTTTCCTGAAGGAACCAGAAACTGTTATACACTAAGACCTCAAGGAGGGAGAGGTAATAAATATTTGATAAGAGCGTGGTTCTTGTATGGAAATTATGATGATCAAAAGCAGCCACCAATTTTCGATCTGCACATTGGAGTTAATTTCTGGAAAACACTGACAATCTACGATTCAACCTCTACTTGGAGGAAGGAGATCATACATGTTCCCACTGCAGATTATATAAATGTTTGTCTTGTAAACACAGGCCATGGAACACCTTTCATCTCAGCATTGGAGTTAAGGCCTTTGAATAATTCTATGTACGAAACAGAAAATAATGTACCACTAGATTTCTGGTTGCGTCAAGATTTGGGTTCAACAAGAGATGACTATGTCAGTGAAAATATCAGGTTGGTCTTTCCTATCTGAATTTAGAAAGTCACTAGCTAGGAAGAATCAATTAAGTTTCTCCTTCATTTGAATTTCTGTAGTACTTGATATATTTATATATATGCTCATGGGTCATGCCTATGGTTCTAATGTCTCTCAGATACAAAGATGATGGTTATGATCGCGTGTGGAGGCCATATAGCCAGAACTACACAAAGTTAAGTACCCCAACATTGGATTCGATAATTGAATCGGACGGTCTGTACCAGCCACCATCTAAAGTCATGAGCTCTGCCATCACACCAAATGTTAGCAACGATTCCTTATACTATTCATGGGAGCCTGACAGTAGCACAGACCAATTTTATATCTACTTATACTTCGCGGAAGTTCAAGTGTTGCAAGAAAACCAAACCAGAGAATTCAACATTTTCTTGAATGGGAAGCAAGTTTATAAAAAACCTGTTTCCCCAGTTTATTTATCATCAACTACGATATACAGCACATCACCTCTGATGAGTTATCCAAATTATGACCTTTCAATCAGTAAGACCAGTAATTCAAATCTCCCTCCCATCATCAATGCCATCGAGATTTATGTTGTAAAACAGTTTCTATACTCGCAAACAGATGACAAAGATGGTAATCATGTTCTTTCCAATTACCTTCGATGTTTTTTTCATTCTTCCTCATGTTCTAATTAACTCTGTCATATGCATGCTTTCATTTTGAAATATTAGTTGCTGCTATGATGAGCATAAAGTCAATCTATAAAGTGACAAGAAACTGGCAAGGAGATCCATGTGCCCCGCTAGATTACGTGTGGGTTGGCCTCAACTGTAGCTACAACGGTTACGATTCCCCTAGGATCATATCCTTGTATGTTTATGGCCTCAAATTACTAGTGCATATATATAACTTTTCTTGATTTTTTTCTTTTTCTTTTTCGGTAAGTTACTTTTCTTGATTTTATCACTAATCATTTCTTGATTAAATTATTCAACTTGGAATTAGGAACTTGTCCTCAGGTGGATTGACAGGGGAGATAGCTCCTTACATATCCAATCTCACAATGATACAATTTTTGTAAGTATGTTAGTCTCTTCTAGCAAATACTAGTTAACATGTCGACTTGTTAATAAATAAATGAACTTTTATTTATTTGGTTATAGAAATAATAAATTAAAGTGTTTTTCTTTTTGTTTTCTCATAATTAATGATAACCCAAGTTATACTTTTGCTTCTTTCAGGGATTTGTCAAACAATAGCTTAACTGGAGAGGTGCCTAATTTTCTCTCTCAATTGGCTTTCTTGAAAGTCCTGTAAGTTACTTAGATTGCAAGTCCGTTGGGATGTAAAAAAAAAGGGGGATCAATGGATCATGTTCACTATTCTTTTGCAGAAACTTGAAGAGAAACAACTTCACGGGTTCACTTCCAGCAGATCTGGTTGCAAGGTCGAAGAATGGATCACTGTCATTGAGGTTCTCTCTTTTCTCAAAATTTATCAACCTGAATCACCAACATTAATTTCCAAAGATGAAGCACAAAAATTCATATTTTATTTTTTCCTCCATATACCATATATAGGTCTATGAGAATAGAACATGGGAAATTGTTAATTTGTATTCAGAGGCAAAGTTAATTATTAAGAATTTGTTTGGTTTGATCCTCTGAAAAAAGTTTCCAAGAACTCAAATGGCAAATGTCTTTTTTTTTTGAGAACTCCAAAAGATTATTCTCCAAAGTTGGATCCTTTTTACTCAGTTATAAATACCGTAAGTAAATTGAATATTTGAACAATTTTCTGTTTTTAATTTCAGTACTATGAGAAATTAAAAACCAAGCTGACTTCATCTGTGCAGCTGCTTTTTAAATAGCTACAGCTATGATAGATTTAGAAATGATTAATTCGCATTTGTGGACTCATTGTCCAACATTTTTCATCATAAATAGTATCGAAGGAATTGAAGGTGAAAACATAAATCCATGTCAGTCTATTCCATGCAAAAAGAAAAAAAAGAGCATGGTTGTTCCAGTGGTCGCATCTGCTGCTGCACTGTGTTTGCTACTAATAACTGCAATAATGGCTACTTTGTGGATCATTAAAAGAAGAAAACGAGGTATGAGAATCATTATCCTTATAGTTAAACATTTACTAGTCTTAGAACATAATATCTAAATTTTTGTAATAAGAAACTGCTCAATTGAATTTGATTTGAACTCAGTAGTCAAGAAGGTGGATGCAGAAATAAACCTAGAAGATAGGTCCTTTGAGGTGACGAATAGACCATTAACATACTCGGAGGTTTTGAGTATTACCAATAATTTCGAGAGGGTTGTTGGTAAAGGAGGATTTGGAACAGTTTACCATGGCTACTTAGGTAACTCTCAGGTTGCTGTAAAGATGCTGTCTCCGTCCTCGGTTCAAGGGCACAAAGAATTCCAAGCTGAGGTAACTTGCATAACTCCAACACTAGCTTTCTAAACCATCACCCTTGGAGGATGATATCCACTGAAGTACCTTTGTGTGAAATATAAAAAAAATAAACTCACAGAAAAATGAATATTTGTAGCAAGAAATGCCAACTAAATTTTCTTGAGCTCATCAATGTTTATGTTGAACTAAATGTGGCTTTCTATTGCAGGCTGACCTTCTTAGTTGTGTTCGTCATAAGAACTTAATTTCACTTGTTGGCTACTGCAAAGAAGGCACCAACATCGGAATCATCTATGAGTACATGGTTAATGGAAACTTAAGAAGGCATCTCATAGGTATACACGTCTATTTATTTACGTTTTTTTTTTTTTTTTTTTTTTTTTTTTTTCGAAAGTTCAAATAAACATTCAGACACCCCCAATAGAACTATGCATCCTTCTGATACCAAATCTTTTACAAGAACTATAAAATTTTCTCCTTCGAAATGTCATTGGACAATTTTCTTGTGTTGAACTTCCTATTTAAATTGATATATATTTCATTGTTGCAGATAGAAATTCAACTTTTTTGAATTGGGAAGAGAGGCTCCGAATAGCCACTGATGCAGCACAAGGTTAGTAAGAAGATTGAAGTACATTTTTTTTTTGGTCTCAACTTCACATATTTTTATTTTAGTAATAATTGCAAAACCATTACTTATTTGGACTTTCAATTGAAGGGCTGGAGTATCTGCATCATGGTTGTAAGCCACCAATAATCCACAGAGATATAAAGACTACCAATATCTTATTGAATGAAAAATTCCAAGCCAAGCTTTCTGATTTTGGTTTGTCCAGAGTTTTTCCAACTGAAGGTGGTACTCATATATCAACAAGTGTTGCTGGCACTCCTGGCTACGTTGACCCCATGTAAGTTTTTTTTCTTTTTAAGTACAATTTATCTTTACTTGTAGTTGATTTCTCAAAACTAGCTCTTGATTATATAAAAAACTGGACTTTTATTGATTAGAGATATTTTTAGCTAGGCACAAGAATTGTCATGAACTATAGTCGTGGCTCATAAGTTTCAATCATTCATCCAAAACGAGTTTATTTTTTAACAGCATACCAATTAATAGTCTTTTTGAAAACATTTTCTTCAGTAATGTTGATCACATTCTTAGAAAAAAATTGATCGCCGACTAAACAATGGGTCCAAATTGGAAAGCGTTATTTTTGTTAGTATATGGTGTCATGGTGATAGATTTTATATAAATGTTTTGAATGTGTTGAGTTGCAGGTATTGCACATCAAATAGGTTGAATGATAAAAGTGATGTTTATAGCTTCGGAATTGTTCTCATGGAGATTATTACAAGTCGGCCACCAATATTAGAAGGCCATGGCAACATTCACATAATCCAATGGGTTAGTTCTAAGCTTGCAAATGGGGATATCAAAAGTATTGTTGATCCCAGGTTGCAGGGAGATTTCGAGGTTAATTCTGTTTGGAAAGCTGTAGAATTAGCAATGTCTTGCGTATCTCGCAATTCCACCCAAAGACCAAACATGAATTTTGTGGTGACGGAATTAAGGGACTGCTTGGCAATAGAGATAACTCGTCATGAGACAGAATCAGAAAATTCAATTGTACCTTCGCATCTGGAGAGTGAAATGGGACGTCCAATTACGCGATAACTCCTCAAATTAAATATATTTACTGTTGGGGTGTTTTGGGTATGATTGTGTGTTTTTCTTACTCATGAAATTTGTATCTTATCCCTGTACTTTTCTTTTTTACGAGTGGTAAATGGATCATGTGGTTGTGTATGGACCTCTCTCTCTATATATATTTATGTATATATCAGAAAATTATATCAAGATAGATCATCATTATCTTTTTGAAAAATAAGGGAATAATAACAGCATATTATGCAATGGCACATAGATCATCCCCAAAACAAGTTTTCTTTATTATGCAATGTTAGGTAATTTGTATTTGACAGCTATACATTTAAATTTATTTATTTACTTATTTATTTATGTTTTTGGATGTTGAGCTGATCAATAAACTTTTCTGGCAACACAACACATAAGACCAATATCTTTGAATGCTAGAGAAAGAGAGGACTTAACTAAAGGAAGTCTCCCAGGATTCTAGATGCCCACTCTTAACTCTCTTGATAATTCTTTTCCCCGTAATTCTGCAACTCAAAGACGTGACTCTATAAGAAATAAGAAGTCTAACAAGATTTGAGAATCGATTTTTGTTACCAACTGATGTGAGAGTCATTGCGAATTGGTGTGCCGCTCTAAGCTCGGAGGTAGACAAGGGAACACGGAATTCATGGCATTTACAATGGAACTGAAATCATTGTGCTCAAAGAACCTTTCCGCAAAAAGCAAGAGAGATTCCAAAAAAATAGGGAGACAAAGGGACTTCCTAATTGTTACTTGAAAAAATTATTAATATTGAAAGGTTTAAACAAATTGTGTATGGTTGAAGCTAGCTTTCACAGTCATTGCATGAATGAATTGGCTCAGTTTGTTTGGATGTAAAATATTTTTAAAAAATTATTTATATATTTTTTTGGTATTTGATTGCCATAAAATATTTATGAAAAAAAATATTGAAACTTAACAAAAATAACTTACTCATTATTTTTCGACAAATTATTTTATACATCTTGTCTGATGGACTCATTCCAACCTTAACCTATACCTTTGCCAAACACGAAAAAAAACAAAAATAAAAAAATTATTTTACCTGAAAAGAAAAAAAAATTCATGACCCATCTATGTTTTCTTATTCTATACTTCCATTTGGATATAGGACAACATTGTTTATTATTTTTTTTTCTCTACTTCTATTTATTTTTCCCAGTAATTGGCAATTGATCAATTGTGTTTTTATTTGATTTTTTTCATTTAAAAAAGTAGTGCAATTTCGTCCGTTCATCTCAATTGTATTAAACAGATTATTCAAAGAAAATAGTTTTCAAAAACTATTCCAAGCTAAGGGTGTCCGTTGATTTAGAGAGTGGGTCTAAGATTTTTTTTGGTTTACACTTACTTTTGGATGTAAAGATTATTATTATATGGACTCAAAAGAATTGATATTAGCGTACGTCCTTAATTTAATACGAAAGCAACTAAATCCCTACCATAATGACCAACTTAGCAATCGATAACATAAAAGTTAAATAATTGATTATTCAAAAACAGAGGGCCTAAAATGAAATCCAAGCATCCAGACGGTCAAAGTGGGACTTTGAAACATCCAACGGTGCTGGATGCTTCAGCATCTATTCAGTCCTTTGTTTTCATAGACCCAGTCCCCTTTGCAATTAGCTGGAACATTTAAAATAGATATTTGGAAAAAAAACGTATCACATTTATTACAAGTAGTTGAGATATTTAGAATAGAAATGCTATAATATGTCAATGAATCCTGATATTCAGCCCATCTAGAGCATCCATGCTCTTATGAGAGATCCAAGTTGCGCCATTTGTATCCGAGTGGATTACATGAGTTGGTCACTGTCCCTCGATATAATTTGAGATCATAAATAAAAAATAAATTTATGTTTCTAACAGTAATTTTATTTGTTGTTAAAATTAAATAAAATAAAATAAAACAAATGCTGCCATAGCTAAGTGGCAGCATTTGTATTTGTTGTCATATACAGTATTGCGATAGGCATGACAATAATTGTATTAGCTCCCACATATGAAAAACATGTGACATCAAATATAAATATTGCGAAAAATGACACTTTTTTTTTTTTTTTAAGGTTATAACAATATATTTAAATGAAGCAAATTTAGAAAAAATTCAAGTTCTTAATTATTATCAAGGTCAAACCAAATTTACTAACCAAATAAACTCAATTCCCAACAAATTCAAGAAGAAAAAAAAATTACAATGCATTTATTAGTGTAGCTATGTCTCAATAACAAGGGAAATAAAAGAATTTTTAATGTCTCATCAAAAAAAAAAAAAAAGACTATGTATATCCTTTAAGTATCATCCTTCTCTACAAGCAACCTGAAATAAAAATATGACGTATTTAAAACCAATAATTAATATTCTAATGAATACAAACAACAATTATGCATTAAATACGTCCCAAATAAAATAATAGAAGAAGGAAACAATCCCAACACAAAAGCAACAAAATGAGCCGATAGGTGTCTCGAGCACTGCAACAAATTCTGAGATCCAATAGTTATATATGTACAATAATTAAAAAAGAAAATGCTGCAAGTATCTAAGAACATCATCCATGCTTGCATATCTCCAACCCATGAAATAACCATCTTCTCACAGCCATTACTACTTCTTAAGCCTAACTTCATCTCTGCCGTAAGCTCAGTAACTGTGGTGTGCAGAAAGACATGACGCCACTCACGGAATATCCACCAAGAACCACCCTTCCGCCCCTTAAAGCATCCCTTCCCCTTGCACACTTCTATCACCACAAATACTTCTTTAAACCCTTCCAAAACCACATTCTTGTTAGGAAGCGTGCTAGTTTTAAAAACTTTTCGAGGGATTTAAATTCATAGATCTTGATTCATCACATAGAGACAAGTTTTATGCAAAAAAAAAATATGAAGTATCATTCAATTAATGGATTGAATACTTACATCAAAGGTCTGAGTAAACCTTTAAAACTTTCCTCTAAAGTGAATGTTCTCACTTATTGTAGATCCCTTAGCAAGATGCCTTCTCCTTGGATCTCCATCTTCTTGGTAATTATTTTGCCTTTAGGAATCACTCATAAGCCTCCATGAATTACCTTGGAAAACTAGGCTTGTGGGAGCCTCTATTAGATGAGACCATAAACCCTAATTTTCTAGAGAGAGAAAATTTATTCCTTTTTCCTTCTCATAAAAATCACCACCTAAAATATACATAAACCATGTATATTTATAGGCAACATAAAAATAAAGAAAAGGAAACAACAAATCCTTCTCCATCTCTAATTCATATGTCTCAAATCTAATATGATTCCAATATCAAGTTGGGCTATGAGTGAGAATCCATTGGGCCTATTATTTTATTGGCTACAATGAATTAATAATTGGCCCGGTCCATGGACCCAATTCAATTAATTCATAAATTAATTTCTACTCCACTAAAAGAAATTAATTGAACTCCAATTAAATAATAAATAACCTCTAAGTCAATATTGCACTTTGACCCCTCTATGCATAATTAGTTATCGGATAAATATAGCCATCAATCCGACTACTTAATTAATATATTTATTTTGGTACCTTTGATTATTTCTGGCTCGATCACAATAAAACATTTGTTTGACAAAAATAATAATTTAAATAAATAAATATATAATAAATCATTTTGTCTAAAAACACACGAAGGCCTTCGAATTTACTTTGTGATCAACCATAATCAATACAAAATAAATACAAGTAGCAATGATGCAAATATTGAAAATATAACCCTCTAACTATTAATTACATAACTACCCAAAGTGTCGGTCTAAGGATCCCGAAGAATCCGCCGAACAAATCAAAGTAATTATTAATTAATAAAAGAGTCTATATTTTTCTCATGCTTAAGAGTCAAATGCCATGACGGTGATAGGGAGTAATTGCATACGACGGCTTTCGCAATATATCTCAACCTAACGCGGATCCAGTTCAAGTCTTAATTAATTATGAGTCCATCCATAATTACCGACTATGAACAATTTATAATTACTATTTATATATCATGCATTGATTGTCATCACATACATATATATAAATATTTCTTGTAATTACATGGATACTATCAATTTCATAGTGAATCGAAACATAATACATTGAATTCACCAATTATATAAATCATAAATATTTCAGATATGTCAGGAACATATGTCACTACAATCCAGATAGGAATTTGCTATGCCAGGGCATATAAATCCCAACAGCTCCCACTTGCCCTCATAGCCAATTCAAATTGCACCTAACTCCAATGTTATCCAGATGATGATCAAAATTATTGATCAATCACACCTTTGATAATGGATCAACAAAGTTGTGTTCCAATGCAATGTTCTAGCTACAAGTACATTTTCTTGCCGGATAATATCATGTAGAACATGATACTTCCTATCAGTGTATTTTGTTCATCTATGGAACCTTGGGTCATTGGTTTGGACTACTTCTGCACTATTGTCGCAATATAGCTCGATAGGCAGGCTAGTATGCTCCACAACCTCTAAATCAGTGAGATCAAACCAATAGGCTTATATTGCCACCTTTAAGGCTGCAATATATTCCACCTGCAGGTTTGAGTCAACAATTGAAATCTGCTTGACAATCTACCAACTGATTTCCCTTCCATTAAGTGAACATACACTAAGTCATGAACCTCATAGTATCTACTTCTGATTGAAAATCAGAACTAGCATACATGACTAGGACCATATCATCACATCCATAAATGAGTATGATATCATTGATTCTCCTTAGGTACTTAATGATATTTTTCACAATAGACCAGTTGTCAAGTCCAGTATTGGACTGATCTCTACTGACTATCCCTACTATGTAGCGGATGTCCTGTTTGGTATAGACCATGGCATATATGAGACTCTCATATGCCGAAACATATTGTTCCAGTCTCATTTACTCAATCTCCTCTGCTAGTCTTGAAAAACTACTTACTAGAGAGAGCGATCCATATCAATAAAGCAAGAACTCATTCTTTGAGTTATGCATACCAAACCTGGTCAAAGCTTTATCAATGTAGGATTATTAAGATAAGCCTATTTTCCTTTTAACCTGATCTTGCAAAAGCTTGATCCTAGGAATATAGCTTACATCTTGAAAATCCTTCATTTAAAAGTAATTGAACAACTACCTTTTAATTGATGACAAAACTTCCACGTCATTATAAATGAGTAGGATGTCATCAATATATAGAATTAAGAAAAATAATGACATTCCCTTGTACACTCATGATTTATTCACTAAGAAATCTTCTGGTATCTTTTTGTAGATTAACTTGCCTTCCATAGGAATCACCCTACTAGAAAGTTCTACAAGATCCCAGAATTTATTAGAATACATAGATTCCAACTCTGATTTCATAGTAACTCACCAAAACGATCTGTATCCACATCGATTCACGCTTCCGTGTAGCTTACTGGGTCCAACTCATGTTTAACAGGGATGTCCATAATGGTCTCACCTAAAAACATGATTCTGTCGAATTGGATGATAATCCTCCCACTACATCAATGTACCGATGCAAGAATCTGTGTAGTAGATGATGCTAACGCATCAATAGGGAATTCATATATTATTCTCAATCTCTATAATAAGTGTGTTCACATGTGGTACATCTGGTACTCATACCAAATTCTCTAACATTATGCTACTAGGTATGTGATTCATAATATGATTTTCCTATAGATAAACAGTGAGTGAAAACAATCAACTTTTATCTTTGAGATCATAAAATAATCCATCCTAGTGACATTTAGAGTAGCTATCAAATCTAGCATGCCTATGATCTGATTCCAACTTACTTGTCCATATCAAACGCACATGTGCAAGACTACCCCATATGTGCATATGATTCAAACTAATATTTAGTCAAAAACACAGCTCAACGGTTCCTTGAGACAGACTAAGATGGAATGCAGTTCATAATGCGTATCGATGTCATTAACGCTAAACTCTTAAATGAAAGAGATAATGTGGCATTACTGATCATAGATCTAACCATGTTAAGTGGAGTTCTGTTATTCCTATTTGACACCTAAATTAATTTAGCGTCAATTGCGGAAAACTGGTACACAACACCCTCATTGACCATATAGTCTTTGCACTATCCCAAGAAATACTCAAATACTCGATCAGATCGAAGTGTCTTGATAAGTTTACCTAATCTGTGCTCCACATCAGTCTTGACCCTCTCGGAATATACCAAAAGTATAAGACTTGTGTCGCAACAGGTAAATTTATCCAAAACGTGAGTAATCTTGATTGGATGTTCATAAGACTACACGTGTACGTGTGTACCGACTCCAATTGTTCTTTATGTCTATTTCATTTGGCTGATTAAGCCCTTAGAGTTATCTATCCTTCAAAACAAGATTCACAAGTTTGGTTTAGGCTCCTCTGCCTCACTAGGTAATAAACCTTCTTTAACCAATCTTTAAATCTCATTTTGATTGATTACAACCCAAAAATAGACACTAAAAATACAATGAGTCAGGAATAACAAATTTTCTCTTAATATTCAATCTAGAAGATGCAACATTAGTTTCTACATCCTGCAAATCTTAAGAGCTTGTGATTATAGTATATTAACCATCTTTCAATGCACCAGAAGCAATCGCATATCTATTCAATTTTATAAAACCAGTTTTACAAAATAACGATCTAGTTTTTATAAGCCAAAAGTGAAATAAGAATGAGATTGCATTTCACTTCTGTGCATAAAGATAGTTCTCTAATATTAATATCCTCATACTCTCTAATTTCAGATGTAATACTCCCACTGACTTAACTACAACCTTGGCATCAGGTCAAAAGATAAATATATATCCATATCATCAAGGCTTCTGGATTCCTGAAATCCTTACAATAAATTGCAAACATGTTTAGTGGCTCCAGAATCTATCCATCAGAAATCAATAGATACAACCACAAAACATGGCTCAATGATTAAATATATATTTTCCTATGCCACGTCATTGCTTAGACAGTTTGTCCTTTAGTGTCTTAGTTAACGGTAAAAGAAACAGTTTCATTCGCCCTCAACATACACTGCCTTATTCCCTTTAACTTTTTAGATACCTATGTTTTGTGCTAGCCTAGTCCTATTATCATCCTTCTTCTTTGCTTTGCCCGTCCATTTGGGCCTAGAAGAAGATGGTATAGACTAGGTTAGATTGATAAGAACGCCCATACTCTTGATTATCCCTTCATCTGTTACCAATTCTATAAGAATATCAACGAGTGTGAACTCAAACTGATTCCTTATTTAGTTCACTATAACAGAATCGAACGAGTTTGGTAACAAGACAATAATCATGTCAACTTGAAACTTACCACCCAAGTCAGCCCTATTGATCTCCAGCTAATTTTAAATAATAAACAATCATTTTCCAAAATTTGATTTCAAACTGGAGTTCATGAGGCTATCTTGATGGTATTTAAATTTGACACAGTACTTAGGCATATCCTCTATCTAATCTCACCAAAATATCTCATTGACATTTAATATGATGCTTGAAGAAAACAAAATAATACAAATGTTAGCTTTGGAGTATATTCGAGCTAAACTCTAGAATATTGCACCAAGTCATATCATTTGCCTTATCTAATTTATTAAAAGCATTAATGTCAAATTTGGTATCTCAAAGTAAAAGAGATAGGTATAGGAGTAATAAACACATTTTGTACCCTTACGTTGTGAATAAAATATCTAAGTTCATTTTCCAGTCATTATAAATAAGGTTCAATATCATAGAATATGTAAGCAAGCAGATAAAATGGATTAAACATAATTTATCTGAATATAAATGCATTCATACAACATGCAAGGTGAATTATTAATTCTGTCATGCATATTTAAATTAAAATGAGTTTGTTAACCACATAATATAATAAATCTCAATCGAACAAGAAATCGTTATCATTATTGGTGCACAATCCCTTTTAATTAATGTGGGTCCCTCAACTCTGTAGCATAATAAATCAACCAATCAATATGTCAATAACTTATCCTGTTGGAGGAGTTCATTATTACTATTGTTGAGATTCATTTACTATTAGGTGAGCACTTCCATTAAAATAGTATGTGGGTCCCTTAACCACTGCATGAAAAATCGAATAACCAATACGCCAATAACTTATTCGGTTAGCGAAGTTCATTATTGCTATTGGCGGGCAAATCCCATCATTTCCATATCTCTTAAGACAATGCCTTGTCTATCTATATGAAATGATTCCCGATTATGTTTAGCCTTTCTAAAATCACCTAGTATAGACCACTCCGTTGGGGAGCTAACACTATTGATTTTAGATTGAGTGTATAACGTTATTAATGCTCTAATGAAAAATAAAACATTAAATATCTTGTCATTATAATCTAGACTCTTTAAATCATGCGTAGGGCCTTATTTTTAAATATCTAATTACAATGAACATTTAATATTATTATTTTCATGAGATAACCATTCTTGTAATATTAAGACTCTTCAAATCATGCGTGGGGCCTTATTTTTGAAGATCTAATTACAATGGTGTTAATAACAAAGGCCATGGGGTAATGTATAAAAATCCCCGCTCCCACTCAATTTTTAATCATTCATAATTAGAGTTTTGAATTTATTTATTTCATGATATAATGCATGCAAAACGTCTTGATTTTAATCCAATTAAATTTAGAAAATATTTGGACTTTAAACGATTCACTAAAATTTAATTTGAAGCACACTTTAAAAATAATTTACAAAAAAAAAATAATAATAATTTTGTATTTCCCAATAAGTGCCCTCAAATTAATTAGTAATCAAATCCAATTAATTTTCATAACTTAATTAATATAAATCAAGCCATTTAAATAAATATCATGGATCCAATGCATGAATAATAATTAATTAACAATTATATATTCCATGCATTTCATACATCGCATAAATAAACAAATAACAGATAAAGCAAATAAAATGGCCAATGGAATCAGCTTTTAACATTTAATTGCTCTAATCACTGGCGAAGATCTTCCATCAGCTTGCAAACACCTACAGGAAGCTGGTAGACATTTGGAAAAGCAAAACAGTGCTTGGAACGCGCCCGGAGAGTGTCCAGCATGTCCCCACGCGCTCCCACGCGCTAGGGGAGTGGACAGGAAGTCTCCACGGGCTACTGGAAAGTTCCAGCGCGTGCCACGCGCTCCCACGCGCCTGCACGCGCTGGAGGGACGATACAGCGCGTGCCACGCGCCGGCACGTGCGCGTGTGATGTACTTGCTTGGCCTGGCGCGTGCTCCTCACGCGCCAGCAAGCAGCTCTTTGTCCGGCGCGTGTTCCTCACGCGCCGGAATGGTTGACTTTTCTGGCGCGTGGAACCCACGCGCCAGATTCCATTCCCCACCTATCACTTCTGGCGCATGTTCCTCACGCGCCAGATTCATTATTGGTGCACTGCACCAGATCCCAGCCTCCTCCAGTAGTTCTTCTCGCCGCCGGTGACGTTCCGGCCACCGGAAAAACGCCGAAAAATCCAGAAAAATTAATAAAAATTTTCAGAAATTAAATTAGGCCTTAAAAAATTCCAGAAAAATTCTGAAAAATTTCTAAAAAATCCCAGAAAATTCCTGAAGCCTAATTTAATCCTCTTAGACCTTCTTGAAGCTTCATAGCACCCTTTGATGAATATTACATGGCTTTAAATAAATTTACAATTTGAAATACAATGGGAAAAATTAAATTACATTATTGAACTTTCAAACGGCTAATATCAAAGCCTTAATTACATTCATCCAAAGATAAAATTACATTAATTTAACCTATAAGCTTCATCCATGGCCCAAACACACATCATCATCCATTCACAATTATACATACATCATCATGTATCAATATATATCAATATATTAATTCATACATCAACATATATTAATAAATAAATATATGCATATCAAAATTGGATCCATGAATGATGAATTTCATAAAATCATGATCTCTAGTAATGAATCAAACCATGCTCTGATACCACTGTTAGGAAGCATGCTAGTTTTAAAAACTTTTCGAGGGATTTAAATTCATAGATCTTGATTCATCACATAGAGACAAGTTTTATGCAAAAATAAAATATGATGTATCATTCAATTAATGGATTGAATACTTACATCAAAGGTCTGAGTAAACCTTTAAAACTTTCCTCTAAAGTGAATGTTCTCACTTATTGTAGATCCCTTAGCAAGATGCCTTCTCCTTGGATCTCCATCTTCTTGGTAATTATTTTGCCTTTAGGAATCACTCATAAGCCTCCATGAATTACCTCGGAAAACTAGGCTTGTGGGAGCCTCTATTAGATGAGACCATAAACCCTAATTTTCTAGAGAGAGAAAATTTATTCCTTTTTCCTTCTCATAAAAATCACCACCTAAAATATACATAAACCATGTATATTTATAGGCAACATAAAAATAAAGAAAAGGAAACAACAAATCCTTCTCCATCTCTAATTCATATGTCTCAAATCTAATATGATTCCAATATCAAGTTGGGTTATGAGTGAGAATCCATTGGGCCTATTATTTTATTGGCTACAATGAATTAATAATTGGCCCGGTCCATGGACCCAATTCAATTAATTCATAAATTAATTTCTACTCCACTAAAAGAAATTAATTGAACTCCAATTAAATAATAAATAACCTCTAAGTCAATATTGCACTTTGACCCCTCTATGCATAATTAGTTATCGGATAAATATAGCCATCAATCTGACTACTTAATTAATATATTTATTTTGGTACCTTTGATTATTTCTGGCTCGATCACAATAAAACATTTGTTTGACAAAAATAATAATTTAAATAAATAAATATATAATAAATCATTTTGTCTAAAAACACACGAAGGCCTTCGAATTTACTTTGTGATCAACCATAATCAATACAAAATAAATACAAGTAGCAATGATGCAAATATTGAAAATATAACCCTCTAACTATTAATTACATAACTACCCAAAGTGTCGGTCTAAGGATCCTGAAGAATCCGCCGAACAAATCAAAGTAATTATTAATTAATAAAAGAGTCTATACTTTTCTCATGCTTAAGAGTCAAATGCCATGACGGTGATAGGGAGTAATTGCATACGACGGCTTTCGCAATATATCTCAACCTAACGCGGATCCAGTTCAAGTCTTAATTAATTATGAGTCCATCCATAATTACCGACTATGAACAATTTATAATTACTATTTATATATCATGCATTGATTGTCATCACATACATATATATAAATATTTCTTGTAATTACATGGACACTATCAATTTCATAGTGAATCGAAACATAATACATTGAATTCACCAATTATATAAATCATAAATATTTCAGATATGTCAGGAACATATGTCACTACAATCCAGATAGGAATTTGCTATGCCAGGGCATATAAATCCCAACAATTCTATGTGAACTTGAGGTCATCCTCCAACACATCAAACACCACCATATGATCTTATATAAAAATTACAATATTTAGATCTTAGCCAAAAAAGATGCAGTTTCTAAAAATATTTAGCTTTTAATCAACCATTTTATCAACAAATTGCTTTTAGAATAAATTAATTCTTTATCTCGGTTCACTATTAAATCTTACTATTGAATTTTATTTATTTATTTATTAGAGCACGTTTATCGGCCTCAGCCCCACAGCACGATCATTCAAATCAGAGTGCAATTCGAAAGTGATACCTCAAGGACTTACCTTCATAATCTTTGTCAACGCGCAAATCTGACTATAGCTTGGGGTTTAATATATAAGGAAATAAAATTTGTAACAATATAAGAAAATAAAACTTATAACTATGAGCATTCCACTGGGTAGGACTTTAGGCGACCTCATAAATAACCAAGACTCTAATATAACTGATGAGTTACAGCACCTCAACAAATAGACGATGCCAGTCTTATGGGACCATTCATGTTGAACTTTTATTGCATATTTCCAAAAAAAATAGCCACGTATATAAATAAGACTGATTTGATCGGTTAACCAAAAGGTTTGTTAAGGAGTAAAAATTGGTGCGTAATAGGAGTTGTCTCACTCAAAGAGTAAAAACACCTGGCCTCCGATACAGTGGAAACAAACTATCAACTGTACTAAATTTCTAGCTAATTTCTCCGGCCCATCAAGACACCCTGTGTGGTGGTCAAGAATGCCAACAAAAGAGATTTAAGGGTGGAGCTGGACAGAGTCTTTGCAAGGTACAAGTAAATAAATGCATGAAATGATGTGTTTACCCATATAAATCTCTTATTTTATTGACATATTTTGGAGAACGTTTATATAAAGCCGCCACCTTATCACCTTTATTTTGTACTGAGCCTCCTATTTCAGAAGAGCAAAGAATCAAAGGAGAGCAATGAAAATTAGAAATTCCTTAATTTATAAAGCTGCTTGATCACGTTAACTAGCTGGAAAATAGAAATTCCTGTCGTGTGTTACCCAATAATTCAAAGGCCAACAATAAGTTATATTTCGTAGTTTTTTTTTTATTTTTTTTTAAATGTAGCTCAAGTTATATGGTGTGTGTGTGTCTATATATATAATATCGCCTTGGACACTCCAGCATTTTAAACTCTTCATTTGTAAAAAGGTTTTTTTTTAGATGGTGATATCACGTTTTCGATATGGATAGTTATTTAGTAAATCATATTATTATGTACCACTATTTAATTAATTGGTAATATCATGAAAAGTAAAATATTTCTCCTTACTTCATTCTATTTACTGCCCGTCCTTTGCTTGAGGAAAGACATCCTGCCAAAGTCCATGTATATTAGTTAAAAAAGGGAACTTTCATGGGCGGGAGGCTAGTAACTTTCAATTTGGGGGCTCTTAATATAAAGGATGATCTACAATAAATATCATTTGTCAATTAAATGGATTTTGTAATCCATTAAGTATTTACAGAAAGATGTCCAGTTAACTTTGGAATTGCTACTTACAAAGTTGGATAAAAAAATATATATATATCAATAATTTGTTAATTATGACATAAATTCTTATAAAAAAAATGAAAATATCAAATATCTAGTATCAACATTGGCACTTTAGAAAAGGTGACATGATACACATAAAATAAAACACATCCAAATAAATTCAAAAGTTCACACTTACATAGCACCAGAAAATGAATCATAAAACACATAGTAATTAATTAATTAATAATGGCATAAATTTGGTAATTTTTCCTTAATCTAGCATGGAAAAGATCAGTGTAAGAGATATGCTAAGAAAATTAAAAAACTGACACATAAAAGAATGTAGTCGTGTGGAAAAAGTTAAATTAATAAACTAATAATAGAGTTCTTCAGTAACATAATATGAAAAGATACATGCATTCATCAGATACGTGGAGAAAAATAATTAAACTAAACAAACACTGTCCTAGCAAAACATAGAAACATTGTACTGAAAATGTGATGGGCTTTTTCTTTTACAAAATTACAAGTAATTAGATCTACCTCACTGACAAGTAGTAATTGGATCATGCGTTAGATTTTCTTGGTGTCCAAGTCTTCTTCATATGCTAAGTCAAAAGTCTGTGGAATACGTACAAGTACAACTTAATAAATGCAACATTAATAAGCAGCACACGTGTCTACGTACGTACCTCTTATAGTATCAACTACCAAGCAAGTTGGAGAAGTGAAGATGATGTTGATACATGCGAGACTTGGAATTGGTCCACTGGACATCGCGCATCACACACATATATAGTTGGTTTCTTCAGAATGCTTAAATTGCATTGAATCTCCTTTCTCTGGGGAGCACAGAATCTAGCTAGGAAAAGCAATGGGGGTGTCATTCATACTTTTTTGTTGTTGTTTAGCTCTTACCCTGCCGGTTCATGGACAAGATCAATCAGGTTTTTTTTCTCTCTCTCTATATAAACAGTAGTGCTTTTGGAGCTGAGGGGGGCTAGTGGAAGAGGATAGCCCGGCACCTCCAACCCCTTTGATTGTGTCAAGTGTTAGATATTACCGACACTTCTACTAAGTAGTCAAATTTATGTCGTGTCCTATTAGACACCAATACTTTATAATTATACTTTCCTTACACTTAAATCAGCACTTTCCAACTTTTTAAAACAAATGTATACCCAATGATTTTAAAAAAATATATTTACCCCAAAAAAAAAAAAAAAAATTTAAAAATAATATAACAATGTCGTGTCACACTTTATAATTATACTTCTCAGACACTTAAATCAGCACTTTCTAACTTTTTAAAACATATGTATACCCAATAATTTTAAAAATAATATAAAAACATTTCAGAGCATTCAATTTTTTCTTTGTAAGATAAATTGTTACTAGTATTATATACTATGATCATATGCTTGTGAAGCATAAAAAGATTCATGTTCATTTAAACCAAAAATAACATTATGAGTGTAGAATATATATATATATATATATATATATATATATATATATATATATATAATCATTACAATAATAATATAATTTTATTTTTTAAATCATTTCAGAATAACCTTAGTATTGAAATTAGAAATGAATTAAAGTCGTATAATACTATTACTTAGTAAATATATATATAAATTCATATTTAAATATAATTATGTCCACGTCGTATCCATGTTCTACTTTTTTTGAATTTGATGTATCCACTTATCCGTTTTATCCCTATGCTAGTAGAAGGTTTATTTAATTTCCATACAAAAAAGTTCTAGGGCTGCAACTTAGGTGGGTTTAAGGTATAACTTGAGCCCAACCCGTCATATGAAATACTAAACCAAAGCCCAATCCTATCACTATCTTCAACCTAAACCCAACCCATCCTTCTACTTTTAAATTCGGGCTTACAACTCGGACTTAGATTCCGGGTTAAAAATTCGAGTTATTCATATAATTAATTTTCACACTTAAAATTTAATACAATCTTGAATTAGTTTTAGATTAAATTACTCTTAAAAAAAAAGGTTTAAAGACATTTTATAAATTTTTAATAAATTACAAACAAATTCTTAGAAAATAAATTCTCCAAAATGTTAATATACAATAAGTTAAATTTTAACAAATGAAGTTAAAAAAAAAAAATAAAAAAAAAAAAAGAAAGGGAATCATAATTTAAATATTATATATAATGTATTTAAAATTCAAAATATATATGAAAATAATATTAGAATTTGAGTTCGGGTTTGTTCGGGTTGCTAGCATCTCAATCCAAGTCTAACCTTAATTAACTTCAGAAAAATGTTACAAGTCGAGGAGATTCTTTGGTAAAAAATTATACAAGGGGGATTTATTGAAAAAAAGTTACAAGTCGAGGGGGTTCTTTGGTAAAAAAATTAGACGAGGGTTTATTGGAAAAGGTTACAAGTCAAGGGAGTTTTTATGTACTTTGCCCATTTTTTTATAATTGACAAAACCGTAAGCGCCATTTGAAAATTCAAAAAGGTATCAAAAAAAATTTTATTTTTTAATTGAGAAATGATACATCTTCCGACCTCAATTGCCGATTCATTCTCCGAATACAACGTGGTTAGGAATGAGTCGAAAAGAAAGAGATGTTTACGGAATTTTGTTTTAAGAGTTCCAATATCATCCAATTACATTATATTCGGAGGATGAGTCGTCAATTATAATCGGAAGACCTATTATTTCTCCTTTTAATTACCACTTCAAATCTTCAACACATAAAAATCAACTTTTAAAACATTGAGTACTTCATTTTCAATTTTATCAAACAACATCATACTTTTCTCACTAAATAAATAAGTCCTAAAAAGTTTCTTTTAGGACCAATAAGTCCTACTTTGAGATTAAATTCTAAATTTCTAAATCTTTTATTTATACCCTAAATTTTTGTGATTATAATTTTATTCAAGCAAGAATTGATATATAATCTTTATATATATATATATATATATATATATATTATACATATTATATGATGCGGTGATCACAGGTTTATGGCTGAATACACCCAATTAGTTGATTACATTAATTATGTGGGACAATCTTTATTTAATTGCTTAATAGATTTTTTTTGGCTTTTCTTCTTGTGAAAAGAAAATGTTTTGAGTCAGATAGAACATATTATTAATCTTGTGGATGTATTAGATTTCAGGTTGGAATTTCTGAAAAAATATACTTTTTATGAGAGTAACACAAGAATTAAGTTGCAGTCAGATTGAGTCCTAAAATTGTTCATTGCCCGTGCATGTGGCTTGTGTGATGCTATGCTAGGGCTGATTTCCGCTCAACATGCACTTGATTGAAGTGCTGAGTTTATTTAGCATTTTAGTCATATGGCTAATGTTTCTGTCCTCTCAGGCTTCATTAGTATAGATTGTGGAATTCCTCCTCAAGGTTCCAACTACACAGACAAGACAACAGGAATACGTTACACTTCAGATGCAGGTTTTGTAGACACAGGTGAAAGCAAGGCTATATCCTCTGCTGTTAGGAATAACTACATACTGGAACAACAATTGTTTAACGTTAGAAGCTTTCCTAAAGGTGCCAGAAATTGTTACGGTCTGAGACCTGAAGGAGGGAGAGGCAATAAATATTTGATAAGGGCGTCATTCTTGTACGGAAACTATGATGGTAAAAATCAACCACCACAATTCGATCTACACATTGGAGTTGATTATTGGGATACGGTGTTGCTAGAAAATTCCTTCTCTATATGGACGAACGAGATCATACATGTGCCCTCCACAGATTATATATATGTTTGTCTTGTAAACATAGACACTGGAACACCCTTCATTTCAACATTGGAGTTGAGGCCTTTAAATATTCTCATGTATCCAACTACAAATGGATCATCATTAAGTTACTTTAGACGGTACGATTTGGGTTCAACAGCCGATAAATATCAAGTTGTTAGGTGCGTCATTAAGTTAATTTAGGCCGTACATATATACGCACACAAACCAACATTGTTTTCAAATTCTTACCATGCTACTTATATGTCACTTAGATACAAGGATGATGTTTACGATCGCATGTGGAAGTCCAAAAACTTGGACTACCTGTGGAAGTTAAATACCACAAAAACAATTGACTCCAATGGCGATGGCCATGGACTATTGCAACCACCATCAAAGGTCATGAGCACGGCCGCCTTCCCCAACATCAGCTATGATTCATTGTTGTTCTCATGGGAGCCTGACAGTCCCTCTGACGACCAATTTTATATCTACTTATACTTCGCTGAAGTTGAAGTGTTGAAGGCAAATGAAACCAGAGAGTTCTACATTTATTTGAATGATCAACTATTTTATGATGATCCTGTTGTTCCTCAATATTTATCCACTTTTCCAGTATACAGAGATTTTCCTCATGAGAGTTCTGATGGAAACTTTGAGCTTTCGCTCAGGAAGACCAGTACATCAACCCATCCACCCATCCTCAATGCCATTGAGCTTTACACTGCAATACAATTACACTCACAAACTGATGACATAGATGGTATGTATGTAGATACTCACAAAGTAACTTAATTATATGTGTGTGTGTGTGTCCTAGCTCATTCTTTTCATGTTAATTTAATTTAACTCCTCTCTCTCATATAACTTTTGAATGTTAATTAGTTCAAGCTATGATGAGCATCAAGTCGGTGTATGGATTGACCAGAAACTGGCAAGGAGATCCATGTGTCCCTCAAAGTTATGTGTGGAAGGGTCTCAACTGCAGTGACAATGGTGCCAGACCCGCTAGGATAATATCCTTGTATGCATAATTATCATTCCCTGAGATCAAATAATTAATTAATATAAATTTTCATCACAACTTTATGTCCTAATTAACAAAGTTCTTCAACTTGGAATTCAGGGACTTGTCCTCAAGTGGATTGAACGGGGAGATAGCTCCCTACATATCAAGTCTCACAATGATACAATCCTTGTAAGTAAGCTATATATATATATATATATAGCCTCACAGGGAATATAAATATACATATATATAAATTATTGACATGCATGTCAACTTGTTCATGATGCAAAATAAGTTGTGCTTAATTCAGGGATCTGTCAAATAATAGCTTAACAGGGCAGGTGCCTGGTTTTCTCTCCCGACTGACTTTCTTGAAACTCTTGTAAGTAATTGCAAGTTCATGGCATGAGAAAATAATAAATAAAGAAAATGAGGTATTTTGCATGCATGTTAATTAATCACTCTTCCTTCTACTGCAGAAATTTGAAGGGAAACAACTTCACAGGTTCAATTCCAGCAGAACTGCTTGCAAAGTCAAAGGATGGATCACTGTCATTGAGGTTTTCTCCTTCTCTCAAAAACCATAAACCTAAATTACCAAGATCTCCCATGATGAGACACAATTTCATATTTCATTTTACCCCTATGCCATAGGTTAATTTCTTAGATCGAAGATGAGGTCAAATTAATTGTCGTTTATTTTCTTTGACAAACTTGATAATTAAGAGTTTGTTTCGTTTAGTTCTCGATCTGAAAATAGTTTCCAAAAACATTAATAAAAAATTCAAAATTATTATCATAGATTTTTTTTTTAATAAAAGAAGTTATTTTTCATAAAACAATTATTTTGTAAACTGTTAACTAAACGAATTCTTGAAGCTTTAAAAGCCCTGAAAAAAAATAATAATAATAAAAATATTCTGCAAAAATTGAAAACAAGTGGGCTACATCTCTGCTGCTGTTTTTTTAACAGCTAAAATAGATTAAGAAATTATTAGTATTTGTGGACTCCTTGTCTAACATTTGTCATCATAACAGTATTGATGAAATTGAAGGTGAAAACACAAATCCTTGTCAGTCTATTCCATGTGAAAAGAAAAAAAAGAGCATTGTTGTTCCAGTAGTCGCATCTGCTGCAGCACTGTGTTTGCTACTAACAACTGCAACAATGGCTACTTTGTGGTTCATTAAAAGGAGAAAACGAGGTATAAGAACCATTATCTTTATAGTTACAAAAAATTCCTGTCCCCTACAACATAAATAATAATATCCAAATTTAAATAATAAAAATCTTCTCAATTGAATTATCCTTATGAATTTGATTTGATCTCAGTGGTCAGGAAGGAGGAGGATGCAGAAACAAACCAAAAAGATAGGTCCTTTGAGATGAAGAATCGACAGTTAACATACTCGGAGGTATTGAGTATTACTAATAACTTCCAGAGGGTTATTGGTAAAGGAGGATTTGGAACAGTTTACCATGGCTACTTAGGTAACTCTCAGGTTGCTGTAAAGATGCTCTCTCTGTCCTCAGTTCAAGGGTACAAGGAATTCCAAGCCGAGGTAACCTGCATAGCTTTCTAAACCATCACCCTTGGAGGATGATATCCAATAAAGTACCTTGTAAAATATACTTGTAGCAAAAATGTCAAATAAAATTTTGAGCTCATCAGTATGTGTTTATGTTGAACTAAATGTGGATTTCTATTGCAGGCGGACCTTCTTAGTTGTGTTCGTCATAAGAACTTAACTTCACTTGTTGGCTACTGCAAAGAAGGCACCAACATCGGAATCATCTATGAGTACATGGTTAATGGAAACTTAAGAAGGCATCTCCAAGCTGGTATACATGTTACCTAAATGTTTCCACGTACTATAGAACTATGCACCCTTTTGATACCTAATAGTCTCTTCTTACAAGAAGCATAAATTTTTCTTCTTCAAAAAGACGACATTGGACAATTTTCTTGTCTTGAACTTCCTTGTTTTTTTTTTTTTTTTTTTCGATGCAGATAGAAACTCAATTGTTTTGAGTTGGGAAGAGAGGATCCGAATAGCAATGGATGCAGCACAAGGTTAGCGCGCAAAATGACCTTTCCCTTAATATTTCAAATATTATTTTGTTTTAGTTGTAATTGCAACTAGTACTTATGTGGAATTCAATTGATGAAGGTCTAGAGTATTTGCATCATGGTTGTAAGCCACCAATAATCCACAGAGACGTAAAGTCTACCAATATCTTATTGAATGAAAATTTCCAAGCCAAGCTATCTGATTTTGGATTATCCAAAGCTTTTCCAACTGAAGGTGGTAGTCATGTATCAACAATTGTTGCTGGCACTCCTGGGTACCTTGACCCCGAGTAAGTATATATATATATGTATGTATATATATATTTTTTAATTTGCAAAAACACACTTATACACCTACTTTGTTATTGATTGGGAACTTGAACCCTCCCTCCACCTTCAACTTCGAAAGATGACTTGATATCACCAATTTTTTTATACCATGGCAACTCCCAAGTCCTAACTACTTCTGTCACTTTAGTACTAATTTCTTGATTATACTAAAATGCATGAACTTTTATAGATTATTAGATATATATATATCTATATATATTTAGCTAGGCACAACAATTGTCATGGCAATCAACTATATATAATCTAACAATGAACTTTAAGTTTCAATAATTCATCCACAACGAGATTATTTTCCAACAGTATACCAATCAATAGTCGTTTTGGAAACATTTTCTTCAATAAGTCTATCACATCGTTAGAAAAATTAATCAATGGCTTTGAATTAGAAAACACTATTTTGTTAGTGTATGGTGATATATATATATATATATATATATATAAATGTTTTGCATGTGTTGGCTTGCAGGTATTGCGCATCAAATAGATTAAATGAAAAAAGTGATGTATATAGCTTTGGGATTGTTCTCATGGAGATTATTACAAGTCGACCACCAATATTAAGAGACGATGAGAATATTCACATAATTGATTGGGTTAGTTCTAATCTTGCAAATGGTGATATTAAAAGTGTTGTTGATCCCAGATTGCAGGGAGATTTCGATATCAATTGTGTTTGGAAAGCAGTAGAATTAGCAATGACTTGCGTATCTGGTAACTCCACCCAAAGACCAAACATGAATTTTGTGGTGACGGAATTAAGGGGCTGTTTGCCGACAGAGATAGCTCGTCATGGGACAGAATCGATAGATTCAGTTGGAGTACCTTTGTACCTGGAGAGTAAAATGAGTCTTCCGATGATGCGATAACTCCGTAAATTAAATATATTTTGTGTTTGTTGTTGAAAGTTCTCTACTTTAATCCGTTACCGTGCCTCCAAAATGTATGGCTGGGCTCTATGCTTAAGAGGAGTCGTCTTTTTCCTTCATGAAATTTGTATATAATGATTGTACTTTTCTTTATCTAACTAGTAAATGGATTGTGTGGTTGTGTATATATGGACCCCTCTATCTCTATTATATAATAATATATAAAATATATCTACAGACATCATCTTCCAATGGCAATGCAAAACCTAAGTGCTTTAACGAGAAAAAAAAAAATGTAAACCATCTTGAAAGATGAATGGGTAATTACAGATAAGAAAGTAAAACACTTCTAGTGATAATTTCAAGTTTGAGTACCCCTAATGACAAAGTGATTGTGCGAATTTCTTGTTAAAAAAAAATAAATGCAAAACATTTAATATTTAATTATAATTCATATATATTTAAGGCAAATCTAAAACTTTTTGCAATATGACAGGAGCTTTAACTTCCAACAAGGTACTTGACTAATCCAAATGTTTCCGAAACAATTAGGAAGAGATATTTCAACCATTTTTGGGTCAAAAAATGATACTTTGTGCAACTAAATGAACCAAAAAAATGATGTTAAATGAAAGGCCACTTTATGGCTGATATTAGTGCGCAGACAGACCCCTTTTCTTCTCTATTTTTTGAGAAAGAGAATTAATATATGAGACCTATTTGATGCTGCCACGATGTATAATTATTTTTGTATGAAAGAGAATAAATATAGGTAGAATTAATTAATTAAAAAAAAAAAAATCCCCCCAGGTAAATAAAAATTTATTGTAGAAAAGACAAACTCTAAGAGGTAGAAGTAAACTATCAAAGAGGTCAGGGCAGAAAGAAAGGCCAAGGAAATCAAATAAGGACAAAGCCTTAAAAGCCCATAAAAATTACACAACAAAAAACAAGAGCCCAAAACACCAAAGGCCCACAACCCATAAAGAATTTTAAAAGCTGTTAGAAAATAGGAAACATATAACTAGCCGTTGGACAAGATCATATTACCATGTCTTGTGTAACGGTACCTTTTTTTGTCTTTTAAGCAATTGAATTTCTTCACGTCCATAATATATAGTTTCTAATGTCACACGCTGTTTCTCTTTCAAACTTAGTTTCCAAATTTAAAATTTTATTTAATAATGAAAGTAGCCTTGTATTAATTAATTAGGGATGACAAACTATCTATATTATCTTGGTAAAGTTCTCTTAATAAAGTTTTATTTGGACCTATTTTAACAGTGCAATTGATTTATTGCTAGAAAAGGGAGGTACAATTATGATAAAAATAAAAAAGTAAAAGTAGCTCACTAGTACTATGATCACCACAAGTAACATTACTTCATGAATTGAAGCAGAAAAGGTTCACACTCAGAGAGCGCGCGCGCGCACACAACATTTGGTAAGAGCATCTTTAATGCAAATAGTCAATTTTGCATGCCAAATTTGTAATTTGACTATAGCTACAGTGTCAAAATGTTATAATTTAACAACTCTGCTCCAATGCTGTATTTCATCCAAAATGCTATTTTTTAGCACAATAACCATTTTTTTCCAACTACCATTATCAACTACCATTTTCAACTACCAATTTTCAATAACCATTTTTTTTATTTTTTTGTGAGTGTTTGTATTTTATTTAGCTTATTTGCCTTATTAAAAATAATAATAATAATAATAATTAATTATCAAATTCAATGTAAAAGATAAAATGTAAATTATATAAAAATAAATGGGTAAACTTGTCATTTACATAACAAGCAAACTCTATCAAAAAACTTGTCATTGCAGTCATGTGAGTCTTTACTCTGTAATTGCAGTAAAATGAATTTGCATGTCAGACCCTTGTTTTGCTTCATTGTGGTTTCATCCATTACTGAAAATTCCTTACTACTGCTTTCCATAGGAGTCTGAGTTGTGTCTCAGTCCTAGATGTGTGTGATGTTTTCATTTGTACAATTGCGATAATTCAATTCACAATTATTTTGTTTTGTTTGCTTATAATTCAGATCTCTTTTGCTATGATTGGTGTTTCCATTTATTTGAGAAATCAAGTAAATACAATGGATTGAAATCTCATTACCCTTTTAAGAGTCAAAAATAACAAGCAATATGTACAATGACATTACAACATTCAAAGCTAGCTGTTTAAAATATTGTCCTTTACACAAAAATTGAGCTGCCTTCAAACATTGAACCCATTTACACCAAAGATTTGTTTTTGATAGCCCATTTACACAAAAGATCAGCAACTAGCTGCAAAAGTCCCAACTTCACGTGTCCTTCATGGTGGAGATGGGGGAAGAGGAGCACAATAATCAAAGTTTGTTGAGTGTAATTGTAGTTTGGCAAGAATCTCATCCTTGCGCAGCTAGTAATAAACTTTCGCTTGAGGGTCCATGTTAAAAAGGTCCATCATAATCTTATCATCTCTCTTTTTCCTTGGCTTCTTTCTCTATGAACCTACTATAATATATATAACAATCACATTGATAATTATCATAATTGGGAATACCGAAGTGTTCTTTAATATATGTAACAATCACATAAACAATAGCTGAGCAATTGAATTTTCAAAAAAAAAAAAAAAAACAACTGAGTAATTATGTCTTAGGCAGCTTGGCTGATCAAAGCTAATTGTCCTGACAAAAACACACACAAAAAATCTCACAAATGAGACTGCAAATTAAAGTTCATCACATCATGCAAAGACAGATATAGCTTGTGTATCTCACATACACACACACACACACACATATATACATATCAATGCCCATTAATGAGAGAGCTTTCATATAGAGAGGGTTTCTATAGCTGACAGAATTTACATCAGCTTTAAAAACTCCAACACTCATTAAAAACAAGAGCCTTCTAATTCAATAGAAGAAAAATCAAATACCTCTCATTGATTTTGTTTGGTAAAAATGCTTCAAATTCAAAGTTTTCATAGGAAAAAAAAGAAAAGTGTATCTCACACTTCACATAAAGAAGTTACAATTTGAAAAACTAACCTTGTAACTGAAAAAACATAAATTTGTATTAGCTTTGAACCCTCAACAACCACTTTGAACCTTCAACAACCATTAATTAAAAAAAAAAAAAAAAGTCTTGTAATTCAAAGTACATAAGAAAAATCAAACACCTATCACTGATTATTATTATTATTATTATTTTTTTTCTGGTGGGAAGAGATTGAAAGAGAGTCTATCGCTCTGAGAAGAAGTTACAATTAATAGCATGGAAACCAAAGCTTTATTATGCAAAGATTCTTCTAGCTCTATACTTTAATAGTCGTGTCTCATTGTAAACTAAACCAACTTTTTCTATGTTTCAACGGCAAGCAAGATTTATTTACGTATCAAATTCTATATATAGTCTTTTATTTGCATTGCCCATCTATGGCAAAACTGCGAATCATATAATGTAAATCAATCTGCAAGGTTCTGTAGTCATGAATCATTGATTATGGAGATCATTGTTGTTATCTTAACTGAAAATGGATTCAAATGCCTTGTTCTGTTTCTGGGTTTCCCTTATATTTTTTGTTCTGTTTGTTGGGATTTATATGCCCTGGTATAGCAAATTCCTGTTTGGATTAAAGTGACATATGTTTCTGACGTTTCTGAAATATTTATGTTTTATACAATTGGTGAATTCAATGTATTATATTTCGATTCATTATAGAATTGATAGTGTCCATTTGAGTACAAGAGATATTTATATATATGTATGTGATGGCAATCAATGCATGATATATAAATAGTAATCATAAATTGTTCATAGTCAGTAATTATGGATGGACTCATAATTAATTAAGACTTGAACTGGATCCGCGTTAGGTTGAGATATATTGCGAGAGCCGTCGTATGCAATTGCTCCCTATCACCGTCATAGCATTTGACTCTTAAGCATGAGAAAAGTATAAACTCTTTTATTAATTAATAATTACTTTGATTTGTTCAGCGGATTCTTCGGGATCCTTAGACCGACACTTTGGGTAGTTATGTAATTAATAGTTAGAGGGTTATATTTTCAATATTTGCATCATTGCTACTTGTATTTATTTTGTATTGATTATGATTGATCACAAAGTAAATTCGAAGGCCTTCGTGTGTTTTTAGACAAAATGATTTATTATATATTTATTTATTTAAATTATTATTTTTGTCAAACAAATGTTTTATTGTGATCGAGCCAGAAATAATCAATGGTACCAAAATAAATATATTAATTAAGTAGTCGGATTGATGGCTTTATTTATCCGATAACTAATTAAGAATAGAGGGGTCAAGGTGCAATATTGACTTAGAGGTTATTTATTATTTAATTGGAGTTCAATTAATTTCTTTTAGTGGAGTAGATATTAATTTATGAATTAATTGAATTGGGTCCATGGACCGGGCCAATTATTAATTCACTGTAGCCAATAAAATAATAGGCCCAATGGATTCTCACTCATAGCCCAACTTGATATTGGAATCATATTAGATTTGAGACATATGAATTAGAGATTGAGAAGGATTTATTGTTTCCTTTTTTTTATTTTTATGTTGCCTATAAATATACATGGTCTATGTATATTTTGGGTGTGATTTTTGGAAAGAAGGAAAAAGGAATAAATTTTCTCTCTCTAGAAAATTAGGGTTAGTGTTCTCATCTAATGGAGGCTCCCACAAGCCTAGTTTTCCAAGGTCATTCATAGAGGCTTATGAGTGATTCCTAAAGGCAAGACTATTACCAAGAAGATGGAGATCCATGGAAAAGGTGTCTAGCAAAAGGGATCTACAATAAGTGAGAACATTCACTTTAGAGGAGAGATCTAAGGTTTACTCAAACCTTGATGTAAGTATTCAATCTTTTAATTAAATGATACATCATGTTTTATTTTTGCATAAAACTTGTCTCTATGTGATGAATCAATATCTATGAATTAAAATCCCTCGAAAAGTTTTTAAAACTAGCACGTTTCCAAACAGTGGTATCAGAATATGGTTTGATTCATTACTAGAGATCATGATTTTATGAAAATCATCATTCATGGATCCAAATTTTTATATGCATATGTATATATTTTTTATATGATCATGATGTATGTATATTTGTGATTGGATGAATGTTGATGAATGTTTGGGCCATGGATGAAGCTTATAAGTTATTGAAATGTAATTTTATCTTTGGATGAATGTAATTAAGGCTTTGATTTAGCCGTTTAAAAGTTCAATGATGTAATTCAAATTGTAAATATTTTTAAAGCCATGTAATATTCATCAAAGGATGCTATGAAGCTTCAAGAGGGTCCGAAAGGGTTAAATTATGCTCTAGTAATTTTCTGGAATTTTTCTGAAATTTTTGGAATTTTTTTAGAATTTTTTGAGGCTTAATTTAATTTTCTGGGAATTTTTCTAATATTTTCTGGAATTTTCGGCGTTTTTCCGGCGACCGGAAAATTGCCGGCGGCGAGGTATTGGCCAGAGATAGAAGAACTGATGATCACATGCTTCGCGGAACACAATTATATGGTGCAACTGGAATCTGAGCTTTTGGATGATGGGAAGTTATCCCATGCGGCGCAAGGAAGTGCACCTGGCACGTGTGGAACACGCGCCAGGAGGTGGACATGGGCTGGTGCGTGGATCTCACGCGCCAGCCAAGGGAAATTGTTCCCACACGCGTGGAGGCGCGTGGGGGCGCGTCCCAGCGCGTAGGGGCGCGTGGGAGCGTGTGCCATTACCTGGTGCATGCCCCAGGCGCGTGTGAGAGCGTGTGGGGCCCTCCAGGCGCATTCCAAGTGTTGTTTTGCCTCCGTAAGCGCGTACCAGCTCCCTACAGGTGTTTACAAGCTGTTGGAGGACACCTGTACAATACTTAGAGTAATTAAATGTTAAAAGTTGAATCCATTGGCCATTTAAATTGCTTCTGTCTGTAGTTTGATTATTTATATGATGCATGGGATAGATAATTGTTGATTAATTATTATTCATGCATTGGATCTATGATATTTAATTAAATGACTTGATTTATATTAATTAAATTATGAAAATTAATTGGATTTGATTACTAATAAATTTAAGGGCACTTATTGGGAAACGAAAATTTATTTTTGTAAATTATTTTTAAAGTGTGCTTCAAATTAAATATTAGTGAATCATCTAAAGTCCAAATATTTTCTAAATTTAATTGGATTAAAATCAAGACGTTTAGCATGCATCATATCATGTATTTGAATAAAATGAAAACCCTAATTATGAATGATTAAAAAAAAAATTGAGTGGGAGCGGGGATTTTTATACATTGCCCCATGGCCTTCGTTATTAACACCATTGTAATTAGATCTTCAAAAATAAGGCCCCACGCATAATTTGAAGAGTCTTAATATTACAAGAATGGTTGTCTCATGAAAATAAAAATATTAAATGTTCATTGTAATTAGATCTTTAAAAATAAGGCCCTACGCATGATTTAAAGAGTCTAGATTATAATGACAACATATTTAATGTTTTATTTTTCGTTAGAGTTTTAATAACGTTATATACTCAATCTAAAATCAATAGTGTTAGCTTCCCAACAGCATGGTCTACACTAGGTGATTTTAGAAAGGCTAAATAAAATCGGGAATCATTTCATATGATAGACAAGGCATTGTCTTAAGAGATATGGAAATGATGGGATTTACCCGCCAATAGCAATAATGAACTTCACCAACCGAATAAGTTATTGGCGTATTGGTTATCCGATTTTTCATGCAGTGGTTAAGGGACCCACATATTATTATTTTAATGGAAGTGCTCACCTAATAGCAAATGAATCTCTACAATAGTAATAATGAACTCCTCCAACAGGATAAGTTATTGACATATTGATTGGTTGATTTATTATGCTACAGAGTTGAGGGACCCGCATTAATTAAAAGGGATTGTTCACCAATAATGATAATGATCTCTTGTTCGATTGAGATTTATTATATTATGTGGTTAACAAACTCATTTTAATTTTAAATATGCATGACAATATTAATAATTCACCTTGCATATTGTATGAATGCATTTATATTCAGATTAATTATGTCTAATTCAGTTTATCTGCTTGCTTACATATTCAATGTAACTGGACCTTATTAATATTGACTGGGAAAGGAACTTAGATATTTTATTCACAACGTAAGGATACAAATGTATTTATTACTCCTAAACCTAATCCTTTTACTTTAAGATACCCAAGAGAACATTAATGCTTTGAATAAGTGAAATAGGGCAAATGAGATGACTTGGTGTAATATTCTAGAGTTTACCTCGAATATGCTCCAAAACTAACATTTACATTATTTTATTTTCTTGAAGCATCATGTTAAATGTCAATAAGATGTTTTGGTGAGATTAGATAGAGAGTATGCCAAAGTACTATGTCAGACTTGAATAGCATCAAGATAGCCTAAGGAACTCCAGTATGAAATGGAATTTTGGAAAATGATTGTTTATTAGTTAAAAATTAGCTGGAGATTAATAGGGCTGACTTGGGTGGTAAGTTTCAAGTTGACATGATTATTGCCTTGTTACCAAACTCGTTCGACTCTGTTAGAGTGAACTAAATAAGGAATCAGTTTGAGTTCACACTCATTGATATTCTTATAGAATTGGTAACAGATGAAAGGATAATCAAGAATATGGGCGTTCCTATCAATCTAACCTAGTCTATACCATCTTCTTCTAGGCCCAAGTGGATGGGCAAAGCAAAGAAGAAGGATGATAATAGGACTAGGCTAGCACAAAACATAGGTATCCAAAAGGTTAAAGGGAATAAGGCAGTGTATGTTGAGGGCGAAGGAAATTGTTTCTTTTGCCGCTAACTATGACACTCAAGGACGAACTGTCTAAGCAATGACGTGGCATAGGAAAATATATATTTAATCATTGAGCCATGTTATGTGATTGTGTCTATTAATTCCTGATGGATAGATTCTGGAGCCACTAAACATGTTTGCAATTCATTGCAAGGATTTTAAGAATCCAGAAGCCTCGATGATATGGAATATATTTGTAGTTGACCTGATGTCAAGGTTGTAGCTAAGTCAGTGGGAGTATTACATCTGAAATTAAAGAGTATGAGGATATTAGTATTAGAGAACTATCTTTATGCACAGAAGTTAGACGCTATCTAATTCTTGTTTCACTTGTGGTTTATAAACTAGATTGTTATTTTGTAAAATTGGTTTTATAAAATTGAATAGATATGTGATTGCTTCTGGTGCATTGAAAGATGGTTAATATACTATAATCACAAGCTCTTAAGATTTGCAGGATGTAGAAACTAATGTTGCATCTACTAGATTGAATGTTAAGAGAAAATTGTTATTCCTGACTCATTGTATTTTTAGTGTCTATTATTGGATTGTAATCAATCAAAATGAGATTCAAAGATTGGTCAAAGAAGGTTTATTACCTAGTGAGGCAGAGGAGCCTAAACCAACTTGTGAATCTTGTATTGAAGGATAGAAAACCCTAAAGGCTTAATTAGCCAAATGAAATAGACATAAAGAACAATTGGAGTCGGTACACAAAGACACGTGTGGTCTTATGAACATCCAAGCAAGATTACTCACGTTTTGGATAAATTTATCTGATGCGACACAAGTCTTAAATTTTTGGTATATTCCGAAAGTGTCAAAACTGATGTGGAGCACAGATTAGGTAAACTTATTAAAACACTTTGATCTGATCGTGGATATGAGTATTTCTTGGGATAGTGCAAAGACTATATAGTCAATGAGGGTATTGTGTACCAGTTTTCCACAATTGACGCTCAATGGGTTGAGATGTCAAATAGGAATAACAGAATTTCTGCTTAACATGGTTAGATCTATGAACAGTTATGCTACATTATCTCTTTCATTTAAGAGTTTAGCGTTAATGATGTCGATGTGTATTATGAACTGCATTCCATCTTAGTCTGTCTCAAGGATACTGTTTGAGCTGTGTTTTTGACTAAATATTAGTTTGAATCATATGCACATATGGGGTAGTCTTGCACATGTACACTTGATATAGACAAGTAAGTTGGAAGCAGATTATAGGCATGCTAGATTTGATAGCTACTTAAAAGTCACTAGGACGGATTATTTTATGATCTCAATGATAAAAGTTGATTGTTTACACTCACTGTTTACTATAGGAGAATTATATTATGAATCACATACCTAGTAGCATAGTGTTAGAGAATATGGTATGAGTACCAGATGTACCACATATGGATACAGATCGTTTTGGCGAGTTACTATGAAATCAGAGTTGGAATCTATGTATTCTAATAAATTCTGGGATCTTGTAGAACTTTCTAGTAGGGTGATTCCTATGGAAGGCAAGTTAATCTATAAAAAGATACCAGAAGATTTCTTAGTGAATAAATTATGAGTGTACAAGGGAATGTCATTATTTTTCTGATTCTATATATATTGATGACATCCTACTCATATAGAATGATGTGGAAGGTTTGTCATCAATAAAGAGGTAGTTGTTAAATTACTTTTAAATGAAGGATTTTTCAAGATGTAAGCTATATTCCTAGGATCAAGTTTTTGCAAGATCGGGTTAAAAGGAAAATAGGCTTATCTTAATAATCCTACATTGATAAAGTTTTGACCAGGTTTGGTATGTATAACTCAAAGAATGAGTTTTTGCTTTATTAATATGGATTGCTCTCTCTAGTAAGTAGTTTTCCAAGACTAGCAGAGGAGATTGAGCAAATGAGACTGGAACTATATGCTTTGGCATATGGGAGTCTCATATATGCCATGGTCTATACCAAACAAGACATCCGCTACATAGTAGGGATAGTCAGTAGATATCAGTCCAATTCTGGACTTGATAACTGGTCTGTTGTGAAAAATATCATTAAGTACCTAAGGAGAACCAATGATATCATACTCATTTATAGATGTGTTGATATGGTCCTAGTTAGGTATGCTAATTCTGATTTTCAATCAGAAGTAGATACTATAAGGTTCATGACTTAGTGTATGTTCACTTAATGAAAGGGAAATCAGTTGGTAGATTGTTAATCAGATTTCAACTGCTGACTCAAACCTGCAGGTGGAATATATTGCAGCCTTAAAGGCGGCAAAGGAAGCCTATTGGTTTGATCTCACTGATTTAGAGGTTGTGGAGCATGCTAGCCTGCCTATCGAGCTATATTGCGACAATAGTGTAGAAGTAGTCCAAACCAATGACCTAAGGTTCTATAGAGGAACAAGATACACTGAGAGGAAGTATCATGTTCTACATGATATTGTCCGGCAAGAAAATGTACTTGTAGCTAGAACATTGCATTGGAACCCAACTTTGTTGATTCATTATCAAAGGTGTCATTGATCAATAATTATTGATCATCATCTGGATAACATTGGAGTTAGGTGCAATTTGAATTGGCTATGAGGGCAAGTGGGAGCTGTTGGGATTTATATGCCCTGGCATAGCAAATTCCTGTTTGGATTAAAGTGACATATGTTCCTGACGTTTCTGAAATATTTATGTTTTATACAATTGGTGAATTCAATGTATTATATTTCGATTCATTATAGAATTGATAGTGTCCATTTGATTACAAGAGATATTTATATATATGTATGTGATGGCAATCAATGCATGATATATAAATAGTAATCATAAATTGTTCATAATCAGTAATTATGGATGGACTCATAATTAATTAAGACTTGAACTGGATCCGCGTTAGGTTGAGATATATTGCGAGAGCCGTCGTATACAATTGCTCCCTATCACCGTCATAGCATTTGACTCTTAAGCATGAGAAAAGTATAAACTCTTTTATTAATTAATAATTACTTTGATTTGTTCAGCGGATTCTTCGGGATCCTTAGACCGACACTTTGGGTAGTTATGTAATTAATAGTTAGAGGGTTATATTTTCAATATTTGCATCATTGCTACTTGTATTTATTTTGTATTGATTATGATTGATCACAAAGTAAATTCGAAGGCCTTCGTGTGTTTTTAGACAAAATAATTTATTATATATTTATTTATTTAAATTATTATTTTTGTCAAACAAATATTTTATTGTGATCGAGTCAGAAATAATCAATGGTACCAAAATAAATATATTAATTAAGTAGTCGGATTGATGGCTTTATTTATCCGATAACTAATTAAGAATAGAGGGGTCAAAGTGCAATATTGACTTAGAGGTTATTTATTATTTAATTGGAGTTCAATTAATTTCTTTTAGTGGAGTAGAAATTAATTTATGAATTAATTGAATTGGGTCCATGGACCGGGCCAATTATTAATTCATTGTAGCCAATAAAATAATAGGCCCAATGGATTCTCACTCATAGCCCAACTTGATATTGGAATCATATTAGATTTGAGACATATGAATTAGAGATTGAGAAAGATTTGTTGTTTCCTTTTCTTTATTTTTATGTTGTCTATAAATATACATGGTCTATGTATATTTTGGGTGTGATTTTTGGAAAGAAGGAAAAAGGAATAAATTTTCTCTCTCTAGAAAATTAGGGTTAGTGTTCTCATCTAATGGAGGCTCCCACAAGCCTAGTTTTCCAAGGTCATTCATAGAGGCTTATGAGTGATTCCTAAAGGCAAGACCATTACCAAGAAGATAGAGATCTATGGAAAAGGTGTCTAGCAAAAGGGATCTACAATAAGTGAGAACATTCACTTTAAAGGAGAGATCTAAGGTTTACTCAAACCTTGATGTAAGTATTCAATCTTTTAATTGAATGATACATCATGTTTTATTTTTGCATAAAACTTGTCTCTATGTGATGAATCAAGATCTATGAATTAAAATCCCTCGAAAAGTTTTTAAGACTAGCACATTTCCAAACACTGTTACTACATACTAGATGAGGCATGTCTGATTTAATCTCTTACTTTAATAATTTTGATTCTTTTCTTTGAGTAAGTCTTATCTACTTCTTCTTTTAAGTTTGTCTTAGCTAGAGTGAACTATCAACTGTTAAATTTATTATCAAATTGGGTGATTTATAATATTTTTCCTTTATATTTTAATCCTTCAGTTTAATAAAGTATACATTTGTTTATTTATTCTACTTATTTATTTATTTATATTTTCCATCTTTATGTGATCAATTTTTTGTTGGAAGTTATTATTATTCCATTTTACAGATCAAGTTTTTGCATTTTACCCTTAGATGAATGCAAACACAAACACACACACATACATAATACCAGGATGTATGAATGAAGATAATACATTTTCTGAATTTATGCTGCTCCTTTCAGTTCATTTTTCTATTATAGTTTTTACCTTTATATCTATTTCTCGTGTTTCTTCCAAATTTGGTTTGTAAAGTTACTGGCCTTTTGCCCCAAATTAACTGAACAATCTTTTTATGAAATGCTATATCAAGTTTGTTTGTATCAAGTCCGATTTTATTTTTTTTATTGTTTTGGAATTTCAACTGTGACATAAAACCATTTATGGTGTACTGGGTGCCTAATATACCATCATACTATTATTTCTATATATAGGCAATTTGGGGACGAAACATGGGAAGGATTTCAATATTCTTCTTAGGGATTTTAGTTATGTGCTGCTGGGCAGCCATGGCAGAAGCGTAAACAAGTGTATATATAAAAAAAGATGAGAAATTAACACAAAAATTGAATTGAAGACCTGGGAAATAGCAATTACCCAATAAACATACTTGTAAAACAAAACATATGCACAGAGAGACAAATCTAGATCCCAAATACAAAGCCCATGCCAGATTTTAGAATGAAATTGAAATTTCTTAAATCAGAAAGCATATATATACAACTATATATATATATATATATATATATATATATATACATGCAAATATATAGATTTCATACCTATTGCTTCCTTCTAGAGTTTCAAAGCGATGGAAGAGTGGCTATGGTGTAGGCATTTGTCCATGGTTTGAGGAGAGTGTGTGGTGTAGAAGGGAGAGAGAGGGAGAGAGGAGGGCAGGGTTGAGGTCGAGCTCTGATCGGGATGTTGGTAGTGGGGTTTGTTCAACAAATAGCAGGTTGTTCTCTTCTCTCTCTCTGTTCTGGTTGCCGCCGTTCTCTTCACACTCTCTCTCTCTCTGTTACCCTACATAGGAACCAAATAGGGATATAGCAATTGCCATTTCTTGTGCTAGAATTGGCAAAAGAAATGGCAAAGTTAAAATTTAGCAGACTAAATGACAGCCAATTGGAGAACCCATTTGAAGCCCGTCTGTTATATTTTATAAATAGCAGCCCAAATGACATGGGGTTGGAGATGCTTTAAGAGTTAACTGCTTCTGGGAGACTTGACTAATGGAAGTCTCCCACGACTGCAGTTCTTAACTCTGTTGATGATTCTTTCCCCCATAATTCTGCAATTTAAAGATGTGACTCTATGAAAAATAAGGAGTATACAAGATTTGAGAATCAGTTTTTGTTACTAATTGATGTGAGAGTCATTGCCAATTGGTGTTCCCGCTCTAAGTTCGGAGGTAGACAAGGGCACACCGAATTTGTGGCACTTACAGGGGAACTCATTGAAATCATTGTGATCAACGAACCTTCCTCCAAAAGCAAAAGAGATTCCAAAAAGATAAGGAGACAAAGGGACTTCCTAATTGTTACTAGAAAAAATTATTAATATTGAAAGCTTTTCAGTATTTTAATATTGAAAGCTTTAAACAAATTATGTATGGTTGAAGCTAGCTGTCACAGCCAGAATTAAATTGTTTATTAATGCTCAATTGTTTGCATTTTGGGTTAAATATTCCAACACCCTTTCAGGTTGGTCTTTATTGCTCACTTACTAAAATAACCGGAAAAAAACCTAAACCTCCCATCATGTTTAACGGTCAATTAACGAAAGAGAGTGTCAAGATAAAATTAACCAAACGTGGGGGAGGACTTAGGGGGTGTCAGAGTATTTAACCTTGCTATTTTTGGTTGACTAGCACAACCCGTTGGTATAAAATTTTATGATTTATTATTATTATTATTATTTATTTACCGGAAAAGATGAATCAAAATATAAAGTAATACAATCAACCACTTTTCAGTTTGGTTTTTTTAACTATATATTCATAAAAAATTACTATTGTTCCTTCTAAAATTATTTAAAAATTTCATTATCCCCCCCTCCTAATTTTCTAATTCCGTTCCTGCGCCTATCTATGTTTTCTTATAGTTTTTGATACTTCCTTCTATTTGGATATTAGACAACTTTGTTTATTTTTTATTTTTCTACTTGTATTTTTTATTTTTCCCCTGTAATTGGCAACTGATCAATTGTGTTTTTATTTGATTTTTTTCATTTAAACAAGTAGTGCAATTTTGTCAGTTCATCTCAGTTGTATTAAATAGATAGTCAAAGAAAATAGTTTTCAAAACTATTCCAAACTAAGGATGTCCCTTGAATTAGAGATTGGGTCTAAGATTTTTTTGGCTTACACTATAATCATTTACTATTGGATGTAAAGGTTATTATATTAATGATACCTGCAAATTCATTAATTTCTAACGCGCCAAAGTCTTTATATGGACCCAAAAATATTGATAGTAGCGTCCTTAATTTAATACGAAAGCACCTAAATCCCCACCATAATGACCAACTTAGCACTCGAGAAGATAAAAGGAAAATAATTGATGATTCAAAGACATAGGGCCAAAATGAAATCTAAGCATCCAGACTATGAAAGTGGGATTTTGAAGCATCCAACGGTGTCGGTGCTGGATGCTTCAGCATCTATTCAGCCCTTTGTTTTCCGAGGCATTTACTCAAAGATAAGACGAGACCAAGTCCCCTTTGCAATTAGATGGAACATTTAAAATAGATATTTGGAAAAAAAAAAAAAAAAAAAAAAAAAAAAAAAAAAAAAAAAAACGTATCACATTTATTACTACAAGTGGTTGAGATATTTAGAATAAATGTTATAATATGTCAACGAATCTTCATATTCAGCCCATCTAGATTCTAAAGCATCCATGCTCTCGTGAGATATCCAAGTTGCACCATTCGTATGTAAGTGGATTAAATGCGTTGGTCACTGTTGCTTGATATAATTTGACATCTTGAATAAAAAATAAATTTATGTCTCTAACAGCAATTTATTTATTATTAAAAGTAAAAATAAAAAAAAAATTATTGGCAGTAGATTTGTATTTATTGTCATATGCAGTGTTGCGATAGGCAGCAATTGTAATTGTTGGGATATGTGTGCCCTAACATAACAAATTCTTATTTTGGATTGTAAAAGTCATGATTCCTTATCTGAATATTATTATTAAGGCATTATACAATTGGTGAATGGAACGTATTATTTTTCGATTCATTATGGAATTGATTGTGTCCACTTGATTACAAGATAAATTTATATATGTATGTAATGGCAATTAATACTAAGTTATAAATTAGTAATCATAAATGGTTCAAAGTCGGTAATTATGGATGCACATTTAATTTGTTAAGACTTGAACTGAGTCCACGATAGATTGAGATATATTGCGAGAGCTGTCGTATGCAATTGCTCTTTATCACATTCATGGCTTTTGACTCTCAAGCATGAGAGAAACATAAACTCTTTTATTAATTAATAATTACTTTGATTTGTTCGGCAGATTTCTCGGGATCCTTAGATTGGCACTTTGGGTAGTTATATAATTAATAGTCAGAGATTTATATTCTCAATATTTGTATCAGTGCTATTTGTATTTATTTTGTTTTGATTATGGTTGATCACAAATTAAATTCGAAGGCCTTCGTATGTTTTAGACATATATTTTTATATATATATTTATTTAGTAAATTATTATTTTTGTCAAATAAATATTTTATTGTGATCGAACCGAAAATAATCAAAGGTAACAAAATAATTATATTAATTATGTTGTCGGATTGATGGCTTTAATTATCCGATAACTAATTATGCATAGAGGGCTCAAAGTGCAACATTGACTTAGAGGTTATTTACTATTTAATTGGAGTGCAATTAATTTCTTTTAGTGGAGCAGAAATTAATTTATGAATTAATTGAATTAGGTCCATGGTTTAATGGACTGGACCAATTATTAATTTATAGGAGCCAAGAAAATAGTAAGCCCAAAAGGATTCTCACCAATAGCCCAAATTGATATTGGAATCCTGTTAGAATTGAGAAAGTTGAAGTAGAGATGGAAAATGATTTATTGTTTCTTTTTTTCTTATTTTTATTTTGCCTATATATACATGGGTCCATGTATATTTTAGGTGTGACTTTTAGAACAAGAAAAATAAATACACTTCTCTCTCTAGATTTTAGGGTTTGTTTTCTCTTCTAAATGAGGCTATCACAAGCCTTGATTCTAAGGTCATTCATCATGTCATATTGGTGATTCCTAAAGGGAAGATTATAATCAAGAAGAAGGAGAAAGGATCTTACTAAAGGATCTACAATAAGTGAGAACATTCACTTTAGAGGAAAGGTTAAAAGGTTTACTCAGACCTTTAATGTAAGTATTTAATCTGTTAATTGAATAATACATCATCTTTTATTTGTTTTTGCATAAAACTTGTCTCTATGTGATGAATCAAGATCTATGATTGCAAATCCCTCAAAAGTTTTTAAAAACTTACACGTTTCCTAACAATGGTATCAGCGCATGGTTTGATTAATTACTAGAGATCATGTGTTTATAAAAATCATCTTCATGGATCCAAATTATATATACATATATATAATTATTGATGTATGTTGATGTATTATTTATTATGTTGATATATATTAATACATGATGATGTATGTATAATTGTGAATAGATGATGATGTGTGTTTGGGTCATGGATGAAGCTTATAGGTATATTGAATGTAATTTTATCTTTGGATGAATGTAATTAAGGCTTTGATTTAGCCTGTTTGAAAATTCAATGATGTAATTTAATTTTTTTTCATTGTATTTCAAATTGTAAGTATTTATTAAAGCCATGTAATCTTTATCAAAGGATGCTATGAAGCTTTAAGAAGGTCCGAAAGTGTTAAATAATGCTTTAGTAATTTTCTGAAATTTTTTCGAATTTTTTGAAATTTTTTTGGAATTTTTTGAGGCTTAATTTAATTTTCTGGGAATTTTTCTAATTTTTCTGAAATTTTTCGGCGTTTTTCCGGTGGCCGTAGCATCGCCGGCAGCGAGAAGAGGCGTCGGAGGAGGCTGGAATTAGATGTGGCGCAGGGAGAGTGAGTCTGGAGCGTGAGGAACACGCGCCAGGAAGTGGAGCTTAGAAGACATGCTGGCGCGTGCATCTCATGCGCCAGCCAAAGCCACATTCCCTCCACGCGCGTGCAAGTGCGTGGAAGCGCGTGCTTGTGCGTGGAAGCGCGTGCCAGTGCGTGGGGGCGCGTGTCTTGCCCCGTTACATGCCCCAGGCGTGTGCGAGCGCGTGTGGGGCCCTCCAGGCGCGTTCCAAGCTGCGTTTTGCTTCTCCTAACGTGTACAAGCTTCCTATGGGTGTTTATACACTGTTGAAGGCAGGGTCGGCCCTGGCCCAAGTACAGGCCCATGTATAATGGGCCACAAAAAAAATTATAACCAAATGCAGCAAATCAAAATTTATAGGCCCATGAATGTTGGGCCACCAAAAAAAAAATTTATAACCGCAGTAAAGGGCCTCAGGAATGATGGGCTACCAAAAAAAAAAAAAAAGTCTAGCCAAATGCAGCAAAAAGTGGCCTAAAAAAAATAAATAAATAAATTAGGGCAAGCATATCACTTGAAAAATTAAACCCTGCCTCCATCCAAATCCAAATTCTCGTTCTCTCTCTCTCTCTCGTCTCCTCTGCAAAAGCAGCAAGACTGCAACGGTGAATAGTCAGAACCTTTTTTTCCTCAAAAATTTAAAGTTCAAAACTCAGTTTCTCTGGCCCCCTTGCTCTCTGTTCGTCTATGACTCTGTCCTCTCTCTCTCTGTTCCAGACACTGAATACTGTAACTGTAAGTTTTTTACTTCTATCTCTAATTCAAGTCTTTAAGTAGTTATTTTGATGAACTTAAATAAAAAAATTATTTTGATGAATTTAAATAAAATAATTATTTTGATGAACTTAAATCTATATCAATTGTTATCAAAATGAAACTGATTATCGAAATTTGTAAGTCTTTGTATATCCACCTGGCCTTCAATGTCTTATTAATTGTGTTTCAATATTCAGACTATTCAGTACTAATGCAAATAATTTTATTTTCGTATATCAATTCTCGGTTTGTCTTGTGGTGTTGCCTTTTCTCTTGTGGTGTTGTTTTATAGTTCATATCTGACTTAATAAGATCCCACAAGGCACAAGCCTAAGACACAAAGATTTTTAGGAAAAAAACGAAGAAGAACAGATGTATCAAGAAGTTCAAAAAAAGAGAAAAAGAATTGATTCAATCTCAAAATGACGTTATTCATAAGTTTTTTAGTAACAATGCACAAACTGAGCGTTTAGTTGAAGATTTGGTGAATGAAGAACATAGGAATGAAGAAAATCTTAACGAATATGGAGATTTAATGAATAAAGATAGGAAAGAGAATCAAAATGAAGAAAATGTGAATGAACTTGAAGATTTGGTAAATGAAGAATATATGAATGGGAATGATAATCTTCCTTTGAACATTAATGATCCAAGAAATTGGAAAGATATTGATAAAAAAAAATGAGAGATTTATTAGTTGAAAGAAGTCCTCAAAAAATAAATCTTACCTAGGGTCGACGATGACACAAGAGAGATTGAATGGATTGGCTATCTTGTCTATTGAAAAAGATGTGTTGGAGAGAGTTGATCTGAACACTTTAATTGATAATTTTACAGCTCAAAATACAAGATAGTCACATTTATTGTAATTAAAATTTCGCACTTTTATACTTATCAAAAAAAAAAAATTGCACTTTTATAAAATAAAAAATTTGCGCTCGTGAAACTTATCTATAGAGGGCCTCAAATTTAAAGTCCGCCTAGGGTCTCTCGAGATTTTTTCAATCTCAGGGCCGGCCCTAGTTGAAGGACGCCCGTACAGCAAGAATAGTATTTAAATGTTAAAAGCTGAATCCATTGGCCATTTAAATTGTTTCTGTCTGTGGTTTAATTATTTATGTGATGCATTGAATAATTTAATACTAATTATAATTGTTCATGCATTGGATCCATGATTTTTTATCTAAATGACTTAATTTATATTAATTAAATTATGAAGATAAATTGGATTGGATTGCTAATTAATTTGAGGGCATTTATTGGGAAACGAAAAAATTATTTTTGTAAATTATTTTAAAAGAATGCCTCAAATTAAATATTAGTGAATCTTTTAAAATCCATATATTTTCTAAATTTAATTGGATTAAAATTAAGGTGTTTTGCATGCATTAAATCATAAATAGAAAACCCTAGTTATATATAATTAAAAATTGAGTGAGAGCGGGGATTTTTATACATTACCCCATGGCCTTCGTAATTATAACCATTGTGATTAGATCTTTAAAAATAAGGCCTCACGCATGATTTAAAGAGTCTAGGTTATAAGAATGGTTGTCTCACGAAAATATATTTATTAAATGACCATTATAGTTAGATCTTTAAAAATAAGGCCCTACACGTGATTTAAAGAATCTAAGCTAATAATGGCAATATATTTAATATTTATTTTTCCGTTGGAGCATTAATTACGTTATACACTCAATCTAAAATCAATAGTATTAGCTTCTAATGGAGTGGTCTATACTAGGTGATTTTAGAAAGGCTAAACTTAATCGGGAATTATTTCATATATAGATAAGACATTGTCTAAAGAGATATGGAAATAATGAGTTTTTCTCGTCAATAAGTAATAATGAATTCCGCCAACCGGATAAGTTATTGGCATATTGATTGTCCGATTTTTCATGCAATATGGTTAAGGGACCCACAATTAATTAATTATTTTATTTTCCATGATTATTTTTTATTCACTTTATTTATTGTATGAATGCTTTTATTTTCAGATTTATCATGACTAGTCCATTCAGTCCACTTGCAAATATACTAAAAGAAAATCGATTAACTGGACCTAATTATATCGATTGGAAAAGGCAATTAGATATTGTTCTCACATATGAAGGGTTCAATTATGTGCTTACTACTCCCCGACTGTGATACCCCTCGGATCCGAGACACGGGTTGATCAGGCCCAAGCCCAAACCCGAGGGAAATATCAAACAATTAATATGTAATACGAACACAGATGACAAAATGAATTTAATAAATAAAGTTTAAGCTGAAAGAAAACTAAATATAGAAACCTTTAATATTAAATATACTTAAATCTCAATAATCCAAAACCTCCATAAGTTAACAACTCGGGAATCCATCTCCAGTGGACCCCTTAAAAACCAAACTGAAATGAAAGTAAACTGAAGATAAAATCCAAATCAAATATCTGGAAAGAAGTCCTACATCGTCGGTAGAATGGAAGATCTTCTCTGCCCAGCACGAACAAGCTCAAGCCTGGAACTGACGAACACCTGGAAAATAGGAGTGGATCAGGCCCACGAACAAGTTCTAACCTACTACAATCCAAGCAAAGACTCGATACACATATACACTCTAACCAACTCAACAATAACTATATAAGTCGTGTATATATATATATATATATATATATATATATCTATATCTATACTATGGACTCTCGCTGGACTATAATATGGGTCTCAACCTGAGTAGAAGGCAACATGCAATACGCACCTGAGTGGGCATGACTACCTAAGCCTAACAGGGTACACCACAACCAGTATAGCCAGCTACGCATCCTACTGCATATGCGCTCCCTAACCGTCAACTCTGAGACTCAAGCTCATGTCACGGTACCATAATAATATATTTAAAATCCGTTCATAACAATCCATAATAAATCTAGTAAGTCGTTCAACTTATTCAACTGTACAAACTTAACATAGATAACCAGTAATCCAGCTAGTCATTCAGCTTGTGCAGCTTCTTTGACTTAACCTAAATATAAGTAGGATTTATTTTTAATCCATTCCCTTATTCCGTATAGGTAGGATATGGCATTTTTTTTTTTGAGCCAATCCAAATCTAGTATGTCACCGTCCCATACCGGTGCATACAATCCAATCCATCCGGCAGTTAATAGAATAAATAAAAATATAACTATCAACCAATCCATACATTCCACAATTGACAATAAAACATTAAGTACAAATATCAATTGTTCCATATTAAGTATGATAAAATAATTGTCAATTAACAAACTTAATCCATACTACTCTGAAATGTCCACTAATTGATATTACAGGTTATACATGTAAACCAATTAATTCTAACCAACCATAACAGAAAATAAATGTTCACAGGGTTATTTTTAGTAATTCTGGAACATGACTAACTGCAAAACATCACTAAGAATTTTAATACCAAAGCTTAAACATCTTGCAGCTCCTTCCATCCAAAGTGTAAACCAACTTAGGGCCAAATAAGCATACTAAACCATTTAAATCCACACGCTTATTTTATAACATTGGGATAGGTTTAATTGAGAATTTTATTGCTAAGAACTGCTATTCTAAGTGTTAAGCAATTCTGCATCCTTTCTTAACAAAAACACAGTAAACTGATTTAATTAAGCATTGTCCACTGTTGCATTTAAACAAAGTTGTTTTACTTTGCATAAACTTCTCTCAAGGATTTTAACCATGCTTAGACCACCTCTAAACACCTCAGTATAGCTTCCAACAGAAACTAAAAATCCCAAAATCCGAGTTCCGTAGCTCATAAAGTCACAGAAAAATGGAAAACAAAAATCCAACCAAGAGCCTGCTCTTCTAAAGCTTGGAGCCGGCTCTCCTAAGCATGGAGGCGGCTCCAAGACCTCTAGAGCCAGCTTCATATAAACATGGAGCCTGCTCTTCGCCCCAATGAGCTGGCTCTTCAAAAATAAGAGCCTGCTCTTCTACGTTCCTTCATCTCCTTCACGTCCGACTTGATTCTGTTGATCCGACTTCCATTCCTAAGGCACTTGGATGTTCAAATTGGGTTCCAACTGATTCCAGAATCCACTAAATTCTTTGTTCAATTACCAAAATTAATTTAAAGCATAAATTTTGTAACAAGAATTTAATACTAGCAGTTTATGCAATCCCGAACCCCAACTGTTTTAACACATCAAACTTGCAATCTAAATAAATTTCAGTGATTCCCAACATAATATAGAATTAATTAAAATTATTACTCATCAATTTCCATGAATTAACATAAATTACAACAACAAAGGACTTAAAACAACCATTAAACAACTTAGAAACACAATCAGTTTTAAGCATTCAGGATATGCAATGCAGTTCAATTTAAATCCTTATTAAATCCTGGAATTGTATTAGTTGTGTAAAGAACACGAGCCTAAGGGAAAGAGATAGGATTAGAACTCGCCTTTGAGACTTTTGTTCAAAATCTCTCCGTCGTCTTCTAAGGTTCCGGCGATTCCTACTGCAAAATTCCTCCTTTGTTCTCTCTCTGCCTCCACAGGCGTGTATAGGTTTTACTTTTCTTAAAACCCTAAGCAGACTTATCTTATATATTTATAGGCAACCAAAAACCTAAGTCCAATTATATCCAAAGTCTGAAACTCGGCCCATAAACACAACCTAGTTTATAAACCCTGTCGGCTCATTAAATTAAACCTAAACAGAATTAAAACCCTAACCACACTTTTATACCTAGTCATTAATTAAAACATTTAATTATTAATTCAATTAAAGAAACAATAAAATTCCAAGTTAACGTAAAACAGAAAATAAAATACAATTTAATAATTAATAAATTCACAAAATCATTATTAAATAATTAGTCGTCAAATATTGCAAATAAACACGCCAATCAACAATTTAAATAATTTAAAATTCAATTAAAATAATAAATTAAATACTAGGACTATCCTTTTGAAATTAGGGGTATTACACTGACCTTCTCCGCCTTTGCTTGAGGATCCTCCTGAGGAGCATGAAGTTTTTAAGAAATGGAATAAAGCAGATGAGATGACTAGGTGCTACATTCTTGTTTCACCCTCGAATGTATAAAATCAACATCTTCATTATCCCATTTCTGTAGACATCATGCTTAACCTCAAGGAAATGTTTGGGCAAGTTGGTAAAAGTGCACACCAAACTGCTATGATAAGCTTGATGACCACCAAGATGGTCCAAGGTACTCCAGTTCGGGAACATGCTTTAAAAATGATTGGTAGTCTAAATGAACTAGAGATCCTTGGATGCAACTTGGATGGTGAACTTCAGGTTGACATGATTATCGCTTCATTGCCAGACTCATTTAACTCTTTTAGGGTTAATTATTCTATAAATAAGCTTGAGCACTCACTCGCTGAACTTCTGAATGAGTTGGTAACCTTTGAAGGGATAATCAAAAGTAAGTGTGCATCTATCAACTACACTCAGTCTGTTGGACCATCCACTTCTAGGCCAAGAGGAGGGGCTAGAAAAAGAAGAAGGATGGTGCCCAAACTGTGCTTGTGCCAAACAAAGTGATCAAAAAGGATAAGAGGAAGAAGAAAGTGTTGGTTGAAGGCGAAGGAAACTGCTTCCATTGCAGTCAACCGGGTCACTGGAAACCTAACTGTCCAACACTTCGCACGCAAGGCAAAGGAAAAAGTATATTCATTGTTGAGGCAAGTAATGTGGTTGAATCTATAGATTTCTGGTGCATAGATTCTGGAGCCACTAATCATGTTTGCAATTCATTGTAGAGATTCCAGGAGTCCAAAAACCTCAATGAAGGAGAGATATACTTGAATATGGGATCTAATGCCAAGGTGGAAGCTAAAGCAGTGGGAGTGGTTCATATGCAGTTTGATAGTGGGAGGAGTCTTAATTTAGAAGATTGTCATTATGCGCCAAATGTTTGGCGCAATTTAATTTCAGTTTCTTCGTTGGTTTGCAAAAACTATATTTTTACTTTTGAAAAAAATGTTTTAATTAAATTAAATGGTTGTGTTATAACTTTTGGTGCATTGAAAGATAGTTTATATATTTTAACTCCTAGCTCATATCAAATGCAAAATTATGAATTAAATGTAACTTCATCTAGATTAAATGTTAAAAAAAAAAAAACAGTTTTTCCAAACTCATTGTATCATTGGCATTTCCGATTGGGTCACATCAATCAAAATAGGATTCAAAGGTTGGTTAAAGAAGTTTTATTACCTTGTGAGGCAAAGAAGCCTGTGTCAACTTGTGAATCCTGTATTGAAGGAAAGATGACTCGAAGGGCTTACTCAGCCAAAGGATATAGAGCCAAAGAACAATTAGAGTTGGTGCACACAGACGTGTGTGGTCCTAAGAACACCCAAGCGAGAGGAGGGTTTGAGTACTTCATCACTTTCATTGAAAATTATTCACGTTTTGAATATATTTACCTAATGTGGCACAATTCAGAAGCTTATGAAAAATTCCGTGAGTTTCAGGCGGAAGTGGAGCGTAGATTAGGTAAACTTATCAAAACACTTCGATCTGATCGAGGAGTTGAATACCTCTTCGGGGATTCAAGGATCTTATGGTCAATGAGGGTATTATGCACCAGTTATCCGCACCTGACTGCCTTCAACAGAATGGAGTAGCAAAAAGGAGAAATAGAACTTTGCTTAACATGGTTAGATCTATGATGAGTTTTGCTACATTACCTCTATCATTTTGGGGGTTAGCCTTAGAATCAGCGATGTGCATCTTGAACTGTGTTCCATCCAAGTCTGTTTCTGGAACATCATATGAGCTGTGGTTTGGACAGAAACCTAGTTTAAATCATATGCACATATGGGGGTGTCTAGCACATGTGCGTAAGAAACAGGCAGACAAGTTAGAAACAAGATCAGATGCATGCTTATTTGTTGGCTATCCAAAGGGCACTAGAGGTGGATTATTTTATGATCCCAGGGACAATAAGGTTATTGTCAACACTCATTGTGATACACCCTAATTTCGAAACACGGGTTGATCAAGTCCGCGCACAAAATTAAGGGATATCAAAACAATTAAAGTATTAAATCACGTACAGAATACAAAGTGAAATAAAAGAATAAATAATACACTGAAGAAAAACTAATAAATAATAATTTTCATTAATTAATAACTCTCCAACAATTACAACTCGGGAATCCCATAACCCAAGGACCCCTTAAAACATTATCTATAATCCAATACTACTTAAAAGTACACAAGATAAATAGATGAATAACAGTCTCCCAACTGCGGATTCTCAACCTCGAGATTGGAACTTCTAATAACCTGAAAAATAAATCGTGGGTTAAACCCTACGAGCAAGTTCTCTCTACCAGACCTCTGAAAACTAATAAGTAGATCATCTCTGATCAAAATCCAACCTAATAAAGAATTTAACTTTAATATAGCATGATATACATATATATAAATAATTATATATACTACATTAATCACATCCACTAATAGATTTATTAAATTTTCAAACCTATTAAATAATGATTAAAATAATAATCATACCTAGACCAATCCACCATTTCTTTTTTAAAAAAAATAAACTCCTTTAACCTGAATTCCATCCTAATCAGTTGTTTAATCACTTAAACAATAAATTATAATAAAAGAAATACTCTATTTAATCCCAACCCGATAATGATTTTAATTGTTTAAATCACATATCCAAAATCCAAGCTTTGACAAATCATCTATATCTTCCCTAATATTATTTTATTAATATTAAATAATACACTAACCAGTAAGTACTAAACTATTCTCATTTAAGAATATCTAACCCTAATCCAATCCATACATACAACAACCATAGATGATATTTTAATCATCTAACACATAATAACGTAATTATGCTTTGGCAAATCAACCACGCCATTATAAATATTTTTATTTATATATTGGCAATTCAACCATGCCTCCATAAGTATATTTATTTATACATTGGCAATTCAACCATGCCTCCGTGTATGTATATATTTATACATTGGCAATTCAACCATGCCTCCACAGGTATATTTATTCATACATTTAATTAGCAATTCATCCATGCTTTCCATATATGTATTCTGTTCATACAAATATTTAGGTAATATATTTAATTATTTGACAATTCATCCATGCCCACACTTTAACCATGAATTAACTTTAAAATTAACAATACGCTAAATCATACATAGCCATCACATGCATATTATACGCATATCATTAATTTAACAACCAGCCTATCAAGATATGCCAAATAAGAATGATAATATTAATTATCTTAAATGATTTATATATATATATATATATATACCTACACATATATTATTTAATATATATATGTGTTTAACACATTCCTTAATAATCCTTCATTATTTTAAATCAATATACATACATATATATATATATATATATATATATATATATATATATATATTCATCCTTCCATACAACTCATAGACAAATTAAACTATATATACACACATATAAATAATTATATATATATATATATATATATATACACTTCCTTCCATAACAAATTATTAATTTATTATATTTACACAAATTAGTGCAACTAAATATGTCAGAAATAGTTTCCTCTAAATACTCCATATTGGTTTAAATAGTTTTCCGACATTGTCTCACTGAAACATAAATATCTCCTAGTAGGATGGGAATCTGATAATGAAATTGGTACCATTGGAAAGAAGACGAAAAATCCTTGAATTTGAGCTCAAAAATGACCCAATTTCAATTTAAAATGACTAAGTTATGACCGTTTTAATTTATAGTGTCGAATTAGGCCAACATAGTTTCCCACGCGCGCCCACGCGTTTACCATGCACTTGCATGCGCTGGATCCAAGCCTTTGTGTGTGCTGGTATTGGCTGAGCTCATGCGCTACGGTGAGCTCGCCCACACTGAATCAATCCACTGATCTGATCCCCCATTAATGGTGGAGATCCACGCGTATAATAACTCTGGTAGACCGTTCTGTACCGGATTAATCTACCTTTGATCATGGCACATCTATGTCTCACATCCACGGCAAACTATACTTCCATGTACCGCGCCGTACTGAATCGCCAGCCCTTTTTTCACACGCTGATGAACAGAATCCTTCCCCCATTTTAATAATTTATTTAATTACCCAAAAATTATTAAATTAATTCTAAAAATATTTCAGAAATTATAAAACAATTCCAGAAAAATCCCAGAAAATACAGAAAAATCCTATAAATTCTATAAACCCTTAAATAACCCTCTTGGGTCAAAAATCAAGCACAACAATTGATTTAACAATAAATACAACATATACATCTATCAATTTAAAAAAAAAATTTCAACTTACCCAAATTGTTCTTAGGTTTTAAAAATCTTTTCAAATCAATGAAGTAAATGTTTAAATTTTTGTTAGGTTAGTTTTGTAATTTTCAAAGGGACAGTGCATTGAATGCATGTTCCCTTAAACAGAGGAAGTAATTTGTTTTTATTGGCAAGGATGGATGCACCCAACATATGTGTCCTGTTGCCTCAATTGAAACCTGAACCCTCAGCCTCCGATTTGTGTAAAATATTCTGTTGACAGGTAATGTTGAATTTTTTTTTTTTCATTTTCTTTTTTTACTGGTCAAAAAGTTCTTTGGTAGACAGGAGTTTCTTCCAAGGTGATAATCCGTCTGTGGATGGTGGCTCATGGGTAGATCTTTGCTACAAATAATCTGATTACAAGTGGAAAAGTTATCCCCGATTGTTGTTTCATGTCTAAAGAAGCAGGTGTGTCAACGAATCATATATTTATCTGCTGCGATTGACTTGGGAGGTTCTGTCTTTGGTGATAGCCATTTTGTAATATCTTTTCCCTAGTTTAGTGCTTCTGATGGTTCATAGTTGGAGGAGGAAGGGGGTTGTGGGTGGAGTGAATATGAGAGAGAAGAATACTTTTGGTGCAGCTCCTTGTGCATTTGGCACATCGAATCATGAAGATTTTGATGGATTTGAAGAACCAACTCACAAGTTAAAGAGTATTGTTATGGGCCTTTGTTTAGTTGGCGGATGGGTAGGGTGTATCCGTCCCTTGAGATAGAGTTTGTATGAAACTCAATAACTAAATTCCTATAAAATAGGAAGTTTAGTTTGATGAAAGAAGGAAAGCTTTGAAGACATGTATAGAAGGTTGGCAGCATGAAGTGAACAAATCTAATTGTGACAAGTGACCTTGACATGGCGCTAAAAGATGGGCCACTTGGGATAGAACACGGCTGCCAAGTTTATAAAAGGAAGTTGCTAGAACTTAGCAACTTTTCAGCAACATTCTAGCAACTTACATTTGACTAGATCAAAGAGAGTTTCCAGCAAGGATTTTCTAATTGAAACAAGGAGCAAGACGAGATAAGAAGCAAAAGAATACTGGGTTTTGACCTAGTTTGAATAACAAAGTGAAGAAAATCAAGGGAATGAGAGATTTTCTAGCAAGAAGTTAGGAAAATAAGTTGAGAAAGAATTCTATAAATAGGAAAGATGTAATCCTATTCCAATGGTCCAGTACCACCACAAAACATGCATTTCAACTAAAAATGTTTTCAATTGACTCTACGTCATTTTCCTATCAATTTCTTTATTTCAATTTAATGGCAATTGATTAGATCCTCGTCAACTATTTCGATTCAGCCATTTACTTTCTTTCAATTTCAATTATGCCAATTTTAATTACGCAATTTTAGTTAGGCTTTCAATTCAATGGCAATTGATTAAATTCTTGCCATTGAATCGTAGTGACAATTGATTAAATTCTTGTCATTACTTGGCTGATGGCAATTGATTAAATTCTTGCTATTACGTCTCAGTGGCGATCGATTAAATTCTTGCCATTGTGTTTGGCTGGTGGCGATCGATTAAATTCTTGCCATTGTGTTTGGCTGATGGCGATTGATTAAGTTCTCGCCATCACGTTCGGCCGGTGATCGATTAAGTTCTTGCCGCCTGTCTTTACTCGGCCATTTCATTCATTCAAACATTCATCAGCCGTTGCATTTCTTTAGACACTCTAAAAAGTCCTTGCTACAAATAAGGCATAAAAGTATCTTACTGGGAGTTCTTACTAGTCTCTCTCCCACACAATCGCCTGAGAGTCAACCATCGGAAAAAGGGATAGGCTAGTGTTCAATTACATATTTTGGGTATTTTGTACAAATACTCTGGCACGCCCACGAAGAGTCCATCGACCGGCGTAAGGAACAAAAACCGCGTGAACAATATGTTTTGCATGTGTTGGCTTGCAGGTATTGCACATAAAATAGGTTAAATGAAAAAAGTGATATATATATAGCTTTGGAATTGTTCTCATGGAGATTATTACAAGTCAGCCACCAATATTAGAAGGCTATGAGAATATTCACATAATTGATTGGGTTAAATCTAATCTTGCAAATGGTGATATTAAAAGTATTGTTGATCCTAGATTACTGGGAGACTTCGATGTCAATTGCGTTTGGAAAGCAGTAGAATTAGCAATGAATTGTGTAGTATCTGGCAATTCTACTCAAAGACCAAACATGAATTTTGTGGTGACGGAATTAAGAGATTGTTTGGCAACAGAGATAGCTCATCATGGAGCACAATCGATAGATTCAATTGGAGTACCTTTGTACCCGGAGAGTAAAATGAGTGATGCAACAACTCCTTAAATTAAATATATTTTGTGTTTGTTGTTGAACGTTTTCTACTTTAATCCGCGCCCAGCTCGATGCGTCAGAGGAGTCCTCTTTTTCCTTTATTAAATTTGTATATAATGATTGTACTTCTCTTTTTCAAAGTAGTAAATGGATTGCGGTGTTGTTGTGTTCGACCCCTCTCTCTATATTATATAATATAATATAATATATATATATATATATATATATATATATATATATATATATGTTTTTTTTCTTAATATAATAATAGGTTAATTACAATGACACCCCTTGAGATTTGTCATAATGTCAATCATATACAAGTTAAGCATTTTTTGAACAATGAGACCCCCGGTCAGAATTTTAATCCAAACAGCCCTTAAAATGTTTAAAAAGTGAAAAATCAAAACCCATGAAAAGTCGTTTTTGCCCTTCAGTGAACCTTACCCTATAGGATATTCATTCTTTCTTTTCCAAACACGGCGTACGCATCCTTTCTTCTCTTTCTCTAAGTTCTGCAAAAATGAAACGCTAATTCTACCCCTGCATCTCTTTTTCTCACCACCACCATGGTTGATCTGTGCTATGGGTGGTATGAGAAGGAAGTGGATCGCGACGATGGAAGTTGTATTGGACTAGGGTTTGTAGAATTTTGTGAAGGAATTAGATTGATTTATGGCTTCGTGGACTGCGGTAGAGGTGGCGACGAGAGGGTTGCTTCTCTGTTTGTTCTCTTTGCTCCTCTGTTTCTTCAAACTTGGGTCGACGATGCTTTCCTGGTGTTTCAAGATTCTTAATTGATTATTATCAGCCCTTCATTGTGTATGTATATTTGTGTATGCATTATTTATGTATGTGTGTTAGCAATCGGTGTTGTAGAGAAAGAAAAAAGGAATTTATTTAGGAGAAAAAGAATTTATTTAGAAAAGGAAAGTTTAAAAAGGAATTTATTTAGAAAAAAATTTATGTGAGAGATTTTATATTATCTGTATATATAGAAAATAATATAAAATCATGATTATCTCTCTCTCTATATGTACACATCAATACATATATTACACACACACAATTATTCAACTTTCATTTTCTAAATCAATCCTTCAACACCCCAATTACAATCACAACCCGATTTTTCAACTTTCCTTGTCTAAATCAATCCTTTAACACCAGATTGTAATTAGTTCACCTTTACTTTTCTAAACCACCTCTATTGGAATCATAAACCGATGCATACTATCAAAATAATATATACATAAACACGCGCACCCAATTCCCTAATTCAATTACATGATTTTTATTGTTTTAGAATATATATATATATATATATATATATATATATATATATATATATATCCGTGTGTTCATTCCCTCTTAATATGAGCTGTGGAGTGGTGGGTGGTGGTGGCCTGGAATGGTGGGTGTGAAGGTTAAAACTATAATTATATTATTTAAATAGGGTAACTAATAAGTCAAAGGGTAATAAAGTCATTTCACTATGTGTCAGATCTTGCAGCTGACTATTGGGGTGTTTGGGTTAATTTTATCAAATGTGAGGGAGTGTCATTGTTCAAAATAGGCTCAACTTGTATATGATTGTCATTATGACAAACTTCAGGTGGGTGTTATTGTAATTAACCCTATAATATATATATTAATATATATGAGAAAATGAAATTTACAAATATCATCTTGCAATGGCAGTGCAAAACCTAATATAAATGTATATATTAATGTAAACCATCTTGAAAGATGAAGGGATAATTACAGATAAGAAAGTAAAACACTTCGAACGGTAATTCCAGGTTTAAATACCCATAATGATTGAGTTGGTGTGTTAATTTTTTGTCCAAAAAAAAAAAAATGTAAAATATTTAATATTTAATTATAATTCATATACATCTAAAGCAAATCTAAAAATTTCTGCACTCGACTAATCCAAATATTTCCGAAACAATTAGTAAGAGACATTTCAACCATTTTTGGGTCGAAAAATGATACTTTATGCAACTAAATGGACCAAAAAAATTATGTTAAATGACAGGCCCCTTTATGGCCGATATTAGTGTGTAGACCTAATTCACATAGGGCGGGAGTGATTTTTGAGAGCAGGGACGTATTGAGAGCGTTTATATATTAGGTTTAAATAAAATTATATAAGGTCATGACATATATATTTTATATATTTTTATTTATTTAAATTCATAAGCAAATATATTCATGATTATTTATTCCATTATTGATATATGTAATAAATAAGTTAACTTTTAAAATCCATCTATAATCTTTCCTTTTAACACAAAACCACTCTCACCATAAAAGGTAATCACCAAAATAAAAATAGAAACCTTTTTTTTAAAAAAAATAATACTTGTATATTTTACTAAAAAATTGTCTTATTTAGATGTTTTTTGAAAAAAATATGTTTGCGACTCACTTCACCTCTATTTTACACATTTATGTCAAACAAAGAAGAATTACAAGAGAATTGATAGGGATCAAGCTAAGTAAGGTACTATACAATTTTTATGTTTCTTCTTCCTTATTTATTTTGTTTTGAAAAACTAAATTTGTTTTCCCTTTAAATCTTTAAGTTCTGTGTGGCTCCTTATTCTAATTACTATTGTCCAGCCTCCTTTGCCCAATTCTATAAATCACTAATTCAATACATAAAGTCAAAATCTTAGTGCATTAATGTTAATTGAGAGCAAGCCTTTATTTTTCTTTGTTTTGCTTGTACACCTCTTGCATACAAACTCATAAGCAATTCTAGACCCTTTACAAAAATGAAGTTAGTCACCTTAATACTTTTTATCGATAGGCTTGCTTGCTGATTTTTAGGAAAAAATATATATATATATTAGAGGGACCTTTGACAATGATAATTGACATGGTGTACATATTTCGAACATCGGATTGTGTTTGAACTCACAAAGTCACAGATTCAATAATCAAACTCACAAATTCACAGATTCAATAATGAATTTTACCAAATGCCCAACTTAAAATTGAAATAGAAAGAACTTTCATTTAAATTTTAAATGAAATTTTCTTCAATTCCAATTAATTAATTCGATATTTCAAAACGCAACATTACAGTATATTTGTTTGTAAATTTACTTATACTAAAGAAATATATTTGCTTATACTGAGAACAACAAGATATTTCTTAGGAAAAAGTTATAATATCATAATGATGTTGTAAAATTATAATATCATACTATTGTTGCAAAATTGAAAGATACGGGTATTATTTTTCTTCCAAAGAAATATCTAAATAAAAACAAATTTTTAGTAATATATATTGATATTATTATTTTTTTTTCTCAAAAGTTTCTATTTATTTTGATAATTACCTTTTATTGTTACGGTAATGGTAAAATTAAATATAGAAACTAAAAATAGGATGAGAGTAGTTTTGTCTTAAATAGAAAGGTTATAGCTAAATTTGAAAAATGACCGTTAGATTTAATTTAATTGTCTATATAAAAAGTGTGGATTAATTTTCTTGCTTCATGGGAAGCAAGAGATCAATACTCTATATATATATATATATATATATGGTAGTATAGCAACACCATACAGCTGAGGCACACTGAAATTTAAGTAATTAATGTATATATTGAGTAATAATGTAGAAAATAAATGCATATATAGTAATATAGATGTTACATATCACCAAAATGCCTATGAAAAATGAGTTGCTGAACGGCAGAACGGAGTTGCGGACCCTAAAATAGAAGATTTTGAAGTTGGTAAAGACCCGCTCCTTGTTTCAGTAATAATGAGTTCCCCAAAAACGAGAAGTGGCCAAGAGAGAACACACAAGCCTATTCCGACTTCTCAAAATCTATCAATAATTTATTTGAAAATGGCGGAAAATGAGTGGTTTTCCCTGTCGTATGAAAATCGCGAATTAGAAAAACATATTCGCGAATTTTGTACGAATTCGCACCCAAATCGGTAAATAAAAATTTATTGAGGGTCAGGGCAGAAAGAAAGCCCAAGGAAATCAAATAAGGACAAAGCGTTAAAAGCCCATAAAAATTACTAAACAAAAACAAGAGCCCAAAAAACCAAAGAATTTAAATACTCCGTAGCTGTTAGAAAATACGAGTAGGAAACAAATAACTAGCCGTTGGACAAGATCATACTACAATGTCTGGTGTAACGTTACTTTCTTTTTTCTTTTAAGCAATTGAATTTCTTCGCTTCCATAATATATAGTTTCTAATGTCACACGCTGTTTCTCTTTCAGAATTAGTTTCCAAATTTTAAATTTTATTTAATAATGAAAGGAGCCTTGTATTAATTAATTGGGGATGGCAAAATGTCTCTATTATCTTAGTACAGTTCTCTTAATAAAGTTTTCTTAATACATGGGTGGGCATCAGTCCAATTGATGTTGCCAAACACTCTCTTAATTCTATCACCACATTATGCATTTATACATGGTTTGCCTTCCTGTAAAATTGCCACATAAACAAGGTATTGCTAATTCAATTGTTTGAAGAATTGATATGATTCGACTGGTATTATAGTCTTAAATATAATATAATTAAAATAAAAAAAAAATTAATGTAATCAATTTTAAGTAATTGAAAAATGGATTTGATTGTTGTTGTTGTTATTGTAATGATTTCAGAACTGATAACGAGAGAAGAAAATATAGTCATGATCAAACTAGCAGGGCCAACATAAGAAAATATACTAATGATCAAGGTAGCATCTTTGCTTAGCCAACATAATGATTTTGTACTGCCATTAATTTGTTTCGAGAGAGAGAAGCAAATAATGGAAGTGGGTTATCTCCTTGTTGCGTTTCGCCTGACAACAGCAGTGCATTTAGGAATCAAAGTGTGGGGCCATAAACTGCTTGTCTCTCTGGCTCCCGCGGGCGTAGTGCCCATAAACTTATGAAATAATACAAATAAGAAAATGTAGAGAGTGGGAGAGAATAGAGACGGGTTGAAATGTGGAAAATTGATTTTGTTCTCACTCCCTAAATGATCATGTATATATATAATAATTTAGTTATAATGTCAAATGATCAAGTAAAGATAGTAATTTTCTTTTTCTTTTTCTTTTTAGCATGTGGATCCGCTTTATAATACACCTACTATCTAAATTAGAAATTTGGTTTAAAAATAAGACTTCAAAAACTTATTTTTTGAATCTATATACTCTTAAGAATTGTAATGATAATAATTAATATGTACAATAATAATGTAGGTAATAAAATATAATTAACAATAATAAGCATGTGATTTGATGTAATCTCAAAGGATCGTTTTTATAATAGTTATGTTTTTTATTTATTTTTTATTTTTTAGTTAATTAATGATTATTATGTTATAAATTTAAATTATAATTAATTTATTAAAGTTCACAACAAAAATATTTTTTAGATTGTAGGACAATCATTTTTAATATGCAGAACTTAAAATTATACTAAAAAATTAATAAAATATTATAATTTATTTTTACTGAAATAATTTGAATAAAATTTTTCTTTTAAAAAAAAGACTAATTATTTTGAATAAAAATGAAAAAAAATTCTAATTGGTAATAAAAACAAAAAAAATAATTAGGGTAAAGTGCAGTTAACCCCCCTTAACTTTCACTGTTTTGCAATAAACTCCCTTTTACTAGTTTTTTTTTTTGTTTTTTTGGGCAAAAAACCCCCTCAACTAACCGAGGGGGTTGTTTTTTGAATTTTTACCAAAAATACCCCCACCACCAACCAAGTTAATAGGGGTTTAATACAGCTTGCCCAATTGTGTGAATTTAACTAAAATATCTATTTTTTCTCTCTTTAAAATAATAATATTTGAACTTATATTTTATGTTATATGTATCACCATAATTTTAATTAAAGAAAAATATTTAAAAAATAAAATATAATAATAAAATTCATAGTTATGAGTGCAACTACATGCTATTTCTTTAGCATATGTCTAGCATAGTTAAATCTGTAATATTCTTTTTTCCTTTTTCTCCCCTAAAAATAGAGAAAAGCTTATTATTTTATGCCATTCAATTACTTTTTGTAATTAAAATTCTTTTTTGGCGATCTAATTTTTTGATCTAATGTCCATCTCAGATACTTATTATATGTACGCATTATATAAAACATAAAATGTAATGATATAATTGCACTCAAAACTTTAAATTTTATTTTTTAAAATATTTTTATACTTTTTTTTTAATAAAAAGTACATTGACGCATATAACAAATAAATATAAGTTGAAATATTATTATTTGATAAAGGAAGAAAAAAACTTTTAGCTAAATTTGAAAACTCCCCTTAACTTGATTGATGGGGGTATTTTTTACAAAATAAAAAATAAAAAATAACAGCTGGATTAATTGAGGGGTTTATTTTATATAAAAAAAGAATATTTAGGTTCTCGCTAGTATTTTTTATTTATTTATTTTTTAATGTATATTTAAATATTCAAATTGAAAGTCAACGTACTCAAAATTTAATTTTAAGGCAGCAATTCATGTTTCCCAATACCTAGTGTATTGCTACTATTTATTTTTCCTTTACCCATTAGCTTGAGTGTAATTAAACTCGTACAAGCCTAACTTCATTACCCAAACCGAGCCTAGCCTAAACTTAAAAATTGTTATTTGGAGTCCAAGATTGGGTTTTAACTTTTTATCGATAAGGTTGAACCTTGAAGTGGGATCAATTGGAGGGGCATTTGATCGAAGCTGCAAAGAACGGAAACGATGGCGACGACGCCAATGCCCCCGCCCAACCCCGCTGCCGGAAACCCCAACTTCGACGGTAATCAGCTGGCGGCTCCCCCGCCGCCGGGGACGGACATGACCGGAATATGCTTCAGGGATCAACTTTGGCTGAACACTTATCCTCTGGACCGAAACCTAGTCTTCGATTACTTTGCTCTCTCTCCTTTCTATGACTGGACCTGCAATAACGAACAGCTCCGCATGCGCTCCGTTCACCCTCTCGACATCTCCCAGCTCTCGTAAGATCCTCTACCTATTTATGTGTGTGATCTATATGTATTGTGCGTGTTCGAGTTTTTTTGGGTTAATCTATAATGTCTACTTGGGGAGTGTTGGATGAACTACTGTTCTTCTGTTTCAAACTCTTGAAATTCCTAGCCAGATTAAAATTAAGTTTTAATAGAGTGACCAAGTATTTTAAATTTGCAAGAGTCTCGTTTGATATAAATTAATTGCAATTTGTCTCAACCATGAATTAATTCGATTATTCAATTCACACGCTGTGTAATTTTTGCGTTGGTTTTGTTGGTAAATATGAAAGACAATGGTAAAAGAATGTTAACAATTCGCCTCTGGATATGTCTTTTATGAAAACACTCAACTTGATTTATGTGATAAAAGAAAGTATTATCAGCTCAAAATTATCAAATTTTCATATTATTGGCAATTCAAGTGATTCTGGATGCTCCTTACGGCTTATTAACGTGAAACAATGAAAGGGGAAAAAACTAATGCCTTGGATTTAAAGAAAAAATGGGGTTTGGTGAAAAGGTTTAGAGATATGATCTCATGAGACGAAGAGACTGATTCAGTTTTGTCGATTCTGAATTAAATTTTAGAACCAGTGTCAGAACGGTTTAGTGACTCAGCAGCTAAAGGAAGTAAAAGAAAAGGATATTCTTGTTTTCTGATATGTAGAATGAATTTGAGTTAAATGACTGTATCCTTGTTTTATTCTTCTCTTGAAAATAGGATCATTTTGGTGATGCTAATTGCACGTATATAAGTTCTTGTGCCATCTCATATTTGAAACTTGTTTGAAAACAGTTTGATTGCTGATACACTTTTTATGATATTGGCAAGATTGAATTGCATTTTCTACTAAGAAATTGGTCAGGTCTCTTACGAGACAATGTAAATATTGTTTTTTAACTGAAGACTCTCAAATTTGATAGATTTCTGTTGCCAGCTCCCAACAATGGTCAAAGGATGATGATTATTTTGTTTTAGGAAAATGACAGGCACTGAATACATGCTGAGTGAAGTTATGGAGCCCCACCTCTTTGTCTTCCGTAAGCAAAAGAGGGATGGTCCTGAAAAAGTCACACCAATGCTAACTTATTATGTCTTGGATGGTTCAATATACCAAGCACCTCAGCTTGGCAATGTCTTTGCTTCTCGAGTTGTAAGTTCTTTCATGCCCTTCTTCCCGGTTTATTTTTCCTTGAATTGCAAGGGTTTATATCATACATGTGCATCTTGAAATAATTCTTCTCAACATTAAGATACATGGTATATTTGATTTTTTTTTTTTCATAATTCATATATTTGATTTTTGGCGATGACAATAGCACACATTTAGTTGGGTCTACAAGGTTATTGTTAGCACATATTTGATTAAATGGTGGCATTGATAGAAGTGTACTTTAGTTAGTGTAGTTTGATCAAGATTCAATGATAGAAGTTATTGTTAGCACGCATATATTTGATGTCTGTACCTATTTTCTCTCTCTATTCTGCATCTATTCATGTGGCTGCACTTCTACAGAAACTCTCAAAAAACTCCTTAGAAAGGAGGGAGCAGACTTAAGAATTCTTCTTGATAAGTGCGATATGTTTTTTTCTTTTTCCCCCAATGGTGATTAAAATTTCAATATGAACTATTTGATCTTCTTATGAGGCTTGTCTAGAAAATTGGCTCTGGAGATTTCATTCTATGTTGGGGATAAGTGTGTCCAATTGTCATCCTTGAAACCTATGGACTTTCTGATGCGTTGGATAGAGTTTTGATTTTTGATTATTTTTTTTCTTCTTTTTTTCACTCTTTCCTGTGGGATGTGTCCAGTTGTCATCCTTTGAACCTATGGACTTTCTGATGCTTTGGATGGAGTTTTGATTTAATTTTTTTCCCGCTCTTTCTCTCTCTTTCCTGTGGGAGAACTGAGATCATTGCTTGGTACAAAGGTAAATATTTGAGCTGATAAGTGTGAAAAGGTGTGTTCAAGCCTTAGAGCAGCCATCTTGTACCAAACGATTCCAAAGGTTAAGTATGTCTCCAATCTTGCATGGAAGGACATACACTGGCTAATGCATTTCGTAGGGATGACTTAAAGGACTCTTGTCCTACTTGTAGGTTGGTTTTTGTTGCAAAAGGCAGTTTGGTCTGAAGATGGTCAACTCAAGGTTTAAATTTCCTTTTTGTGGGCTAAAACTGTTTGTACAAAGGCATAAGTTGCTGCATGGTCACTCAATAGGACATAACAAAGCACCTGTGATTCTCGGTCTGGATTTAATAAAAACTTCGAGGTTCTATTTGATCTCTCAGATCTATCAACTTTGATCCACATGGAAATGGAGAAGAGGGTCATTGCTGGTAGTTTTCGGTCCAATGGGCTCTTTCATGGTTATATTTATTTTTTTATCAAGTCTGCCCTCATTTCAATGGCTCCTTTTATATTTAGTGTTTGCTATCTCACATGCCTGGAAGTGAAGCAAGTGTTGACCAAGGTTGCTTATTTTTTTTGCTCAGCATACTGCAACAAGCTTACTTCTTCCTCAGTGCTGGCTATTTTGATCTTCTAAAGAACAATACTGGCACCACACATCTTTATTTTGTATTGTGCGTATTCCTGGCATCACTAATATTTTCTTTCATAATTTTTTCCTGCTTTTTTCCCAGGGCAGATTTTGAAACAAAGCAAACCTAGGATATTCTTAGGGAATCATGTCTTGTCTTGTTTGGAGTAGGGTTAAAAAGTTAGTTGTTTGTGTAGGTTGATAAGGAGGGTTACCTGTACTTCTGGTTTGCTCTTTGGTTCGCTTCTATCAGTTTATATGCTCCTTGGTTGTATCTTTTTGTGTTTCTTTTTCTTAGTTGGGTTTTGGGTGTGCCTGGACCCTTTTCCTCCATCCTGTCTCTTCCTCTCAGTAAAACCATACATATATATTTACTAAACACACACACACGCACACGCACATATATATATAATATGTAAATACTTGTATTAGTGGTTACAATAAGCACCACCAGAATGTTCACCACAGGCCATGGTTTCCTTTCTGTTTACCCTATCATTAAAGTCCACATTAAGATTGTTTTATGAAAACGGACATTTTGTCTCTTTTTAGAGCAATTGCCTATCATTTGATCCCTATGGTGTTAACATCTTTGGGAAGTGTCTTAATGCACATTTTGCCTTGGACCAGTTCATGCCTTTGTTACACTGTATCAAAGCTTTAGTATGATTGTTATCTTTTTAGTTCATCTTAGAACAGCATTTGTAATTGTAGAAGCTGGGTGCTGCAAAAAATTGGTTACTATGTAAATTAGTTTGATAGAATTCTGAAAAAAACTGCATTTTAAGATATCAATTGTTGTTGTTCCTGAGAAATTAATCTCTATTTATCTTATTGTGTACCCATGTGGCAGGGACGGGCTTTATATCATATATCAAAGGCTTTTACCTTTGCATCCTCAAAGTTGGAGAAGATTGGATATGGTATCTGAGCTTTTTTTTTTTTCTCCTTTATTCTTGATGATAATTTTCCATTAATGGCTAAACTTCTTGGCGTGTGGAAGAATACTGATATTCTATTGCTGAGTAAATGTAATTACTTTGCAGTGAATTCAAACTATAAAAATTCTTTAATAAATAAAATTATAAAACATTGTAATCAAAGTAGCAAAGTTTATTATGTTTCTCCGAGTGCAATCAAGTTAGTTTTCAACATTAGACATTATTTATACCATATAAACTAACTACTCACAATTTCAGTAGTGGTAGAACTTTGACAAAAATTGCTAGTTTTGTAAATTTTATGTTTGGTTGGTTGGAGTACATAAATCTTCTCCTAGTTTGGATTTATAGATATGATGTTCACATATTTTCTTGGGAACATACCTACTGCAGCCTACAGGACACTGGCATAGAATTTCTGTTAATACCCATCAGATGTCTTAATGGAATTTGAATTAATTCACTGTGTTTCAATTGCACTGGAAATAAGTCTTATGTTTCCAGTAGCAATGGAATGAGTTTAGTTGCTTCTCTCTACAGATTTGAAAAGGGGCTACCTTGTGTTTAATCCTCTCTGGCACGCATGAGAGCATATGGTGGTGATTCTTCTTTACTTGGAATTTCTCCATCAATTACTTAGATTAGGGCCCTGCCTGTGGTGGTTCTCTTTTAGGCATAAGTGATAGGAAAATGATACTTGCACCTATTTGTTGCAGTGAATTGCCAGACCACCTTTTAATTTGTCATTTATGCAACAAATAAGGGAGTGGAGCCCTCCACTTACTTGTCTGGTGCATAAATAACCAATCAGAAACATTTGGTTAGGTAATTCACTCCAACAAGTATCACTACTCTGAATGATATATATAATTATATTTTTTTTCTATTTCTTTTTACTGGTGCTTGTTTATTTTCTTATATAATAGCTCAAATACGCTCAGATATGTAGTATGAGTCATATTTTTGACACTCTGGGGATTATTTTAATCGCCATTCCTAATATCTCTTGAGAGTTCAAAATTCTTATATGTTGATATGAGATAGTCCATTCATGCATACTTCATATTAATCTTGTTGAACAACTTTCTTGGTTAAGTACAACTTTCACACTTGCTCATAGCAGCAGCAGCAATAACAATAACAACAACAACAACAACAAAAAAATAAAATAAAATAAAACAGAATTGCAACTTAACAATTCTGGTCCTTGTTAGGAGTACATCAGATTGAAATTCTATATCCAAATTATTTATGCTTGTGTAGTTGGCACCTCAACAAGTATCAGTTGCCTTTGCAATTACAAATTTACAATAATAACCACACAATTTTCATCCCATACTATTTCTTGTGTGCGATAGTTTTATTTGCTGCATTGTTAACCTTAAATATTTTAATTGAACTGACATGATTGCCTTGCATTTAGTTAAGGACAAGTAGTTGACAGAAAGGCTTGTTCAGTTGATTTTTGTCAAACCCTATTTTATTTGTGATGCAGATGCTGAAAACGAGAGTGCAGCTTTTGAATCAAAGGTTGTTAAAGAGACGATTAACTTTAAGGACGTTAAGCGAATAGATCACATCCTTGCATCATTACAACGCAAGGTAACTTTAAAATGTCTTGGCAAAATTTTTATCATTTGCTGGATTTTGATGCCTGCAGATAAATTGCAACAATAGCCATCATGATGGAGTTAGTCGTGCGACATTACAGCTATTGATCCTTAGAATTGAGCAGCAAGATAATAATAATCTCAATATTAGAGGAAATTTTGTTTTCCTTGAGTGCACATTTTTCTTTAATACTTGAACTTTAGCCACTATTGTCGCATTCTGAAATTTGTATAATGCCACCATCATATGCGCATGTAATGTTTTGCTGAGGCTCTGCAATGATCTTGATGGTACCTCTGCCTGTAAACTCACTGTAAGAGTATGTTCTGTTCTTCTTGAATACATTAAATCCTTTATGAAACTTTTTCTTCTCAAGTAACTTGAATTTTTAGAAGCTACAGTTGCATTTGGAATTAGAAATAATGCCACATCGCTTGCACATGACATGTTATGCAAAGGCCCTGCAATTGTCTGGAATTACTTTAAACTGTAAATACTAAATATAAAGAAATTTTGTTCATCTTGAATACATTGAGTCATTGATTTTTCTTTGTGAAACCTTTTTCTTCGTGGTTAATTTTTTAGCAAAGTGTAATCATATTTGGAAGTATAGACAATGCCACTATATGCACATGTACGGCTAATCAAGGCTCTGTGCTCATCGTGAATATAGTCCTGATTGTAAACTCAATATTCAAGGCTCTGTGCTTAGTGAGAATTTTTCTCGTTATTTTACTAGAACTAAAGTAATGCCACATCATATGTGCATGGTAGTGTTAGTGTTACACCAAGGCTCTGTAGCAGTCTTTATGTACTTTTGTAATGTAAACAGGTATAGCTCTAGTTTCAGATTTCAGGCGTTGAATTTTGCTAATACTATATAGATCATAATTTTTTGGTTGTAGAACTAAGAAAAAAATGGATGAAATTTGCTTTTATTATTTTCTGAGGAACTATAAGCTTATTACTTGTACTTCTATTTTTGCAGCTACCACCAGCGCCTCCCCCACCGCCTTTTCCCGAAGGCTATGCTCCCCCTTCAGCTGCAGAAGGAGAGAAAGGTCCGGAAGCCCCGCAAGGAGGAGCAGATTCCCAACCTCCTCCAGTTGATCCAATCATTGACCAAGGGCCATCCAAGAGAATGAAAATCTGAGTCCATCTGTTTCTCCTTCCAAGAATTCAAGACAATGTAGAAAGCCATAACTTCTCCCAAGATAGAGATTCATTCACAGAAGAAAGAAGCCCTTGTGGAAAATTTGAACTAATCTCTCACCTTTTCAGAGTCTTGTCGTTTGTCTTTGTAATCTCAGTTGTGATAGAATGTAATCTATTTACTTAGTTTAACTGGTATGACTACTGTTTGAGAATGAAAAAGCTACTTTGATCGTGTTGACACATTTACTTGAGCTTAATCAAGGGCAAATACGTCAACCTAATATCTTGCAACATGAGCATGATTATATCACCTTTTATTTTTTTGTTTATAAATGATGCATATATGTAAAGGTCTCATATGAATGGTACGATCTGTATGCGATATGGACCACATTGGATGCTGGCAACTACCTCAACTACAATGCCCGCACAGTTTTAAAGCATAGCCCAGTAGAGAGAGGTGGAACAAACGCCAAAACTCAACAAGTTCGACGTAACATAAAACTGATTTAGAGAGAGAGAGAGAGAGAGAATGGCATGGAGCGCCCCTGTCGCCTCGAAGTCCTTCCATGTACCGGCGGTGAACACAGAAGCACCGTGCTCTGTGCCGGTGGCCAGCCTGAGTTCATGGAGGGGCTCGACTTCCTCGCAGCGATTGAAGCTGGTTGCTTGCTTAAGCACTTCAACTTACGGGAGTGAGTTTTTCCTTAATTCCTTTAGGTTTGGAAGTAATCTACATATAGTTAGAAAGTAATCACTAGGAAATACACCAAAATTATTAAATAAAACCTATATAATGGAACATTTTATCTTACCCATGAGTTCATATGTATTCACGAGCAGACAAGTTGAACATTATATCGAATTCTTCGTTTTGAAAGGTTTAAGATTGGATAAGAAGGTGCTACACAAGCACTATTTAGAATGTCACCCATTTTTTTGGTTCGGTAACCCATATTTATTATTCAAGCATACATAATTCTCTCAGTTTTAATTAACATTTTATCGATTAAACAAACGGGCCCTTTAACAACGTCAAATCAAACTCAATTCGTTCTATATATATATATATATATATTTAAATACATATCAAATTTAACTCAACTTGATTCATTTACAGTATCAAATTGAAGAAAATAGAAACAAAAGAATAAAGAAATGTAACATGGAAGTACTTTATTTTTTATTGCTAATTGGATCCAAATAAGACGTATTATTATCTTGTCATATTCTCTAATTCATTTTTTTCATTTAAATAAAATTTTATGCGTTTTTTTTGGTAATTAAATTTTACGATTTTGTTTACAACTTAATAATAACAAAAGTTGTAAATAAGAAAACAAAACTAAAAGCGGTGGATAAATTCTGATTGGCTAACTGTTATAGAAAAATAATTTAATGTCTTCTTTATTTACAGGAATAGAGACTGAGGATCAGAAATTCCCCAACAGGATCGAAAATGAATTGGTGTTCCACGGTGGATTTATGATGCCTCAGACCAATTCATTTGGCCACAACTTTAGGTTCTGCCCTTTGTTCCATCACAAATAAACATATATATATATATATATATATATATATATATATATATGGCAAGGCCCAAGCTATTGGTTAGTTTAAGCTGATCCAATCCAGAAGAGGAGCTGACTAAGCCCAGATTAACATGTGGACCACCCTCATCCAATAAAAGTTATAAAACCCAGCAGCTCCTTAGAACTTGGGTAGACTTGCCTCGTACCATTTCATGCTTCCCAAACTCGTGGTACATGTGAATTAATTTGTAGTGGAGCTATAATTAATTGATTTAACCTTGTAAATTCAAAACAGGGATTATGATGCAGAAAGTGAGAGGCAACAGGGTGTAGAGAATTTTTATGGCATCAATCACATTCACCAAACTTATGACTTTGTAAGCAAGCTGCCATCAAATTTTATTTTGACATTTTCAAATTCATTCATGATTTTTAATTAATAGTAATAATAATTTGTATATAGGTGAAGAAGATGAGAGAAGAGTATGGAAAATTGGACAAGGTGGAGATGAGCATATGGGAATGCAGTGAACTTCTAAACGACGTCGTGGACGAGAGTGATCCCGACTTGGATGACCCTCAGACTGAGCACTTGTTGCAGACAGCGGAAGCCATCAGAAGAGACTATCCCAATCAGGACTGGCTGCACTTGACTGCCCTTATCCACGGTTAATTATCTCATTCTCTTATATATATATATATATATAAAGGACTAAATGGAGTGATTTTAAGTCTGGTTTTATGGGTTATAGATCTTGGGAAGGTTCTTCTTCATCCTAGCTTTGGAGAGCTTCCTCAATGGGCTGTTGTAGGTAAGTTATCATCTAATTTCATGTATATATATATAATAGCTACTCAATTTTCTTCATTTTTCTCATACAAAATTAATGACAAGGATCGATATTGCAGGTGACACATTCCCTGTTGGTTGTGCTTTCCATGAATCAATTGTTCATCACAAGGTCTTTAATTTGTTCTTACGAATATCACACTTACAACCATCAAAACACATGATAAAAGAATAATGAACTTATTATATTGATGTGTGGACATATATATATATATATTGAAAATTTCTTAATCACTTTGGGGTTGTTGCTACAGTATTTTAAGGAAAATCCAGACTACAACAATCCTGCTTACAACACTAAATATGGAGTTTACTCCAAAGGCTGTGGACTCAGCAATGTGATGATGTCCTGGGGGCATGATGACTACTTGTATATGGTACTGTACTTATTTCCAACCTCTTATATTTATTTTCACACTACAAAATAAAATAAAATAGAAGAATCGTTGTTGTAAATAAAGATATATGAGATTGTGTATTTGAGAAGATAGGAAAAGTAAGACTCGGGTGAATAGATGTGTATTGTAATCAGAAATAAGGTAAAAGAATAATTAAGCGACGGTGAAAAACTGTCTATAAATATGCATGTATTGTGATGACAAGAACGTACCAAGAAGAAGAGAATTATTTCTACCCTCATTTTCATATTCATATCTCGTGTTCTATTTTTCTTCTATATTCGTAACAATCTTCAGTTCTTTCTTCATCATTTTCTTCCAATAAAATTATACAAAAGCAGAGAAACGTTTATTCTTTTCCTTAGAATTCCTGTTCCATTCGTTCTACATTGCTTTGGTACTATACAGAGCATAATTAAAATAAAATGATATTATTGTAGAAAAAAAGTAACGATTAGTTCTAATTATTGTGATTCATTTTTGAGGTGGCCAAGGAGAACAAAACAAGTCTACCATCAGCAGCACTTTTCATAATTCGGTACCATTCCTTTTATGGTATGTCAAATTATGAAAAAGAGAGAGATTCAATAAAGTTGTCAAATTACAGACTATGAAGCTATTTATTTAATAAGTTTGATTTTGATGGAATTAATTCATCTTGCAGCTTTACATAAAACAGGAGCTTATAAGCACTTAATGAATGAGGAAGATTTTGAGAATCTGAAATGGCTCCAAATATTTAAGTATGATTATTCATTCATTTGATTTATTCTATGAAAAATAATGCTTAATATATATAGATACCATTATTGTATTTTACTTACTACTACACATTTTACACTATTTTTCTCCCTATTTTTTTTGTTCTTTTCTTTTTATCCTTTCATGTGCAGCAAATATGACCTATACAGCAAGAGCAGGGTTCGAATTGATGTGGGAAAAGTGAAGCCATACTATCTCTCTCTCATAGAAAAGGTGAGGATTCAATTCTTCAATTATTACAATGGATGATGTGAGTTATGTGACACCTTCATTATATTCGGTAAATCAATTATTGTACCCCTATTTGGTCTCTTGGTTATATTTTTGGGTGAGACTAATTTTCGTAAACGCCCTTCATTCAAAAAAAAAAAAAAAATCAATCAACGGGGACTCATCCAAAAGGACAGTCTCATGCCAATTACCTTTTCAATATTTTCATGATTATATATGGTTATGGTCCTTTATTGTACACCTCATTTTTATGGTATATGGTCTTCAATCACTGAGAGAATGAATATTTGTTGTTGCAGTACTTCCTCCCTGCAAAGCTAAGGTGGTGAAGAAGGACATGGTGAATTAATTGGTGATGATTGGTTACGTTAGACCAAATTAATTAGTAGATTATATGATCCTCCGAGACTTAAGATTTAGTTGCATTTCCTTTTATGAAGTAATATCATAGTTATGGTTTATATGTAAAATATTTCCTTCGTTGTATTCAGCATAATTAAGTTCCTCCAGTTTGTTAGTGAGCAACAAAAGAATAAAGTTTATTACATATACGTCTTTCAAGTGAGAGGGATAAACTAACTAAAAATTAAAAAATAAAAAATCCATGTTCATTGAACTATAAAAAAATAATTATCTAAAAATAAACTTTATTTTAACTGAAAAAAAAAATAATTAAAAAAAAAGCATCTCTTATAAACTGTCAAAGTATGTTTTTGTACAATTTTCTAATGTTTAGTTCTCAAAAACAAAAAAAATAAAAATAAAAAATTCAACTAAACATATCCTTGGTCACTTTTTAGCAAAATATCACAAACCCTCAACTCAACCCAAAAAATAAAAAAAATAAAAAAGTTAGTTTGATGTACCATTACAAAAGTGGGAAGCTGAACCAGTGTACTTGGGCTTGGGATTATATGAGTAGCCTTCGCAACCTTTCCAAGCCCATGACCCATTCCTATTAGCTGTGGAGAATTGACCCATGGGAGACCCATTGCTTTTACACGGTCTGTAATTCAACGTACAATTATTACACAATTTACACTTATTACCCATTAATTAACCATTCTCACAATTCTAGTATTTTCGAAAGAATAGTGCTTGCCTTAGATCGCATTAAAAAAAATTTCTTCTGCTGAGGTAGTCCAATAAAATTTCAACATTTGTTAAAATTTTTTTTTTTAAAAAAAAAAAAAAAAAGAATGATTGCAGTCTGCAGATAATAAAAATTCATCCCTTTATTCTCTCACACCAACTCTCATTACGTTAATAGAAGAAGAAAAGAAGTGTCCCTCTCCCACTATAAATATATATCTACACATATCCATATATGTGTTTGTATATTTTGTCTCTGTGTTGAAACTTTTCTTAAATTAAGATCATTGCTTAAAATCGTGAGATCAAATTTAAAATTAAATAAAGTTATATTCTCTCTCTATTTTTCTCTCTCTAAATTTCAATATGGTCGATTGAAATAGTTAACCATTCTACTACGAAAAGCATTTGATTCCGTACACCTCCACTTGCATTAATTTCGGCAATGTCCATAAAGCCTAATCGAAATCGGACCGATTCCATGAAATAGGAGTTCGTACGCTGGCGGCCTTTTCATCGTCATTGGACTTAATTAGAGAGCCTGTTAATACTTTGAAATGGAAGATAGCTTGTACAGTTTTTTATTAAATATAATAAAACAAAAATTGTTCAATAGAAAATACGCGTTGTTACTGTTGAATCATATGACCATATAGGGGTGCAAAATCATTAGACACCTAGTTTGTATGGGCTAACTCCACTTACATATAAGAGGTCTTGTGCTTGACTCTCTCTAAAGCAACAAATTCATATTAAAATTATAGTTTTGGGTGATTAAGAGTGATCCACGCCATTAAAAAAATATCAATGTTATTTGTTTTTGTTACTCTTTATTTTTTTGTGGCGTGATTAAGAATGGTCCACGTCATTAAAAAAATGATCAATGTTATTTGTTTTTGTTACTCTTCATTTAAAAAAAAAAAAAAAAAAAGTAACTCATTACAAAAGTAATCATATGAGCTTGCTTTCCAAATTCCCATAATTCCTATTCAATACAATACTTCCCATCTTTCTACTTTTTTATAAATCCTAATTTTCAATTTCATTTCAAGATTTTTTAGAACATATCTTGTCGTCTTGTTAAAATACTCTTTTTGTATAAATAATATGTAATTTTTTTTTTATCTCCAACAATCTTGTTAAAACACTCTTTAATTTGTGTAAATGATGTGTAATTTTTTTTATCTCCAATAATCTGTTAAGATAAATTAACATATTTATAAAATTTTGTATATTTTATACAATTTTTTTATTCCGTCACATTATTATATTTAATGAATCAACCTATATTAAATAAATTTGTAAAAATTATGTGAGGCCAAATATGATACTGATTATTTGTTATTGAAAAATTTATTTTTATACAAAAAATAAAAAATTGAAATTAAAAATAAATAACCCAACAACAACGGAGATGCTCTTGATCGACTCCAAGGCCTTTTAACTTATGAAAACATCACATATCTAGAAGAGCTTATAATCTTGGCACGTGTCAACTATAATTGCTATAAACTAAATGTACTACGTACAAACTTACGTTTTGACTATTTCTATATATATATTTTTTCAAGAACTGTTACTATTTTTCAATGTCATCAAAACTCTGTATTATAAACATAAAACATACTGTATTTGATCAGTACCTTAAACTTGAATTTTGACACGTTAGGTGCCCCTATCTGTGAAATGACCAAGTGTTGGCAATTTAACCAAACGATTGTGAAAAGATTGACTGCCTAATTCTACAAATCACCCACGTCATACACTATGTTGACTGGATGCCACGTCAGTGCGACCCACCGGATATGCATACCAACCCATAGCTGAGTCATCCATGATAAGTTCAGTGGGACCTATATTGATAAATATCCGTGTTATGACCAACTTATCACTTTAAATCTTTGATTTAATCTTTGATTTGTTGCCAACAACTTGCGTCACTTACTCAGCCTTCTGTTTCCAACTGGCCACCATTATTACTATATATATATATATATTCCATGCACACACGAATTATGGTTTAATTTATACGTGTATGTGACTGTGTATCTAAGTTCCAAGATAAATTTTAGAAGCCAGGGTCTGAAACTTATTTTCATGGAAGGACTTTAATGCTTCCGAATTCTCAGGGAAGGACTCTTTGGCCAAATATAAATAACACTCTTTTATCAAACCTACAATGCCACCGCTCAACAACTCATCCTCATCTAACATTTTCTTATTATCTTTTCCTTTTTCTGTTGAGATTCTGAGCTTCAATTTTGATTCAGGATGACTATTCTTGTTGATCAACCTGAGTGTGGTAATTCTTTTTTTCTTTTTTCTTTTTCTTTTTTATTTGGGTTTCTATTTTTGATCATCATTGTTAGCACTAAAATGGGAATTTATCCACACACACAAAAAGAGTTATCCACATAATCATTCAAATAGATCTTAAAAAAAAATTATTTTCAGATTGAATTTTATTATACATATATATATATAAACACACACCCTGCACACACAGAGATCAGAGATGCACATTAGTTGAGCTTTAATATTCACCATTTTTGATTCGAAGACAGATGATAATTATATATGCCCACGTCTTTCAGAATTTTGGGAGATTTTTAAATTTTGATTTATTGAAATTAGTTAGTTAATATAATAAGCAATTAATTTTTTTTTTTTTTCTTACTTTATAAACTGCAGGAATTGAGACCGTGGAGAAGAAGATCACCCTCAATGAAAATGAATTGGCGTTGGATGGTGGATTTATGATGCCCCAATCCAATTCATTTGGCCACAACTTTAGGTTTAATTTGCTGCTTGCTTTTATATATATTATACACAATTTATTTTATCATGATCGATATGGGAAATTCTAAAATAAAAAAATTTCACGAAAATTCTAGATCAGATGGATCTCAATGATATTCATGTAACTTTGTTTGTTTAATACTATAATATTACTTACCAAAAAATAAATAATGAGTACCATAGTACTACTAAAAGAGAGGATATATTTAATTATATATTTGTTTTTGGAATGAGATATGATATACATGGTTTGAAGTATTTATTTATACGTGATCTTTTTTTAAATTTGAAATGCAATTCGTATCGGTTCGTGTAAATTGATTTTAACTGAGTATGTATTACAGTGCGATTGTGACCAATACTATAAACCATGATAGTATATGCTGTTAATTATTGATTCCCAAAACAAACAAATATTGCTTGAAAATGTTATGTGTGACAGCACTTAAATGTAACATATCAAACCCATGACAATCCTACTGTTCAAAGATAATGACTTTTTTTGGTTGAGCCCATTTCCATATTAAAGGGAAGGCTGAAACTAGCCAGAGCTCAGTTTCCATTTGTTAGGTTAACTTCATCGCATCCACAAAGCCTGCTGGGCTCTGACCCATTTTAGGATTTGGGCCTGGGCCACATCATGTTTCAAAAACACAGCAACAACAATATATATATATATATATATATATATATATATATATATATATATATGTTGTCCTTTTTAACTTCTTATTTTGTATCCTTTGAAGTAAATCTAATTAAATTTGTGAATGCAAACAGGGATTATGATGCTGAAAGTGAAAGGCAACAAGGCGTGGAGAATTTCTACAGAACCAATCACATTAACCAAACTTACGACTTTGTAAGCAGTTAGATATTATAAAATTAATCCATGATTTATTTAGTTCTTTGGCCACCTTTTTGTGTGTGTGTGTGTGTGTGTATTAATTATGAAAAAATGTTTAGAGTTTGACAGTCTGAGCACAACTCTTACGAAAGATAATACTAATTAATTGCAGGTGAAAAGGATGAGAGAAGAGTATGGGAAATTGGACAAGGTGGAGATGAGCATATGGGAATGCTGTGAGCTTTTAAACAACGTCGTGGACGAGAGTGATCCAGACTTGGATGAGCCACAAATTGAGCACTTGTTGCAGACAGCTGAAGCCATCAGAAGAGACTATCCCAATGAAGATTGGCTCCACTTGACTGGCCTTATCCATGGTTAATTATTTCCTCTTCTTACTCTTGGACATGCATGTGTTTCATGTTGGTTATATTATTTATGAAATTAAAATGATTTAATTAGTTAACTTTATTTATTTATGGAATTTAGATCTTGGGAAGGTTCTTCTTCTTCCTAGCTTCGGGGAGCTTCCTCAATGGGCTGTTGTAGGCAAGTATCAAGTTTCATTATAATACTTTAATTAAAACAATTAATGCTCATTAATCCATTTGTTTGAATTATTTGTCATAACAAGTTAATGATCAAGCTCCATATATATTAATTCAGGTGACACATTCCCTCTTGGCTGTGCCTTTGACGAATCAATTGTTCATCACAAGGTCATTTTTTCTTATAACTCTCACTGTTCAAACCGATACATATATATACATATATACATATATAGAGAGAGAGTTTCTGATGGAAACAAATTGTTGATGTTGTGACAGTATTTTAAGGAAAATCCAGACTATAAAAATGGTGCATACAACACTAAATATGGAATTTATTCAGAAGGCTGTGGACTAAACAACGTCCTGATGTCATGGGGGCACGATGACTACATGTATTTGGTAATTGTTTCCACTTATATATATATCAATTTAAAGGAATTAAGTCATGTTATTGTTGGAAGAATGCAATAGTAATTAGTTCTAATTTTCTTGGATCATTTTCAGGTGGCCAAGGAGAACAAAACTGCTCTTCCATCAGCTGCTCTTTTCATCATCAGATACCATTCTTTTTATGGTAATTAAATATACACACACACACACACACACACACACACACACACACACACACACACAGAGTTATGTAAAGGGAGAAATAGTTATATTCATTTTGATTTAAAATGATGAATTGATCAACTTGCAGGTTTACATAGGGCAGGAGCATATAAGCACTTGATGAATGAGGAAGATGTTGAGAATCTTAAGTGGCTCCAAATATTTAAGTGGGACTGCTCATCTCTCTTTTTAATTTATTCTAAAAATTCCTAACAATATAATTTATTACTTAATATGTTTGCTTATTATAAAAAAAAATTCTCTCTTTTCTCTTTAATGCATGTACATGCAGCAAGTATGACCTATACAGCAAGAGCAAAGTTCGAATTGATGTCGAAGAAGTCAAGCCATACTATCTCTCTCTCATTCAAAAGGTTAGCACCCATTGTGACCAAATTCTTGAATTATTTCCCCAACCTTTTGGTAAATACTTCTATTTCATTATTTTTATAGCAAATAGTATCCAAAAAAAGTTGTCACTTACAATGTCACATAAACTATTTATTACTTTGTGTTAGTTATCCCATTAATCAGGGTGAAAAAATATTTAGCATTATTGTCAAAAATGGATTATCCTCGTATATAAATACAGATTCTCATGCTTGACCACCCAAATTTTTTTTATTTTTTTTATTTTTATCATGTTCATATATTCACGATTATGGTAATTGTGCTTTCATATCCCTCTCTCTATTCATTGTTGTTGCAGTACTTCCCTGCAAAGCTGAGGTGGTGAAAAGTTGAAGCTCCGAAGTGGTATGAGTGTAGAAATTGACGATGATAGTGAAATATATGTGATGACTGTCTGTTGCAGGTTGAAGAGATTTTAGATGCTTTCCTTTGTGATGTCAGTATGTTATTTTATACACATATAAGAAGTAATGTTGTAGTGTTATGGTTTCTATGGAATAAATATTATTTCTCTTCTCGTCGTCTTCGATCCGTAAGTGTTTCTCTTAATTCCCCCAATATATAACCAATATTAACTTTGCAAGCATACATTAAAAAGTGGTTATTATGCAGTTTCAAAACGTTTGCTCGAGTTGCAATCACCCCCAAATCACATATATTAAGTGTTTTTGTCGCCACGTGAAAATGGAACCAAAAATTTCCGAGTCTGTGAAGGAGATCACTCGTGCTAATTATCTCTCTTTGATCATTCCTGCTACCTTTCTCTTCATTATTTCATCCTTTTGCATTGGGCGGAAGGAAAAAAAAAAAAAAATTAGGGTTTAAATTATTTAGTCATTGTTTCTATTTCTGTATCACACAAAGTCTCTCAACAAGAAGTAATTTACTCCAATCATAATATGCTACACTTAAATGGATGACATGTTATTTCATAACAATAGCGTATTATGGCACGTACTTAGTGACTTACTGTTTATTTATATCATAATAAGGTCATCATAATAACTAGTAAGATGATAGATGGTAAAAATTCTCTCAATCCCAACCCCATAAAATAGGTCACTTCCTCTTTTCTTTTTTAATTTTTTTCAGCTGATTTGAGCTTTCTTCATGCTCCAAGCACTCAATTTTGAGATTGTTACACCCTCAGTTCCATTATTGAAGGCATATAAGTGGGCCCCATCTTCAATAGCCAATGTGGGATAAACCCTAGAAGTGATGCACACCTTTCCATCCCCACCAAAGCTCTCCACTATAGAGTGATCTATCTGCATAAAGACATGGATATCAAGTGTTTTAGAACACATAAGTTAATGTATTTATTTATTTTATCCACTGACTTTCACTTCTACACAAATTTAAATCTTCGATTTTTTATTTTAAAATATGAGAAAATATCAATCGGTTACAATGCTAGATGGTTCCAACCAATATTAAAATTGATTGTGCCAAGATTGTGATGGTTAAAAGCATTTATTTTTAGCAAAAGGTTTGTGTATTAGATGAATACTTATTTGAAGCCATTTAAGGGGAAGAAAACCTAGGTCTTAGATTTCAATCACCATCTATATTGGCTATATATTACCTTTAGGTGATATCTATTACTATTTCGCCATTAGTTTCCACGAACAAATTCGCATGTTAGGATGACTAAACTCCATATAAAGTCAACGTCATTAAGCAACAAAATCAAAATGATCAAAAATTTTAGAGCAATTTAGGCCTGTTTACTTTAGTTTCTTTACTTAAAACAATTCTCAAAGAACAGAAAATTAAAAAGAACCATAAAAGAATGATGTCTGAAAATAGATTTTATTTATTATTATTATTTGTTTTGGTACTAGATTTTCAGAAAATGTCAACAATAAATTTTTTTGAGCTACTTAGTGCAGTTCTCTAAAAATAATTTTAACTCAGGAAAAAAAAAAAAAAATTTACTTTCAAATAATTATAAAAGACAATTTTCTGAATTCTGACTTTTTAAACTTGAGTTTTCGTATACTTCGTAACAGTTTTTAAAAATTGTCTACTAAACAGATTTTTTAATTTTTTACTTTATAATATTTTGTTTTTTAGTTCTCAAAAAAATAAAAAACTATTCTCAAAGACAATACTGCCGTTCTTTAGAGTTGTTGTCACTAATTAACAATATTTTTTTTTTCTCTTTTGGGGATAAAACTCACACATCCACAAATGTCTGCTCTAGGACTCGGACCCTCACCTCTTTCAATGACTAAATATGGGTAAATGTTAATTATGTTATAACAGCTGTAACTGATGAGCACATTAAAGAAAACTTACCAAGCTTCTTAGTGATAATTGCTCTTGACTAGGATCTACATCCAGAAATGCTCCATAAGTGGTCTTGTCAGGGTTCTGATTGAGTGAGGACCTGTAAATGAAGAAGGTTAAAAGTTGGTAAAGACATGAGAGAGAGAGACGGAGACAGAGACAGAGACACAGACACAGAGAATTCTGAAAGTAGGTAAAGACATGAGAGAGAGAGAGAGAGAGACCTGCTTTGGTCACTACACATGAGCACCACATATTTATTTTGGCCTTGGAAGATTCTAAAAAACACTGCTGTATATTCTTCCAAGTAATTTGAAGCCAAAACAAGCAACCCAAATGGTCCAAGCCCACCTTTAGCTGATGCACCCTTTTGGCTACATAGGAGTTGTGGGTTAGTCCAACTTGGGTCCAGCGCATCTGCATGCTTAAACTCTGATACTCCAAATGATATTTCTACATCTGCCTGCCAATGTACATAGCATAAAAATATTAGGACTCTTGTAATTGAGAAATTAATAGATGCTCCAGGACTATTGGTCGGATCAATTACTATGTGACATTCATTAAAGCTTGATCAATCGCCATATGACACATTTATTGATGTGTCATATGGTGATTGACTCAGAACCAATGATTTCAGGACATTTAATAATTTTTTCTTATTATTAAACTACTCAATCATATCCAAATAAACTCACATGTGCAGCTGTGACATCTGAAATTTCAAGTACTGATCCTCCCTTAAGCTCAGTGCTTGGCGAGTCAACTCGGTTTGTGCGCAACGTTTCAATCTCTACAATTGGCCATTGCACCAATTGCTTTCCTGATTTATCCAGCCAAAGAGTCCTTGGAATTGCCTGCAAAACCAAATCTATTATGAGCACTTCTCATTCAAATGATTGAGTTGAGTTAATTCCTGATTGAGCTTGTCAATTATTCTTAGGATACGTTATCCACAATAAGAATTACCTGAACTCCTGACCATCCTTGTTTGACAAAATCGACTTCAGACAACGATTCGTTAATCCAACCCCACAAGATTCTCCTACTTTTGACACTGTCGTAAAATGTTTTCGAAGCATAGAACTTTCCATAATCATATCTTAAGCCTGAATCACCATCCACGGATCCACTATCCGGGATATATCTATCCATGGCAAGGTTATATGTTCCAACTGTGTAATAGTCATGTTTGGTATCATCCAAGCTCAGTTTAAGCACATGTTTGATGCCCAAACCAAGCATAGATGTGTCCAGACCACTTTGACTGGTAGTAGAAACTGGAAAAAAATCAGGGCACTCCCACATTCCAGTGCCATTAGCCGAATGAAGCGGGTCATTAGCTTTAATCCAATAAATAAAATCCTTGCTCCTATATAGAATTGCTAGTCCCTGCCGATCTATTTTGCTACCAATGATCACTCTCCACCACCCATCAGGGCCTAGCCAAGCAGTGGTTGGGTCTCTGAATGAGCTTGCATTGATTTTGTTCATGCTAGTTGGTGCCATTAGTGGATTCTTAGGTGACTTGACCCATTCCCTAAGGAAAGGGTCAGACAGGTTTTTGGGCACGGCTATGTTTTGGACTTGTTGGCTCCCGGGGTCTATTCCGGTATAGAGAAATGCAGGTTTTTCCCCGGGAAGGATAGTGGCGGAGCCGGACCAGCAACCGTTGATATCGGCTTGCTGGGACGGGTAGATGGCAGGATCATGGGGAGTCCAATTGACAAGATCCTCAGATGTTGAATGTGCCCATACTATGTTACCCCAAGCTGCACCATTTGGATTGTATTGGTAAAAAAAATGGTAAAGGCCCTTATAAATCATGGGTCCTGCAACATATATTTAAAAAATAATAATAAATAAAGTGTTATATTAAATCACTGAATAATATATTTGTACTTAAAATATGCCGTTCCTTGTCTTGGAAATTAAATATATTAATTTGTGTCCAAATTAATAATTCCACTATTTAAACCATGCATATTCATGCATTTAGAGTTGCTAATCTGAATTGAGATTAAAATTGACAAGCTAAATGAAGGAGCTCACCATTAGGATCTGCGAGTTTAAAGACAGCCATTAATCCATTGTGCGACGAGAACAAGTCAAAATACAGAAACAAGAAAAAGATACATTATGTTAGCTAGAGAAGTACAAGAATGGCATTATATATATATATATATATGGTAATGGATTTTGTATTTGAATTTAAAGAGAAGTTAACAGGAAAAAAGTACCATTCATCCAGTTCTTGGGAGGTTGGAAATGATAAGAAGTTCTGTAAGTTTGATTTGGTGAAGCTGGTTGAAGAGTCTCAACGTTTGTGTAAACAATGTGGGAGGCTTCAAGTTGATCAAGAACACCATGGCCAAGAAAGAGAGAGAGGAAACAAATTAGCCAAACACAAGAGATGGCCATGGTTGACTGTAGGAATGATCAGCAGGCAAGGGTATGGTGGCCTATTTATAGAGATCTTTGAGTGATGGGAAAATTGATAAATACTCAAATAGTAATTTTTGAAAAGAATGTAATGCACGTACACTTAGCATTTCTTTATCAAAACGAGGTTCGACCGATCCAGAAACTCAAGTGAGAGGAGATAATGTTGAATTTTTTAAATAATTTTAGAGGGCAAAGGTAATATTTTGTAAATATATATATGTATTAGAATGACAAAATAGTAGGGTAAAAAAAAAAAATTCAAAGAGGGCAATTGACCCCACTGAAGTGTACATGACTCCGTTCTTGAGGTTTGCTCGCGCAACTAGAATAATTTAGTTTCATTCTTAGGATCGCACAAGAATGGAACTAAAGCAGGCTTAGCTCTCAATTTTTTTATAATTTCCTTTTATACACATGCATGCAACTTTAAAATTCTAAAAACGCCCCCTCAATTTTTATATTTAAATTTTTTGTGTTTATATTAAACTGTCCAATTTTAAAACTACCACAATTTCTAACCTTGAGCCTATAATTTATTCTCTTTCTTTATCTATTTGATTACTGGACATACAATATCTCCAACTTTAATCCTCTTTTCCTATGCCATGTGGCTCTCTTTCAGCAATATTTTTTTTAAAAAAAAAAAAAAAAGAAAAAAAGAAAAAGTGGAATGACCACAATCTCTAAGAAGGTACGAAAAAGCTAAATAAAATATCATTCTTGTTTATTTTTTATTGTATATGATACATGAAATTCATGAAAATATACTACTTATTAGTTTTCATTTTTTTAAGTGCTTTTATCGATTTAGGTGGTGTTTGAAAATTCAGTGCTTATTTAATTAAGTATGTTTAATAATACAATTTGAATATAATTGAAAACGTTAATCACCACTTAAAATGAAATAAATTTTTTTTAAAAAAATTAAAAAATATTTATTTATTTTTTTACCACTTAAATATTTCAGTACTTAAAATTCTGCTCTTAAAATTTTCAATACTTAATATTCAGATTTATCAAAAAGCACTTCATCTTTCTGAAATTATTAATGTATCATTTCTTTTATTTTAAATTAATGTATAAAATAAAATAAAAGTTCTGAAATGAAAAAAAATCTTTAGTTAAATAATGTCTTTTTAGTATTTGTTTCTTTTTCAATTAGATTTGACATTCGCCAAAGAGAAATCAAACCGTCCTCGAGTCAGCAAGGAAAAAAAATTGGTTTTGTTACTGAAAACTGGTAACTTGATAGTTGATAGCAGTTTCAAAAAGAATTGAAATTTAAATAATATCTATTATATTAATTATTTAATTGCACATGGTACATGCTTACTTACTGTTATGGATTTAATAAAAAAAAAATGGAGTAAATATCCGTTTTGGGGATACAAAATCATGGAGATGCAACGGAAAGTTGAAGTTGTGCAAGACATTTCTCATTCAAACATAAAGTTATGGACATATTTCTCGTTGTGGAAAAATGGTTCCCAAAAGATGGGCTCATACCGATTATTTAATTTCGTAGTTCACATTATTTGAGAAATAAGTGAGATCAATGGATGGCGTGATATATAAATTTGTATGTTGCAAATTTTGAAGTCAAACCGAAGTGTATTTTTATTTATTTTTAGTCTCATTCTTTCGAAATTAAAGTGCAAACGTGTCGTCATGTTGAGTCTAATAAAAATATCATTTAGAATAAGTATTGTGTGAGTAAGGACACATTGTATTTATATGTTTTGAATTGGTGGTAAAAACATTGAATTTTTAGGAGTCAAAACATGTCAATTTTTAGCCTCTGTAAAAGTTCATCCGGTTGCATTTTTAAACTGAATCAGTTGCATATTATGTATGTCAAATTGTAACTCTCAACCAAAACAAAACAGCTTGTAATTCAAAACACAGCCTATTACACTCTCTGTTATTGAAATATCTCCCAGTAAAAACAGAATCAGTTAAATTCTACACAGAACCCATTTTTCTGAATGTATTAAATTTCAACTTTTAGTAACTTTTTAATTTTAGATTTTTATCAATTTAGTTAATACTATAAAAATATCAACTTTCTCCTTTTTATTCCAAGTAACATGCATAATAAACATCATTAGTCGGCAACCATAAAATATCATAAAATCTCGTCAAACGTGTTTCATTGTTTAGGGGCCTAAGATTCCGATGAATAAAAGAGGAATAAATGGCATAACAAACTGACAAATAACTTTAGAAAACAAAAACACCGACGAGGACCACTTGGAAAGACATTTTCATAAAATTATTATTTATACTTGTATATCTATTTATTCGTACATATAAGCCCCTTGTTTTCATGCAAGAAGAGAGAAGCCCACATAGATCTACATCAAAGTCGTGTTGGATCCATATAGTCGTCGGTGATGTGTTATAAAGTTTTATAATATATTTAGTCCATTCATATATTTTAATCCATTTTGGTACGAGTATGAAAATGGAATAGGAATGGGTTAGCCCAACAAAGAGTTAAGCGGCCCAAACAAAGCTTAAGCCCAAAACGAATTGAGATATAAATTTGTATGTTGCAAATTTTGAAGTCAAAACGAATTGTATTTTTATTTATCTTTAGTCTTTGTCTTTCAAAATTAAAGCGCAAATGTCTTGTCCAGTTAAATCTGGTGAAAATATCATTTAGAATAAGTATTGTATGAGTGATTACACATTGTATTATATGTTTCGAATTGGTTACAAAAGTATTGAGTTTTTAGGAGTCAATACATGTCAATTTTTAGCCCCCGTAAAAATTTAACCGGTTGCACTTTCAAACAAATTGAATCAATTGCACATTATGCATGTCAAATTGTAACTCTAGGCCAAAACAGAATAGTTTGCACTTCAAAACACAACCGATTACATTCTCTGTTATTGAATTAACTCTTAATAAAAGTAGAATTAGTTGCATTCTAAACAAAACCAGTAGTGTTTTCCTGAATATACGGAATTTCAACTTTTAGTAACTTTTTAGTTTTCTGTTTTTATCAAAACTCTTTGGGATCTCCTTGTAGGATTTTAAAACCCCTTTTTACTCATTATGAGGAGACTCTAACATTATTTGAACTTTTGGCATAGAGGATTTTCGAGAGGCTAATGTGATTCTAAAGTTTAGAATTTTGAAATCTTAACACGATCTAGTACTTTCGCAGCCAAGCTATATTGAGAAGATTCTAAGAATGTTTACTAACTTTTCATATGTTGTAGTCTCCGTTCTTATTTTTCTGAGATTGAAGAGCAATAAATCAAATTGAATTCCTGAATTATTAGTGGTCTTTATGACACGATAGGCAGACATAATTTTCATAGTTGATACTTTAATCAACTGCACAAGTATATATTCCGGAAATATATCATTAGATTTCTCTTGTGAGAATATTAAGGTACTTGTGGGGTATTATGAATTAGAGATAATATTTTGGCAAATATCCAATACTACTTGGAATATTAAAAAATGATGATTCCTTATTTGTGACGGCCTGAATCTTCACGGAGCTGCATCTCATGGAATCCTGTAATACCCCTAATTTTAAAAGGATAGTCTCGGTATTTATTTATTTATTTTTATTGTATTTTTTTAATTGTTTAATTGATTATTTGACTAATTGCTTATGTATTTAATTGAATTAGGTATTACTTGATTATTTGATTATGTGTCTATGTATTATTTGTATTTGTCTATGTGTTAATTGTTTAATTAGATTATGTGCTTAAATAGTGTTTTGATTAATTGTAAATTAAATGTTTTTTTTTTCTTTTATTATTTTATTTTATTTTTCTTTTATAGTTATGGTTAGTAGTAATGGGCCAACCAATTGGGTCCTATGGACTACTTGGATAGGAGGTTGGATGTGTATGGATTATTACCCATGGATAATGTATATATATATATATAGATATATATTATATACATATATAAAAAGGAAAGTAATTTATTAATTAATTTTATAGTAACTTGGGTAGTAATATTTAATCTGATGTATATGTTTTATATTTAAATAATAAAAATATATATAGATTTGATACGTGTTATATTTTAAGTTACTTTATAATATTATGGTAACTTAAGTATTATTGGATAATCCATTAATAAATAATGGAATGTGTATAATTTATTTATTTAATAAATATATACATAAATTATATACGTAACATATTTTACTTACCTTTTTAATATATATATATAAGATAAAGTAATTTATTAATTACTTTTATGGTAATTTGGGTAGTAATATTTAATCTGATGTATATGTTTATTTAAATAATAAAAATATACATAGATTTGATACGTGTTATGTTTTAAGTTACTTTATAATATTATGGTAACTTAAATATTATTGGATAATCCATTAATAAATAATGGAATGTGTATAATTTATTTATTTAATAAATATATACATAAATTATATACGTAACATATTTTACTTACCTTTTTAATATTTTTATTTTCATTTTTTTTAGTTGACTTGGATTGGGAAAAGGGTTAGGGTTATTTTATTTAGCCTATAAATATATAGCTATAGGTTGTAAAAGGGGGTTAGAAATATTCACGTGATATATATTAGAGAGATAGTGTTAGAGAGGGAAGGAGGAAAAGGAAGGAATGAGGAGAAAAACCCTGTAGAGAGAAGATCAAGGAAGAAGAAGTTTAACTTTCGATCCGAAAGTTTAAGGCAAGTTTTTCTTCTATCTCTTTCCCTTTGATTCGTGTTTCTGTACATGCCTAGGAAATTCCAGAATTTATTAAACACATAAAATTAAATAATTATGCATATTTAATTGGGTTAGAACATAGGTTTTATGAAATTGGTTCATATCTTTTCTTGTGTTATGAATTGATAAAATGAATGATTTTGATTTGATTTCTTATGTGAATTTTTACATGTTTAAATTATGTATTTTTCATATCTGTAGAATGATGGAACGTAGAAACATGCCTAGGATTCCTGAACATTAAATAGAGACTAGGTTTGGGTTTTAATAAATTTAAATAGACTCAATCATAATGATGCTTACTATTTGAATGTTTTAAACAAACGAATGGATTTAATCTTTTAAAATATCTTAGCAATTGAGATTAAATGTGTAGGATGAATTGGATATAGAGAATCCTTATTTAACGGTATAATAAAATATCATCATGTATAAGATTCAGTTTGTGTAGGACATATGATATAGGAAATTTAAAGAAATAATAAGTCATTCCTATTATGTAATAACTTGATATCATATTTATCATAGTTATTTATGGAATGTTTGATGTATTTCCTTAATTGTTACATCAATTGTTGGATTGTGTGATTTAATGCACCCGTATGGGACGGTGGCATTTTAGGGATGGATTAACTTATCAGTTAAGTCCTACCTATTTTATATAAGGGAATGGATTAACTAAAATGTTAAGTCCTACTTATATTTAAGTCAGGTCAGCTGAACAAGTTGAATGACTTATAGAAGATTAATTTATTATATAAGTGAATGGATTAATTAAAATGTTAAGTCCTACTTATATTCAAGTCAGGTCAGCTGAATAAGTTGAATGACTTATGGAGGATTAATTTATACTGGATAGGATGGTTACTAGATTTTATATATATAAGTATGGTACCATGATATGAGCTTGAGTCTCAGGATCAATGGTAGGGCGCGTATATCGCCAGGGATGTGTAGCTAGATATAGTGTAGTTGTGTACCTTGGTAGGTCTAGGTACTCATGCCCACTATATGTGCGTTTTGCATGTTGCCTACTATTCAGGTTGAGACAACCCTATAGTCTAGTGAGGTTCCTTTAGTGTGTATATATATATATACGGACTACTAGTTACTGTTGGATTGACTAGGATTTATACGTGTATCGGATCTCTGCTTGGACTGTAGTAGAGTAGAACTTGTTTGTGGGCCTGACCTACCATTATTTTTCAGGTGTTCGTCACGAGTAGAGGTTGTTCGTGCTGAGCGGGGATCAGTCTACTTCATTCTTCCGATGCTACATATGAGTTCCTTTATGATTCAGTTTCCTGTTTTAGATTACTGTCATTTGTTTAGTTTGGATTTTCTAGGGGTCCACACAGTATGGATTCCCGAGTTGTATTTTGGAGGATCAGTTGTATCAGAAGAGTTTATTAATTAATGGAAATATATTATGAGGTTTATTATTAGATTATCATTTTAGTTTCTTGTCAGCATTTTATTTATTCTTTTTTATTCTTTTGTACTCTGTGTTCGTTTATTATCAATTTGTTTTGATATCCTCGGGTATTCGGGCGTGGGCCTGGCCAACCCGCATTCGGAAATCCGGGGGGTATCACAAATCCCATGGCGCATTTGTCTAACTTATTCCATGATTGAAATCTGACTTTTATTACATTTTCTCTGTTGGATAGTAAGTTGTGTGATTATAAAATTCGATACGAAATAAGCCAACACCGCCCTTAATAATTTTTTGTGACAACAAGGTTGCGATTCTTCAATCTCATAGTGAATGTTACAACAAAATCCTCACGTGTGCAATTGAAGCACAATCATATTAGAGAATGGTACATACTTTCCAATACCAAGTGAATAAAAATAGAAAATTGGAACCAAAGAAAAGATCAAGTTCTTCTTCATATGGCAGTGTTGTTTGGAGCGACTTCCAGTTTTGGAGAACCTCCAGTCCAAAGAGATTGTATCCGATGCGATTTGTCATGTCTGTGGGATGGAAGAAGAGACAATTTCTCATATGCTTTGCAAATGCCCCATTGCCCAGGTGGTATGGAAAAGTAATCCTCTCAGGTTGACATTCCCAGACTCTAGTTCTTGTTTATGGCAACACAACTGGTTATATCTTCTGAACTTATGGCATGATCATCACGCCTTGGAAAATTGCCTAAGTTTATCATGTGGCAGTTATGGAAAGGGGGAAATGATTGGCACTTCAATAGCAAGAAATGGTCTTCCCACGACATCATTGATCGAGCGTTATTCAACTTCCATGAGTTCTGGGCAGTTCACCATCAAGACATTTCCATTCATAGTCCCCAATCTTTCTTGTATCCCAAACCATCTTCTTGGCAAGCCCCTATATTGGGTAGATTGAATCTAAACATTGATGTCGCTTTCATTTCCATCTCCCATCTCGCGGGGGGTGGCGTCATTCTCAGGGATGACAAAAGGAGATCGGTTCGCTGTGCCTTTTTTTTTTTTTTTGAGAACGTGGGATCGCCAATAGCGGCTGAAGCTCTCACTTTAAGGGAAAGTCTTAAACTTCTATCTTCGTGGGGCCACGCAAATGTTGATATTGAAGGCGATAACCAGAGCATTATGCAACTCCATTCGGTTGATGGATTTTCCTCTGTTATTGTAGAGCATTATGCAACTCCATTTGGACTCCTAGAATTTGCAACAGAGTTGCTCACTTCCTTGGCAAATGGGCTCTCAGGTTTATGTGTAGTGATCTTCAGTGGGATGTTTGGCCTTCTGGGCTAATCCAAGCCATTGAGGCTGATCTCTAGTTTCTGGTCTGTGTTTTTTCTTTGTAGCCTGGAAAAAAGAAATAGAAAAAAAAATAGAAAATAATGATCATTTCTTATTATAATTTAAAGTTGGTGAAAAGATGACTAGAGTGACTGATCATTTCGTACCACATGTAAATTAATTATTTTGTGTTAGACTTTAATCACAAATAATCATAAATCCCTAGATCTTAGAACTTCAATTAATTTCACATCCTTATAACGCATAAATATATATAGTTAGATATACATACGTCGATTCATGATATCAAACCTTATTGAGATTAAATCCAACGTCTAGATCCTTTATCCACGAACTAATCTGCAACTCTGATCAACAGGCAAAGGTGAAAACTGGTTTCCTCTCTTGGCCTTTTGCACACATAAAACTTTTACGTGTTGTATCATTAATCGTCTATAATTGATGGAATATATGCACTTTTATAAAGGCAGAGAGATGATCAGTTTTCCTTATTAGTAACATAGTTCCACTTTCCATCGAAGTAAGGAACAAGAAAGGAAAACACTTCTCCAATAAGTAATTACCTAAAAGGTAATTATAAGTTGACTAAGAATAAATAATATTAATTGATATCTATTTACTTAGCCACCAAGTAATATGTCACATGTCCAAATCATGTAGGCCACAATTAAATATATAATCTTACATTCTCTCACTTGGCACATATAATAACTTCTGTAGTGGTTTAGTAAAATAGTCATTAGTGTGCACCATAAATCAAATTAAGGTATTAAGTTGGCCATCATAAATACCATGGTAAACAAACTACTAATGTGAGTTATGGCGGTTGTATGTCACTAAATGACACAGTCCCTTTCATGTACCACAATACTAGTAACCCATTTAACATAGTCTATAAGTGAGAAGCATCAATAAAGGTCTAGCAATAATGTCTATTCTAAGACTATTCATATTTTCATCATTTAAAGTAATACATGCGTGTACATACATAAATTAACAGGAAATATTAGAAACACATTTTAATGAGCTCAAAATGTCAAATATATATAAGCATTGTTAAGCAATTCACAACAAAAAATAATAATTAACTTTAATTACATTCAAGACCCATTCTTTCAACATGCCCTATGAATGTCTTGGGTGGTAATCCTTTTGTTAATGGATTTGTAACTATAAGTTGTGTGCTTATATTTTCAAAAGACACTCGTTGTTTCTGAACTTCTTCTTTAACGGTAAGATATTTTAGCTCCATCTGCTTAACGTCATTGGAATACTTATCGTTTTTAGTAAAGAAGACAATTGCGGTGTTATCACAATAAATTTTTAGCGGTCTGGAAATTGAATCCATAACACCAAATCCCGAAATAAAGTTCCGCAACCACAAACCATGATTTGTAGCCTCAAAGGATGCTACAAACTCAGCCTCCATAGTAGATGAAATAATAATAGACTGATTTGCGCTTTTCCATGATATTACCCCTTCAACTAAAAGGAACAAATAACCAAAAGTGGATCTTCTACTATCCACACATCCAGCAAAATCAGAGCCTATAGTTTTGGAACTCATTATTTTCCCATTATACTTGCATAAATAATATGTGTAAGTTTAAATTTAAATTAAATAATTAAATGATTTTAATTTATTATATTCGTTTCACTGCTTTGATTGAGACCTGTCTGCCATGATCAAAAAAATTTCAATTTCATGTACAATACCATTTTTCCTTATTTGGTTTGAAGAAACTATATGTATGTGGTACTGTTATGATTTGTTTTCGTTGAATTTTTTTTTTTTTTTTTTTTTTTTTTTTTAAAAAAAAAAGGGGTACTTCGATTTCCGTGCTTACATAATGGTTAAAAGTTATATATTATAAGACAATTTTAGCTTGCTGTGATTTTCGTACATAATGGATGAGTGTACAGAAACTTGTATATATATATATATTATACATATATATCTCATTATTATATGTAGTAGTTGAAAGTTAGAACACTGTGTATAAATAATGAACTTTTGTTTATGATTCCGTTGCGCAAAACGAGGTTCTCAAATTGTAATCATGTCATTTTGTTTTGTACATGATTAAATATATGTTTATTAATATACACTACAGTACATGTATCTATGAAATTTTTGGATACCCACTAGCAGTTTAATTAATTGACTTTGTAAATTATGTGTGCATAATGTGGTGGGTAACTTAATGTTAAATTTATCACTAGGTAATAAAATATTCATATTATAGAAAGGTTGGTAGCTACCAAAATGGCCTAACCATAATGATTAATGGATATTAATTTTAGTGGTAGACATAATTGTAATATTTCGTGAATAATGATGCTTATAATTTTTGTAATATTCATGAATATTGGGTTTATTCAATTATTAGAAATAATTCCTCAAAGGGAAATAATTCCTTAAATGAACATTAAGGGGTTGTATGTAATTTTTAATTGGATAGATATAGGATATTCAAAGGTAACTTGTCTATTTAATTAATTAGTGCATCACCAATGAAGCTATATATATAAAGAAATACATCTAAGCATCATTTTTTATATTTTGTGGTTACCACCCAAAGGGGTACCATAGTTGTACAATATATTTATTTATTTTTATATGTGTTATTTTCTTAAAGTATTAATGTTATGAGCATTTACCTTATTATGATTATTTTATTGCAGTATCTCTTCCTGTTTCAGTGAATTCGCATGCTTCATCTGTTCCAATTCTCAATGGGATTAACTTCTTAGAATGGAATGAGCAAGTTTAGTTCAACTTAGGTGTGCTACATCTTGATTTAGCATTTCAAATTGAGAAACCTACTGCTAGTACTGGTGAAAGCTGTGAGGAAGAAAAGACTCTTCATAAAGCTTGGGAGAAATCGAACAGATTGAGTATTATATTTATGCGAATGACTATTGCAAACAATATCAAAATAACTCTTCCCCAAACTAATAGTGCTAAGGAATATTTAAAAAATATTGAAGAACGTTCGTACTGCAAATAAGTCTCTTGCAGGAAAAACAATGGATGACCTCACTACTATGCGTTTTGATGGTACTCGTAGTATGCATGAACATGTTCTTGACATAACTAATCTTGTTGCGAAATTGAAAACTTTAGGGATGAATGTGGATGAGACTTTTCTCGTTCAATTTATTCTCAATTCCTTACCTACTCAGTATAGGCCATTTCAAATTCACTATAACACCATTAAGGACAAGTGGAATGTGAATGAATTGGCCAGTATATTAGTTCAAGAGGAAAGAAGGCTTAAGCAACAAGATAATCATAATGTTCATCTCATGACTTAAGAAGCTAGAAAGAAATTGGCACAATGTGTTTACATACAAAGTAACATGGGAGGCCTGTAGGTTGTCTAAACTTGAGGTGTTCTGGTTGTCTTTAATATGGACTGGTGGTCGGCCGAGGTGGGCTGTCTTAGGTGTTCTTATTTTACAAAACTCAGTTCTAACTGCTTCAAATGTTCAAAGAAGGGGTATCTCACTTGCTTCTAGATGTTGTTTATGCTATAATCATGAAGAATCTGTGGATCATTTGTTTGTGGAATGTGAGTATGTTTGGCAGATTTGGTGTGATGTTGCTGATATGTTTAAGTGGAGTGTTCGAAGGGAGCATACTGTTCGTGGTTTTCCTTTGGATTTGGCACAGCAATTTGCAGTCAATTCATGGAGGAATAAATTAAATAGGATGATTTTTTCTGCAACTTTGTATTTCATATGGAGTGAAAAGAATGGTAGGACACATAATGATTTTATTTGACATACTCGAGTACTTTTTAAAAGCATTGTTTGGGAGGTTTTGGATGTCTTAGGGGTCTATCTTCAAGATGTCTTAGCCTTGTTTTAGTTTTTCTTTTTGAATAGGGTTTTCCCTATTCTTGAGGTGTTATCCTTTTTTAAGGATTATGTTTAGTGAGGGTATGCCCTAACTGTTTGATTTGTACTTTATGTTCATTTTATAAAATTTTCTCTTCAATTAGGAAAAAAAAAAAAAAGGCTAGAAAGAAATTTGGGAAAAGGCCTGGAAAAGGTATTAAGCAAGAAACACCCCAAATAAAGGATTCTGATCAAGTTACTCAAAAAAAGGAACGCAAGAATGATAAGTGTCATTTTTGTAACAAATCTGGATACTTTCAGAAAGATTGCATGAAACGTAAAGAATGGTTCGAAAAGAAGGGTAAGCCTTTGGCTTTTGTATGTTTTGAATCAAACTTAATTGAAGTTCCTTCTAATACTTCGTGGGTTGATTCAGACTCTAATGTTCATATTTCCAATACGATGCAGGGATTCCTTTCAACCTAAACCGCAAATCCAAATGATAATTTCTTGTTCATAGGGAATAGGGAGAAAATTCCAGTTGAAGCCATTGGGACATTTCGTTTAGTTTTAAATAGTGGATTTCATTTAGATTTGTTTATAACTCTTTATGTTTCTTCAATTTTCTGTAATTTGATTTCTATGTCCAAACTTGATGTTGATGTTTTTTCATTTAAATTTGGTAATGGATATTTCAGTTTGTTCAAAAAATCCCAATTTGTTGGTTCTGGTATTCTTGTTAATGGTTTATACAAGATAAAGCTTGATGATTTATTTTCTGAAACACTTTTGACTTTACATCATAATGTTGGAACCAAACGTGCTCAATTAATGAAAATTCATCTTTCTTGTGGCATAAAAGATTGGGTCATATATCCAATGAAAGGTTAAAAAGATTAATAAAAGATGAAATTCTTTGAAATCTAGATTTTACTGATTTATTGTGTATGTAGGTTATATTAAAGGTAAACAAATCAAATACACAAAGATAGGAGCCACAAGAAGTATAGAGCTTCTTGAAATTATTCATACAGACATTTGTAGACCTTTTGATGTTCCATCTTTTGGTGGAGAAAAATATTTTATCACCTTTATAGATGATTTTTCACGTTATGAATATATCTATTTGTTGCATAAAAAATCTCAAGCAATGAATACTCTTGAAGTATACATAAATGAGGTTGAAAGGCACCAAGATAAAAAAAAAGTGAAAATAGTAAGGCCAGATAGAGGTGGTGAATATTATGGAGAGTTAATCTTGGGCTTCAGATTATGGGAGACACTTTTGGATGTGTGATGGACATGTCCTCCAATGCTATGATTTTCGTTGACTAAGCCCTACCCATTGGTGGGCTATAAACCTTCCTTTCTTGGCCCCCATTCGCCGGCCTTCTACAGTTTACAACACATTAATAATTTTAAATCTTATAAATTATATTTAAAAAAATAAAAAATAAAATTGTCTTGAAAAGATAATTTAAATAAGTAGGCTCACGAATGTGTTAAGGTTGATGTGCTTTAAATCAAGTTGTATTAGTTATTAATCTTTTCAACTACGTAGTATTTAATAAAAAGATGGTATTTGAGTTTGACCAAAGTGTAATTTAATAAATTGATTGTACTTGAGAATTTTTTTCCTGACAAATTAGGGAGGACTTGAATACGGGTACACCCGTTCGGAGAGTTGAACGTTCTACCAATTAAGCGACTAAATAATGTCTAATGGTGTTTAAGTTTGATTAAAATGTAATATCAAATATGTTTTATAATATACGATTAATTTGACATCTAATCCGAATAATATATTGATGATATCAATGACATATTATCATATACCATATAAGAATATCATTGCACCAAAATATTTGAAAGTTAAAATGAAATTGAAAAAATTAAGAGGAAGTGAGAGAAGGGAAGATATTTGTCAACAAAAACTTTTCGTATATATCACCAACCATGTTCGACCGATTAGAAAGCTTTCTGAATCGAATTCTATTTATTAATGACTTGGTATTGGTAGGCTTGTTTGCAACCAATTCCCTGTTAAGCGGGGCATGTGGAGGAATTGGTGTGGTGTAAATTAGAGGACTTAACAGTGTACATTTGGAGGCATCGTTGACAGTCATTTAAAACTAATTAAGACCGTATTTGTTCATTCTTTTAAATAGCCTATTTTCCCAAAGTAAATCAAAGTGATGAAAACTGAGAATAACAATGTGCGATTATATATATGTGTGTGTGTGTGCGTGTGTGTGTGTGTGTTTTGATTCACTAGATATATTGGTTCTTTTTCAAATTAGATTTATATATAATTACATATTGGTTTGGATGCACAGTCTTATCAAGGTATATGCGTCTATAAATATGGTGGTTGGTGGAAAGGGGAATGGTGGTAGGAGGTTGAGAGGGGAGGGGTGATGGCCATCATCAAGGATGGAGGTATAGAAGGTGGAAATGGCTATGGTCACAAGGTATGTGGAAGTGTAAGAGGTAGAGAAAATAAAGTGATAGGCATATAGAAGGAGAGAGTGGAGAAAGAGAATAAATATAATAATGGTAAATTTTTTATTTTTTAAAAAGTTATAATGAAAGTGAGTTGTTGTGTTTCAAAATGCTGTTGTTTTGAGGCACCTAACAAGACCACAGAACCTCCTCAACAGGAGGGGCTCCAAGTCGCCAAAAAAAAAAATTTAAATGGAAGGGAGAGAAGAAAGGATGATTGAGACAACCCTAGGAAAGATATTAAGTGTTTCCCTCTTTTTGTTCGGTTGGATGGAAGAGAATGGAAAAAACTGACAAATTAATTTGATCGGTAGGATAAAAAGAAAGATGAATTTTAAGTTATTTTTATCATTAAACCCATCATTTACTTTATTTATGGGATTTATTAAATATTTAGGAATGGTGATGTAATAATTTAAAACTTTAATAATAGGCTCACTTATTTTTATCGGATGAAAATTTACAAACCTATTATCATTTCTTTCCTTATATCATCTCTACCAAACAAATCTTTCTTTTTATTTTCCTTCCACCCATCTTCTTTCCTTCCTAGCAAAAATAGCTGAGCAATGTCAAAACTCAAAAGAGAAAAGATGAGCATTAAAATACTTTATTTATTTATTTTATTTTATGGAAATGGCCAGCAACTACCACGATCTAGGCATTATACTTCAGTTTCTAAAATATAGTTTACATTTAATTTCATCCAACTTAACTTGGAATAATACCTCGAAGTCTTCATCTTGAAAGTCAAAAATAAGGGGAATCCATATAATACCACAAAGTCTTCATCTTGGAAGTCAAAATTAGGGGAATCCATCGTTTGATTTTGCTTTGCATGGTAAATCCAATCCAACTGCAAATGTTAAAAAATGGATTAATTTTTTTTTTTTTTTTTGTTGTCGTTGAAATATTCAACAATTCAATTCAACGAACGTGGCATATGCGTCTTCCTCAATGGTGACCCAAAGACCCTTACATGCTATATATACACTTGATACATGTAGTTAATATGACCATCTCCAATTCTCATACATCTTAGGAAATCATTAAGTTTGTGTTTGGAGAAGCAATTAAGCAATGGCAATTAACACCCAAAGCTTTCTGGTGACATTAATGATCTTCATGGTCATTCTATCTCCAGCTTTACCATCCGACGCAGCCCAGATTACTCCTCGAGGTATATTTTCCATCACAACCATATGATTTGCTGACCTTAATTACTTACTGATCCAGATGATCAAATTTTTTATTTTGTTTTTATTTTTTTTATTTTGATTAAATATTTTTGGTTTCTTTCTTTGATCTCATGCAGAACTCAGGCAGAAGCCCTCTTGTCCTCCTTGTATGTGTTGCCAAAACACACCACCACCACCATGTTGCTACTGTGCCTGTTTTGTTACCACTGGAAACGGTTCGCCATAGAACCAGTTTTATTGCCCCTTTACACTGCCGGTCCAAGACTGATATACTGTTTTTTCAAACTATTTAGTGGAATGAAGTGTATATGTGGTGGTGGTGGTGTTTTTTGTTTTTTTTTGGCAAAACAAATTAATTTGCATACTGTAACCGTGTTTGTTCAATAAGGTATGCACCAGAATATAAAGTGTTCTAAGTTTATTAATTAGGAATGTGAAATTTCACCCTATGTTTTGTATAATGTACAACAATTTATCTATATACAAAATTTCCTTCAACTCGGCCATATGTTGAATGGGAATTGCTAACTACATTGCTTGCTCAATCTTTTGCATTTTTTTTTTTGGTTACAATTGTATTGCAGTTCAATTGATTTTCACAACTCAAGTAGAAAATAAAACAAAAAATTGGAGCTGACAAGAAGGGAGATAAATCCATGCCAGAAAATTAACGAAAAGATTAAAATAACATTGAATGCTAGAACTACTCGACTCTTTTATCCAAGAGGACCGCTTAATTTTAGTAGCATGTTTACTTGACAACTTACCAGGTCGACTTAAAATAATTTGAGGCAGTATTGGATGACTTAATATAATGAGATAATTTCACTGACAGCTCCAATAATTTGGCCAAATATCAATGTAAAATATTTTTTGAAAATAACTATCACTTAGGTCCATTTTTATTTTTCTGTTAGCCTCCGTTAAAAACATAAGTCCCTAATTTTTTTAATCACATTTATTCAAAAACATTAGATAATGGAAATGACTTCTATACCCCTACACACAGTATTTCTCTCTCATCCATCTCTGTATGAAAGGACGGCTCTTCCCTAAAATTATGTTTCCCTTTCAGAATTATTTATGCATACTTTATTAAAAGTATTGGGAAGATTATTTTGTCCGAGCTGCCAACTAAATTTTGTTCAACACTGCCAATAACTTGTTTGATCTATCTTACCAGCTACTGGAGTTAAGCGAAATCTAATGCCAATGCAAAATTATGAAAGCTATCTTTGTGGATAATTATCGATTTTTGACCATTCTTCAATACAGTGAGCTGAAGTTAATTTTCTTACAAGTATCTGTTTCAGTGGATACATCCCTCTTTCATCTAAAAAATTCCGTAGCATACACACAATGACTATGAGGTCTGGATCTGGATCTAGATCCCAATTATATGTCGGATCTTCATAAGTATCCTGAGCAATTGTAGTATAAAAATCTTCATCTAATTCATCATTGTCTGTCAAATTGTCCGACGAACATAGCGAAGGGGAAGGCGGAGGAAACAACGCCGACGGAATGGGATTATCAGAAGATGAAGTAGTGCCGAAGCCGTAATTGGCCGTTCGACTTCGATCAACGTCAGCGACTTTGACGATTCTGGGCAAATTGCGGCGAAGAAGATTTTTGGGGCGAAAGCGAAATTGAGATTGAGGTATGTAGATATCTGATGAGCTAAGGATACGATGGTGTTGGGTAGGAATTGATTTGTGTCGTTAAGGACGTCTAGAGCAAGCAATTTGATGGAATCATCAGATAAGAGCCTTATGCGCTCGAAGGTAACAACCTTCTCTGAATTTTCAGTGATTTCTTCTTGTTGGTGGTTAATGGTTATGAATTTGTTACTGATACGGAACATGAAAAGCGCTTTACCCTCCATAACTCCATTCTTACGGAGCTTCTCATTCCATCTGAATACACGCACTTTTCTGCAATGAGCTTCTTCACTCAGACTCACCATTTCTTGCACTCCGTTTTGATCCGATCCACTAACGAAAACTCCATTGCCAATTCATTATTCCTCTTCGATTTGCTGGAGATCAAGAACAGAGACATCATTGTTCCTCTGTACACGATCAAAGAGAGTGTCAAACACTCTATATGGTTTATTGTGTATATGAATTTTTGTATTATTATTATATATTTTTTTTTTGGTAATTAATCAATTTTGGGGAAACCAAACCCATTAATTGTTTCTTTCAATTTATTAATCAGGGTATTTACAGATTGATTTGGGAATTCTAGTATTGGAGTTTATGGTTTATGGCACCAATTAGTTATGTATAGAAAGTGTATATGTTGTGGTGTATGATAGAGAGAAAGAGACGAAGATGAATTAGACAGACGAAGAAAAAAAATTAATATAAATATAAAATGACATAAATAGATTTCAATTCATATGCTAAACAATAAAAAGCAGGGGCTTTTGTTGTCCAAAAAACATGAGGACAAGCCAATATATATATATATATATATATATATATATATTTGAAACGATGGAATATATGAATGGGTGATTGATCATAGAACCGGACACTTATAATTTTTTATTTTATTTTTGTTTCTCTTTTTAAATTTCATTAATTTCCTTAAAAAAATAAAATTTTCTTTCTTAAAATTTCATTAATTTCCTTAAAAAAAATATATGAATGGGTGATTTTTCTTATTTTAGTTTTTAAAATTTTTCTTATTTTTCTCTTTCTCTTTCTAAATTTCATTAATTTCCTTACAAAAATAAAATTTTCATACTTAAAATTTCATTAATTTCTTAAAAAAATATATGAATGGGTGATTTTTCTTATTTTATTTTTCTATTTTAGTTTTTAAAATTTTTCTTATTTTTCTCTTTCTCTTTTTAAATTTCATTAATTTCCTTAAAAAAATAAAATTTTCTTACTTAAAATTTCATTAATTTCCTTAAAAAAATATATAATCGAATACTTGTATGGCTTATAATAGCCCTCAATACCAAACTGTATGATATTGATTACCTACTTTATTTATTCTTGTATATAAAAAAGAAATGGTAAATATGTCATTTGAATAGTCAACCTAAAGTCAAATGAGGGTAAACATGTAATTTTAATCATTAAAAAAATAATTTATTGGGTCAAACCAAAGTCAAAGGGTAAGAATGTCTTTTTACATGTAAAAAGTGGTCTGACACACCTGTCAACTAACTTTTAGGGTCTGAGTGAAAAACGGAACAAACGTTTGTAATGTGAGTGATAGTTATTTTCGAAAGATGTTTTAGACTGATAGTTGGCCAAACTACTGGGGGTGTCAGTGAAATTATCCCTAATATAATTTGAGGCAGTAGGCATTCAGTACTACATCTTCATACTGTGAACATAATAGCATGCAAAGAATAAGGCAAAGTGAGAAAAATACCCTTAATGTTTTAATTTTGAGCAAATAATATCTATATCCGTTATTTTGGATATATAACTCCATTAAGTTTCAAAAAAATAAACAAAGAATGACTTATATTGTGTATATAAGTTCGTTAATTTTGAAAAATGAGCAAAAAATGGCTTGAAATCGCTATTAAGATATAAAATTCAGAAAACGCTTTTATCTCTTTCAATAATATCCCTATAGGTGCAGAGTGAGAAAAACACCCTTAATGTTTACATTTTGGACAAATAACACAATTATCCTTTATTTTGAGTACATAAGTCTGTTAAGTTTGAAAAAATGTGGCAAAGAATGGTTTGAGGTCATTACTTCTTAAAAATTTAGTCAAGTGCATTGGACGTGAAATTTTCAAGATATAAATTTTCAAAAATACACACTTAACACATTTAATTAGTTTTTTTACCTTTTTTTATTTAATTATAGATGGATATTTTAGTCTTTTCAGCATTCAGGTCCTTATTTATACCAAAATTGAATGATAAGGAGGTTTTAGAATGTATAGGGGTTATATAGTCTATATGCGTACTATAAGGATATTTTTTGTCCGCAACCCTATATTATATATTTATAAAAGGGACGGTTTAGTTATTTCAAATTTAATTAGTTTTTTTATTTTTTATTTATTCAAGATACTTTAGTCTTTTCAACATTTTGGTCTTTGTTTGTCCCAAAATTAAATGTTAGAGACTTTTCCAAATGTACAGAGAGTTCTACACTCTATCTATATGCATATCAGTGTTTTTTTGTTCGTGACCATTAATTGAATTGAAATTAAAGAAGAAAGAATTGAAAAAGTAAACCGGACAGTCAATGCATATTTCATAAATTTAGTATTATGAATTACAAGTATGACTAAAATTATTTCAAATTGTTTTAATAAAAGTTAGCTAGGAGAATTAAGAGTTTTGAGATAGATTGCCTCCAAAACCATATCTACAATTGGCCATTGCACCAATTGTTTTCCTGATTTATCCAGCCAAAGAGTCCTTGGAATTGCCTGCAAAACCAAATCTATTATGAGCACTTCTCATTCATATGATTAAGTTGAGTTAATTCCTGATTGAGCTTGTCAATTATTCTTAGGATACGTTATCCACAACAAGAATTACCTGAACTCCCGACCATCCTTGTTTGACAGAATCGGTTTCAGACAACGATTCGTTAATCCAACCCCATAAGATCCTCCTACTTTTGACACCATCGTAGAATGTTTTCAAAGTATAGAACTTCCCATAATCATATCTTAAGGCTGAATCACCATCCACGGATCCACTATCCGAAATATATCTATCCATGACAAAGTTATATGTTCCAACCGTGTAATAGTCATGTCTGGTATCATCCAAGCTCAGTTTAAGCACATGTTTGATGCCCAAACCAAGCATGGATGTGTCCAGACCACTTTGACTGGTAGTAGAAACTAAAAAAAAATCAGGGCACTCCCACATTCCAGTGCCATTAGCCGAATGAAACAGGTCATTAGCTTTAATCCAATAAATAAAATCATTGCTCCTATATAGAATTGCTAGTCCCCGGCGATCTATTTTGCTACCAATGATCACTCTCCACTAGGGGTGGCAATATTTGACACGACACGCTAACTCGACACGAGATAAGCGGGTTAAGGTTTGGGTTAATCGTGTTCGTGTCATAATCGTGTCGACACGGATTGACCCGCTAACTAAACGTGTCGTGTTCGTGTTTGACCCTGTAAACACGATTAACCTGATTAACTAAACGTGTCAGATAAACGTGTCGTGTTCGTGTCAAAAATGACCCATTTAGCCAAATATGTCGTATTCGTGTCGAAAATGACTTAAATGTGTCTTTCCGTGTCGTGTCAAATCTTGACCCATTTATTAAACAGGTTATGCGTGTCGTGTCGTGTTACACGTATAATAATTGTATCGTGTTCGTGTCAAGGGTCTTAAATATGATTAATAATCGTGTCGTGTTCGTGTCAACCCTAGTCGTAATCGTGTCGACACGAACACGACACGCCAACACGAATTGCCACCCCTACTCTCCACCACCCATCAGGGCCTAGCCAAGCAGTGGTTAGGTCTCTGAATGAGCTTGCATTGATTTTGTTCATGCTAGTTGGTGCCATTAGTGGATTCTTAGGTGACTTGACCCATTCCCTAAGGAATGGGTCAGACAGGTTTTTGGGCACGACTATGTTTTGGACTTGTTGGCTCCCGGGGTCTATTCCGGTATAGAGAAATGCCGATTTTTCCCCGGGAAGGATGGTGGCAGAGCCGGACCAGCAACCGTTGATATCGGCTTGTTGGGATGGGTGGAAGGCAGGATCATGGGGAGTCCAATTGACAAGATCCTCAGATGTTGAATGTGCCCATACTATGTTACCCCAAGCTGCACCATTTGGGTTGTATTGGTAAAAAAAAAATGGTAAAGGCCCTTATAAATCATGGGTCCTGCAACAAATATTTAAAACATAATAATAAATAAAGTGTTATATTAAATCACTGAATAATACATTTGTACTTAAAATATGCGGTTCCTTGTACATCTTGGAAATTAAATATATTAATTTGTGTCCAAATTAATAATTCCATCATTTAAACCATGCATTTAGAGTTGTTAATCTGAATTGAGATTAAAATTGACAAGTTAAATGAAGGAGCTCACCATTAGGATCTGTGAGTTTAAAGACAGCCATTAATCCATTGCGCGATGTGATACCCCCTAATTTCAGAACACGGGTTGATCAAATCCGTGCACAAAACCAAGGGATATCAAAACAATTAAAGTATTTCAAACAAGTACAAAGTACAAAATGAAATAAAAGAATAAATAATACGCTGAAGAAAAACTAATATATAAAAAATTTCATTAATAACTCTCCAATAGTTACAACTCGAGAATCCCGTAACTTAAGAATCCCTTAACCAAAATTCACTATCTATAAATCTATTAATAATTACTGAAGTAATAATATCCTACTTTGAAATAAAATAGAAAGAATAGATAAGTCCTCCACCTGTGGATTCTCAACCTCGAGACTTGAACTTCTAATAACTTGAAAAATAGATCGTGAGTTAAACCCTACGAGCAAGCTCTCTCTACCAGGCATCTGAAAACCAATAAGCAGATCATCTCTAATCAAAACCAAACCTAATAAAGTTTTAAGTTTAATAAAGATATTCATATGTATAAATAATTATATACAATATAACTTTTACATCCATTAATAGGTTCATTAAATTTCAAAACCATTAAACCAAGTTAAAACATAATCCTACGTAAACAATCCACAATCTCCTTCTCTTTTAAAGAGAAATCTTTTAACCTTAATTCTATTTTAAATAATTATTTAATCATTTAAATAATAAACCATAATCTAAGGAATAATTCCTTTAATCCAAAACCCTATAACCACTAATAAATGAATTTATTTATTTAAATCATAAAACAAGATTCATATGTATAAATAATTATATACAATATAACCTTCACATCCGTTAATAGGTTCATTAAATTTCAAAACCATTAAATCAAGATTAAAACATAATCCTATCTAAACAATCCACAATCTCCTTCTCTTTTAAAAAGAAACCTTTTAACCTTAATTCTATTTTAAATAATTATTTAATCATTTAAATAATAAATCATAATCTAAGGAATAATTCCTTTAATCCAAAACCCTATAACCACTAATAAATGAATTTATTTATTTAAATCATAAAACAAAGATTCATGCCTTGGCAATTCATCCATTCCTTCTACAATATTATTTTATTAATATATATAAAATAATACACTAACTTATAAATACTCGATTATTCTAATTTAAGAATAACAAATCCTAATCCAACCTATACATACAATAACCATAGATGAAATTTTATCATCTAACACATAGTAATTTAATTTCACTTTGGTAAATCAACCATGCCATTACAAATATATTTATTTATATATTGGCAACTCAACTATGCCGCCTTTTTAAGTATTTTTATTTATACATTAGTAATTCAACTATGCCTCCATAAGTATATTTATTTATACATTGGCAAATCAACCATGTCTCCTATGTATATATTTTATTTATACAAATAAGACTATTTTTTTTAAGCCTTTGGCAACTCACCCATGCCTACAATTCATCCATATACCAATATTAGACTCAACGATAGCTAATTCATACATAGACATCTCATACAAATTATAAGCATATCACTAATTTAATAATCAGTCCAGATATATCAAGTAAGAATGATAATACTAATAATCTTAATTAACATACATATATATACAAATATATTATATAATATATATGTGTATAATCATTCTTTAATAATCCTTAATTATTTAAAATCACATATACATATATATCAACAATTATATATATATATATATATATATATATATATATATATATATATATATATATATATACACATCTATCCATACAACTCATAAATTAAATAAACCATATATAAATAAATAAATATATATCATCCTTCCATAACCAATTATTAATTTATTATATTAATAGCAAATTAAATGCTACTAAATATCGTCAAAAACGGTTTCCCATAAATATTGCATCTCGGTTTAAATAATTTTCCGTCACCGTCTTACTAAAACATAAATATCTCCTACTAGGATAGAAATCTGATAATGAAATTAGTACCATTGGAAAGAGGACGAAAAATCCTTAAATTTGAGCTCAAGAATGACCTAATTTCGATTTAAGATGACGACCATTTTAATTTTATGTCACAAATTGGCAAAATAATTGGCTAAGCTCAAACACTACTGTGAGCGCACCCACACTGGATTATATCGTTGAGCTCACACAAATGCACCCACACCAGATTAGCTCACTTGAGCTCACATGTATGCACCCACACCAAATTATTTTATCTGAGCTCACATGTATACACCCACACCAGATCAATCTTCTGTTGACCAAACCTAATCCATGGTCCAGATTCACATGCGCACTCTTTTGTGTACACCGTAATGCACTGAATCATTCCACTTATATTTAAACTATTCCAATGGCCTAGATCAGTGGTGTAACCTCTTACCATGCATACTACCACACTAGATCATTTTCTGGTTATCAAGATCATCCTATGGCCCTGATGTAAGGCGCACCGAAGTGCTATGTACCTCGAAACACTGAATCAATCTCCAAGTTTATGCACCGATTTACACAGTGCTGTATAGAATTAATTTAAAATTTATTAAAAATAATTCTAAAATACATTCCAGAATATAAAAAATTACAAAACAAATTCTAAAAATATTCTGAAAAATACAGAAAAATTCCAAAAAATATAAAAACCCTAATTAATCCTCTTGGGTCATAATTCCACCTATACATTAATTTTAAAATATATATACAACACCAATATATACAAATAAAATCCAATAATCCAAACTAAAATTTTATAATAATTCATACTTTTAAATAATCTTATCTATACATGATTTAATTAAATAAATTAACTTAATGTTTTTAATTAATCCGTTCTAACTATGATTTAAATTAATAATTTAATTAAAGTCTTGATACTCAAGGGAAATTTTTATGGATTCTAAGAGGAAAGATAGAAAAGAATTCCCCCGAAGGTTTCGAAACAAAACAGATGCTTTAAGCTTTGATTGTATCTTTCAATCCGAACGTCCTCCTTCTCATATCCGACCGTAACTTAAGGAGAGTTATTAATGGAAATTTTTTATTTATTAGTTTTTCTTTAGCGTATTATTTATTCTTTTATTTCATTTTGTACTCTATACTTGTTTGAAATACTTTAATTATTTTGATATCCCTTGATTTTGTGCGCGAATCTGATTAACCTGTGTTCCGAAATTAAGGAGTATCACACGCGACGAGAACAAGTCGAAATACATAAACAAGAAAAAGATACATTATGTTAGCTAAAGAAGAACAAGAATGGCATTATATATATATATATATATATATATATATATATATATATAGCAATGGATTTTGTATTTGAATTTAAAGAGAAGTTGACAGGAAAAAGGGTACCATTCATCCAGTTGTTGGGAGGTTGGAAGGGGGCGGCAACCCTTAGGCGAGTTAGGCGGTCGCCTAAGGCCTTCATCCAATAAAAAGGCCCCAAAATATTATAGTTGTCTTGTATATATAATTTATTGTAATTGTTTCCTAATTGAACAATAATTCTAAAGAATTTATCTCCTAAAATAACGCTTCTTTTTTATTTTCTCTCTCCTTATCAATTTAGAGAGAAATTATTTATCTCCTAAAATATCTCATTTTTTTTTTTTCACAATTTCTCTCTCCCCCTCATTCACGGTTGTTTAGTAAACCAAACCCTAACCATTACACACACTCAATATGAGCCCAAATATTTATATTCTTAAATAATATATTTTTTCTTTGTCATATACTTTTTTTTATACACACTATTTTTTACACCAACACTATATATATATTTTTGGTAAGTTGCACAATAATAATTATTTAGCCGTCGTATGGGGAAGTGAAGAAACTTTCTATATTCTCTTTTTTTTTTAGATTTTATTTTTTTTATTTTTTTTATTTTTTCTTATTCCTAATCCTCACGTTCATTCTCTCCTCTCTCTCAGCAAACTCAACAAATTACAAATCATCTCCCTTCTCAGTTCTCTCTTATTACAACTTTACAATTTTCTTTCTTCTCGACTCAATATTCAATAGTTTCAAATCTCAATTTGAACACACTTTTTTTTATTGAAGAATTTGCAATAACATTGAATTGGGACTTTCTAAATCAGGTTATATTATTCTTTTTCTTTAATTATTTTTTAGTTTTACTAACTTTTGTTATTATAAATTTGTATATATCTATATTTTTATATATATTTGTATATTTATTTGTGAGTTGTGAGTCTTGTGACTATTTTTATCCATAATTTTTAAAACGAATGAATTATTTTTAATTAATTATTATTTAATAATTAATATATTACATATTATGATATGAAAAGGTCTTTTTTTTTTTTTTTTTGAGCCTAAGGCCCCTAGTTACATCGAGTCACCGCTGGGTTGGAAGTGATAAGAAGTTCTGTAAGTTTGATTTGGTGAAGCTGGTTGAAGAGTCTCAACGTTTGTGTAAACAATGTGGGAGGCTTCAAGTTGATCAACAACACCATGGGCAAGAGAAAGAGAGAAGAAACAAACGAGCAGCCAAACACAAGAGATGGCCATGGTTGACTGTGGGAATGATCAGAAGGCAAGGGTATGGTGGCCTATTTATAGATCGAGATCTTTGAGTGATGGGAAAATAGAGAACTCCGCAAATAGCTAATAATATTTGAAAAGTATGTAATGCACATTTACCATCCCATTCTTTATGAAAATGAGGTTTGTCAAGGCACGGATTCAGAAATTTAAGTGAGAGGGACAATATTAAACTTTTTAAATAATTTCATGAGGCAAAGATAATATTTTGTAAGTATATATATATCAGAAGAACAAAATAGTAGGGTAAAAAAATGAAAAAAAAAAATAAAAATTGAAGAGGGCAATTGACCCTCCTGAAGTGTACATGACTCCATTCATGAGATTCGCTAACTACAGTCACGCTACTACAATTATTTAGTTTCATTATTAGGATGGCACAAGAATGGAACTAAAGTAGTCCTAGCCCTCAATTTTTTTATAATTTCCTTTTATACACATGCAACTTCAAAATTCTAAAAATGCCCCCTCAAAATATTTATATTTTTATATTAAACTATTAAATTTTAAAACTACCACATTTTCTAACCTTGACCCTATATAATTTATTCTCTTTCTTTATCAATTTGATTACTGGACATACAATATATCTCCAACTTTAATCCTCTCTTTTCCTATGCCATGTGGCTCTCTTTCAGCAACAATTAAAAAAAAAAAAAAAAAAATGGTGGAATGACCACAATCTCCCAGAAGTCACGAAAAAACTAAATAAAATATCGTTCTTGTTTATTTTTTATTGTATCTGACACATGAAATTCATGAAAATATACTATTTATTAGTTTTTTTTTTTTTTTTTTAAGTGCTTTTATCGATCTAGGTGGCGTTTAAAAATTCAGTACTTATTTAATTAAGTATATTTAATAATATAATTTGAATATCATTAAAAACGATAATCACCACTTAAAATATAATAAAATTTTAAATAATAGAGACATTACTTTTTATTGAATGTTGAACACTGAAAATTTAAAAAATATTTATTTATTTTATTACCACTTAAATATTTCAATACTTAAAATTCAGCACTTACAATTTTCAGTTTTATCAAACAGTACTTCATCTTTCTGAAATTATTAATGTATCCTTCTTTTGTTTTAAATTAATGGATAAAAGAAAATTTTTAAACAAAAGTCTTTAGTTAAATAATGTCTTTTTAGTATTTGTTTATTTTTCAATTAGATTTGACATTCGCCAAAGAGAAATCAAACTGTCCTCGAGTCAGCAAGAAAAAAAAAAAACTGGGTTTGTTACGGAAAACTGATAACTTGATAGCAGTTTCAAAAATAATTGAAATTTAAATAATATCTATTATATTAATTATTTAATTGCACATGGTACATGCTTACTTACTGTTATGGATTTAAATTAAAAACAAAAATTGGAGAAAATATCCGTTTTGGGGATACAAAATCATGGAGAAGCAACGGAAAGTTGAAGTTGTGCTAGATATTTCTCACTCAAACATAAAGTTATGGACATATTTCTCGTTGTGGAAAAATGGTTCCCAAAAGATGGGTTCATTTACATTCTACCCATTATTTAATTTCGTAGTTCGCCTTATTTGAGAAATAAGTGAGATCAATGGATGGCCTGTGAGATATAAATTTGTATGTCAGCAAATTTTGAAGTCAAAACTAATTGTATTTTTATTTATCTTTAGCCTCTATCTTTCGAAATTAAAGCAAAAATGCCTCATCATGTTGAATTCAGTAAAAATATCATTTAGAATAATTATTGTGTGAGTGAGGACGCATTGTATTTATATATTTTGAATTGGTTGCAAAAGTATTGAGTTTTTAGGAGTTAAAATATGTCAATTTTTAGTCTCTGTAAAAGTTTAACCGGTTGCATTTTCAAACAGAATCAGTTACACATTATGCATGTCAAATTATAACTCTCGATCGAAATAGAACCATTTGTACTTCAAAACACAACCGATTACACTCTTTGTTATTGAAATAGCTCTCAATAAAAACACAATCAATTAAATTCTAAACAAAACTAATAGTGTTTTTAAATATACCAAATTTCAACTTTTGATAACTTTTTAGTTTTCTGTTTTTATCAATTTAGTTAATACTATAAAAATATCAACTCTCTCTTTTTTATTCCAAGTAACATGCATCATAAACACCAATAGTCGGCAACCACAAAATATCATAAAATCTCGTCAAACGTGTTTCATTGTTTAGGGGCCTAGGATTCCGATGAATAAATGGCGTAACAAACTGACAAATGACTTTTAAAAACAAAAACACCGACGAGGACCACTTGGAAAGACATTTTCATAAAATTATTATTTATACTTGTATATCTATTTATTCGTACATATAAGCCCCTGGTTTTCATGCAACAAGAGAGAGAAGTGTCTCTATAATACTCGGTTGGATTGGGCCGATCTATGGCTTTGTTTGGGCTTAGCCTGTTTTGCTTTGTTGGTTTCTTTAATCTTTGATGGTTTAGGCAGTCCATTATTCGTGGGCTTCCCTTTCAAGGCGATGCCTTGTATATTTGTATTCCTCTTTTATTAATGAAAGTTGCTTACTTTCCGAAATAAAAAAAAAACAAAGAGAGAAGCCCACTCGGATCTACTTCAAAGTCATGTTGGATCCATATAGTCGTCGGTGATGTGTTATAAAGTTTTATACTATATTTAGTCCATTCAAATACTTTAATCCATTTTGGTACGAGTATGAAAATGGAATAGGAATGGGTTTTAGCCCAATAAAGAGTTAAGCGGCCCAAACAAAGCTTAAGCCCAAAACGATTGAGATATAAATTTGTGTATGTTGCAAATTTTGAAGTCAAAATGTATTGTATTTTTATTTATCTTTAGTCTCTGTCTTTCGAAATTAAAGCTAAATGTCTCGTCCTGTTGAATCCAGTAAAAATATCTTTTAGAATAAGTATCGTGTGAGTGGACACCAATTGTATTTTTATTTATCTTTAGTCTCTGTCTTTCGAAATTAAAGCGTAAATGTCTCGTCCTGTTGAATCCACTAAAAATATCATTTAGAATAAGTATTGTGTGAGTGGACACGTGGCATTTATATGTTTCGACTTGGTTACAAAAGCATTGAACTTTTAGGAGTCAAAACATGTCAACTTTTTGCCTCGGTAAAAGTTCAACCGGTTGCACTTTCAAACAGATCGAATCAATTGCGTATTATGCATGTCAAATTGTAGCTCTCAGCCAAAACAGAACCCCTTGCACTTCAAAACACAACCGATTACACTCTCTGTTATTGAAATAGCTCTCAGTAAAAATAGAATCAGTTACATTTTAAACAGAATCAGTAGTGCTTTCCTGAATATACGAGATTTTAACTTTTGGTAACTTTTTAGTTTTCTGTTTTTATCAAAACTCCTAGGGATATCCTTGATGGATTTTAAAACCCCCTTTTACTCATTATGAGGACTCTCTAACATAATTTGAACTTTTGTCATAGAGGATTTTTGAGAGGCTAATGTGATTATAAAGTTTAGAATTTTGAAATCTTAACATGATCTAGCACTTTCGCAGCCAAGCTATATTAAGAAGATTCTAAGAATGTTTACTAACTTTTCATATATTGTAGTCTCTGTTCTTATTTTTCCCAGATTGAAGAGCAATAAATCAATTTGAATTCCTGAATTATTAGTGGTCTTTATGACACGACGGGCAAACATAATTTTCATAGTTGATACTTTAATCAACTGAACAAGTATATATTCCGAAAAGATATCATTGGATTTCTCTTGTGAGAATATTGAGGTACTTGTGGGGTATTATGAATTAGAGATAATATTTTGGCAAATATCCAATACTACTTGGAATATTAAAATATGATGATTCCTTATTTGTGACGGCCTAAATCTTCATGGAGCTGCAATCTCATGGAAATAAAAATGGCACATTTGTCTAACTTATTCCATGATTGAAATCTGACTGTTATTGCATTTTCTCTGTTGAATAGTAAGTTGTGTGATTATAAAATTCGATACGAAATAAGTCAACACTGCCCTTTATAGTTTTTTTGTGACAGTAAGGTTGCAATTATTCAATCTCATAGTGAATGTTAGAACAAAATCCTCACGTGTGCAATTGAAGCGCAATCATATAAGAGAATGGTACATACTTTCCAATACCAAGTGAATAAAATAGAAAATAATGATCATTTCTTATTGTAATTTAAAGTTCGTGAAAGGATGAGTAGCGTGACTGATCATTTCATACCTTCCCTTACAAAGAGAGTTAATCTTGGGCTTCAGATTATGGGGGATTCTTTTGGATGTGTGATGGACATGTCCTCCAATGCTATGATTTTCGTTGACTAAGCCCTGCCCATTGGTGGGCTATAAACCTTCCTTTCTTGGGCTCCCTTTTCGCCGGCCTTCAACAGTTTACAACACATTAATAATTTTAAATTTTATGTTCTTATAAATTATATTAAGAAATTTGGTAATATTAAAAAAAAAAAAAAAAATTGTCTTGAGAAGATGATTTAAGTAGGCTCACGTTTGTGTTAAGGTTGATGTGCTTTAAATCAATTTGTATTAGTTATTAATCTTTTCAACTATTTAATAAATAGATGGTATTTGAGTTTGACCAAAGTGTAATTTAATAAATCGATGGTGCTTGAGTTTTTTTTTTTTTTTTCCTAGCAAATTAAGGAGGACTTGAATACGGGTACACTCACTCGGAGAGTTGGATGCTATACCAATGAAATCATTGAATAATGCCCAATGGTATTTGAATTTGATTGAAGTGCAATATATTTTATAATATATGTTTAATTTGACATCTAATCCAAATAATATAAAAATGATATCATTGATATGGTATCATATACCATATAAGAATATTTTTCCTAATTGGAATTTACACACACATGCTTCTATTGTGACTTAAACCCCTAATCTCTCTTTGAGAAGTAGGGACTTAGTACTGTTAGGTCACTAACATGTTAGTACCATATAAGAATATGATTGCACCAAAATATTTGAAAGTTAAAATGAAATTGAAAAAATTAAGAGGAAGTGAGAGAAGGGCAGATATTGGTCAAGATATACTTTTCTTATATGTCACCAACCATGTTCAACCTATTAAGCAGGGCATGTGGAGGAATTGATGTAGTGGAAATTACTGGACTTAAAAGTGTATGTTTGGAGGCATAGTTGATAGCGACTTAAAACTAATTAAGACGGTATTTGTTCATTTCTTTACGTAATTTGTTTTGTTTTTGGAATATTAATCAGCCCTCAAAATAAATCAATGTGGTAAAAACTAAGAAGAACAATGTGTGATTATATATATATATATATGTGCGTGTGTGTGTTTTGATTCACTAGATATATTGGTTCTTGTTCAAATTAGAATTATAAATAATTACATATTGATTTAGGTGCACAACCCTATCAAAGTATACGTGTCTATAAATATGGTGGTTGATAAATAGGGGAGTGGTGGTAGGAGGTTGTGAGGGGAGGGGTAGTGGCCATCGTCGGAGGGTGGAGGTATAAGAGGTGGAGATAGCTATGGTTACAAGGTGGGGTGTAAGAGGTGGAGAAAATAAAGTAATAGACGTATGGAAGGAGAAAGAAAATAAATATAATAATGATAAATTTTTTATTTTTTAAAAAGTTATAATAAGAGTGAATTGTTGTGCCTCAAAATGCTATAATTTTGAAGCATATGACAAGACCGCAGAACCTCCTCAGCAAGAGGGTTCCAAGTCCGAACTTTAAAATTAAAAAAAAATAAATAAATACCATCACTCAAACTATAGCATTAAGGAATGTCAAAACTCAAAAGAGAAAAGATGAGCATTAAAATACTTTATTTATTTATTTATTTTATAGAAATGGCCGGTAATTACCACGATCTAGGCATTATACATCAGTTTCTAAAATATAATTTACCTTTAATTTCATCTAACTTAACTTGGAATAATACCACAAAGTCTTCATCTTGGAAGTCAAAATAAGGGGAATCCATCATTTGATTTTGCTTTGCATGGTAATTCCATCGAACTGCTATTAATGCTACGAATGGTCTAGATGACTTGACCATACATTAATTCATGTATTGATGGAATCCAATAAAATAAAAAAATGATAGATAAAGAATCAAGCATAATAAGCATTAATTAGGCAAACTTGAAGAGTAAAAAAAAAAAAAAAAAAGGAAAATGGATAGCATTGATAATTAAATAATCTTGTTTTTCTAAATTTCCCATTTTTTTGGTTTACTTTCAGGTGAATGATACTATAGTTAACGAGATTGAGATGTACAAGTATACTTTTGAAATGGGAAAACTATAACTAAAATCCAAAACTACATATTATATATGTAACCTTCCAGTTAATTTCCAGTCTAAAACTGGAATATTCAATTTTTTATTTTTTTTTATTTTTTTATTTTTGTTGTTGTTGTTGTTGTTGTTGTTGAAATATTCAACAACTCAATTCAACGAACGTGTCATATGCGTCTTCCTCGTTGGTGACCCAAAGACCCTTATCTGCTATATATACACTTGACACATGTAGCTAATATGACCATCTCCAATTCTCCATACATCTTGGGATATCATCAAATTTGTATTTTGAGAAGCAATGGCAAGTAACACCCAAAGCTTTCTGGTGACATTAATGATCTTCATGGTCATTCTATCTCCAGCTTTACCATCCGATGCAGCCCAGATTACTCCTCGAGGTATATTTTCCATCACAACCATATGATTTGCTGACCTTAATTACTTACTGATCCAGATGATCAAATTTTTTATTTTGTTTTTGTTTTTTTATTTTGATTTTGATTAAATATTTTTGGTTTCTTTCTTTGAACTCATGCAGAACTCAGGCAGAAACCATCTTGCCCTCCTTGTATGTGTTGCCAAAACACACCACCACCACCATGTTGCTACTGTGCCTGTTTTGTTACTACTGGACACGGTTCGCCATAGAACCAGTTTTATTGCCCCTTTACACTAGCCGGTCCAAGATTGATATACTGTTTTTTCATACTATTTATAGTGGAATGAAATGTATATGTGTTTTTTCTTTTCTTTTTTGGCAATACAAATTAATTTGCATACTGTAACCGTGTTTGTTTTTTTTCCTAAATGAAACCGTGTTTGTTTTTTTTCCTAAATGAAACCGTGTTTGTTCAATAATGCAGCAGAATATGAAGTGTTTTAGTTTTATTAATTAGGAATGTGAAATTTCACCCTATATTTTGTATAATTTACAACAATTTATCTATAAACAAAATTTCCATCAATTCGGCCATATGTTGAATGGGAATTGCTAGTTACACTTGCGTGCTGAATCTTTTGCATTTTTTTTTTTTTTGTGGTTACAATTGTGTTGCAGTTCAATTGATTTGCAGTGCTCAAGTAAAAAATAAAACAGAAAAAATTGGAGCTGACAGGAAGGGAGATAAATCTTTGCCAGAAAATTAACGAAAACATTAAAATAACATTAAATGCTTGAACCACTTGACTCCTCTACCTAAGAAAACCGCTTAATTTTAGTAGCCAGTTTACTTGAGAACTTATAAGAGTTGACTTAACATAATTTGAGGCAGTATATAATAATTTTTTGTAATTAGAATATCTCAATCAAATTATATGGACAAAACATCAAGTGCATCAGGCACTTGGTACTACATCTTCATATTGTGAATATAATAGCATGCTGAAGAACAAGACAAAGTGAGAAAAACACTATTAATGTTTTAATTTTGAATAAATAATATCTATATCCTTTATTTACCAAAAATATATATATATATATATATATATATCCTTTATTTTGGGTATATAACTCCATTAAGTTCAAAAAAATAAGCAAAGCAGAGTTTATGTTATATATATAAGCCCGTGAAATTTGAAAAATAACTTGAAATCACTAGTAAGATATAAAATTCTAAAAACAATTTTTCTCTTCCAATAATGCCCTTATATGGGCAAAGTGAGAAAAACACTCTTAATATTTACATTTTGGGCAACTAGCACCCATATCCTTTATTTTGAGTATATAAGTCCGTTAAGTTTGAAAAAATGTGACAAAGAAGGACTTGAGGTTATTATTTCGTTAAAAATTTATGCACATGACATTTTTAAGATATAAAATTTAAAAAATGCCCTTCTCTCTTCCGATAATGCCCTTACATATATACACACTTGTCACATTTAATTAGTTTTTTTACCCATTTTTTATTCAATTATAGAGGGATACTTTAGTCTTTTCAGCATTCAAGTCTTTGTTTGTACCAAAATTGAATTTTAAGGAAGTTTTAGAATGTATAGAGGTTATATACTCTATATGCATACCACAGGGTGTTTTTTGTCCGCAACCCTATATTATGTATTTATAAATAAAGACAGTTTAGTTATTTCACATTTAATTAATTTTTTTACTTATTTTTTATTCAAGACACTTTAGTCTTTTCAACATTCAGATCTTTATTTGCTCCAAAAATTAAATGTTAGGGACTTTTTAAAATGTACATAGAGTTATACACTCTATATGCATACCATATACGTGTTTTTTCCACTTGCGACCCTTGATTGAATTGGAATTAAAGAAGATAATTAAAAACGTAAACCAGACACTCAATGCATATTTCATAAATTTAGTATTACAAATGAGAAGTATGACTAAAATTATTTCAAATTATTTTAATAAAAGTTAGAAAGGAGAACTAAAGTTTTTGAGATAGATTGCCTTATTTTTGAATTTCAATGTTGTCCACCCCTTTTCTTCAACTATTTTGACCGACAATGGCCGCCATCCCCCAAGTTGTCAAAGAAATTTCGCTCGCCAAAGGAAAAATGCTTTACTTCTTGAGCAGGCTGTTAGAATTTTCACTTTCAGATTTGCGTGTGTGAGAGGTTTCTCGCCTATCCTCTTTTAAGTTGTGATTTGTGAGAGATGTTTTCGTGTATCTAGAATGCCATGGCAGTAAATACTGGACTAGTAAATTAAATTGGAATGGCTTTACATCATTTGGAACGAGATATATTTTTGTCATTTTTTTTTATGATTCTTTTTGTTATTATTATTACTATTAATTAAAGTTATTCCACCTTTGAGGGGTAAATTAATCCCTTCCATAGTCACAATGACAATCAAATCTCAATGTCGGATAAATTCAAAAAAAAAAAAAAACTGTTAGTGGGTTAGTATCTTTCGTGAATTTTGAAATACTCTATTCTTTACTAATCTAACTTCTAATCCTTCTTCCTTTGTGAAAAATATAAAATAAAATAAATTTGACTCAAAAATAAAAGCCAACTATTCCATGTGGTCAACTAATAATTAAGTAGACAGCTTAGTCCATTTGATCAACTTGTAGGTTCCTGACTTGCTTGCTACGTCTGACAAGTTTTCTAGCGTGATACATTGAATGGAAATAAGTCTGAAGTTGAATAAGATGGTCTTTAATTAATCAGGAAATAAGAATTTTATTTGTATGCAAAGTTAAAAATAATAATACTCTTACGATAATTCATAAGTAAAAAGAGTTATGAAGTCATTATATTTAATCATTATATTGAGATATTTTTTTAAAATTAATAAAAAAAATTAAATAGATCATTTAATAAAAAAATTAATTTATTAAACTGAAGTTTTTTAATTAAAAACAGTACTCGGTTAACAAAGTCAGCTTGCACAACTTGAAAAAGCACATTGACTCAAGGACCTTACCCCAAAATAAATAAATACATTGACTCTACAAGACAAGTCAACAAGCAAACTGACGAAATCCCAATAAAAAAAATTGGTGAAATGGAATATCTATACTAATCATGAATCAGTACTGCAACTCAAGCATTCAATTTACAACATGACTTTCAGTTTATAGAGAAATTTAATTTTACTGGTAATTTTAAAGTTGAAACTTTATTTTGTGTTGATTATTGCGAAGCCGTGGTCTGAATTTTATTTTAATCCATTGTAATTCAGTTTTGATCAAATATGAGGGGAATTTTTTTTTTGACCCATTTTCTCTTATTGGTCATGGATTCGGTTATAAAAAAGCCCATGTAAGGAATTTCAAGAATGGCTGTGTGTCAGAGTGTGAAGAGAGTATATTAACATCTGAGGTATTTACAAATAGTATTTCTTATAAACTGTCATTGAAACTCTTATTTTGTCTCGACTCTTTATATACGACAAATGAATATATAATTTTCAAGAAAAAACATGTAGTGAGGGACACCACATAATAAATACTCCAAATATTATAAATATTTTTGAGTTAGAAACGGGAGTGATTTGAAAGTTAAAACATATAATTTTTTATTTGTTAAATGTGTTAGGAAACGTGCTAGTTTTAAAAACTTTTCGAGGGATTTAAATTCATAAATCTTGATTCATTACATAGAGACAAGTTTTATGCAAAAATAAAATATGATGTATCATTCAATTAAAAGATTGAATACTTACATCAAGATTTGATTAAACCTTAAATCTCTCATCTAAAGTGAATGTTCTCACTTATTGTAGATCCCTTAGCAAGATGCATTCTCCTTGGATCTCCATTTTCTTGGTAATTATTTTGCCTTTAGGAATAACTCATATGCCTCCATGAATGACCTTGGAAAATTAGGCTTGTGGGAGCCTCCATTAGATGAAAACATAAACCCTAATTTTCTAGAGAGAAAATTTATTCCTTTTTTCCTTCTCATTAAAATCACACCCTAAAAAATACATAAACCATGTATATTTATAAGCAACATAAAAATAAAGAAAAGGAAACAACAAATCCTTCTCCATCTCTAATTCATATGTCTCAAATCTAATATGATTCCAATATCAAGTTGGGCTATGAGTGAGAATCCATTGGGCCTATTATTTTATTGGCTACAATGAATTAATAATTGGCCCGGTCCATGGACCCAATTCAATTAATTCATAAATTAATTTCTACTCCACTAAAAGAAATTAATTGAACTCCAATTAAATAATAAATAACCTCTAAATCAATATTGCACTTTGACCCTCTATGCATAATTAGTTATCGGATAAATATAGTCATCAATCCGACTACTTAATTAATATATTTATTTTGGTACCTTTGATTATTTCTGACTCGATCATAATAAAACATTTGTTTGACAAAAATAATAATTTAAATAAATAAATATATAATAAATTATTTTGTCTAAAAACACACGAAGGCCTTCGAATTTACTTTGTGATCAACCATAATCAATACAAAATAAATACAAGTAGCAATGATGCAAATATTGAAAATATAACCCTCTAATTATTAATTACATAACTACCCAAAGTGTCGGTCTAAGGATTCCGAAGAATCCGCCGAACAAATCAAAGTAATTATTAATTAATAAAAGAGTTTATAATTTTCTCATGCTTAAGAGTCAAATGCCATGACGGTGATAGGGAGCAATTGCATACGACGGCTCTCGCAATATATCTTAACGCGGATCCAGTTCAAATCTTAATTAATTATGAGTCCATCCATAATTACCGACTATGACCCATTTATGATTACTATTTATATATCATGCATTGATTGCCATCACATACATCTATATAAATATCTCTTGTAATCAAATGGACACTATCAATTCTATAATGAATCGAAATATAATACATTAAATTCACCAATTGTATAAAACATAAATATTTTAGAAACGTCAGGAATATATGTCACTTTAATCCAAACAGGAATTTGTTATGCCATGGCATATAAATCCCAACAAAATGTTCATTATGTACATAAAATTTATGCCAGAGTATGTTGTGTTTTTTTTTTTTTTTTTCCGATTCTTAATTGTTGGTACACGGTATTTGTCGAAACAATTTTGTGTTCCCAACAATTATGTGCTGATGTATTCTCTTTGTTGAATTGGGTTGGAGTTGCCCAACGTTTCTAATGAATGAATTCCAATTCAACAATGGAACTGTTGGTAGCATGACATGACACAAATTGAGAATTTATTTATTTATTTTTATTTAAAAATAACTGTACGTACGCAGTGGAGAAGTAAGAACTTTCCTTCCCTCATACCATTTACCTTCTATGCATTGTCTACAGAAATGAAAAATAATTAAGCAGATAATTTTGTTCTTAAATAAACTTGGCCTTGTATCAGTATAACAAATTTACTAATCAAAACTTAAATTTTCCTATTTTGCTCATCACCGCCAGCCAATAATATTATTATTATAATATTGAGATTATTCTTGCTAATCTAACCAGTGGAATTCAAATGAAGATGTAATAAGCATCAATTTATATATATATATATATATATATATATATATATATATATACACATACAGTAGTGTTCAATTGCTCTCTAGTAAGCAGGGATCAATATGCTCACTTTTAATTATAATCTTAGGATTTAATTCAACGATAATGACATAACCAATCTTACTTTTCTCTATTTTAAGATACTTACCAATTTTTTATATTATCATTAAATATAATTAGGATGAAATGACAAAACTAGACCCCAATTGAAGGAAACAAAAATGAAAGATTTTGGCAACTCTCTCCTTCGTCGATTGCAGATGAATCAAGGTTTCATAAATATTATTATTATGTTTTTTTTTTTGCCATCTCCATTCTCATGAAAAGGAGTAATAGCTAGAAAATTATTTGTTAAGAATTTAAACAACCAAAAATTATGTATAGAAGAAACGTCCAGTACCAAAGAAAAAACATAACAAGAAGATTTTATTAAAGGAAAAAAAATAAAAGAAAGGCTGATTAAAATATTAAGATCAGAACCTCCACCTACTTTATAACTTTAAAATTATATACATACAAAATGAAATTTTACAAACAATTAAACGAGAATTAAGAATCACCATAGAGCAGATGGCAATGAAGGCAAGAACACCATCATTAAGACAATGGTTGGCAAAAGAACACTATCATAAACCTAAATTTCTTATCGATTCCAAGACGCACACTACTGATCGGAAAATCATCCCTCTAATAAGTGCTGAAAAACTTAATATAAGTAAGAAATTGATGACAATATAGCTTTGCAAATACAATTTTCGTAAATCTGCTAATTCGTTTAACATAAACCCTAAACACTATGACCAGTAGAAAAAGAACTATAAAATTAAAAATTATTCTATACTGAAAAATATATATATAAATTATCAAGTTATCATGTTTTGTTATCATGTTTTTTCTTTGGTAAACGTTTTTTATATACAAATTCTCTTTTATTTACTGAATGTTCTCTCATCGGCTTACAGAGCCACGGATTAGTTAAATTCTTTCATTTTTGTTTTCTTTAATGAAGGGTCTAGTTTTGTCATTTCATTTTAATTATATTTAATGGTAATGAAACAAATGTATAAGTTTCTTTAAATAGAGAAAAGAAATGCTTATTAACTCATCGTCGGATTAGATCATAAGGCTATAATTAGAAGTGAGAATACTTTTTCCTACTCACCAGGGAGCAATTGAACACTACTGTATATATATATATATATATATATATATATATATATGTACGCACATATAGTGAAATTCAACAAAAAGAATTCAAACCTCTAAATGTAAATAATTAACACTGTATATGCGTAATCAAATGATGAACTGCTGACCCAAATGCCCTCGCAACCTATATAAATATACCAAATTTTGTATATAAGGTAAAATTGGTCACTTGATTTTCAATATTTCACTCTTCATCATCGAATTGAAATCAATTTAGGGTGAATCAGTTTGTAATGTTTTTTCATGACATTGGAGCCATAAATCAGTCCTGGACCAGGACTCGTGATCGACTATTTGTTCTGTTGGAACCAATATATTGAAATGGAGAATATCGCTTTCTGAAGATAATTGAAACCTCTACCATGTGCAACGGAAGCCTAATGGCAACACTATCTCCGAGATTCAACTAAACCCAGATATCAAATCTGTATGTTTATGAATGTTACACTTCTCTTCATGAATCTGTGTATTTATCTTCGTCTGATCAACTGAAAATATGAAACTCACACACTCAAATTGAATAGTTTGAAAAACACTTTTTCCAAATACTTAGGCCTTGCTTGGTTTTGTTTTCTCAAAATTGTTTTCAAGAACAGTTTTTAAAGAACGAAAATAGAGAACAGTTTTCATTTTTTTCAATTTAAAAATCTACTTGGTTAGTAAAATTACAAAACTATTTTCAGAGAACAAAAATTCAAAAAACTATTTGGTTGTCTAAAAATAGTTTTATGAATTTAGAAGAATTTTTTAAAAAAAAATTGTTATTGTGTCTCATATTTCACACCATTGAATTTTGCACAAGTTTGTATGCTATATACATACATATATTTTAAATGTTAAGTGATTATGTCATTACTATTAAAAAAGAAAGAAAAAAAAAAAAGAGTTAAATAAAATTGTAATATTAAATATAATTCTTTACAAAATATGATGGACTAAAGTTTAAACATGGAATTTCGCATCTAACCAATAATATTACAGCATTAAACCAATAGTCCACTTGTACAAATACTAATTACAAGTGTTTTTTTTTTTTCCTCACACTAAATAAAGATGTTTCTTGTAAATAAAAAATAAAATTAAAAGAAAGATGTTTCTGGACCACTGGATTGGGAATTTATTGGGAACATGACTCTAAATCTATTTGAGAGGAAGATGGAAAATTATCATAGAATCTTTTTTTATTTATATAGAAAGAGAAAGGAGTTATATGCAGAAGATGGTGGGCAAAGGCATCAGTTTGAAAGGACTCGGAATCAAGAACGTCAATCTTGTATGATCCACTCTCTTTTTTCTTTTAATTCTATGTTTTTCACTGCAATCCTTAATCATCTTGCTTTTCATACCACAAGCGCACATGCTAATATTTGTTTTTAGTTCGATCAAGCAACAAGAACAAGCATAAAGGAACCCAATTTGCGAACCGAAGAAACTTATTGAGGAGATTTGCATAACAGAAGAGAGAGAGAGGGGGAGTGGTGTACGGCTGAGAGGAAAAGGAGATAAAAGATAAGGATGGCTTATAAACGAGAGAGAGTCGATAGTGTCATTTAAGTGAGTGAGATGGTTCTCTGTGTTTTCACCAAAGTGAGAACAATTTTTCAAAAATCCACAAAAAACCTTTTTTTGGTTCTCTAAAAACCTACACTCTGTTAACTCAGTTTTGTAAATACTGTTCTTTAAAAACTGATCCAAGCAAGACAAAAAAATGGTTTTTGAATTTTTGTAACTCTCAGAACACAAAACTATTTTGAGAGTAGCAATCCAAGCAAAGCCTTATCTTTTTCTCTCTCACTTGTATTGAGAGTATGTGTGTATCTAGGCTTCGTAAAATTATTATTTATACTAATAGAAGTGGAAATGTAATTAACTTAATACTAATGAAAGTATTTAATTTTCATAAATAATATATAAATTAATATGAAAAAAACTTTATTTATAATTTATTAAAAATTCATTAAGACATCCGTTGGAGTTTTAATAAATTAATGACTAATTAATTTAAAACACGTAACTCCAACATGTTATACATGGAGATCTACATCGATCACTACAAAATGACAGTAAAAGTTTGAATAGATATATGCCATATAATAAATTGCAATGACTTAATCGAAATTCATATACTTTGAACAAAAGAATGATTCAATTACGTGCCCTTTAGTTATTTGTCATTCTTAATAGACTTGGACCCGCATAATTAAACTATTATCTCAGGTTAAGGAAAAAAAAAAAAAAAAAAGAGTCTCAATGTTGAATTAAGTGGACCAATAATCATGGGTCCATCAAGAGTCTTGCTTGATCAAAAGTCTTACCTCTCATATGAAATGAAGCAGCCCCTGTCACTTCAATTCCTAATCCATCTACTGTATATGCATCTATATATATATATATATATATATTGAAATCCCAGAAGAATTCAAACCTCTTAACTCCAACTTATACGGCATACGCATAATTAAATGCTGAATTGCTGGCCTAGAGGAAAATAATAATAATAAAAATTTTTAAAAAAATGCTTAATTGGTGACCAAATGCTCTCACAATCTATATAAATATCCCTAGTTGTGTAGACAACATGATAACCTTAGGACTACATAGATTTCTGGCTTTACAAGCAATGGCATTTCATACTAAAAGCTCTATTCTGGCGATGCTTATAATCTTTGCTGTAGTTTTATCTCCTATGTTGCCATCTATCGAAGCTCGAGTGACTCAACAAGGTAAATCCTGTTACATGTAATATATATATATATATATATATATATATACATATGACGTAAAATATTGTTTGTTAATTTCTTCTATATTATGATATTTGCAGAACTTATTGGGAAAGGACGTGTATATTGTCCTGCCTGCGTATGTTGTGAACCTCCACCACCGGGCTCGTGTTGCCGTTGTGGCTGTGCTTCTCCTGTCCAGACTCAATCTGAAACTGGTTCTCCGTGAAGCAAGCACGTACATCATATTTATCAGTTTTAAGGCACTTCAACATCAATTCAGCATAATGTTTTTTAGAAGATATATAACTAATGAAGTGTTTGGATATTTTAATTACCATAATTTTCTTTTTAGTATTTGAATAATAATGTGTGTATGTCACCATGTTGGAATAAAGAATAAAAGGTGGACTTTCTCCTCTTAACCGCACATATATATGTTCTCTTTAGAAAAATGTGCAGAAAATTTATGAACTGTGTTTAAAAATTAGGTAATTCAGTGTATAAGTCTTCTGTAATTGTAGAGGGTCAGATGTACACTTTCTTACATTTGTATACGATATTATTTTTGTATATGTGTATGTATGTATATATATATATATTCACAAAATTAATGGTTAATTAATATCAAAACAACTTTCTAATTTGTAGAAATACTTTCCAGTCAACAGTTCAATCAAAGGACAATTCAATTCTGGTATTATTTCAGTCTTCATTTTCACATGCAAAGGTCAGGGTGGTTTCTTGCCCATAAACTTAGCCCAAATTAGTCTTCCTCCTGACCAAATTGGTTAGTGTGGTTTATGATTGAGATTTGGAGGATGTCTGATTTGTGTGATGTTGAATTTGATACAATATAATATGGGATTATGGGGAGGTTGGATAACGGTCACATTTGGATTTTTGGGCTTCCTATGAATTTGGTCCACCAGCTTCTTTTGCTGGACTTAGTCTCTTATTTAACTTTTGCTGGGCTTTACATGCCCTGGCCTAAATGATTGTACTTATAAAATGCCCATTCTCTGGGCCAGTAAATTTCACACACATATATATAAATATCATTTACCTTCCATTATTCACACACACATATAAATATCATTTACCTTCAAATATTAAAATATATATATCTTAGTAAAAATTTTGGTGTCAAAAAGTAACTTTACAAATAAATAATCAGGAGAGAAATCTGAATGGACCATTTAAAAAGTAATAATTATTTATTTGTAAAGTTTAGGATATAATTGTCCTTGCATATAAGATTGTAGTGCAAACAAAGAAAAATAGAGTAGGAATAGTGCCTCCCTAAAATTAAATATATAATTTGAAAAGTTGAATGTTCAAACTGTGATATCACTTTTTGTGGATCACTTTAAAAAGTGATGTTGATAAAACCCCTCCTCTATTAATGACAAAAACCAACCCATTAAAAAATTGAAATTTGTCTGAGCCCGGGTTCAAACTGGGGACCTCTAGCGTGTGAGACTAACGTGATAACCGACTACACCACCCAGACCTTGGTGAGCACATGCTTTGAAGAATAAACCAGAATCATTAAATATATCTAATTTCAGACATTACTTATATTGATTTATGCCTTCTTGTTTTTAATCCTACAAGGCCTCTTTCCATTTCCACAAATTTTCAAACGCACTCTGGCGTCAAACATGAGGTATGATCAGTCGATCTAATGCCTTGCCTTGACGGGTCAAGAGCAATGTCTATGAAAGCGTGTTGGTGCACTACTCCGTCTTTTGGATTGTAATTTTGCCACTACTTCCCATTTGTCACCAAACACCAGAATTTTGAGTAAAAATAAATCTTAATTAACAACAAAACTAAATTCAAGCACAAAAATAACAGGTTACACACAAAAATAAAAAAAAATAGAAAACCCTCTTTTTTTACAATTATTTTTTTTTATATATTATTTCACTTCAAACCCTAACAATTAAAGCATTGTTCATACATTTTTTTGGCTCGAATTTGAGCAGCCCACTCATGGAGGCTCCTCCATGTGCAGAAATTTTTTGTCAACATGTCGGCTTCATTCACCATTTAAATCAATGCTTATAGTTGCATTAATTCAACTATTCCTCCTACAAGAGAAGAAAAACCATCCACACAAATAGTGAGTCAATTAGATGAAGATTAAAATAATGCCCTTTATTGTTTGTGAAAATTTAATTGACCCGTCACTGTTGCAACTTGTAAAACTCGTTCTAGTTTGAGTGTGAACTGTTTGACAAAAAAAATATAAAAAGTCCAAATGTCGAATAAATTGGGTTTATCAAGCCCAGGGATATCAACCATTACTTGGTCCTGTTCATAAATTCGGGCTTTGTAAAAAAACATTTAAGACAAAATGATAATCATGAAGCTCAAAATTCTTACATCTGGCCCTATCAGAAGAAAATTTCAAACCTGTAAATTCAAATCAGACGGCATACATGCGTAATAAAAAGCTGAATTGTTGACCCAAATGCTCCCACAGCCTATATAAATATCCCAACTTATACATGTACGTGTAGATAAAATTATAACCTTAGGCGTACTACATCGATTGCTAGGTTTAACAAGCAATGGCATTTGATAATAAAAGGTCTATTCTGGCGGTGTTTATCTTATTTGCAGTAGTTTTATCTCCTACATTAACATGTAATGCAGCTCGATTCACTCAACGAGGTAAATTCCATCACCACCCATGTTGCTGACATTCATGAACTCCATAATATGCATATAATATACATATGATATGTATATATACAAATTCTCGAAAGGTTATATGATATATATATATATATATATATATATATATAATAGTGCATGTTTCTTAATTTCTTCTGATGGTATATGCAGAACTTCTGACCGGACCTATATGTCCTGCCTGTGTCTGTTGTTCACCTCCACCTCCGAACTCATGTTGCCCTTGCTGTTCTACTCCTGTCCCGACATCTGGAACTGTTACTCCATGAAGCACGTCATACCTATCACTTATGATCAGTTTAAGGCACTGGCACTTCAACGTCAATTCAGTACCATATATATATATATATATATATAATTAATGTATTAAAAACATAAATAATGAAGTGTCTATGGATATTTATTACTATAATATTTTTCTTTTGACATAGTATTTCAATAATGTATGTTACTATGTTGGAATAAAGATGGACTTTCTCCTCTCAACTTCTACATGTGTTCTCTCTTTGGTAAAATGTTATGATAAATGATGCATTAATGCATATATATATGTGTGTGTCAACGTGTGTGTATATATATATACATATATATTCACAAAACCAATGGTAAATTAATATCAAAACAACCAAAAGGACAATTAATTCAATTCAATTAAGGAATTTAAATTTGTGCATAACAGACATTTCATAAAAGAAGTAAGCAAAAAAATTTGAAATTTCTGATGTTCAGACGATGACACGGAGGTTTAGCCATCAATAATGCTCAAGTGAAATCATCAATAAAACTTTTCACTCTGCTACGTTGTTACGAGTACAAATTTAATTAAGGCATTAGCCCTTCAAATTAATTCTGATTTTAATGTAAAGTGACACTTCATGAATATATATATATATATATATATATGTTAATCATGATGTGATCATACAGCAATCACAGCGCATATAGATACATAACTGTTGATATGATTACAGTGAATTGAGATGTCCAAAGTCCAAACAGTGTTGATTTTAAAATTGTGATTATCAGCTTAATTTTTTTAACCTTTTTATCACACATATATCACCACCATGTTTAATTGGGACTCATCTACAAAACATGCGGTACTGAACATGATCACCACCTGACAATTTCTTACAATATTACACAAAAATATATATATATATTCTTAAATTTTGTTAGTACGTAGTTAGAGAAAAGGGTTAGTAAACTACTGGAAACAACGAAAGCACAACTAACCTTATAAGGGCATTTACTAGAAAGCATATTCAAATCATCATTAATTTTTTTCTAAGAAGGAAAAAATGTATTCAGTCAATTAAGCTGAAATCTTACTTTGAAAATGGTGGCATTTTGATTAAAAACCCAAAACAGACCAATTCAACCAGTGGACTTAATTACCGACAAAATAAAATAAAAAACAGTGCACTTCAAACTTTTGATTCAAACAATGAGGCTAATGAATTTATTTTTTATGCTAAGCCTAAAGCTCTCATATCTACATAAACAATGCCTTGCTCTATACGCACATTGTGACCGTACAGGCAAATTAATCTGTTAACACATTTCTATACAATAAATTATGGAGTGCTACTCTCAGAAGTCTATGTTGGCGTCCCTTTTAATTTTTGCAATTATTTTATCTCCTGTTTTACCGTGCAAATGCAGTTAGAGTGACTCATCGAGATAAAACACATTTCTCTGTTTTTACAAAACATTATTTAGAGAACATTTTTTAAGTATTCTAAATTCAAGTCTTTTTTTAATTATTATTTATTTATTTACCCCGACAATGGTTAGACCATCTCTAATGCAAAATGCTATTTTTGCATGCCAAATCTATATTTTGAGAGGAGCTACAGTGTCAAAATGTTATATTTTAGTAATTTTGCTCCAATGGTGCATTTAATCCAAAATGCAATTTTTTAATATAACAACTATTATTTTTCAACTACCACTCCCAACTACAATTTTCAACAACATTTTTTTTTTTTTTTTGGTGAGTGTTTGTATTTTATTTAGCTTATTTGCCTTATTAAAAATAAATAAATAAAAACACTAACATATATATATACACACACACACACACAATAGACATATACATATGACACACAACATATACAAGCACGACTGACATATATATATATATATACATATAATAGACATATATATATATATATACACACACAATAGATATATACATATATACACTGACATATATATATATATATACAAGCACAACTGATGTATATATATATATATACACAAGCACAACACCAAATTGGCAGCCCATGCGAGAGAGAAGAGAGAAGAAAGAGAGCAATATCAGATTTGGCAATAGTTATATGTTATGTTATATTTGACATAACATTTGATAAAGTTATATTTTGATAGCCTATTTGACATGCTATTAGAGAGCCCATTTTAAACCCATATGCTATATTTTGAAAATAGCAACCCAAATACAGCCCATTGGAGTTGCTCTTAGTAGTTAGTTTGGGAGATGAAGGAATCAAATCTAAATCGATTGGAAGCACTTTTGACCGACCTGGCCCTTTTATCACTCGGACAACACCACTACACCTCAAATTCAAGTGTTTTAAATTTCTGCTTTCATAGAATAGTTTCAGATCAATTTATAAAAAAAAAAATTTTGAACTAATTTTGCATTTTTTGTTAATTATTTGATTTTTTTTTTTTCCCCAATCATGCAGAGCTTGCTGAACTACTGAAAGATCCAATTATGTGTCCCCCAGTGTGTGTGTTGCGGCCCAGCGCCACCAGGCTCATGTTTCCCATGTGGGCCATGCTGAAAATGGGACCTCATGAGGAGTTGATTTGTGAAACTATTGCGTGTATGTGTGAATGTATGCAAACCCATGTGTCATTTCAGGTCTAACAGAATCTTTTCAATAAAGGGCGGTTGACATCAAAGTGTGTATGATTAAGTTACCATATGTGCAAGGTGTCCTTCCACATATATTTATTTTAATAATAATAAAATAAAAAATATACATATATATTTCAACTTTTAATTATTGTTCTTACCGAATCAAAATATGTTTCCACTTGGTTCCATTTCTATTTTGAGCTAAAAATGATACCTCGTAAGGTGGGACAATTCGCACTACCTTTGTAATTGGATCACCGTGCTTACTTAGCCTGGACTCGGGCACCTAGATACCTAGGCAAGCGCTTGATTATAAGTCCAAATCAATGGATCGAGCACTTGCCTTCTAACCCAAAAACTTAAGTTGTTGGGTACGTATTTTTTCATATTCACCCACATGTACTTAATACTCTTTTCATCTGAATCCCATGTAGAACAAAAACACTAGATATCTACATCACTACTGTACTAAAAACTTTAAATGATTCTATGGCATAATATATACCGAAAAGACAAATTAATCTCAATTAATATACTTTGAACAAAATAACAAATCCAATGGAACACAAGCCATGCACACAAATAATGATTCAATTACATGAAGATTAGACGTGTAAGTTTTTTTTTTTTAAGTTGGTACTCACAATAGTACACGTGCCTCCATTAAGGTTCGAAATTCTAATCTTCCTTTGAGAAATAAGAATCTGATACTGTTAGGCCTGATCTATTGATAAAATTTGTGTAAGTTTAATAATCTTGATGGAATTGGACCCGCATAAGTAGTCTTAATTTGTTAAACAACATTGGTCAAGTCAAGTGTGAACTATTTGAAGAAAACAAAAAAGAGTCTAAATGTTGAATTAATAAGTGAACCAACATTAATGAGTTCGTCAAAAGTCTTGCCTCTCGTACACGAAATGAATCTAGCCCTTCCCAGAAATTTCACAAGAAGAATTCAAACCTCTAAATCAAAATTACACGGCATATGCATATATAATCCATCAAATGCTACACAATTGCCCTCACAACCTATATAAATATCCCACGTTGTGTAGACAGCGTTATATTAACCTTAGGACTAGAACATTAATTAATTGCTAAGTTAACAAGCAATTAATGGCAATATTTGATACTAAAAGGTCTATTCTGGTGATGTTCATCATCTTTGCAGTAGTTTTATCTGCTATGTTAACATGTAATGCAGCTCGAGTGACTCAACGAGGTAAATTTCTGTCACCACCTTACATGTTGCTGACAATATTCATGAACTCATTGATACATACATACAAACATGAAACATATAATATACATATATATGATATACATGTATAAAATAAAATTGTATCTTAATTTCTTCTCATGATATATATATATATGTGCAGAACTTTTTGGGAATGGACGTGTATATTGTCCTACCTGTGTATGCTGTGAACCTCCACCACCAAATGCTTGTTGCCGTTGTGGATGCTAGCTCTTCTCCTTTCCAGTTTACGGCACTTCGATCGATAACAACAATTCAGCAGAATGTTTTTAAAAGACAAATAATGTTAGTGTCGACAATGGATATTTCTTACCATATATTTTTCCTTTCGGTATTTGAACCATGTTTGTGTGTGTGACGTGTGTCACTATGTTGGAAATTTGAAATAAAGATGGGGTTTCTCCTCTCCACCTCTACATCAGTGAAACATATATGAAGAAAAAATTTGAACCTAGACATATATATATATATATATATAAATTATTACATATAAATGGTGGTAATGATTCATATTTATTATTTAATAGAGTGAAAGTCTCGTAATTTGGAAAAAAAATAAAATTGACTAAAATACTAGTGTGGACATGAAAAAATACTGTTTATTCTCAATGAGGTATCACTTTTAAGCACATATGTATCATTTTTTGTGTACGGAGGTACCACTTTTTGTGCATCAAGTACCACTTTTGTTTTGGGTATAGAGGTACCACTTTTTATGTATCAGGTATCATTTTTTTGTGCAAAATAAAAAAGTGATACCTAATGACAAAAAATAATACATGCATGCACAAACAGTGGTACTTATGTGCCTAAAAATGGTACCTCAGTGAGGGTAAATAGTATTTTTTCATGTCTTAATTTTTTCGAAATTATGAAACTTTAACTCCATTAAATGGTAAATATTGATGATTAACACCATATATATATATATATATATATATATATATATATATATATATATATATATTTGTGTTTAAAAGATGGTTAATCGAGTACACAAGACTTGTTGTCATTGCATTTTGAATTTTTGGGCTTTCTTATGGATTTGGTCAATGGTCCACCAGTTTCTTTTTCTGGACTTAGTCTCTTAACTTATGTTGGGCTTTACATTCCATAGCCAAAAGGCTTGGACTTATAAAACCAACTACTCTCTTAACTTTTGTTGGGCATTACATGGCCATAGCCTAAAGGCCCATTCTTTGGGCCTGTAAATTTCACTTGTATAAATATCATTTACCTTCAGATATAAATATTTAAAAAAAAAAAAAAAAAAAAAAAAAAAAAAACCTATTCATATTCTCTAATTGTTTTATTTATATTAAAGCTCCATTTGTTTGGATGTAAAAAAATTTCAAAAAATATTTTTTTATATTTTGGTGTTTGATTATCATAAAATATATACGAAGAAAAAATATTAAAATTTAAAACAAATAATTTAGCCATCAATTTTTGACAAATTATTTTACATGCACTCTGCTTAAAAACTCGACCTAAACATTTGTCAAACGGTGATAAAGTGTATATATATATCAAAACAAACAAGGAGGCTAAGTAAAATAGTTTTGCCCTTTAAAAAAAAAAAAAAAAAAAAAAAAAAAAAAAAAAAAAAAAACCTATTCATATTCTCTAATTGTTTTATTTATATTAAAGCTCCATTTGTTTGGAGGTAAAAAAATTTCAAAAAATATTTTTTTATATTTTGGTGTTTGATTATCGTAAAATATTTACGAAGAAAAAATATTAAAATTTAAAACAAATAATTTAGCCATCAATTTTCGACAAATTATTTTACATGCACTCTGCTTAAGGACTCGACCTAAACATTTGCCAAACAGTGATAAATATATATATATATATATATATATATATATATATATATCAAAACAAACAAGGAGGCTAAGTAAAATAGTTTTGCCCTTAATAACAGTATTAATTAGGTGAGAGTCAATTGCCCTTTTCCATTTTATAGTTATTTTGTTTTCCACGCAAGCTGAATAACCTATTGGATAAGTCAATGCTTAAATTAAGCATCTTCTGGTGATTAGTATGCACATGGAAAATGTTGTAATTCTTCCTTTACTTTTTTCTTTTATTTTTGGAGTTTATGGATCGGACACCAATGGACATAAATCGAGACGGTTTGAATGTTAAACTTATTAGAAGCAATATTGTGAATGATTGTGCATTTACTTGAATTTAGATCATGTGATCCCACTAATAACTAATTGTCACTTGTTCAAATATATGAACCCCTTGAAAGAGTTTTGAGTCATAAAATCCAATCCCAAGGTACTCAATCTCCAAACCTAGCCTTAATTTAAAGTTTTAACATGGTCCAACAGAAGGTGAGACACATCTTTAATACATAACAAGACTTTCACAACAGAAAAAGTAATTCCTTTTGGCTTTCTTATATGGGAATTTAAGTTGAGTAGAAAAAATGCCATTATTAAAGGAAACACAGTTGCAAGCATTAAAAGAAAGGTTGAAAAAATCCAAAGGGTTACTTTATCTTTAGTGAATAAAATAAATTTGTCTGAGCCCGGGTTCGAACCGGGGACCTCTAGTGTGTGAGACTAGCGTGATAACCAACTACACCACCCAGACTGTTTCAGGGTTGATGGCTGTAATTGGCTACTTGATCTATATTATGTGTCTTTGTGCATTTTCTTTTGGAGCTTAAAACAAAAACAAAAAGATAATTTCAGACATTTTACATTTATGTTTTTCCTCCTACAGTGCCTTTTGCATTTTAACGAATTTATCGTCCCATGGAGAGAAGACGTTATACATTGTCAATAAAAATATATTATTTTTTAAAATTAATCCTATCTTTTTTAAAAAATTGATCTTAACTCTCAATTATGTGTTTTATTAATTTTCATTGGCCAAACACACAACAAGTATGCCCATCTTGGGGGATTGTAATTTTGTGTGAATTTTTCATTTGTCACTAAACGACATAATTTCGTTTAATTTTCTTTTAAGAATTTACAAATCATATTGTTAGGATAAACAAGGTAGAGATTACAAGTTTCAGCGTTCAACCCCTATCTTTCACACTTCCTTTCTTACAATTTTCTTACATTTTTCCACTTCAAACCCTAACCGCCCTTGGACAATATCCACGACCCTCAAACAAAATCGGGTCAAAAAATCCATCGCTTGGGGTCATGTTAAACAAAATTCGGACAACATAACACTGTATGATATTTGGTTTTTTTGCATCTTCTCTCTCTAATCTTATAGAACATTGATCACCAAGTTCACTATCTAAATAGGGTTTTTATTTCATTTGCTCAATTGTATTTTTAAGAACATGAAGTGGCTTCCTGAATGAATAACATGAATACGGCCATGTCTTATCACTTATGTAAGTCGAATCTGTCATTTTCACTCTTCACCATCGAAAATCAATTTATAGCGAATCAGAACTATACAAATTTGGACATCCCAAGAACATAGAATCAGTTTGTGATGTTGTTCCATGACATTGGAGCCATAAATCAATCCTGATCTACAACTCATCAGTAGTTGTATATGACAGTAGAACTTTTTTTTTTTTTTTTTTTGAAGGGTACTATGCAATAAAACAAAATGCAACTACATAATATGATTTTTCCATACATGTTTGTGGCTCAAATTTGAGCAACCCACTCATGGAGTATGCTCCATGTGCTGAATTTTTTTGTCAACATGTCGGCTTCATTCACCGTTTAAATCAACGATTATAGCTGCATTAACGCAATTATTCATACAAGAGAAGAAAAACCATGCACGCAAGTAATGATTCAATTAGATATATGAAGATTAAAATAAAATGCCCTTTATTATTAGTGAAAACAAATTGTTTAAATTCAATCTTGATAAACTTAATTGGATATTATTTCGAGTTAAACACCATTGCGTACTCTTATATACCCAATTAGACATTTATTGACCAGTCGCTGTTGCAACTTGTAAGGCACTAGTTGAAGTGTGAACTGTTTGAAAAAAAAAAAAAAAAGTCCAAATGTTGAATTAATTGAACCAATAAAGGATGGTTTTTTCAAGATTCTGGTTTGATCAAAAATATATCTTACCTCTCACATCATGAAATGAAGCCCTACTGTCTCACTTCCCACACCATCAAAGTGGATATGTATCAATATAGTTATATAGATATTCAAATCAGACGGCATAGGGGTAATCAAAAGCTGAATTGCTGACCCAATTGCTCTCACAACCTGTATAAATATCCCCATTTGTGAATTGTGTAGATAAAATTATAACCTTAAGACTGCATAGATTGATATATTAACAAGCAATGGCATTTGATAATAAAAGGTCTATTCTGGTGATGCTTATCATATTTGCCGCAGTTTTATCTCCGACATTAACATGTAATGCAGCTCGATTGACTCAACGAGGTAAATTCCATCACCACCTTACATGTTAATGACATTCATTAACTCCATCGTTGATTGTTGATACATACATGTTATATATAAAATATTGTTTCAAACTTAATTGGTTTCTTCTCATGATATATGCAGAACTACTTGCCTGTTCTGTCTGTGAATGCTGTGAACCTCCACCACACGGCTCATGTTGCCGATGCTGTTCTTCTCCTGTCCAGACATCTGAAACTGGTTCTCCATGAAGCAACATATATAGCTATCAGTTCAAGGCACTTAATTCTACATAAATTCAGCATATATAAATAACAAAGTGTCTATGGATATTTGCTACCGTATTTTTCTTTTTGACATAGTATTTAAACAACGTGTGTTACTATGTTGGAATAAAGATGGACTTTCTCCTCTCAACTTGTACATGTGTAACTGTGTTCTCTCTATAGTAAAATATGAGCAAAAATTATGTATTAAAGCATATTGTGTGTTAATGTATATATACACACATATATATTCACAAAATTAATGGTTAATTGATATCAAAACAACTTTCTAATTTTTTAAAAATAATATCCATTCAACAGTTCAACCATAAGGACAATTCAATTCTTGTTTTATTTCATTCTTCATGTTCACAGTGTAACTCTCTTGACAAGAAATGAAGCAAAATTAAACTCTGCCAAACAACTAATTAAGCAGTAGCAAGTTGCAGCTAAACTTGGAAAAGAATGGTTTAAAATGGACTTGATCCTGAATTTAAAAATGTGCATAACAGCCATTTCATAAAAGAAGTAAAAGCAAAAATATTGACATTTCTGGTGTTCAGATGATGACAATGTGTGATACGAGCTTTAGCGATTGCTAATGCTCAAGTGCAATTAATTATGTTAGCTAGAACTTACACAAAGACTTTTTTACTCACTCTGCTACGTTGTTGTTATGAGTACAGATTAAGGCATTAGCCCTTTAAGTTCTGATTTTACTATAAAGTGACACCTAATGAATGGTTGAATAAAATATCACGAATATACTCACCATGATTTGATACAGCAATCACAGCGCGTACATAACTGTTGCTGTGGTTACGATGATCACAGCTCTGAATATATATAAGATGTTCCACAGGTTTGATCAGAAAAAACCTTCCATTATGGTAAGGCATTTTGAGCACTGCCAAAAGACTATTTAACAGCATTAGGATAGTAAATGGTGTTGACGTTTTACAGCATGTTAAATTGTGAAGGAGTTCATTTTTATCACGACTTGCAACCAACCTTGTAAAAGACATCAAAAAACAAGGCTTCACAATTTCGTCATCAATTTCATTATAGCTTTTATTGTTTCATTTATATCCATCTGAGCATCGAATTTTCTGTTTGGTAATTTTAAATTTGTGATTATCAGCTTAAACTTGTCATCACACAGGAGCCTGCATCACACGATATCACCATGTTTGGGACTCATCTAAATATCTAATATGGCATGATCTGAATGTGCTACAAAACATGCGGTGGTTCTTAATTTTTTTACTAGTTAGAAGGAAAGGGTTAGTAAACTACAGGAAACAACTAAAGCACAACTAACTTTATAAGGGCATTTACTAGAAAGCCTATTCAAACCATCTTTAATTTTTTTTTTAAGAACGCAAAAATCGTACTTTGACAATGGTGGCATTTTGATTAAAAAACCAATCCAGACTAATTCAACCAGTGGACTTAATTAGTAATTACCAAAAAAGATAAAGAAACAAAAATCAGTGGACTTCAAACTTTTGATTTAAACAATGAGGCTAATGCATTTTTCTAACGAGATGCTAAGCCTAAAGCTCTCATATCTATATAAACAGTGCCTCGCCTCTTTACGCACATTGTGATACTATTTACACATTTCTATACAAGAAATTATGGAGTGTTACTCTCGGAGGTCTATGTGGGTGACCCTTTTGATTTTTGCTATTGTTTTATCTCCTGCCTTACCATGCAATGCAGCTAGAGTGACTCATCGAGGTAAAACACATTTCTGTGTCTTTTACAAAACATTATTCAGAGAACATTCTTTGAATTATATTTTATAAGTATATATACTTTCAAAGCATTCCAAATTTAAGTCTTTCAAAATTCTGCTTTCATATAATAGTTTCAGATCACTTAATCAAACATAACTTTTGAACGATTTTTCCGTTTTTTTGTTTCTATATATATATATATTTCCCTAATCATGCAGATCTTGCTGAACTAGTGAAAGATCCAATTATGTGCCCCCAGTGTATGTGTTGCAGCCCAGCACCACCAGGCTCATATTGCCGTTGTGGCCCATGCTGAAAATGGGACCTCATGAGGTGTTGATTTGTGAAAATGTATGCATGCCCATGTGTGTTTCATTTCAAGTGTTTCAGGCCTAAGTAACAGATGTGCTTCAATAAATGGGTTGATAACTTAATATCAATGTGTTTATGATTTACTATTTGTTACTTAGGGAGGGAATAAAAAGGTTACTATTTGTTACAATCAGACTGAACCTCTAACCTCACATTCAAAGGGAGGTTCATAAATAACCTCTTCAACAAGAGAACACATGAGCAGCCAAGAAAATATATATATAGTCTAAAATTTGGTGTATTAGTTGAATTGTAAATCATGTTTATTTTATTGTTTGACAAACAGGACTTTTGTAGCTTGGGAACCAGGAGGATGATTGTTTTGCCTTAAAGTGACCATCGCGTTAGTTTGAATCCCTAAGACAGTTCAAGGATATATTCAATAAGAAACACTCTAAAAGCTACTTCCTGGATTTGAAATTTGTGATTTTGGTACTCTGTGGATGTTGAGTTGATACATCAACTGTGCCTTGGATAACCAATGCATCACACAGTTGATGTATAACCTCATCTAATGATCCATAATGATGCCTTGGATGATGAATGAATTGAAAAGAAGTTGAGAGTCTGTGTCCATCAGCTTCTTTTCAATTCATTGATTATCCAAGGCATCAACCTCATTAGATGATGAGGTTATACATACTCAGTTTAGCCATTACCAAAGGGGAAAAGACATGACACAAATGCCACAAAAAAAAAAAAAGAAAAAAAAAAAAGGAAAAAAAAAAAAAGGGCCAGTCAGACCTACAAAAGGCATCCCCGTGTGAGATCAAATATTAGGTAACCTCACTGCTCTACCACACTGCCTATGTTGATTCATCACTGAGAACAGGAACCCAATTTATTGTAAACAACCTCCAAAATAATACCAGATACCAGCAAATGGAAGTCAAAGACATGACAGGGAAGCATATGATAATAGAGGAAGAGAATGGCTAAATTCAAATCAAGAAAAAGATATATGAAAATTCCAAACTTCAGATTTTCATCTCAAGTCTCAATGTAGTAACAAACACTGTACTTACTGTCTAAACAAAAGAAAACACCATCATCAGATAAAGACCTAAGAAGATCTATTTAGGACATCATAATACTGAACTAGTTTCCTATCAGTTAGAGTTTTACAGTATGAATTAATCAACTGCACAGCATAAGCTGAAGAAAACCATATAGCAACAGCATTGTAACTTCAGCAATGGAATAAGAGTGTATTGGAGTTGTGACGCCACATATCATTTCTTCTTCTGGTAATGGGCAGAATTGACTTTCAACCAAGCACCTTTTGCACCGCACTGAGATAATAATAAATATGTTAGATCATTTGCTAACAAGTTAATATAAAGTATGCTTATGGTAACTGGAGATAAATTCATTTTCCCGCAGAATTAAAACAAATGAGAAAGAAGAAACTGAAAAACTAAACACAAAAGAACATACATCTTTGTAAGAACAGTTCATTGAAGTTCCCTCCTGCGATTGCCTCGCCCTAGCCTGCAATTGCATTTCCAAAGCCTTAAGAACTAAATATCAGAAACGTGTAAAATTGTAGTAAGAAATAAAGTTCACAATAAAAAAAACCATAAGATTTTCTTACAAATGTCAAAAAATTTCCACTGTAGCTCTTTTCTGCAGAAGGATACACTGTTGGGCAGCTTGAATTTGTGTGTGACACAGCTTTTTTTGGATGATAAACAGGAAAATTGCAATGGGGTGCACGGAGTTGAGGCACAAGCATATTAGAGTAGTATGAATAAAAAGACTTCATTGCCTGCTGTGCATAGTAAGCCTGCAAAATCATACGCCGTTCTTCTTTACCCTGAGCTATAGCCACATACAGATACTTTCCTAGTAAAATGGTTCCTGTGGAACCCAAACACAGATCAGCCACCTAAAAATTTGACTACCATAGTTACATACAGAATACAGGAAAAAGAGAAAGAGAGGATTTAGCTTATACCTTGAAGAGCATTCAAAGCTTTCTTTGCTTCTTCAGGAGTGGAGAAGCATACAAAGCCAAATCCTTTACTAAATCCATTATCATAACGCATCACTTTTGCTGAAGTTATTTCTCCGTAAGCACTGAAATGGTCTTGCAGTTTTTTGTCATCAATTGATGCATCTAGATTCTTCACATACAGATTTGAAGCCTTTGATTTCTCAGTATGATGATCCTTCTGAGCCTTTCCTACAGACAGCTTCTTTAATCCTGATCCAAAAAATAATTGAAAGCATTTTAAAAAGCTAATCTGCATATAAAATTAAGGTTGAAATAAAAGGAAATCGAAATTAATGAGTTAATGTTTACCTAGTAGTGTTCCATTCAAGGCCTCCATGGCCTTCTTAGCCTCTTCATGTGAATTAAAGATGACAAATCCACAGCCTCTTGATTTCCCTTCAGCATCCCTAACAATGACAACTTCAGAAACCTTCCCAAATTCAGAAAATTTATCTTGAAGGAGATTTTCAGTCACATCTTCACCCAGATTTTTCACGTACAGATTTGTAAATTTTGATTCTTCTTGGGCATCCTTCCTCTCACTCTTCTTAACAAATTTGGACACATGCCTATAGGGAAGCCAAAGAACTACATTATTCAAAATTTAGAAGCCCATTACAGAACCTAAAAATAATGGTAATGGCATTAAATCACATTTATAATATAACTTGACAACCACAGTATGCCCTCAAAATCATTGTACAGCTCCACGGGGTTACAAAAACATATTTTAAAACAAATCCCTTCATGGCTGAGTTTGATTCCTCAAAATATTCTCCTATTCTTTCTAGTGTAATACCACAATATGGTTGATATAAAAAGCATAACAAGGGGAGAAATGTTGAGATATAATGAGAATATAACATGTTGAATTCAGTCCAAAAATCACATCCGTGCCCAAAATTCGTGTCCGTGTCCGTGTCCGTGTCCGTGTCCACGTCCACGTCCAACATCATAACGATGGATACAATCAAATTGTTCATCTTAGGAACTAACTATGAGACTACTAATTATGAATGCAATCAAATTGTCCATTCTTAAGCTAGCCCATTCTCATGCATTCAAAGATGTGTTTTGATCAGAAAGGAATGAAGAATCATTTAACTGGAGCACCAAATGAAGGCCATTTGCAAGCTGAGCATCCATTGAAGGAACTAAATGGAAACAGAAGGGATCCAATACACTTAAAAAAAGGATTATAATTGAACTAAAGTAACTAAAAATAACCACAAGCATAATTTACAACTTCTTCCCATCAAATAACTAAGACTAACACAAACAGTACAGGGACTAGTACAGAAACAAAGAGACAAATGTAACGGAGGACTTACAACTTCTTCCCATCAAGTATGGTACCATTGAGAGACAAAGCAGCCATGGAAGAATCCTCGGGATCGAACTGAACATACCCAAAACCCTTACACTTCCCATTTTCCTCAGCCACCTTGCAAGACAGTATTGTTCCAAACTTGCAGAAAATATCATGCAATTTCGCACTGGTGACCGAAGGGTCAAGGTTCTTGATGAAGAGATTGGCCATACCAGACTTTCTTGTAAGAGAGTCTCTCTGACACCACATTATCCTCATGGGTTTTCCCTTAATTTCAGTGTGGTTTAGACAATCCAGAGCCTTTGCAGCTAACAACGCAGAGGACCAACAAGCAAAGAAACAATTCAAAAGAAAACAGTAAAAAGAAAAAAGAATTAAACAGATCAAAGAGATAACGGATCATAATTAAGAACAAAAATTAGCGGATCAGAATCAAGATAAGGAAATTTGGTTTCAAAAAATCAAATAAATCAAAAATCTAATAGTTACCATGGATTTGAAAGGCAATGGGTGCTCAAGAAAACTGAACAAAAGTAATTTATTTAATAACAAAGATACCAAGTCACCATTAACGAGAGAGAGAGAGAGAGAGAGAGATATTCTCAGAAAACAGGAGAAATTAACAAAACACAATTTCGTAAACAGAAAAAAAAAAAAGTACAGGAAAACATCAGAATTTGAATGCAATTAAAGAAGAGAAAACACAGAAAAGAAACCCATATCAAAATGATGAAGTAACCAAAGAATTAAAAATGCAATTAAAGCGCAAAAAACATAGAAAATAAACCCATATCAAAATAACGAAGTAACCAGATCACCCATGAATCAAAGTGGAGTAAGTTAAAGGCAACAAAACAAAGGTCCAAGAATGCAGAGAGACGCATCTAAAAACGCACACACACACACAGAGATATATATATATATATATATATATAGAGAGAGAGAGACAGAGAGAGAGAGAGAGAGAGAAATTTGATTACCATCAAAGGGAGAGAAGAAGTTGACATAAGCGTAGCGAAGAGATTTGTGGGAGACTCTGTCTCTGCAGAGGCGAACAGAGGCCAATTGACCAATCTTGGAAAATGCTTCTGCTAAGTCTTTCTCAGTCGCTTCTGGATCCAGATCACCCACGTACAGTGAAGCCTTACTCAGAGTTTCAAGCACTGGCATTAATGGTGGATTAGCCGCCATCTTCTTTCTTCAAACCCCGAAAACTTAGAGAGAGGGAGAGAGAGAGAGATGACGGAAAGAGGTCTAGAGAGAGAGAGAGAGAGGAAGAGAGCTGACGATTTGCGAGCGCAGGGATACTAGTTACTACAACCGTCATGATTATATTTATATTTATATTTATAGAGAGAGAGAGAGAGAGAGAGAGAGAGAGAGAGTTAGTTAGTTTTAGAGAGAGAGAGAGAGAGTTAGTTTTAACAGTCACGCTTGGGAATGTGTCCGTGTCTAACGACCTTACGGATCACACCCATCTCTCGAATAGAAATCTTAAAAAAATAATAATAATAAAATAAAATAAAATAGAAATATTGAATGCATAGGAGAATTTAAAATTAGTGAAATTTTAGTTCAAACCGTACATTGATTTTCCTCCATTTTGTTAAAAAAAATTTAAGTGAAAATGAACATTATTTCAGATTATCTAAAGAAAATATTAAGTGTTTCAAGTCCTACTAGTGAGTAGGAGTAGGGTAATATTGTGAGTATGTATTTACTTTTAAAAAAACAAATGTCTACCAGATATGAGGGAATGTTATATGAAATTGTCTTGAATGGTTTATCAAATTAATGCGTCTATGGCTGTGACTAATCTAATAAACTAGAAGGGTAATTTAAAAAGATAAAAAATAATAATAAATAGAAAATCCCTACCTTGTTAAATATGGTGTTACAAGTGAATTAAATTATAATGATCGTCTACCATGTCTCCCTCTTTTTCTCTCTTCATAATCATTCTCAAGTGAGTCCATTGTGACAGGATATAATTAAGTTTACTACCCTTTATCAATTAGATAAAGTGTGCACTAATATCCATATTTAAGACTCAGCTCATTCAGGGAATGAAAAGTTTCCTGATGAATGAGCAATGTTGTCCAACTTTATAGTAATTTCAACCAATCCTAAACCAATTTCACGCTACAAACACCATTACAGAAGTGAAGTGAAAACCTGTTAGCGGAATTTTTTTTTTTTTTTTTACATAAATTAAAGATTTACCAAAATTCAGGACGATTTTTGGACCAATCCCAAACTCGAAAACAAATGACAGCATGAAATAAGAAATGGAAACCTCTGAACCAAAGAAAGGGGAAAAGCTTACACAACGGTTCTTTCTTTCGGGAGTAACAAGAACTGTTCCAACCAGACGCCCTTTGGTAGCACAAAAGTTATTGTCAGGCACAATTTTACCAAAATTCGAGAAAAATTTCGGCCATTTCTAACCAATTTTATGCTCAAAAAGCAAATATTAGTCCAACCATATAGGGAAAAAGGTTTCTTAGACGAGCCAAAATGTTCCAAAGAAAAGAAAGCGAGCAGTGTCTTATTACATTCAATTGTAGACTGTAGGGCCAACACCAGAAAGAAGCAAAATAATTTCTTTGTGAACTTACAGAAGAGGGAACAATACAACGGAACTTTTTGTTTGATGCATCCAACAACAATGTGGGATGGATGAACAATCAATCATTGACTGAAACTACTTTTCATTTTGCAAAATTAGTTTCAAAATGATTTCTAATGATGAAAAAGGAAAATGGGGCATTCACTACCATACCCTTGACAAACTAAAAAGGTATGCATATATTGAGTTTGAAACACATACTTCACTATTGACATAAATTTCAGAAGATATAAAAATGTCAGAAGGAACCAAATGATGCTGATCCGCCGTGAAATCTTGAACTATGGGAGGCCTTCAAAGCTTCTGCATATTTCAACAATTCAGCTCTCTGAATGCTTTCTGATTCTTGATGAAGTTGGTTTACTCGGCGTGAACCAGTAGCAGCTTCCTTGGCCGAAGCAAATCTTTTATAAACACCTGAAGATCCCATGTCACTGCTTTTTCGAAAGCTTTCCAAATCCTTGGTATGCTCTACTTTTGCATTCCTATATCTATGCAGATACGAAGAATGTCTAGATAAAACGTGAGATGTAGTTCTCAATCTATTATCATTTCCATCCATTCTGGCATCCATCCCTACTGAAACACTTGAATTGCACCGCGGAAAATTACAATATGCTCCCACCACGTCCCCCACAGGTGAATTTCTATCTAGGGATGAACTTTGACTATGAGGATGACTTTCATGTCCTCGTAAAAGTCTCCTAAGCTTGGTGAAAAGTTTTGTTTTGCTGGAATTGCTGCTTCTGTTTGCAGATGAATTATCACCAGAAGAATCATCAAATTCACCAGAGTCTGTAAGAAAGGAAGATTGGGAGGAAGAACACCGGTCAGAATCAAACTCCACATTATTTATACCCCTTTCTTCCAGGCATTCCCGATTTGCATATTCAAGTATTAGCTGCTTTGCTTTATTTTCTGAATCGGGGCTTAAGGTTTTGCTAAGGTCTCTAGCAATTGTTTTACCAGTTCCTGGCTGATAATTCCTCAGCTCATAACGTAAACAGGCATTTATCCATCGAAGATAGACTACTTCTTCAGCATCAGCACACCGATCTGCTTGAAGTCCCTCAATTTCCTTCACTAAACCTTCATTTTCTTGCCTTAAACGGTTGTTTTCTTCGGTTAAAGGTTCTGCCTGCCAAAAAAAAAAACCCAGGAATCTAAACTTGTCCAAAAATAGTGGAAAACTTTAACGTACACACAGAGAGAACAAGGAAGGAACTAAACACCTCATGATCTTCCAAAACAGAAATTGCAAGGATTTGAGTGGATTCCAACCTCTGAGCCAAATCAGAATTTTCTAGCCACAAACTACGATTTGACTTCCTTAACTCCTCTGCCTCCTCCTCCACATCCTTGAGTCTTTGCAGCTTCAATTGTATATCCGGATCATTTGCAACAGCCTTGTGTTCCCGATCCTGCAGCTCTGTGACTTTATCTTGAAGGGCTAAGATCTGCTCCTTGTTCTGTTCAGCTTCAGACCTAAGTTTCTTCTTGAGCAGCTTTATCTTTGCTCTTGCAGCTTCAAGTTCTGCCACGACTTCTACATAATCGTCCACTCGTGCCTCTAATCTTTCATTATCTGCCTGCAAGGACTCAAGCTTTAGAGTAAAAAGCTTAGCCTCTATATGGTTTATCTTCAGTCGATTCTGGAGCTCCATGACAGCAGTTTCTTGCTCTTTAAGTCCATAATAGTCGAGCAATTGGATCTCAAGAGCTCTCTCCCTCTCTCTGAGAAATCTGACCATATTCCTGAGGTTATTGATCTCTTGCTCATGGTCAACACTTTCCACAATTCTAAATGCTGTAGTAGTTTCTAAATCTGACTTGAATGCTTCCACACCTTTCACGGGAGAAATGTCAGCCTTGGTGGCTGCCAAATCTAATTCTTTCACTAGCCCATTAAACTTTGTCAAGAGGAACCCATCTTTTTCTCCATCATATCTACTGCTTGGGGAGAGACAAGAGGTGGTATTGTCAATGGTAACCATCTGGACACATGACTCTTCCTGCAGCGGAGAGAGAAAGATTAGTGTTACTTACAGAATTTGTAATCCTGCAGAACCATAATCAACTCATTTGGCTGGTTCGGGGAAAAACAATATCATAATTCATAACGGCCGTATATTTATGCCCATTATTTTGATCCCCATGGTTCACACAATTTATTTGCTAAATTTATATGCAAAAGTTTAGTTCTCAAAGTATCCCATTTAAGGGGTACATTGACAAACATGGCAATTTAAAGGAATGTTGAAGGAGTTTCATTCTTAACAATCTGTCATAAGCTTGAAGCTTCCATTCCCTTACTATATTTGAAGCAACAGCCTAAATGAATACATGTGCCAACACACCAACTTTAGGTTAATTTAACAAAGACATTGACAACTGTGATCATTGATCCCAAAATGCTCCATCTAATTGCAAAGAAGTTGTAGTAGGAAAATAATAAAAAAAATGGGGAACCTTATGGCGGAATTTAGGTCGGGGAGACTGCTGTGGGCATCAAATTTTTTCCTTCCGACTGCTTTAAAATCAAATAAATAAAAAAATAAATGGTTTTTAACTTGTACATTTTAGCAAACACCAAGCAATCCTGTTTAAGTCAGGTATTTCCTAATTCTATTTAGCACAACAATATCGATATGATCAAGTGCACAAATAATTCCTTGCATCAAACATCAATATGATAATCAAAACTGATCGAAGCAAATCAGATTGCACATTAAAACCCCACAAACAATATTGTATTGAGTCTATTATCTACCAAGTCAATTAATAATACAAATAAAAAACATAAACTAAAACGAATCTTACCCATTTCTCCGGTGCAATTGAATCAGGATTGCAAGAACAAAATGTTGTCTTTGAGGCATGATGATCATTTCCCAGCCCAGCTTTTTCCTCTCCCTTATCATCTTGATTGTCACAATCTGAATACAAATATGCATCTTCTATGACTAAACACGAACTAAAACTCGAAACCCAAATGAAGATTGACATACGAAAAAATGACGAGAAACAAACCCATTGGATGCGGTGAGCCTGGAGGTTCACCGGGTTCAATCCGTTTGCTTCTGAGAACAGTATAGAGAACCCCGCCAAGAGAGAGAGCCAATGCCACCCCAAATTTCAATACCAGAGGCCTTACGCCTCTCTTCAGTCTTACACACATGGTAAAAAATCCTATAACTGTAGTTCTACTCATGAACCTGTACATAAATATACAGAGAGCAGGTATATGTACAAAGTAATGGGAGAAAGGAGAGAGGCAGATCATAGGTCCTCTTCTTCATCATCCCCCATCTACATTTTCAAAAACAAAACAAACCAAAACAAAATAACCTATGTGAGCAAAACAACTAATAAGCAAAACCATTGTTCAATTTAACCAAAACAAAATGACCCACGTGAGAAAAACAATTGATAAGCAAAACCCTTGTTCAATTTACCAAAATAAAATGACCCATGTGAGCAAAACAATTAATAAGCAAAACCCTTATTCTATTTAACCAAAACAAAATGACCCATGTGAGCAAACCCTTTTTCAATTTTAGATGATTCTAGAGAGAGAAAAAAATATTAGAGAGTAGGGAACTTACTACTGGATTAAATTTGTTGGAGATGAAAGACAGTAACCGTGAAATGAATCAACAGGTAAGAGAGAGAGTTAACGTGAGACATGTTTGGATGTTGTTCTTCTGTTACAGACTGAAATTGTGTGCTCATGAGCTGAATAGGCCTTAAACAGTTGGGTTTGAAAACAAATTTATTAATGAAAACTGGCCATTGATTTTTGTCTTGTGTCAAGTTGAATGCAATGAGCAAAGAGTGGGTCTCGAATATATAGATAGATTATATAGGGACAGAGTGTTGATGAAAGAGAAAATTAGGTTCTTGTTATCAAGTTGGCACATATAGAGATAAGAATTTTCCAACTGGTAATTGATAAGAATTCCACCTTTTATTTGGATAAAATTAACGGACACACTACTAAATCGGGAGGGTTTTTTTTTTTTCCTATTTTCCCTCCATTTCTTCTTCTTCTTTCCTTATATATATATATATATATATATATATATATTATTTTGTACATATACCATTGACACATCATAAAGGAAATGTGAATTGGAAAACGGTTGTCAAAGTCACAAGTGAGAAAAATAACAAATAAAAACATCGATGAGAGACTAATTTAATAGTCCGGTCACTTTATTTTTCTTTTCTCATGCCATCTACCTTTGGTGTGAATGGAATGAATTGTTTTTTCAATCATTCATTTATTTGGTATGTTATTTAAAGCGACAATATTTATTCAATTAAAATTAAAATCAACTCCATAACTAAATTTATTAAATGTCATTCCATTTTCAAGTAAAAAAAAAAATTAAATTTATATTTCCAAAAAATACTCATGTTCCAATTCCAAAAAATTACTACCAACACCATTGCTTTCCTCCACCACCTTCCACCACAACCAGTGTCTTCTTTCACCACTGTCATCTCCATTACCTTCCACCGCCTCCACAATCATACATCACTGTCAGCTCCACCTCTACGGCCTTCTACCTCCACCACCTTCGATTTCTACTATTGCCACTACTATCGCCTTCCATCACTGCCACATTCGACTACCACCAACTTCATTGACTTTTACCACCATTATTACCACCACCACCATCACCATTACCACCACCATTATTGCCGCCTTTCACCACCGCACCGCCGCTGCCACCTCCACCACTATTACAACCTCTATCGCCACCACCACCACCACCTTCCACCAACATCACTATAGCCTTCCACCACCACTGCCACCTTCCAATACCACCACTGCCACCTTCCAATACCACCACTTACACCACCACCGATTTTCATCTCCACTACCGTTGTCATCGCCATCTATTACGTGGTAATTTCTTTTTAAATAGGAAAATGTTATTTTGTGAATTTAATTTATTTGTTATTTTGGATAATTCAATTTGAAACTCGTTCAATTTTAAATTTTATATTGGTGTAACCAAATACTAGAATAATAATTATTATTTCATTTTTACATGTTTCATATTTAAAATTAAACAATAGAATGATAATGACTATATAATTCCATTATATTCTATTTAGTGCATACCAAACACATCATTGTTGATTATGTTCAAAAAATTTCAGTTTAAATAACATTAGTCATTCAAATACATCAAAATCTTTTATCATATATTCAAAAAGTGGAATTTCAAGATATTCTCTTGTCTAACCGAAGAGTTGAAACTTGAAATGCTGAGTTTGGATCAAATTATATAAGGTCAAATAATTTTTTCCTTTTTATCAATAATGGATTCAACATTTTGGAAATAAAAATTATTGATAATAATAATAGTAACACACCCAACTCCATATCATGCATGGATTAAAGGAAAATGCAGCATCCATATTTTCTTCCATTGGGAAATTTAAGAAAAAATAGATTTTTCTTAAAAGTGATTTCCGTTTTAGGTTTTTGTTTCCTAGTTTTTTCTTAAAAATGATTTTCATTTTAGGTTTTTGAATCCGTTTTATTTTTTTAAAATAGAACTTTAAGAAAAGTTTGAAAAATACACACTTTAATGAAATTTCAAGCTTTCATTTTTTTTTTATAGACACACCATTAAATTCTTTGTTAAGAAATAATTTATAACGACAATATACCGAACTAGTTATTTATATTAATTTTAATTTAATATTAAAAAATATTTTTGTTTTTATTATTTTATAATATATGTCAAAAAGTGATCCATCTCATTCAATCTTACTATCATAAATAAATTCAATTGGTAAAATTTAATATAAGAGGACTATATATATTTAAACTTTTTCTTCTTAGATCTATATCTCCTGTTATTTGATGAAATGATCCAAAAATATCCCAAGTGAGCTGATTTATATTATTATTACTGTATTTATGAAAAACACTTTCTTTTTCAATTTGTCACGTGTGATAACAAAAGGAAGATTAAAAAAAAAAACAGAAACGTAAATGTAAAATGAAAGAAAGAAGTGCACTTCAGGGTTTTTCCTCTCCTCAGAGTTAAACACAAAACCCTAGTAATAACCATTACACTCTTCACTCCGACTCTCTCATTTCCAATTCTCAAACATGCAAGCAATGCGGTTTCTATACACCCAACAACAATATCTATACATTCGTAGATTCACATCACGCCCTTCCTTCATCTCCTTCAAATCTTCACAAAACCCTCAATATGCCCGGCATTTTCGGCCACCTCACCGAAGAACCATTCACTCAACAAACCACCATCACTACAAAGAATCAAGCGTCGATGTCGATGGCTATGGTACAAGGAGCTGGAATAATTTAAATTTATCGGTCAAAGAAGCCGCTTCAATAAATGAGGAAAACCCTAAGGTTAGCACTGTCGACGTTCCGACTTCATGCGAGCTCGTGACCAGTAGAGAAATGACGGACAATAATGGAGAACAAGGTTTGGAATCGAGTGACCGAGCAGAGAATTACCCAACCTTGTCGAGTTTAGAGTACGAAGATGATCCGAAAGATAGGTCTTTAAGAGGAATGACGAACGATAATGGGGAACACGAATTGGAATCGAGTAACGGAGCTGAGAATTACCCGACCTTGTTGAGTTTAGATTTCCAAGATGATCCCAAAGATAGGTCTTTTAGAGAAATGACGAACAATAATGGGGAACAAGAATTGGAATCTAGTAACGGAGCTGAGAATTGTCCGACCTTGTCGAGTTTAGATTTCCAAGATAATCCCAAAGATAGGTCTTTTAGAGGAATGACGAACAAGAATGGGGAACAAGAATTGGAATCAATTAACGGAGCAGAGAACGGGGAACAGGAATTGGAATCGAGTGATGATCCGAAAGATGGGTCTTTTGGGGGTGTTGCGAAGGCTTCAGTAGGTGGGTTGAGACTGGAATCACGTAGTGGTCAATCTTATGGGAATAAGAAGAAGGGGAAGAAAAAGACTGTTTGGGTGTGTTCCGATTGTGGATTTTCTTATCATGGTCGGTGGCAGGGATTTTGCAGCCAATGTGACGGCGCCGCCACATTTAAATTGGAAGAAGTGAAAGAGATCCCGGCAGAAGAGAATGATGGAGGCAAAACAAGCGGGTTTAAGGTTTCAGAGAATTTGACGCGGTCATGGTGGAATTCAGTTGAGGGGGATCCATTAAGGTTGACAGATGTGAACAGGAGGATGAACCTGTCAAATTGGCGAATACCTTTGTAAGTTCTTGGTACATAATGTCTTCAATTAATGTTGATATTTATATATGTTAAACTGCTCTGCGTGAGAATTACTTGGACATGGCAGCTGTTTATTAAATAGAAGCGGTTGTTGAAATTGTAAATCCATGGAGGAGCTTTTTGTTTTTTCCGACTTGTTAAGGGTTTAGAGGCCCTATTTGGCCTTGTGTAGCTTTTGAGGGAGATCGCTTTTTATACAATCTTTTCGTATAAAAAAAATAAATAGAAGCAGTTTATACAATCTTTACTTATGTTTAATAGCACTCAAATGAAAAGGAAAAGTTTTTGGATGGCCAAACCATGCTGAATGGAACGCAGTTTCCTACAATCAATAAAGGACATGCACATAGACTTAGCTCAGATGACATAAAACGTTAAAGTAAGTTCTGAATTAGCAATGGGATTTTTTTTTTTTTTTTTTTTTTTCTCTAAATAAGCTGGATGGGTTTAAAATGGCTGCAGCTTGAAAGTAATAAAGTTGTAGACTGGTTTATTTTATTCTATTTTATTTTTTAGCAGAAGAGACAATTCTAATGTATTATCACTCTTTATTTTTCAGCAAAAGAGACGATTATAATGTATTATCACTCTTCTAATTCAAAAGCTCTGGTTTTTTTGTCGGTATGGAGCTATTTCATTATTATTTTAAACACTGAGCTATTTCATTATTATTTTAAACACGTGGTGGAATTTTATTTCCATCTTCCACTGTATGATATGCTTAGATGTTGCCCTGATACTCATATAAATAAAATATGTTCGTGGAGTCTCTGTCAATTGTATATTGATGTCTAAAAGAGAATATTGATAACCAATTACAGTAGGTGAATCTTCATACCAGGTTTGGAGGTCAATGGAATTAATATATTATTGCTCAAATTTGGAGATCGATGGTTTTCTTTGTTATGTTACACAGATTGTAAGTTCAGAGTTTAGACTGTTTGCATCTGTCATGTTTGATATTTAGGTCTGAGGAGTCTGACAGAATTGGAGATGAAGTTGCTAGGGTGCTTGGTGGGGGTGTGGTACCAGGTATAAATTTTGTTGTTGCTTGTTTATATTCCCTGCATTGTAGCTATTTGAAGTTCTTACTCTGATTCCCCTTTTTCTATTGGTAAACTTAATTTTGTAGTCCCAAGTTTTTTGATAGCATAACTTTGGTATCTTAGTTTATCCTATGCAACTTCTTTGTCTATCGATGGGATCTGACGAGTTCTCTATTCACATAAGGTTTACCAGAGTAATTTCTGGTACTTATAGTTATATATGTCTTAACTTAATTTAATTAGTATACAACTTGTGTTATAGATTAGATGAAATGATTTACTTCAAATTCCGTTTAGCAAGTTAAAATCGTTTCTGATTTAGCTCCAGATCTCTATAATGTGCTAACATCTGGTTGGCTAGGGCTGCTCAGATACAAGAAACAGGGCTGTAGTGTCTTTTATGAGGTTCTTAAAGTTATTGAGACCTAATTTGCAGGATTGAACACTAAATGGTCTAAGGATGTTGAGAATGTGAAGGTTGATGAAGGTGAGGTGATGGAGATAAAATTTTGAAAGTCTACGTAATTTTACTAAAGAATCTTGGGCAATTGTACTGAAGATGGGACTTGAATCAGGCATCATTTATTTGTAGTATTGTTGTTTATATATTTTTCTTTCATTACTTAGAAATCAAAATTATACTAATATATTAGTTCTTAGAATACCTACTGCTGCATAAAGCTTGGGGAAAAAGTGAGTTGGGAATTTGGGATACAAGACAAACCAAGTTAACAGACTCAAACTATTTGACTAGACTATAAATATGAAAAACTAAGGAGATTACGTGGCTAAATCCAATTAACGATGCCGCGGGGCCAAAACAAAATGATCAAAATATTCCATGATAAAGAAAAAAATAGTTCAATCTGAAGGGGTAGCTTAATGATAAGACTCTCACCAATTCCCTTGAGGCCACTCTCAGGGAATATCCTGGTAATTCCTGGGGCATGTGGGATGGGGTGACTGGGCTATGGGGCGCTCTAAGAGGCCGTCAGCACCATTGATGACAGAAAAAGAGAAAAAGAAAAAAAGCATTGCCCGAAAAGTTTAGCTAATAGTTTTGTGAAGAACTATATTGCCCTCAAATCCGCCTTCCTTTTTATTATTAATGTTTCCCAAATCTCCTTGGCATTTGTATTGCATAAATCCAATTTTTCTCTTCCAACATGTTAGAGTATATGATTTTGGTTGCAAACTCCATTAATTCCTAACTTTGATTTTTTTTTTTTTTTGTAATCATTCGGTGTTAAGGATTTCTCAAACCTTTATTATGCAGTGTATGTTTAATGGTTTTGTAGGTTCTTTGGTTTTGGTTGGTGGTGATCCTGGAGTTGGCAAAAGTACACTGTTGTTGCAGGTATAAGTTTGTTATATTAGATTTAGCTGACTCTTGAGCAGATTTGTGCTGGGGCACTTACACAGTTTTGTTGCATTATTAACTTGGAATTTCTATTTCATTGAACTTGTGATGATCTCCTTTTCTCTTATTGATCCTTTGATTATATCAAATGTTGCTTCTTGAATTGGAAGATTGCTGCAATAATAGCTGAAGACCGTATTTTTGGTAAACCAGCTCCAGTTGTGTACGTCTCTGGTGAAGAGGTTAGTAAAGTAGAGATTTATGAATAGGCCTATTATCAAAGCTACTATGTTTTGATGCATCATTCTTTGTATTCCTTCCTCTAATTTTTCTTGACATTTGCCATTCTTTGTTGTTCACTGCTTTTGTTAAACTACAGGGGCATGCATGTGGATTGTGGACAGTCTTACTATTATGGATTTTTGACGACTTTATTAATTGTTTCAGTTGAATTAGCTCATTTTCAGTGAAATTTAGTTTTGTTGTTTTAAAACAGTTTTAAGGTGTTAATGACAACTTCACATTGCACTGGAAGATGGATTCAAGCGTTTCAGGAAAAGGAAGTCAATGATTAGCATTTCTTTGCCATTCTGAAAAGCCTGCAATCTGTTGTTTGTGGTCCGTTTGGTGTTGCTGTAGCTTATAACAAGCACTTTTTATTTATTTTTATTTTTTATGTAGAGCTGTCAAAAAGTGCTTGGCAACGTTGTATGTAAAACACTTGAAACATTATTTTTCCTTAAATAGGCTTTCTATATATTTAGGATCTCTAGTTGCAAAAACTCCACTTTTTAGCCATGGCCAAAATCTCTACAACTATTTTAGTTTATTTTATTTATGTTTTGTTATCAAACACACCTAAAAGAGAATTTTAAATTAAAAACGCTTTTAGTCTGTCCAACAACAACGCCAAACGGGTAGTTAGACTAAGATCAAATTTTCTATAACTTCATGTTTGGTAAAAAAAATTTGCTTTTACCTTGGTGAACAACGAACTGATGCCATTCCATTATCTCACTGCATTATAGCTTATAGCAATTGAGCAATTTGATGTGTTTATTCTCCTCAATGCAGAGTGTTCAGCAGATTGGACACAGAGCAGATCGTATGAAGATTGGAACAAAAGAGCTTTTCTTATATTCAAGTACCGATCTTGAGGTGCATTCTTCTGGACACGCTCATCAGCTTTGGTTTTAGTGATTATTCTGATTGTGACTTGTGCGCTAATGGTCACTCTGTTTTGGTTTTTAAAATGTGTTCAGTAAAAACCCTTTTAGTATTATATATATAGTATAGGTACATATTGAGTGTGTGCTTGTGATGGTCTTTTCTTCTCTTTAACTAATCTTTATCAGAGTCATGCTAGACTTATTATGATACTAAAACTTGTAAGACTGAGATTCAAAGTATCTATAAGCATTAGAGGATCCTCCGAGGTTGAAATTCAATGGACTGATAGATATATGGAAGGACATTATCAGGAAAACAAATAGAAAATGTTGAAAAAAAAAAATAGCGGTCATAAACTTTGTTTATATTACTCATTTTAGGTCTGGATGATTGAAGTTGGCTGGTTGTTTCTTGTAAATAGTGTGTGATGAACCAACTGCAAAATATTTTCTGTAGATGAACAAAGATTTCCCTTTAATCTCACAAGGAAGCCTGAGACTAACTTAGGAAATTGCACAGCCAAATAATTCATGACTTGATTAACCAAATGGGCTATATGGTTTGTCTAAACACAATCTCTAGACTGCTAGATCTATTGGGTCTTTTTTTTTTTTTGATAAGTAAAAAGTATATTAGAAAAGCGTTCAAAAGGGGAACGCGTCCCTAATACAAGAAGAAAAAAGACCTGAGGACCAAAAGATCAAAGAAATCATCAATCGAGGAGCTTGCGCTTCCTCTTACATAACAAAACAGAGAACGAAGAATATGAATTTTCAGATTTGCTACAGACGCTTCTTTTCCTTCGAAGTTTCTGTTATTCCTCTCACGCCATAGACACCACCAAACACAATGTGGAACAATCCTCCAATAATCACGAGCATGTTCTTTAACAGGACATCGTCTCCATGCATTAATCAATTGTGAGGAGTGCTTAGGCATTTCCCAATAAACGCCTAACATGCTAAAAATAACACTCCAACAATCGTATGCCACAGGACAGTTGAAAATTCACAGTGCAATTTTGATAATTGTAAACTTGTGTCTGGGCTTAATTATAGTCGACTGTTATAGAAAACAATGCCTACATGGATCAGAAGCAACTCAAATCCTGACACAGAAGTTTGAAAGAACTCTCAGAAATTTTGCTTAGAACATAAAATATTTCTTCTAATTCAAGCTCCTTAAACAAAAATTTAGGATTGTCTCAGACTTGTAAAAAAAATTGCAAGCCTTGGCATAAATGTTAAAAAAAAATATGATTCAAATAACCAAAAACTAGATGGTTGGAGTTTATATAATCTCTGCACAACCTGGTCTAGAAAGAGGGCAGAGAGTTGCATACTAAAGGATGCAAGAATAAAATAATCGAGTCATGTTTGAATAAAAAGAAAGGATTTTTACCCGTCTTAGATTTTCTTATGCACATATATGTATATAAATTTCTTTTTAACTTCCTCGGTCCCATAATAAATGTCCTGATTTCTTTTTTTTTGGGATGTCCCAAAATAAGTGTCCACTTTTTGAGATGTTTTAAATTTCAACTTACCCAAATTGTTTTAGGTTTTAAAAATCTTTTCAAATCAATGAAGTAAATGTTTAAATTTTTGTTAGGTTAGTTTTGTAATTTTCAAAGGGACAGTGCATTGAATGCATGTTCCCTTAAACAGAGGAAGTAATTTGTTTTTATTGGCAAGGATGGATGCACCCAACATACGTGTCCTGTTGCCTCAGTTGAAACCTGAACCCTCAGCCTCCGATTTGTGTAAAATCTTCTGTTGACAGGTAATGTTGAAATTTTTTTTTTTTACCGGTCAAAAAGTTCTTTGGTAGACAGGAGTTTCTTCCAAGGTGATAATCCGTCTGTGGATGGTGGCTCATGGGTAGATCTTTGCTATAAATAATCTGATTACAAGTGGAAAAGTTATCCCCGATTGTTGTTTCATGTCTAAAGAAGCAGGTGTGTCAACGAATCATATATTTATCTGCTGCGATTGACTTGGGAGGTTCTGTCTTTGGTGATAGCCATTTTGTAATATCTTTTCCCTAGTTTAGTGCTTCTGATGGTTCATAGTTGGAGGAGGAAGGGGGTTGTGGGTGGAGTGAATATGAGAGAGAAGAATACTTTTGGTGCAGCTCCTTGTGCATTTGGCACATCAAATCATGAAGATTTTGATGGATTTGAAGAACCAACTCACAAGTTAAAGAGTATTGTTATGGGCCTTTGTTTAGTTGGCGGATGGGTAGGGTGTATCCGTCCCTTGAGATAGATTCTTTTGCTCTTTTAGATGAGACACGTCTGTCCTTGTATGTACCATGTGTAGTATGTTGCACCCACGTTAGCACCTTATAGTGATTTTTTAATCCTTTTGCTTGCCAAAAAATACAGCAAAAAACAAACTATCATTTATGGATTTTGAGCAGATGTTTGGTTTGTGGTTTTTTACTCCCTTAAGCAACATATATGGTTCATATGCATTCTTTTTCCTTTTAGTGCATTATAGAAAGACATGTTCAAAGTAAAATGTGTCCAGCAGATGTTTGGTTTCTGGGCTTTTACTCCCTTCAGCAATATACATGGTCCATCTGCGTTCTTTTTCCTTTTAGTGCATTATAGAAAGACACTTTTAAAGTAAAAATGTGTTTCATTTCAGAACTTGTTTGCCTTGATATGAGGAGAAACTTTGTACAAGTATATATTACTCCGGTCTTTTGTACACAAAGTTACATAATTTCAAAGTTTCTCTTTCTGTCAATTGAAACATGCCCATGTTTCCAAAACTTTTCACTTGAATAAAGGAATTCAGAAATTTATGAGAAATAGATTCTTTCGCTCCTAAATAGGAGCATATAGGCATATAGCTGGCCTTGTATACATCGTGTGTGTATGTGGGTTCCAGCCCACCCCTGTTGGCTATGTGTAGTGAATTTTAATCCCTTTGCATGCCAAAAAATATAGCTAAAAACAAAACTATCATTTTATGGATTTTCAGCAGATGTTTGGTTTGTGGTTTTGTAGTCATCTTGGCAACACATATGGTTCAGATGTGGTCTTTTCCTTTGAATGTGTCATAGAAAGACACATTCGAGTAAAATGTGTTCCTTTTTGAACATTGAATAGTATTTATGTATTTATTTAAAGCATCTTAGCAAGGTGACTTTCTAAGTTGTATGGTGTGCTGCGTATTTGTTCATAGTATGATGTATAATTGTATATTGTACCCCAAAGTAGATTCTCCTTTACTTTAAGGCATGCATATTGGTCATAGTTCAAATGATAGCAGAGAATGCATTTCCCCACATACATGAATTTCAACTCTAATACCTTATCACACATTATGGATTTTTACCATATTATAGAGCAAATATGTAAGGTAGATTTATGAAGGCTCAAACTATTCTTATGTGCTTTCCGCCCCCTTTTGGTGCTTTCTTTCAGGATATATTAGGAAAAGTTCAAGCTCTCTCACCTCGGGCTTTAATCATTGATTCCATTCAAACAGTTTATCTGAAAGGAGTTGCTGGAAGTGCTGGAGGTCTCATGCAGGTTCTAATTCTCTTGAACAATTTAGCTGCTCTTACCAAGTGGTAAATCAAGTTAGCTCAGTATAAACATAATAGGATGCTTCAATTTGGGAATGGCATAATGCTGAAGCCATTAACTCTCGAAATCATCTGTATCTCCTTTGAATGAAAATGAATACATTAAGATCCTCTCCTTTGCAAATCAATTCTTGTTGACATTATTATCCAATCAGAATTTTAGGTTTTGACAAGTTACTGAAAATTTGCTTTGTAAAAAATGCACCTTTTTTCTCCTTTCCCTCTTTTGTCCTGTATTTTGTCTGAGGGCCTGAAATGTTACAATTTATGCCCAGTTAGGTTGCCAAATAGCATCAGATGTACATTATTGATGTGATATAAGGTGTTGGTCTGAGAAGGCTCTAATAATGACTTGACATGTGACAGGTGAAAGAATGCACAGCAGCCTTGCTGCGTTTTGCTAAGAGGACAAATATTCCTGTTCTTATGGTTAGTATACAACTGTCAGTAATCTATTTATATATATATATATATATATATAAATTGTTTTAGAACTCGTTACATAAGTTGGACTCACTCAAACTTGATTCTTTTCAATAGCTGCTGTTAAAGTTTTACACACTGTAACAAATTAGTTTTGAACTAACATGTTTTTCTCCTTTTGGCGGGAATGCTTCTAATAGGAAGTAAATGCTGGAATTCATGGCATTCCATATTTCCTCCTTACGCTTGTAAAATAAAAAATAAAAAACTGTTGATGAAATTAGTTCTATAATTTCTATTCTTCAGATCTGGGCTGTTGTCTCTTCTTTCTAACAAAATTAAACTACTTCTCACATCTTGTTTTTCTGTTATGCTACTTTTGTCTTAATGCTTACACTTTGTACTCAACGTTTTCTTTGTCTTGCAACTCATGCATCTCTGTTGTCTCATTTTTTCTTGCTCTCATTTATGAATTGAAAAGGTGAAGAGTGATATCCTTTGGGAAGGTAGAAAAGAGGAGGGAGTCATGAGCGAACATACTATTTTATGACCAAGATGTTACTTCATTAGAAAAATCTACATTCTTAAAAATTTCCCTTGTGAATTAAAAACTTGCTTTCAAATTCTTCTTCCCACAAAGCCAAAATTTACCCTAGTAAATTGTTTTCCCTAGTTGATACTCACACACCCCTCATGGAATTGTTTGCACCCAAGAGGATTTGAAGCTTAGACCTGATGCTTCCTGAGAATTATGGGAATGAGAAGAGCCCCTCATGGGTTTCCTTTTCTCCTCTTCTTCCTCCCCCTCCTTTTCAGTTTAGTTAAGTTTGGGTATCATGGTTGGGTTTAAAGGATTGGCGTGTGTTAAGATCCGGATTGAAATAGGGAAGACCATTTCATCTAATCAGACCTAAGATCTGAAATAAGCAGATTGAGTTTGGATCCAAAACTGTAACTTCTTGTGTTGGGAAGAAGGATGAAGCTGATACATGCAAACAAGAAAGATGAAGAAAATTTTGATTTGATGATCACTAGTTACTGATATGATCTTTTTTTGGGTCCTCTTTTAGGTCTGATAGATCATCCGGATTACTCATGAATTTGCATCGAAATTGAATTGCCTTGTTAAAATTTATGGATCTTTGGTAACATTTGACCAGAACTTATTTTTCCATCTAGCATCAAACTCAAAGTCATCCGAGGAGATCACTATGATCTGGTAAGGATTCTTGTTTACACTGGGCTCCTCTGGCTTGTCAAGCACTACTGCCTCTGATTCGAGAAGGTCTTGAATTTGGGGCTTCATAGTGAAATAACTTTCTGTGGAGCGTGCAGGAGTTCTGGAGTGATAACCACATTTGTTTTCGGGATCATAGCTTTGGGCAATGGGTTGGGAGGAGGTCTTGCTGGGATAGGAGGGAGCTGTTCCTGGAGGTATTCCCATGCTTCGGTATAAGAGCTTCCAAGCGGGGTGAAGAGGGTCATTCTGCCTGGTCCGCCCGGTCCCATAGCCATAAAATTGGACATCTTCACTTTACGCGTGGTTTCCACTTTACAATGTCCTCTTTTTATTAGAAAAGTTTCAAAAACCACGAACCTTTGTTGTCCATCTGCTAAAAAGAACTCCTCATTCCTAAACGATGTCTTTCCCCTTTTCAATTTCTGTCCAGTAGTCATTTAATGAGAAAGCATCGGCAGTCCTTAGTCTTCTTAGCATGAAGCCTAGCTGATTCTTCACACGTGTGTTCATGTTTTACTTCTCAGTTATTTCTTGTCAAAGATTAGTAGTATGCCTCGTAAGTTAGATGTCATAATAATTGGTGCAACTCAAAACAAATCCTTTTTACTTATGACCCATTTGGCATTTCTTCTCTATTTTCTTTTAATTTATGCAAATTGGTACTCTATATTGTGTTCAATGGCATTTTATCTATTCAGTTAACAGTTCCATCAGTTTATTGCTTTATTTTGATTATTTCCATCTATATTTTGTTCAACAACTGAGTTACGTATTTTTGTGTATGTCAGATTGGACATGTGAATAAATCTGGAGACATAGCAGGACCTCGTGTCTTGGAGCACATCGTTGATGTTGTTTTATATTTGGAAGTTAGTACCTTCTCGCATTTCTTTTCTTGTATAGTTTCTATTGCTGATATTAGATCACTTTGTCGTCTTCTTATCCTTTTAGAGTTGCATATCTGAAGTGGATCTCTTTGCTCACAGCTGGAGATATCACATTATTTTATTTCTACAAGTACCTGCATTTTATTTCAATATAGCTGGCAGTGATTATGATGGTATTGAAAATGATGTTTCTTTTTTGTTCCTTTATTAGTAGACTACTTTGTTCATAGTTCGAGTGTTATTGAATTCTTGAAGAACTAAAAAATAGGTTTTAATATGTCACCATTCGAAAAGAACAATTGTGACATGTTAATATGCTGAAAATTAATGTGACGAGTGTTCTCCACTGCATATAGTGTGTTATTTGTGGAAAAGAGGGGATGTGTTTGATGAAGGGTATGTAGAACTAGGGCATGGAGAAGTGGGTCACATCTGTATGGTTCCACCTGCAGTTTTCTTTCGGTCTTACCTTGGCTGAAGAATCAATCTTCACGCCTCATTTTGTTTCTCCCAGATTAAGTGGCTTTCTGTATGTAGATGTTATAGATTAGTAAGATCTTTATCGTTCCTATGATTGGTAGACAGCAACTCTTTCCTTGGTGGATGTTCCTTTGAGTGGTTAAAAGAGTGTGGCACGCCATCCCCCTTCCCACTTCTTTCTTCCTTTCTTTGATCCTATGTTCAAACTTATCGAGGATTGCCTTACTATTATCCTAAAACTCTTTGGATTCTGCTGGTTTTTTGAAGGCATTATGCTCTTGTTTCATGTTTGCCATCTCAAAGATTTTGGTTGTATGGTCACATGGTGATTTTGGTATCTTTTAAAGGATAGTATTGCCACGTCTCATCCATTCAGCAGTCCGCATGGCTCTCTCCATATTGCCATAGCATCATTTTGACACTCCACATGTCACTCCCTCAACTTGCCGTGTATTGTCCAAGTTGGGCATTTCAGATATCCTCGCACATTCTCAAACACAATCTTGCTGACGCCCTTTGTAAGAATGTCTGCAAGCTGCTGAGAGCTTGTAACAAATGGAGTGCAAATTTGACTAGAGATGATCTTCTCTCGAATGAAGTGACGGTCCACCTCTGTATGCTTAGTCCTGTCATGCTGAATGGGATTTGTTGCTATGCTACCTCTATATGCTTAGTCCTGTCATGCTGAACAAGATTTGCTGTTATGCCAATGGCAGACTTCTTGTTGCAGTAGAGTGAGAATGGAAGTGACATTGGAAGTCACAAGTCTATCATCAAGGTTTTCAGCCATAGCAACTCACATACCCCAAGAGCCATAGCCTTATACTCTGCCTCTGCACTAGATCGAGAGACAACATCCTGCTTCTTACTGCGCCAAGTAACTAAGTTACCACCAATAATGGCACAATAATTCAAAGTTGACCTCCTATCTGAAATTAATCCTGCATAATCAACATCTGTCCAAGCCTTAACACGTAAGTGACCATGATTGGCAAACAAACTACCGCGACCTGGACACCCTTTTAAGTAGCGAAGGATCCGAATAGCTGCATCAAGGTGAGGGGTACGAGGAGAGTGCATGAATTGACTCATGACACTCACGACATAAGTAATGTTAGGTCGAGTCATGGATAAATAGATGAGCTTCCTCATAAGTCATTGATACTGACCAACATTTGACAACTACTCCCCCTTAGAATTAGCCAACCGATGATTCTACTCAATTGAAGTATCAGCAGGACAAGCGCTAAGTTGACCAGAAGCAGAAAGCACGTCAAGAACTTACTTGCGTTGAGAGATGAAAATGCCAACCTTGGAGCGAGCCACCTCAATGCCCAAGAAGTATCGTAGGGGACCGAGATCCTTAATCTCAAACTGACGGCCAAGAGAGCTTTTAACCTCAGCAATTTCGGTAGTATCATCGCCGGTAAGAACAATATCATCGATATACACAATGAGAGCAACTGTGTTACTACCTGAATGACGTAAAAACAAGGTATGATCAGCTGCACTTTGATGGAAACCAAACTTGAGCATGGCAGTGCCAAAGCGATCAGACCAAGCTCGAGGAGACTGCTTGAGGCCATACAAAGAACAACGTAGACGACATACCATACCAGAATGAGCAGGAGAACGAAAGCCCGGAGGAGTAACCATGTACACCTCCTGCAAATCACCATTGAGAAAGGAATTCTTGACATCTAACTGAAATAGAGGCCAAGATTGAATCGCAGCAAAGGAAAATAATACACGGATGGTTTTCATCTTGGCAACAGGGGCAAAAGTCTCCTTATAATCTATGCCATAAGTCTGAGCATAACCCTTGGCAACCAACCTGGCCTTGTAACGAACAACTGACCCATCTGGATTATGCTTAACTATGAACACCCAACGACAACCCACAACCTTACCAACGGGTCAATGGCCTAGCGGTATCAGCCTCTTACCTTCCAAAGGGAGGTCAAGGGTTCAAGTCTTAGAAGAGACAAGTGTGTGTGAGTACCAACTAGGAAAAAAAGACAACTCACAACCGTTCGTCCAATAGGAAGTGGAAATGTATGAATCCTATAAATATTTTACGAAGGTTTGGAAAAGATTGGATCTTTATGATCTAAAGGATGGAAGTAAGGCTGTAGGGCTTGCAAATTAAAATGAATTGGAATTGGCTTGATTTAAAGTGATAGGTTGGAGGAATTTCTGGAAAAGGGTGTTGGAATCTGGACAGCTAATATTGTGGGATTTTGGGTGTTAATTGTACTCTGTATATTATCTTGGACCTGGAGAATCCTTGTTGACATAACATGCCATGGGGATGGATACACATCAATCACATGATGTAAATGGATCTTTGTGTTGGATTTGTTACTCTATGTGACTGATTTAGCAATCTTCACTCATTCTTTCTGTCTCCTTTTGCATTTCCTATTTTCCACAGTTAATTTTCAGATTTTGGAATGGTTTAATTACCTGAATAAGAAGACCATGTCTATTTTTAATGTATGAATCCTATATATATTTTATGGAGTTATGTAGGGTATATGTTATGTCAGATTTTTTATTTTGTAAGGGGCTTTTACTTATATTTAGCACTCTTATTTCTCTGTTTTTTATTTGGTTTGGAAGGACATTTCTTCCTTCACTAGTCGTTTCTTTGACTATGTTCTTCTTGTTTAAGTCTCATCTGTTTTTTCCAATGAAAGGAGCCGTTGCTATCTAATTTTTTTAGCATATGCAACAGTAAGTAATTCGAATTAGGTAAGTAAATTTGCAATTTTAAAAATATTAAATTATTTCTCTTTATGAAATTTGCTGATATGATAATGTTAGTGGGGGTAAACATTATATATTTCTTATGGTTGCTTCTAAAAATCATTTTTAATTTTGAAAATGAATATAATGTTGTTTGTTTGCTGATAACCAAGAATAGTACCTTGGTGTATCACTTTTTTGTTTGCTTATTATTCTTCGAGATTTCTGCTTGAGTAGTTAGCAGTCTAATCTTATTGCTATTTCACTGTTATATTTTTCAGGGGGAGAAGTACTCATCTCATCGTTTACTTCGATCAGTAAAGAATCGATTTGGATCCACTGATGAGGTATGTATTCAGCAGCAGTGCTGCTACAGCTTTGTTCTTTTCAATGCATCCATGTTCATGTTTGCCACTTGGCTTTACTTTGATGTGTCTTTTCTTTTATAGGTAACACACTCACACACTCGCTTTGTCCCAAATGGGACTTGAACCCTCAACCTCATCTTTGGGAGGTGGAGGAGATACCACTCAAGCTAATGTTTGGTAGCAAGTATTATTAACCCATTCATATATCCTGTAACTGAGAAGGTAGTTGACCCACATATGTACGGGAAAATTAGATTGTATTCATTAAACTGGCCTTTTTGTGTGTGGAAATTCTTTTTCTGAAGTTCCTTTGTTCTGTCCTTGTTACAAACTTCGGTGTCAGGTCAACAATGCCCTGTCCCACGTCCAAAATACTTGGAAAAATTTCATAGTATTTAAACGAGTAATATTTTGGAACCTCATAGATATATATGCATTTTATCCTTCTTAACCTTGGATTTTCATTAAAGCAAGTTTCCAAAAACTATTTTATGCATATCAAGAATCAAACATAAAACATATGAAACCCTAATTGATGAATGCATGAACCGTAATTGCCTATTGGTGAGTGAATACATGAGTGTCAAATAGACCTTTATACCCTTGGCATTGAAGATTACCATTTTGCTCTTAGTTGTAGGTTCAATTTCCATTCTGCCCTTGAACTAGAGGTAATATTCTGACACCATCTAATATTCAAATTCTAACTAAAAATAAACATAAAATTTGCCAACATGAGCAGGAGCGTAACCAGAAGTTTTAATTTGGAGGGGCCAAACTTGTACCATGTAATTAAAATTTGAAATTGTTTAAAACTAATTGTAATATTATTTTATTTATAATATGTAGTCTTACCTTGAGAAAATTCAAAAATGAAAAAAAATGCAGCCTAAATAAATTGAAAAAACTGATATGAGAAAGAAAAATATAGAGAAGAGGAAACAATAAGGTATAAGTGAAAAGATGTATAAGAGGTAAAGAAAAAACATTGTTAATGAATCAATTTTTCCTCGACAATTGTTTCAATCTTTCAAAAATCCAATTTTTGGAAAAACGTTTTGAGGACTTTGATTCCACTTTTAGCAATATATATCATTATTACCTTGATGAAATATTAAGGAAAAAATTAATTTTAACTAAACAAAATTTCTCAAGTTTTAGCAAAACAAGATTATTACTTTAGTAACTTGTACAAGTAGTCATACGATTTGTCATTTAGTAAGTGAAAATTAAAATTATTTGCATATACGATCTCATTGTTGTTGTTGGCATTCTTGCCATTTTGGTCTCAGAACAATTTAGTTTCTCCTCCTTCCCAAGACTCGCTAATGGAAAGTAGTCTATAATTTTAGATACTTTTCTTGTATACACCATCATGAAAATATCTGGCAAAAAAGATTAATGCTTTTTTATTAAACACAAGGGAACATTAGTGTATTTTTTTTTTTTCTTTCTGTTGAATTAATATAATGCATAGGGTAAATTGCATAAAACCCCCCTGAACTCTCTCTCTCAAAAAACCCCACTGGAGCTACTATTTACTTATTTAGATAGTTAACCCCCTAAAATATTCCCTTTTTTACTGGGACTTGTGTTTTAGGCGTTCTTTTCAGGATTGGGAGATGGACGAGGTATGTGTTTTTTTGGATTTGTTGTATCAACAGAAGGATGTTGGCAGAGGTAGTGATGACATTTTGTGGGTCCATTCCACCCATGGTAGATTTGGTGTTCGGTCCATGTTCTTTTGTCTGTCCAATTTCGTTGCTCATGATTTCCCATGGAAGACTATATGGCGTTCTAAGGCTCCACTTAGAGTCGCATTCTTTATTTGGACTGCCGTTTGGGGCAAGATTTTGACGTTGGACAATTTAAGGAAGAGAGGAAACACTATTGTTAATTGGTGTTGTCTATGTAAAACAGACGGTGAGTCTGTGGATCACATTCTTATGCACTGTCCTGTGGCGTATGATTGTTGGAATCTCATATTTGGCATTTTTGGTGTGAACTGGGTAATGTCTCAGTCCTTCATAGGATTGAATGATTGATTAACGCGTGGAGAAGATGCCCAGTGAAAAGCCACGCTCGTGACTATTGGAGGATAGTTTCACATTGTGTTTGGTGGTGCATTTGGAAAGAGAGGAATAGTAGAAATTTCGAAGGAAAGGAAACGTTTGTGGCGACATTGAAAATGTATATTCTTCGTTCTATTTTCTGTTATGTGAAAGGAAGCGATTGCTCCTTGACTAATGACGTAGTTGATCTTTTGGACTCTATAGGTCCTTAGGTTCCACTTTCATTTTTTGTATTAGGGACGTGTTCCCCTTTTGAACTCTTTTCTAATCGATTTTTACTTATCAAAAAAAAAAAAAAAAAAAATTCCCTTTTTTACAAAAAAAGTCCCATTCCGTTAATCTTTGTTGATGCAGTAATGGAAAGTTACCCTCTGCAAGTGACCTGACCAACCCATTTTTTTAAAGACACTATTGCCCTTATGACCATTACAACTTACAAGTGTACCCATTATTTAAATTGAGTTAACCCAATTCCCTTGTAACCATTACAAGCATACGCATATTTAAATCGGGTTAAACCCACAATTACTCCCACCTTCCTTTCAACAAACAAGCCCTAACTTCTTTTTTTTTCCTAGTTGGTACTCATACGCATTTGTCTCTTCTGATACTTGAACCCCTGACCTCTCTTTGGGAGGTAAGAAGCTGATACCGTTAGGCCACTGGCCCGTTGGTAAACAAGCCCGAACTACTGTGTACAATCCATTTGTGAACCCTAATAGTAATCAGCCATTAAGAAAGGATCAAACACCAGTGCAAAGATTGTAATTTGGTTTTAGTTCAGTAATATCATCTCTTTGATTTTAGAAAAAAAAAAAAACTCGCAAAAACAAAAACATATAGATAAACCTGTAAACCCCCATATATCCAGTCAAATACATTAAGTGCATCTTTAAATCTCAAGATTTCAAATATCAAACCACAATATGGAAGAACCCTGAAGCAATAACTTTAACACGAAAATCAGCCCCAAATAAGTTAAAAAAAAAAAAAAAAAAAAAAAAAAAAAAAAACCCACACAAATCGACCCAATTTTAGGAATTCAAGATTTCTTCAGATAATTCAGGTTGAACCAAGAAAGCATTGGTACCTAATCATGTGCACCTTGGTCTTCCCTAACGAATTAAAAGTATTGAGAGGGTCTAGTTCGTTTGGTTCTGAGAATTGAATAGTGAATCTTACACAGAGAGAGCCAAAGCCACCCCAAATTTCAACAGCACAGGCCTTGTATCTCTCTTCTCTCTAGTAGTTCTAATCATGAACCCACATAAATATATACACATGAAAAGATATGTACATGCAGAGAAAGAGAGACAAAGGATGAAGGCAGATCATAGGTTCTCTTCTTCATCAGCCTCCATATACATGCCCAAAAACAGGAGCAATCTTGCTACCAAGTACCAAAGCTTTCTCCTCTGCTCGGATTGGACGCTCTGGATCCTTATGATGAATCCATTAACCTGATTTTTGACTTGTTTTACTTTCTCTTCTCTCATACGAATTGTAAGAAGCTTGGTAACCGATTTACCAAACAATGACTTAATCGAATGGGTACAAGGAGAAGGTGAGGTGTCAATTTATTATTGGACTTTGAGATTACACTAAGCCACGTCACCAACTCTCTTGTAATAAGCTTTGAAATTATGCCGTTTTAATAATGGGAAAAAATGTAATTTCATATTTCTGTTAACGGCTGATTGACTTTGAAGTAACGATGTGTTGCAGCAAGGAATACAATAATAATGAACTTAAAACTTTTGTTTCAGAAGATTTGCGCTTTTAAGAGTATGGTTAAAATGGTCCAAGTAAAAAAGATACAAGTTTCAAAGATACAAGTTTCAAAGGACACAAGTTAAATTTATTTTCATGTTCTATATTTTGTGACCAATATATATGTGTTTTGAAAAAAAATCGGGGGTCAATTGAAATTCTCAATGAATTTTAGGACCACAAGTAAAGTTTATTTGTGAATTTTAAAGGTATTAATTTTTTTTGGTATTTCTTTTTTTTGGCTGGGGCGGGGGGGCATTGCCCACCCTGGTTCCGCCCCTGAACACGAGTTCTATTGACCTTACATGCAGACATATACTTGTGTATATGTAATTGAAGTAACGATGTGTTGCAGCAAGGAGTACAATAATAATGAACTTAAAACTTTTGTTTCACAAGATTTGCGCTTTTAAGAGTATGGTTAAAATGGTCCAAGCAAAAAAGATACAAGTTTCAAAGGACACAAGTTAAATTTATTTTCATGTTCTATATTTTGTGACCAATATATATGTGTTTTGAAAAAAATTTGGGGGTCAATTGAAATTCTCAATGAATTTTAGGACCACAAGTTAAGTTTATTTGTGAATTTTAAAGGTATTAATTTTTTTTGGTATTTCCTTTTTTTGGCTGGGGTGGGGGGGCATTGCCCACCCTGGTTCCGCCCCTGAACACGAGTTCTATTGACCTTACATGCTCTATCGTAGCCACTAGGCAGTTTGAGAGACTTCACCATGGTTGGGACTATAAGTGGTGTACATGCGCGTTGTCCATGGAAATTTTTTTCACTCCTGAGCATCTTTTCTTTAATGCATTACAAGATTTGGGCTATAATTTAGAGGATCTTTCAGTGGGGACACTCCTGTCATCTTTTTCTTTTTAGCCCTTTCCTAGGACAAACAGGTGGTGCTGATAGGTTTGTCATTCATCTCAAAGCTGTAATTTTTTTTTTTCACTTATATAACCGGATTTAATGTGTTTTCTACTTCATGATAATTTCGCTATCCAAGTTTGACATGCTCTCTGCTGTGATCTGCTTTGACAACAGAATCATTTTTTTTTTGTTTTCAGCTTGGAGTATTTGAAATGTCCCAATCGGGATTGGATGCTGTTTCAAACCCCAATGTGATGTTTTTAAGTGAGCAGCACCTAGATTCGGATTATTTAGCAGGACTAGCTGTTGCTGTAATTATGGATGGATCTCGAACTTTTCTTATTGAAATTCAGGTATCTTGTTTCTATACATCATTTTTTTACCTTTTTCCCTTTTAGTTTTCTGCATTTACTTCAAAGTGCTCATTGCTAATCTTATGAAGTTCTTTCAATTTTTCTAGCCCACTTCAGGCAGTAAAATCCATTGAGTTTAGGGAACCTTTAACTGCTTTAAGGTGTTCTACTTTTCACTTGCTTGACTGACGATTATGGAAAAGTTACATATTACGCATTCTGTTTTTTTTGCAAATCTGGCACAAACATTTATTGCACATTTTTCTTTGGTGGATAAGAAAGGTAAATACAGGGAGGAAGCACTGTCCTATATGTTACCTTCTTTCCACCTGATTAGGCAGCCTTCTTAACGGCTTAACCACATATTCTCTCCCAACTGGTACTTAAGTTCCACATCGTGATTGCAACAAAATTTTAAAGAAAGAACCACTCTAGTCTTTTATACTCTTCATGGGAATTCTTTCAAACCAAGAACTGCCTTATGCACCACCACAGATATTCCTTCTATGATGACAATATGGGTACTTGCTAGTTGCTACATTGGTAGCACTGGGCAATCTGATTTTTTCCCCAGACAAAAGCATGCCTTGACATCTACAAAGTATTATTCCACATAAAGCTTGATTTCCTGACCTTCAACAAAACCATCAGGATTGATCTTCCAATTTGGTGGAATCGGAAATTGGATGCTGCCGCCAAATGAGTTATGATCTCTTTTCATTCATTATTCCTCGGCTGTCACCTGAAGATGGTAACCAATTTTAGAATTCCTCTGTAAGTGTATTGAATGTGATTACTTGCAGAAGTATCCATTATTGTGCATGGATCTGGTTTCACCCCATGAAAGATGAGCATATATCCAATAAATGCACGTGTGAGATTTTCCAGACTGTCAAAGCATTAGCATTGTAACAAGTTTCAAAAGAATACCCTTGTGACATAGTGCCTGATAATACTCAGTTCCGTCATCGTCACACAGAAATTTTATGGTCATTGGAAACAACTCAAGTACTGATTGCTTCAAAGCTGTTTATTTGATATATTACTATTTTTCCTTTTTTTTCCCTGGGTTTTGTCTCTAATTAAAGAAAAAACACCATGATTTATAGAACGGAAGTCAATCCCATAATTTATTGTTGGATTTGTTTAGTTGGAGCTATTACAGATATTAGGCCTTTTGCTGTTCAAAATCACTCTCTTGGAATTTCTGTTGGGTTTTGGGACATCAACTTAAGTTAGAAAGAGTTCGTTGGCGTCCATTTGTATATAATACTTAAATATGGTGTTCTGAATTATGTTATATGGGCCTGTTAATTGGGAGCAAGTTTGTAAACCTTTGAAATTAGGCGGTTTAGGCATTCGAAAGCTGGTCCCTTTTAATAGAGCTTTATTAGGAAAGTGGTTATGGATATTTGGTACGGAACGCTATCGCCAGTGGAGAAGAGTTGTCTCGTGTCGTTTTGGGGAGGAGAGTGGGGGCTGGTCCTCCCGTCCAATCTCTGTTACGGGAGGCGTTGGCATGTGGAAATTCATTCGGAAGGGTTAGGATGTTTTCTCCTCACGCATTAGATTCAAGGTTCATGATGGTTGGCATGTTCGATTTTGGGAAGACTTATGGTGAGGAGATCAGTTGTTGTCTCATTCCTTTTCTAGACTTTACAGTATTGCTGAAAATAAGCACACTTACGTAGTTGACTGTTATCAACTTGATAGCAGTGGGGTTACGTGGGATGTGCATTTTAGGCGTTCTTTTCAGGATTGGGAGATGGAAGAAGCATTCGTTTTTTTGGATCTGTTGTATAGACAAAAGGATGTTGGCAGAGGGTGTGACGATATTTTGTGGGTCCCTTCAACCCATGGTAGGTATGGTGTCCGATCCATGTTCTTATGTTTGTCCAATTTCGTTAGTCACGATTTCCATGGAAGTCTATTTAGCGCTTTAAGGCTCCTCTTAGAGTCGCATTCTTTATTTGGACTGCCACTTGGGGAAAGATTTTGACATTGGATAATTTAAGAAGGAGAGGTAATACCATTGTTAACTGGTGTAGTCTATGTAAAGCAGACGGAGAATCCGTGGATCACATTCTTATGCACTGTCTTGTGGCGTACGATTGTTGGAATCTCATATTTAGCATTTTTGGCCTTCATTGGGTAATGCCTAAGCACTCCATAACTGATTAACGCATGGAGAAGATGCCTAGTCAAAGGTCATGCCTGTGATTATTGGAGGATAGTTCCACATTGTGTTTGGTGGTGTTGATGGAGAGAGAAAAATAACAGAAAATTTGAAGGAATGGAATCGTCTTTAGCAAATTTAAAAATTCATATTCTTCGTTTTCTTTTCTGTTATGTAAGAGGAAGCGCTTACTCCTCGATTGATGACTTATTTGATCTATTGGATGCTATTGGTCCTTAGGTCCATTTTTCGTTTTTTGTATTAGAGACGCGTTCCCTTTTTGAAAGCTTTTCTAATATTTTTTTTTTACTTATCAAAAAAAAAAAAAAAAGGTATAGTTGCAAATGTGTCTTAAGTGACCCTAAGGTCTAAATCTTACGATAATGGGTGTTTGCTTGAAATTTGTTCAAATAGGTACGTGTATTTGGGACTTGTCTTGTACATTTAATTTAGTAAATTTTATAACATTGTGTTTGCTTGAAATGAGTACAAATACGTACGTGTATGTGGGACTTGTACATTTAATGTAGTAAATGTTATAACATTGTGTATTGTATTGATGTTTTGTTTTGTAAGCATACATTCAATTTGAATTTAAGTTAAACGGGAAGTGGTGAAAAAGAGGAGTGTTCATCTCTCTCTCTGTCTCTCTCTCCATATGTGATGTAAGCGGAAGTGATAAATTTGTTCATAAGGAACAGGTTACTTTGAATCCACAAAGTAGGGTGTTTTGAATCCACAAAACGAGAGATAAATTCAGAGAAATCTGATAATTGTATTGATAATTGAATGAATGATTCTGATATCTGCATTACACATATTTATAAGGAAACTAACAGCAACACAAATCCTTATAGCATAAGGAAACCTAATCCCGAAAGGATACTAATACTCAAAAATAAGCCTAAAAATAAAGTTTCTCTAAAAATTCTGAAAAAAAAAATAGAGAAAGAAACCTAATAAAATAAAACTACTAAATATAAAATATGAGTTTAATCCGACTTCGTTTAGGCCTTGAACAAAAATCACAAAATAATCAACAGGCCTTCTATAATGTAATAAAACGCGATTTCGGAGCCCTAAACGAAGGTTTTCAGTCGAAAATCAGCATGGCCCACAAGCTTAAGCTAGTGGGTTTTTTTTCTCAAAAGTTAGTTTCCACCCAAAAACTATTCCTCGCGGGTTGAAAATGGACTTGTCAAACTACTTATCGAACTGTTCAGAATTCTGTCCTACATCAATCCCCTCTACTTCAGAAAAACTCATCCTCGAGTTTGGCTGCAAATAACATGAAGTCTCACCTACCACAAAATCACACTGTTCATTGCCATGAGAACCTCTAAAGCACGAAAACAAAGTATTTTCATTGGCATCTTCTGGAATAAAAACTTCTTCACTTGCAATTTGCTCAAATATTGATACTTCATCAATTTGAAGTCCGAATTCTTCCATACCATCTTGGACATCTGATTTAGAAAAATCATTATCCGGCTGATCATCAATTAATTCTTGTTACTCAATTTCAGCATCAAACTTCTTGTCACCATTTTTTTCTTTTGTCGTGCTAAAATTATTTTCTGTGTCTACCAACTTTTGCAAAGGAATTAATTTTTTTACATCCTGGACTTTATCTTTTTCAGCTATAATAGGTGAAGCAACATAAATTTGCTCTTGATCAACCTCAATAATAGTAGTCGTTGCCTTAACAAAATTATTATTATTCTTGATGCCACTATCTTTCTTGTAAATTTTCTTTGTAGACTTTTTGACAGATGAACTCTCTTTCCGACAATTCTGATATTTTTGATACATTATTTCCTCATAATTTGGTGGTAGAAATTTAGTCATTAACAATCGTTTCATCCTGTACAACGACTCAACAGGCTGTGATCCTTCCCTACTTCGATAAAACTGTATTTGCTCCTACCAAATTGAAACCCAACCTTTAAGCTTGAAGGAAACAAACGGAACTTGCTTGTTTTCAGGTACATCAAAATATTCAAAAAATTCTTCAACTTCTTCAATCCAATCCAAGACATCTTCAATAATAAAACTTCCATTAAAAGTTAGTAAGTTTTACCTGAAATTCACAATTGTTGCGTCTACCTCGATCACTGAATACAAACTCCTCATCATCGGAAGAATCATCGAAATAATTCTCATAGGCTGGATGCCTACGTGGAGAAACAAGAACATAACCCATATTCGGTTGGCTGCGAGACACATCATCAGCACAAACTCAAACTGAACCACGAATTTGGTTGCCACAAATTCCAAAACTAGTTACCACGAACTGTTCTTGAGTATGCATGGCTGCCCAAAAGGCCTTCACTCTGCGGTCATCGTCGGCAAAGTGGGTGCTACCAAAACGAGTAATCGTCATCAGTCCAGGGTAAATCAAGGCTCTGATACCAACTATAAGCGGAGGCGATAAATTTGTTCACAAGGAACGGGTTACTTTGAATCCACAAAGTAGGGTGTTTTAAATCCACAAAATAAGAAATAAATTCAGAGAAATCTGATAATTGTATTGATAATTGAATGAATGATTCTGATCTCTACATTACACATATTTATAATGAAAGAAAACCCTAATCCATAAGGAAACTAATTGCAACACAAATCCTTATAACATAAGGAAACCTAATCCCGAAAGGATATTAATATTCGAAAATAAGCATAAAAATAAAGTTTTTCTAAAAATTCTGAAAAAAATAAAGAAAGAAACCTAATAAAAAAAAACTACTAAATATAAAATATGAAGGTTTTTTTAAGAAGAAAAATATTCAGTCTTCTTATCTTTCAAGAGAAACGATTACAAGATAAATAGTAGAGGAAGGCCACCAAATCAGGAAGCCCACAAAATCAGCAAAACTCTAGGCTAGAAAACAGGAAACAGAAACTACTAAAATCTGAAATAGTAGTTTCAGATTTTATTTTCAAAAATTGAATTTCCTAATTCATTTCCTAGAAATCCAACACCCCCTCTCAAGTTGGGGCGTAGATATCTATAATGCCCAACTTGCTTATAAAGAGCTCAAAACTAGGTCTGAAAAGTCCTTTGGTGAAGATATCATCTATTTGTTGAGTAGTAGGAACAAAACTCATGCAAACAGCTCCACTATCAATCTTCTCTTTTATGAAGTGTCTGTCAATCTCCACATGCTTCATCTCCACATGCTTCATGCGATCATGTTGTACTGGATTTTGTGCAATACTTATGGCAGCTTTGTTGTCACAATACAACTTCATTGGCATGTTCATCGGCATTCGCAGCTCATCAAGAATTCTCTTCAACCATAGTATCTCACAAACTCCGTTAGCCATAGCCCTATATTCTGCCTCAGCACTGCTCCTTGCAACCACATTCTGTTTCTTGCTTCGCCATTTAACTAGATTTCCCCAGACATAAGTACAGTATCCTGATGTGTATCTCCTGTCAATAACCGAGCCTGCCCAATTTGCATCAGTGTATGCCTCTATGTTATGTTGTGTGGTCTTTTGGAAGAGTTGCCTGGTGTACTTTTCAAGTATCTGAGAATCCGATAAACTGCTTCAAGATGTTTCTTGTAGGGTGAATGCATAAACTGGCTTACCAAACTCACAGCAAAAGCAATATCGGGCCGTGTATGTGCTAGGTAAATTAACTTTCCCACCAACTTTCGACACCGAGTTGTATTCACTTGACCACCTTCCTTTTCATCTCCAATTTTCTGATTAGGATCGATTGGAGTGTTTGCTGGCCTACAATCGCTCATCCCAGTCTCCTTAAGGAGGTCAAGGGCATACTTCCGTTGGGAGACAACATGTCACGACCCGAAAATGATACCAATTAAAAAAAAAATTTGGCATGACCTTTGCTAAAAAGGGGTCTATAACAACTTGCTGAAATGTATAAAAAAAAACAATGGCCTCTCTTGGACCCTCAAAACTAATCTAACCTGTCCCAACACACAAAGCAAATAATATAAAACATTCTCAAAACAATAACATCAACAACCTCCTCAAAATAGCCCGTCATCACCATCCCATTCATCCAAAACAAAGGAGTACCTGTCTTATACATAGACCTATGCTCACATACTAGAATTTTACTCCAATTACATCAACTTACAGTCCATGAAGCAAAATTACAATAACAAGAGCTCATAAGTCTTTATACCGAATATAACAAACTAAGGTTTTACAAAAAAATGATGGGACTTAGATACAAAAATAGCAAAATGATCCCCTAATCCAAATTAGGCCCGTGGTAGAACGTCATCCGCCACTTCTTTCCCATGACCTGAAAAATGTTAAATATAAGGGGTGAGCAAATTGCTCAGTAGGTGGTGCCTAAGATACACCACTTGTGACCCCGTGAATTCAAGCAATAAATAGAACAATAGAGAACGGGATCATGCTATGCCAGGAG